>NC_133291.1:17779584-18482084 GCF_005239225.2 Populus alba
CACCAAATAAAGAGGTAAGTTGAGTACAATTCGTTACAGGAAAGCCACCCAAACTGGTCTTATCCAAACCAGTAGTGGCACATAAAGGGAATTACAATGCCTTACCTTATGATTATGGGTGTTCCTTTAAAAGCACTCAATAGCCACTTATTTTTCAAGTTGAAATTAGAGGATTAACCCGTAGTGGCAAATGTTTTCACTCCAGAAGAACTGGAAAAAACAAAGAAAAGCTAAGGGTTAAAGAAGGGTTGATGTGACCGAGAAAATAAATAAACCTGTCACAGAAGATGAAACCAATGAATTCTTGAAGATGATGAAACACAATGAATATAGTGTTGGTTGAACAACTCAAGAAAACTCCAACAAGAATATCGCTATTGTCTTTGATTTTAAGTTATGAGCCACATAGAAAGGCTCTACAGAAGGTATTGAATGAGGCACATGTTCCTCAGGACATCAATCAAGAAGCCATAAAAATATTTGGTGGGAAGAATCCAAGCCTCGAATTATGTATACTTCACTAAAGATGAGTTGGGTCCCGATGGTACTGGGCATAACAAGCCACTATACATTACAGTGCGGTGTAAGGATATTCTAATTGGAAAATTACTCGTAGATAATGGTGTTGCGCTGAATGTCCTACCAAGGCATATGTTGAAAGAAATGCCTATCGATGAGTCACATATGAAACCTAACACATTGATGGTGAGAGCATATGATGGTTTGCCAAGACAGATAATTCGGACCTTAGAAGTAGAAACTATATGCAGGCTGCAGATGTTCTTGATAAAATTACAAGTAATGGACATTCACCCATCTTGCAGCATATTATTAGGGAGGCCGTGGATTCATGCAGCTGGAGTAGTGGCTTCTTCACTACACCAATGTTTAAAATATATCATGAATGGAATACTGATAACTGTCAAAGCTAAAGAGACAGTTTCTATGGTAAAAAATATAGCCATACCCTTCATTGAAGCGAGAGATTGTAGAGATGAGGATATTCATGCATTTTAAATTGTGAATACAGAATGGGTTCCTAAAGGTGCAGTGTTGAGAAAGCCCAAAATCCATGAAGCGACAAACATGGCTGCCAGATGCTTTCTGAAGAACGGGGCTCCTTTCCAATATAATCCTAAGATTGGACCGATTAAGCTAAAGAGTATGGATCAAAGATTTGGGCTTGGATATAAGCCCAAGAAAGATGACTATAAATGGGTTGCCCAGATTAGAAAGGAGGTAAGAATGGCAAGGATTGAAGGAAGAGAGATAGAAGAAGAGGAATTTGTCATCCCACCATTTCAAGTATCTTTCCCAAGGGCTACAGAAGTGATTAGATCCGGCATAGCAGATCTCCACATCAGTACCTTGGAGAGCCAATAAGGAAAAACAGATAAAGGAAGCAGCTCTGGAAGTAAGGGATGAAGTTCTACCACAACTTTCCATTCACACCATTGATGAACCCCCTGCAAGATTTTTTGTGCGAAGATTGGCTAAAGGAGAGGTGTACCAGAATTGGAAGATGGGGATTGCTCCTATTGTGTTTAAAAAGTAATTCTCTTGTTTGATCGTGTTCGGATTTGTTTTGCTTTGTTTTGACTTGTGTTGATCTTGTTGGTAATTTAGCTCATGATACCGCAAGATTTTATATGTTAAACTGAGCACTTTTTATTTTATTAAGATCATGAATTTTCTAGTGTCCAATGTGTGCTTTCATCCTTTTATCCTTTCATGAATCACACTTACACAAGCACACCTTGCACTTTCAGGAATCCTAAAAGTTCCGTCGATTCACAAAACCATTACACTAAGAATAATTGGCCAAACTTTGATAATATGGTTGCAATGGGCAATGAAGAATGGAAGGAATAAGATATAAAAGAGTTTACTAGGTTGGTAGAACACTTCGAGAAGTCCTGGAAACCTGCTAGTGAAAAACTAGAAGTCATCAACTTGGGAAATGAGCAAGAAAAGAAGGAATTAAAGATTGGCACCCTTGTTACAACTGAAGAAAGAAATAGATTGGTCTCTCTTTTTCATGAATATACAGATGTTTTTGCTCAGACTTATTCAGATATGCCTAATCTAGATACTGATATAGTCGTACATAAAATTCCTTTAATAGAAGAAAGCAAACCAGTTAAGCAAAAAACCAAGCGAATGCGCCCGTACATGTTGCTCAAGGTAAAGGCTAAGATTAAAAAATAGTGGGATGTAGGATTTTTAGATGTGGTCCAATATCCTTAATGGGTAGCTAATGTGGTTATAGTACCAAAAAAGGATGGCAAGATCCAGGTGTGTGTGGATTATAGAGATTTGAACAAGGCAAGCCCAAAAGATGATTTTCCTTTACCTCACATAGACATTCTAGTTGATAATGTTGCGAGAAATGCTATATATTCTTTCATGGATGGATTCTCTTGTTATAACCAGATCAGAATGGCAGAAGAAGACAAAGAGAAGACTATCTTGTCACACCTTGGGGGACATTGGCTATAAAGTAATGCCATTCAGATTGAAGAATGTTGGAGCCACATATTAAAGGGCAATGGTTACCCTATTTCATGATATGATGCACCCAGAAGTGGAGGTTTATGTTGATGACATACTTGCAAAATCAAAGAAGGAAGAAGATCATGTGCAAGTATTAAGGAGATTATTTGAAAGGTTGCAAAAATACCAATTAAAGTTGAACCCTGCAAAATGCTCATTCGGGGTAAAAATAGAAAAATTATTGGGCTTCATAGTAAGTGATCGAGGAAAAGAAGTTGATCCTAATAAAGCCAAAGCTATTCAAGAGATGCCTGCACCTAAGACATAAAAGGAAGTAAGAAGTTTCCTTGGGCGCCTAAATTACATAGCTCGGTTTATATCTTAGCTAACAATGACCTGTGAGCCAATTTTCTGCTTGCTCAGGAAGAAAAATCTTGGAGTATGGGACAATGACTGTCAGGAAGCCTTTGATAAAATAAAGAGGTATTTGCAAAATCCACCGCTGCTAGTACCTCCAACACTAGGAAGGCCTTTGATCTTGTATTTGACAGTAACAAAAACAACTATGGGCTGTGTGTTGGGACAACATGATGAGTCAGGAAGGAAAGAGCAAGCCATTAACTACTTGAGTAAAACATTCAATGACTGTGAGTCGAAATACACAACAATTGAAAGGTTGTGTTTTGCCTTGGTTTGGAGTGCGAAAAGACTCAGGCAGTATATATTGTACTACACAACCTGGTTGATTTCAAAATTAGATCCGTTCAAGTATATTTGTGAAAAACCTTACTTGTCAAATAGAATAACAAGGTGGCAAGTGTTGTTGGCAGAATATGACATTGTCTTTATGACAAGGAAAGCTGTAAAAGGAAACGTAATTGTCGATCATCTTATAGATCATGCCATGGAAAACTATGAGCCTTTAAACTTTGACCTCCTAGATGAAAATGTGATAGTAATCGAGGATGCGGGCGAGGAAATCGATACATGGACCCTTTACTTTGATGGTGCAGTAAATGTATCAGGAAATGGGGCAGTAGTAATTTCCCCAGAAAATAAGCAGTACCCTATTTCAGCAAGGTTATTGTTTGAATGTACCAATAATACACCTGAGTATGAAGCCTGCATTATTGGCCTGGAAGCTGCTTTAGAACTTAAAGCCAAGAAGCTTAAGGTCTTTGGGGATTCCTTACTAATCATTTGCCAAGTCAAAGGTGAGTGGCAAACCAAGGATAAGAAATTAAAGCTGTACCAAAATTATCTTTTAAGGCTAGCCAATGAATTTAAAGAGATCAAATTCACCCATATAAGCAGAGATAAGAATCAGTTTGCTAATGCCTTGGCAACCTTAACTTCAATGACACAAGTCGATATTAGAAGCAAGATCCAGCCAATAGATATCGAAGTCCGAAGCTTCCAAGCCTATTGCTGCTTAATTGAAGAATCTCCAGATGGGAAACCATGGTATAGTGACATCAAGAAGTTTCTCCAACATCGAGAATACCCTCAAGGGATTTCCAAGACAAATGAAAAGACTTTGAGGAGAATGACTATGAGTTTTTACTTAGATGGAGAAATTTTATATAAAAAGGTCATTTGATGGGACTCCACTTAGGTGTTTGAATGAAAATGAGATTGAACAAACATTAAAAGAAGTCCATAAAAGGATTTGTGCTACACATGCTAATGGACATACAATGGTAAAGAAAATATAAAGGTTTGGATATTTTTGATTGACTATGGAAAGAGATTGTATACACTATGTCAGAAAATGCCATAAGTGTCAGATATATGGTGATAGGATAAATATGCCTCCAACACCTCTGTTTAATATGATCTCACCTTGGCCTTTTAATATGTGGTGTTTAGATGTTATAGGGCCAATCAACCTAAAGCGAGCAATGGGCATATATTCATTCTAATGGCCATCAACTACTTCACTAAATGAGTAGAAGCCAATTCTTATGCCCATGTAACGCAGAAAATAGTCAAGAGATTCATTGAAAAGGATTTGGTCTGTCATTATGGTTTGCCAGAAAAATTGGTAACTGATAATGCTCAAAATTTCAATGGGAAGTTGACTGACGAACTATGCACCAAGTGGAAGATTAAACACCTCAACTCTTCCCCTTATAGACCAAGGATGAATGGGGCAGTTGAAGCAGCTAATAAGAATCTTAAGAAGATCATCCAAAAAATGATGGTCACTTACAAGGATTGGCATGAGATGCTCCCATATGCACTTCATGCGTACCGCACCACATTTAGAACATCTACAAATGCAACCCCATATTCTTTAGTATATGGAATGGAGGTGGTTATGCCCCTGAAAGTAGAAATCCCATCACTGTGGATCCTGAAGGATGCAGAACTGGATGAATCAGAATGGGCAAGGTCAAGGCTTGAGTAGCTAAACTTGATCGATGAAAAAAGACTAGCAGCTATTTGCCATCACTAGTTATACCAGAGTAGGATAGCAAAGGCTTACAATAAAAAGGTCAAACCAAGGGTGTTTAAGGAGGGAGATTTGGTGTTAAAGAAGATCCCGCTAGCATCAGGAGAAGATCAAAGTAAGTGGCCACCAAACTACGAAGGGCCATATGTGGTGAAAAAGGCTTTTTCTGGAGGGGCCTTAATTCTAACTAATATGGATGGAAAGGATCTACCTAGACCTGTAAACTCAGATATTGTAAAGAAGTACTATGCCTAATGTATCCTTTATCAATCAATAAAATTGAAGTTTGGCCAAGATTTCTTTAGTGTTTTTCCTTAAAAAAAACTATGCATGATCTCATGTTTTCATAAGGATTTTTGGGAAATCAAAGTTTTAATAAAAGAAAATCAAATTGGTGTTTGTTCTAACAAATAAATTCTGAAAGTTCAAGTGATATCTTGACACCTAGAAAACCGAAGAATAACCCAAACACCATGATATGACTTCAAATCTAAGTTGTGGTTACATGAATAATAAGAAACCATTTTGCATATTTGCACGAGAGAAAGCAAAGCTTGCCGATTTTGAATGCATGCGGTTGAAATGAAGAAAGACCATCTTTGATCATCCTTTCACAAAGTCTAAAAATCCCTTGCAGTCCCTTTTTGAGACTGATATATTTTTCTTGAAAAAAAAATAATAACCTTGGCTAGGATCACACCTTACATTGGGGGGCAAGTGCGAAATAAAATCCTTAATGACTAAAAGTGCCTAAACAACCCTAGGGGGCACAAAAAGGTCCGCAAAGGTAAAAATGCCCAAACAACATTAGGGGTGGCATGAAAGAGTTCAAAAAAAAAAAGAGATTTGAGCGTGCCATAAAAATCACTAATATAATGATGCTCAAAACCAAAAGAAGAAAAAGCCTAACATTAGGGGGCATTGTGGACCATTTTGCAAATCAATTCCGAGGTCCAAAAAATCCATGAGAAAAAAAAAACAACAACAAAAATAAAAGGGTTTAGGATATAAGCACTATCTTGAAATCCCTTAAACACCTTTTGAGCCTATAAATATCTTTTTTCTTCATAGCTAAGAGCTTAAGCCTACGTTACATGCCCAACTAAGCCCTTTTTAATCAAAGGCAGATAATCTAGATCGGTGAGCAATGCTTTCCTATGCGAAACAAGTCATTATTCATGCAATCAAAACAATGCTTTGAAAACTGGTTCTTTGAAACCCTCAGATTGGATTTTGAAACCTTATTAAGCAACAAAACATCACTTCACATTTTCACTAAAAACAACACTTATGTAAACATATCCATGAGAATTGCTTGAATTTTTCAGAACAAGTTTGTTTTAAACAAACATCAAAATGATTTTTGTTCGAAATATCTTTGAAATTCCAAAAGTTCTTTGTGAAAACAACTCCTTGTAAATAACCAATTTTTTTTTCCACATAACCTTGTCACTAAAGAAAACCTCGAGAAAATACTCGTGGGCATCATCAAACCGAGGGGCAATTTAACAAAACACATAAGTTTGACTCTATGATTCCAGAGATATGGTGATCCTTCAGATAAAGCTTTGTGGGCAAGAAGGTATGCTCATGTCATACCCTTCCCAGAGGTTAAGATCACAAGATATGACTCGAGTAAGCAAGAGCCGAAAGAGCCATCAAAGCTTACTATTAGAGACCCAGACTTTGAGAAAAGGAAAACTCTATGAAGAAAAGGGACCTATATTTCTCAGGTAAGTATACATGCATATTGATCATAATGCATTACTTTCATCCCTAATAGATTGGTGTCTCATCGTCACCTCTTTTTGAGCGGGCTGTTGATCCCTCATCATTCAGATAGTGTGCTTTCGAGCCCTATCTCCCTTTTAAATGCGTCTTTGAGCCATTATCTCCCGAGTATTGTGTTTTCTAACCATATCTCTTTTCGAGCGTGCCTTTAAGCCATCGACCATTTTAGGTAGTGCGTTTTCTAACCCTATCTCTTTTTAATGCGTCATCAAGACCTCACCTTATGGGTAATGCGTTTTCTAACCTTATCTCTTTTTAGTGCGTCATCAAGACCTCACCTTATGGGTAGTGTGTTTTCTGACCATACCTCCTATCGAGTGCGCTTTTCAACCCTCATCCTCCTTCAAGTCCTATCTCTTTTTGAATGCTTCTTTGAGTTTCCATCTTTTGAATAGTACACCTTTAAGCCTTATTATACCGTCTCTTCAAGACATTTCACCCGGGTATGTCACCCATTACAATCAGACCTCTTTTGAAATTCTTTTCATCTTCCATTTGGGCCGGTTGCCCATTATAATGAAACTATTCTTTAAGAAATGCTTGCATTTCTCACCACCTTCATAATCTTCCATTTTGGGTCGGTTGCTCATTATAATAAAACCATTTTGAGAAATTCTTGCCTTTCTCACCTCCTCTAAAATTTTCATCTAGGCAAGTTGCCCATTACAACAAGACCACATTGAAAAATCTTTGTATTCTTCACCACGTTGAAAAATCCCTACATTTTTCACCACTTTGAAAAATCTTCGTGTTTTACACCTGGATGGGTCACCCATTACAATAAGACCACCTCAAAAACTTTTTTTCAATTTTCTTTGGGTAAGTCACCCGTAGTCCTAAAGAAGGATTCATCATTCCATCATCTCTCATTCTTCTTTTTCTTCTTTACAACGCTTACTATCTAAAGTCTCTTATGAGACTTTCTATCGTAAGTATTGTAAAGAGGGGGGCAACTGTTATATCACAATTCTGGGTTATTCCTTAAAAATCAATTCACTTTTTTTCAAAATAAAAATAAAAAAATAAAATGAAGGTTGATAACGTGGATAAAGTAGACCGAGGAATCAAGCAACAATTTTTTAAAGAAATTCAAGGCCTAATTGTACACTATTATGCCCAAAAATGAAGAAAAAAAATGCAAATTGAAGGTCAAATTAAATAATTATTGGATGAATTTGCATAAAAATTAAGTCCAAGGACATAATTAAATTTTTAATAGGCCAATTTGATTTAATCATGGGCCAAATTAAATTTTAATTATGTTTAAGAATTAATTTGGGTCCAATTGAAGGATTTAATTAAGTGCAAGGACTTAATTGGTGAAAAATTAAGTTTGGGGAGCTTAATTTGGGCTTAATTGAGAAGATTGAAATTTTAAGAGACCAAATTTAATTTTTACCAAGTTAATTGATTGAAATCAGGGGCAAAATTGCAAGAAAATTGAAGTTTTGGGGTTAATTAAGGGTTAAATTGACAAAATTCACAACTAAGGACCAATCTGCATAAGGCACAAAAATTAAGGGGGCTTAATTGACAAAAACCAGGGGTGAAATTGAAGAAATTGAAAGTTGAATGGTCAATTAGGGGTTAAATTACATAAATCCAAGACCAAGGACCATATTGCAAAAAGCGCGTAAATACAAGGCTGAAAGTGAAGTATAACAAGGGCTTAATTGCATTAAATCATAAGTTTGGGGTCAATTAGGGATTCAATTGAAATAAATTGAAAGCTAAAGGACTAAATTGAAAAGTAGATAAAATCCCTAATTCAACCTAAAACAACGCCGTTTTATGTTTATAAAAAAAATAAAAATGGGGGTGCCAGACGACGAGTCGTGTGGTCACTATTCATTATCTTCATTTTTTCCAAAAAAACTGGTTCTGTCACCTCCTTTACAGGTGCATTTAATGTACCTAACATCCACTAAATTTGCCAAACCTTGCACGAAACTACTCACCAGACATCCCTCTACGTTTGGGTATGGTCATTGTCGACTCACTAGCAAATAAATAGACGTGGCACCACCCCAAATAGGCCACCTCAAGCAGCCTACAACTACAGATTTGACAGTGCACTATGCCTACTTTGAGCCAACGGTTGGGATCCTTTCCAATCGAATCAAGGACTCAAAATTGTTTCCCTGTAAAGACAAGATTACCCTCTTCCACCCCTATAAATAGAAGAAGATTTCACATTCCGGGGGGGGGGGGAGAAGAAAATCAGACTCAAAGTTGATTGAAAACCAGCCTTTCCTGCTTATTTTTCCTGCAACCGGTCCTTTCTCTACTTTCTCTCTCCACCGTGGCCTTCACCCACCACCACTTTCATCAACCATCCTCTCACCATCATCCCCACCTCAAGTAGCCATCAAACCACCTCACGTGGTGGTTGCACCATTTCTCTCTTGCTCTCTCCTTTGTAAAAATCTTCTTCTCTGCCACTGTGACCTCGGCAGCAGCGGCCACCACCTCACCCAGAAACTCTTTCCCTTCCCAAAGGCAGGGTAGCAACTTTCTCCTCAGCCACTCCAATTGCCCCAACCGCGAGCTTCCCTTCTCCTTCTCAACCTTGTGCTTTTTCTTCTTCTTCCAGCGGTGACCAGAGCAAGCAACCAGTCTCACCACCTCCAGCCACATTGTGAGCCGCCAGTCAGGCCACCAGCTCCCTCAACGCCAGGTAAGCCTCCTTTCTCCCTTCCTCTTCTTCTGTCGAAGCATGAGAACAGTGCAACGTGAATTATAATTCACGTTGCACTATCTCATACAACTTAGTCACTAGGCTGTCAGTGACTAAGTTGTTGTGGGCTGGACTTGTCCTAGCCTAGCCCAGTTGGTTGGGCCGAGTCCAGCCAGTCCCCAGAATTAAAAAAAGAATATTTTAGGTCGAGTTTGGCCCATCTCTTTCTGGGTTTGTGTCTGGCCCAGCCCATATGTTTAAAAAACTATTTCATATATATATAATTTTTCAAAAATCCTTTCAAAAACAATCGTGATTTTAAAAAAATATTTTTTTTACCAATTTTGTTCAATATTGGATTGTATATTTATACTGTAAGATACAAATCTAATATTAAAATACCCGGTTTTCTCTGAAATATTTTAAAAAAAAATTCAAAAAGAAAATATATTTTATTGCTACGACCAAATCCTAAAATTTTTCCAAGCATATTTTATATATATATATAAAAAAAAAATCTAAAAATGGATATCATAACCTGTTTATGATTATCCATTAGGATTTGGCCAACATGTAAAAAAAAATTTCAATCTTTTTTAGGATCTAGATGTAGACTTTAATATTTGTGGGATGTAAAATTAGACGATAATGTACACCTTCAAGTATTAAAGATAGAAGATGTAAATAAATGCGATGCTAATAGTTAGACTTTAAAACTGTTAGGATCTAACCCGATAAGGTAGAGACTTCCTCATTAAGGGAGATCTACTTTGAACTTTAGAAAGGACCAATGAATAAGAACCTGACCTAGAAAAATAATCAAACAACAATGTAACTTACCTTAGGTAAGGTGCATTGGGGGTGATGCGTCTTCCCCTTATACAACCAGTCCCTTACCCGGACTCTCGCAGACTATAGGTTCCTAGTGACTATAATACTAGGTGGCGACTCCTGGACATTAATCATAATTTTATGATTAAATCCAACAAAAAACACTTCCCAATTCACCACCTCATATAAAGAAGCATGAAATAAGCCTCTGCCATCGCCAGAGGATGTCACAGCCCTCGTGACACCCTTCTTGAAGCATCTTGAACTCAAGACTTGTGGGTGACACAATGGCCGTCACTCAGAAAATTTCCATTGTATAGTTTGGGCAAGAATCACAATTCTTGTTTCATCATACAAGAGTTACAATCATATGTCACCCCTTGAAGGGCGAGTTCATCATATAGATTGCATGTTCATATATTTGTCATGCATGCACCGGGATGAAAAGTAGGTCCCCTACGAGTCTATAATACCTAACTTTGAATGAAAAAACACAAAAGATGAAGAGTTGCTCGCCGTAACGTCCATTTTAAAAAAGAGTTAGAGTTTCTGAAGACAAGTGTGACTTTCCTCTAGCTTATTCAAGCAAATACTGAAAAATAACTCTAAAGAAGTTCCTTCCAACTGACCTATCATCTTTTTTCAAAACCCAACAACGACTCAGCCCAAAGAAATTGGGGGCTAGCATGGTCAAGATGCCTCAACGCAATCTAGCATTTCTGTAAAAGCTTTTGTGGGAAGGCTGATCGAAGGTGAATTGCAGCACAATTGCAGAATGCAGCCTGTTTTTGCGCTGTAAAAAAAAAAAACTACCTTTGTTTGATCATGCCTGCAAAACTTCTTGATTTTTGTTTCATCCTGTTCTAGTTTTTGTTGGTAATTTGGCTCAAAATTCCATAAGACTTTCCCTGTCAAATGTGCCTTTCTTGTTAATAAGATCATGTGTTTTTCTATGTTCATGACATGCCTTTATTTTTGTTACTATTTCATGCAAATAACACATTGAGCATAACCTTTAAGCATGAAACCATTACACCAAGAATCTTTGGGTATGTTTCTCTTTTCTTCCAAAACTATACATGATCGCACATGAGGATTTTGGAATTTCAAAGTTTTGTACAAAAACAGAAATCATGTTGATGTTTGTCCAAAACAAACGAATTCTAAAAATTTAGGTGATTTCTTAGAAAGGTAACCATACACTTAGAAAACCTAAAAAAAAAGAAAAAGAAAAAAAAACATGATAAAGTGACTCCAAAAGCTGAGTTTTATTTGAATGAATAATGAGAAATCACGTAACATACCGCATGAAAGCAAAGCTTACTGATCCTAAGTGCATGAGTTTGAAATGAGGAAAGACAATTTTTGATAATCCATTCACGAGGCTAAAATATATCATTTGCAGTCCCCTTTTGAGCCTAATGCTTTTCTTGAGATAAATAACCTTGGTTAGGATCACACCTTACATTGGGGGCAAGTGCGATGACATAGAAAAAATCTTAATGATTGAAAGTGCCCAAGCAACACTAGGGGGCATAAAAGAAAATTCTTAATCATCAAAGGTACCTAAACAAAGATGGGGCCATGAAGAAAAATCCAAAGGATCCAAATTTTAAGCAAAAAAAAAAAAACCAATATGATGATGCTCAAAACCATATGAAGAAAACAAAAACAAAGAGAAAAAGCCCAAGCCCAACACTATGGGGCATGATAGACCGTTTGAAAAGACAATTCAAAAAACAAAAGGTCAAGAAATGAGCACAAGTGATCCTTAGTCTTGAAAGCCCTTAAACACCTTTAGAGCTTGTAAATATCCTTTTTTTTCATAACCAATAGCCCAAGCCTACATTATGTGCCTAATCAAGCCCTTTCTGATCAAAGGCAAGCAATCTGGATTAGTAGGCAGTGCTTTCTCATGCGAACCAAATCATTATTTATGCAAATAAAATAAATGCTTTAAAAATCGGTTCTTTGTAACCCTCAATTTGAAATTTGAACCATTTTTGACCAACCAAGCGTCACTTCACATTGTTCACCAAAAGTAAAACAGAAAATTTTTCATCACTTCTGGAAACCTCTTAATAGGAATCACTTGAATTTCTTCAGAATGAGTTCGTTTTGAATTGATGTCAAAATGATTTCTGTGTCTGGAATAGCTTTGAAATTCTAAATTTTTTTTGCATGAAAACAACTCCTTATCAAACCTTCCTTGGCATAGCCTCATATTGAAACCCAAATTGAACACTTGGGGGCATGATCAAGCTGGGGGGTAGTACAAAAAACATTTGGTAGAGCTGGCTCCATGATTCCCTTTCTAAGAAACTGTTGGGCAAAATTGGCAACCATTGAGATAAAGGGCAGAGGACAAAGAACTATGATGATATCAAGTCCTTCTTAGAGGTCAAGATCACATGATATGACTCATGTAAGCATGAGGGACAAAACCATCGATGTTTACTATCAACACTCCAACTTTTGAGAAAAGAAAGACACCATGAAAAAATAAGGACCTATATTTCTCAGGTACACCTGTTCATGCATATTGATCATAATGCATTATTTTTAACATTGTCAAATTGGTGTTTCATCATCACTTTTTGGGTAATACATTTTCTAACCCTACCTCATTTTCGTGTGCGTCTTTGAGCCACCATCTCTTGGGTAGTGCGTTTTCTAACCCTACCTCCTTCCGAGTGCGCCTTTGAGCCCTCACTTCCTTTTGTGTGTGCCTTTGAGCCACCATTTCTTAGGTAGTGCATTTTCAAACCCTACCTCATTTCAAGTGCGTCTTTGAGCCCTCACTTCTCAGGTAGTGCGTTTTCTAACCCTACCTCCTTTCAAGTGCGCCTCTGAACCACCACCTTTTGGGTAGTGAGTTTTCTAACCCTACCTCATTTCTAGTGCGCCTTTGAGCCACCATCTCTTGGGTAGTGTGTTTTCTAACCCTATCTCATTTTGAGTGCGCCTTTGAGCCACCATCTCTTGGGTAGTGCATTTTCTAACCCTACCTCATTTTGAGTGCGCTAACCCTACCTCATTTTGAGTGCGCCTTTGAGCCACCATCTCTTGGGTAGTACGTTTTCTAACCCTAACTCATTTCAAGTGCGCCTTTAAGCCCTTATTTCATTTCGAGTGCGCCTTTGAGACACCATCTCTTGGGTAGTGCGTTTTCTAACCCTACCTCATTTCGAGTGCGCCTTTGAGCCACCATCTCTTGGGTAGTGCATTTTCTAACCCTATCTCATTTTCAAGTGCACCTTTGAGCCCTCACCTCTTTTTATGTACGCCTTTAAGCCATCATCTCGGGTAGTGCGTTTTTTAACCCTACCTCCTTTTGAGCACGCCTTTGAGCCCTTACTTCTTAGGTAGTGCGTTTTCTAACCCTACCTCCTTTCGAGTGCGCATTTGAGCCATCGCCAATATTTTTCTAGGTAGGTCACCCATTACAACATGACCAATTCTCCATGTTTTTTTTACCTAGGTAGGTCACCTATTACAATGAGACCATTCTTCCATTTGAGTAAGTCACCCATTACAATGAGACCACTCTTTCCTTTTTCTATGGGTGGGTTACCCATTACAATGAGACCACTTTTTCCTTTTTCTATGGGTAGGTCACCCATTACAATGAGACCGCACTTCACATTCTTTCCATCTGGGTAGGTCACCCATTACAATGAGACCGCACTTCATATTTTTTCCATTTGGGTAGGTCACCCGCCATAATAAGATCGTTTTTCACATTCTTTCCACCTGGGTAGGCCACCCATTACAATGAGACCACTTTTTACATATTCTTTTGTTTTGGTTAAATGAGGTCGCCAGATGGAATCTCAGATAGCTTTGGTTAAAGGGAATCGCCAGATAGGATTTTAGGTTGACCGAGCTGCACATATTTTTTTGATTTTGGTTTAATGAGGTCGCCAAATGGGATCTCATGTAGCTTTGGTTAAAGGAAATTGCCAGATGTGATTTCAAGTTGACTAAGCTACACATATTTTTTAATTCCAGTTGAATGAGGTTGCCAGATGGGATTTGAGGTGGCTTTGGTTAAAGGGAATTGCTAGATGGGATCTCAAGTTAATGGAAAAAAAAACAAAGAGAGAAAGTTTAAACCCTGCCATCATGAAGAACATTTTATTCAGTTCTGGTTAAAAGAGATCGCCAAATGGGATTTCAGATTAATGGGAAAAGAGAGAGAAAAAAAAAACAGAGAGAAAGAGAAAGAAAGAAAGAAAGAAAGAAGAGGAAGAAAATAAAAGGAAAAGAGAAAGAAATAGAAAAAGCAAAAAAGGTCTTTAGATGAGTGGATTCAACAAGTTAGGAAGACAAGTTTTTTTTTACAAAGTTTATTGTGTAAAACATTAATGAGTTTTGCTTCGTAAGCATTGTAAAGAGGGGGAATCTGTTGTTATTCATGTTTTGATAAATTTTCAGAAAAATCCAAAAATAGAGAAAAACAATGAAAATCCAAAAAAATATGTTTTTAATATATTTTCTTCATTTTAATAATTTTAGCATCGTCTTAAAAGAATTTAAATTTTCAAAGATCTTGGGAACGCATTTGACTTTTAACGTGTTATTTTTAAAAATCACCGATTTTCCTCATTCGAGACGATGCTGATAAGAAAATCCAAAAAAATAAGAAAAAAAATCAAAACTTACAAAAAAATAAGTTTAGGGACCAATTTTGAGGTCCAAGCAACATTTTGCCTATAAGTAGCCTTCAACACACACAAAAAAGGGAGGGGGTCAATTTTGAAACATTAGAAAAAAAAAAAAACCCTAACCCTAAATCCATCTATTTCAAAAGAGCGGCGCCCCCTTCACTTTCAGCTGCCCTCCTCCCTGGTTTGGTTTTTTTTCTAACCCAAACCAGCTGGACTCAAGCCTCCTTCCCCCTGGCCACCTGACAATTTCCCCTTTTCCCCCAGCTAACCCAAGATCCCTCTCTCACAATCACTTCCCCTCATTCAAAAACAAACCAGAAATCGGTCGCCTACCCCATCTCCCCGTCATCTTCCCTCTCTCGGCATTCTCTCCCTGTTGTCTACCTCTCAATCTCTAAAAATCAGAGCCATCTCCCCCTCAGCCGACTTAGAGCATTGAGCCAAGACCAAAGAGAAGCCGCTTCTCCCCCCTTCTCTTTGACAGAATAGAATCCCCTCACAAACCGAGACCTAGCTCTCCTTCTCCCCTCAACCAATAGACTTTCCCTCTCAGCCGGCTCACCAATTTCCTTTCCTTGCTTTAGCTCTCCTTCAATGGCAGGCACCGTTTCTCCTCCCTCCCGAGCGGACATCCACGCCCATCTCCATTGCGGCTTCATCTGCCAGGGACAAAGGCAACCATCAGATCTACTATCGGTAGAAGAGAAACAAATAGAGAACGTAGGAGGTAGAGAAACGGGGCAAATCAAAAAAGGAAAACACCAAAGCAGATTTCAAAAAGAAAGGAAATAAAAACTAAAATCAACTAGTTATTGCGGTTTTGTTGTTTCTGTAGGGCATCGCCGGCGTAGGGAGACAGAGAAGATGAAGACATTCCCAATCCACTAGTTTTGCCACTTTCATTGGCGGCGGTGCTTGAACCCACGCTCCACCATTGGTGATGGTGCGTGGAACAATGCGCTGCTACTGTTCATGCAGTTGTAGAAGGTCTTCGCTATAATTTCTGGAGTTTTAGGGGCTATTTTGTAAATTTTAAATTGTTTGATGTAATGTTTTTGTTTAGTTTTGAATTTTTATTATTTATAGTGTTGATGTAACAAAAAAAAAAACAAAGAAAAGAAAAGAACAAATATATAGTGAAAGTGTATATGTGTGTTTGTATTTGTTTTATGGATGTTTCTTTTTATTTATGATAAAATTGTAAAGAATAAAGAAGAATTTAATATTTTGATTTGCTCATGGTTAAGAATAATGAACTTACACGTAAGTCGTATTTCTAATATCCGATGAAAAGAAAATTATTAAAACTTCTTTAACACATCAAAGCCACGAAGCAGCTTACCTCAGGTAAGGTGTGTTAGGGGTGCTAATACTTTCCCTAACCACAACAAGTCCCTTACCTGTGAATCTTTGACAAGACTAGCACATCTGGGTTTCCTAGTAACCCTCAATAAAACACTAGGTGGCGACTCTAACGAATCAATCAAGCAAAAAAAATAAAATTGAGATGAAAAATCACTAGCTGACACCACGTGGGTGACATGTACCACTCTTCTTTCGATGTGGGATGTTACACTTGGCCTGTTTCATTTTGATATTTTATATTCTTACATTTGATAATAATAAAAAAAAGGATCATGTAGGGGGTTTCTGATTAGTACTTAAAAGTGCATATTTATCAAGGTTTTATATCATCATTTTGCACTTAAAAGGAGGCATTTGCCATGCATTTGGGAGCTGAGTTGTTCAGAACAAGTTCATGCTCTTTATTTCTCTCTTTATATTTTTTTTGTAATTTTTAAGTTTTGCTTTCATTAATATATTGTTTATGTTTTTCATTTCATTTCCTTTCCTTAGTTAACTTGTATCTTATTTATGTTCTTGTTTTGTTTATTTATGTTTTTCTTCTTCATTATGTTTAGCTAAGTTTATTATGTCAAGGTGAAAAGGTTATACTAATGGTGTAAAAACAAGTATAGTGTAAACTCAACATGGACCTTAATATTTAATATTAACATGTCTTATCTTTTTATCTTACTAATTCTTAATACCTTGCTTGTTAAATGGTTAATCTAGATTTGTGTTATATAACACTTCGTACAACAAATGCTTGGCACTCTCATAGCCCAATCGTATGGTATTACCTACACTTGGGCTATGAAAGGAACTTGATTTGTTATTAACATCAGTTAACATCATGAATTCCTGACAATATTTAAAAGTTTGGTGTTATGTCAATAAGATAATTAATATGATCATGTTAATAATTTGAGCTATTAATGACAAATCATCCGATTGGAACCTCCTCCATGTGTGGTTTCCAAATTGAGTAATAAGAGTTTATACTATACTTGTTTGAAATATCATTGGTGGATCCTCTAACCTTGACATTTGTTTTTATCATTGTTTAATCCTTACATTAATCTTCCATCTCAAAGTTCTCATTACTTTCTTCCTCCTCTTCTTTTTACTACTACTACTACTATTATTAATATTATTATTACTAATATTATTATTATTATTATTATTTACATTCTGTTTATATTATATAATATATCTCTTTGATCTTTTCATAAACTCGGTATATAGGCTGGAAACCTGTGACCCGATCTCTTAGATCATTCTCAGGTATAATAACGCCACATACTGAGTATTATTATTATTACTACTACTACTACTACTACTACTAGTACTATTATTGTTATTATTGTTGTTGTTGTCTTGTTATTTATAATTTATACAATTAACCTCTCTATGGTTCGACCCCGGTCTTGCCAGGTTATTTATTACTTCGACACTCCTGCACTTGGGAGAAGATATCAAGCTTTTGGTCGTGTCAGTTTCCTTCATTATTTCCCCTCTTCCCTTTAGTTGGATATTGTTGTCCATTGGCCCCTAATCTACACATGAAGTTTGCCATTTGTTTTTTATCAGAAGCATATAATAACATCATGCTGTAATTATGCCTTCATTCACATGGTACATAAACATGCAAATTCCATCCATCAAACATATAATTTGTGCATCAATATAACATGGTTTCTGTTTTTCAACTCTAATATGCTTTTCAAGGTTCAAAAACAGCATAATTCTACACATAACATCATCATAAGATATTATCATACCATTTCATCAAACACAAGTAAACATTTACGTCATTAACACCAATATACTTCCAATTTTGATTTCAATAAGGTCTAAGGTTCCACAAAGTCACAATCCATGTATTACATCACATTCCATTTGCATTCAGTTTAACCCTTTCTATAGTTGACCCTCCTCTTCAATTTGTGTATCCAAATCTATCCATTTTCTTTGTTAATTTATCTGGAATTAGGTCCCCTATTCAACACTATTTTCTTGGCATTCTATTTGGTTTCGATTTCCTTTACAGCTCGTCTAGAAGTCCTAGGTCATTTTCTTACGGTCTTTTGTTTCCCGGTTCTAAAGTCTCAAAAACAAGAGGAAGGAATTTACATGATCCATACCTTTCAAATCTAAGTCGGTTCATGGAAAGTTTGATAGTATTTCTTCTCTTCTTCTCCCGGTTTTCCCCTTCTTTTTCTACTCTCAGTTTCCCCTCCTTTTATTGGTTTCCCCCTATCGGTTCTAGACCCCTTCTTCTTCCCTCTTTGCAACTGTTCAACCTTCTCTCAAGTTCTTATATATCTCTCTCTCTCTCTCTCTCTCTCTCTCATATCCGATAAGGCTCCTATAGTTGGGTTTGGTTTACTTTTTGTGGGGAAAAAGGAAGAGGAGAAGAGCATGCAACTGAGCATGTAGTAGTTGCAGACAATTTTTGGAAAAAGGAAGGCTCACCTTCTCTCTCCCCCTTGTATTTATACCCCTTCTTAAATGAGGTGGGGTGTTTGGGGTTGGTTTAAATGTGTTCTTGTTCTTGTTTTGGTTTCTTTAAACCGGTTTTTCCTACTCTAATCTCTCCTTTAAGGTAGATCGGTTTCCTCCCCTAAACTTTTACTTAGCATGAGTCGACCTTTTACTTAAATTTATGTCGGGTATTACATCCAAAGACTAATTTTTTTGTCAGGTTTTACACCTCGGCTCACACATGGATTCGTCAACGCACATAACCATTATTGACTCAAAAATCATCAATGAAAATTGAATCATTGCCAACTTAGGAATTGTTAACGAAACTGCTTCCACAGCTAACACATGAATTCGTTTTTAATTTAAAATAACATCGTTTAAGTTTTTTTTTAAAAAATCTCAAATCAACATCATTTTAGCTTAATGCCGATCAACTTAGATTAAACCTTAAAATTATTTATATAAACCTTGAGCTGGGTGATGGATCAACTCTGACATCAATCCTTTACATTCAATCAAAGTAGAAATATACATTTACTCTTCATGAGTAAGAACCTACAAGAAAAGTACCTTTCAAGTGTAAAACCAAAGAAACTAGGCTGAGCCTTAGTCAAGGACATAACACAAGACTATGACTGGATCCCTTGCAGCTCAATTCTTGAAATATCCCATTGATTTTTCTAGTAGAGTGCCAAATATTATCTTTGTTTGATGACAAAGGAGATGATTGGCATCAATTAAATTTGAAATTATGGATGATAAAAGTTGTACAAAATAGATCAAATAAAAATGAAACTTTTAAATCAAGAATTAAACATTATCCTTACACGTTCAGATTTCACATGTGTTATTTTTTTTCAATACTATTATTAATATAACTCAAAATTCACATTCTCATCAATATTTCAATATAGTCCTCATTAGTCATAGGTACAAGAACTCTAAGCCATTTTCTTGAGGTTTTCTTCTTCCTTTTGGTCCCGCAGTCTGAAGAACAGGTAAATAAGTGATGTTATTCATACCTTATGATTGGCTTTAGAGAAGGTTTTAACAGTTTTTCTTCCTCTCTTCTCTTGGTTCCCTCCTCCATCTGTCTGTTTCTAGCCGACCCTAGGTAAGAAAGTGATGTTATTCATACCTTATGATTTTAAGTAGCTTTAGAGAAGGTTTTAACAGTTTTTCTTCCTCTCTTCTCTTGGTTCCCTCCTCCATATGTCTGTTTCTAGTCGACCCTAGCCTCCCTTTTCCTTAATGTTTTCAATTATTCATCCTTTTCTCTAACTCTCTCTTTTCTTATATGCACAAAGAGGTGACATGCAACTGGTTTGGTTTGGCTTTCCTTTGCGAAGGAGTGTGTGCGCTACAACAATGGCTGCTGGGGAGAGGTCTAGGCTCCTTTTTCTTCTATATTTTCGGTCACTTCTCTTTTCCTCTAACTCTCTTCTCACTTAGCACCTAAGGAAATTGGCATGCAGCTAGTTGGTTTTAGTTTTTCTTGGGGAGAGAAGGGTTGTTTCAGCAGAGTTGCTACAGGTTTTTAGGGCGGAGGAAAGTCAACTTTTTTTCTCCCCTTTGCATTTATATCACTCATAAATATGAGGGGTGTTTGGGAGGCTAGTTATCCATGCTCTTATCCTTCTTTTGGTTTATCTTATGACTAGTTACTACCTTAATTCTTTCCTAAGATAAGTTGGTCACCCTATAATTTTTTCTCTAAAGTTGGGCATCTTCCTAGCATAGGTTGGCCTAAAACTAAATTTAATTTTTATTTATTGATTTTACATTCTCCCCCCTAATATAATTTTGTCCTTGAAATTTAAGAGGTTTCACATCTCAATCCTAATTGTTCAAATAGTTTGGGGTAATTCTTCCTCATTTCAGACTCCCTCTCCCAAGTTTCCTCTTCTATTTGAGCACTCCATCATAAAACCCTGACAATGAGGATTTTCTTATTCTGTAGTTCTTTCACTCCCTATTCTAGAATTTTTGTGGGCCTCACCTTGAGGGTTAGGTCTTCCTTTACTTCTACCAGAACTTGGGGTAGGACTAGAGTGGGATCCACATCGGCCCTTCATACTAAACAAACATGGAATACATAATGGACCTTGGCTACCTACACTACAGGGGCAAGTCCACCTAATAGGTGATTAGTACTTAAAAATGCATTTTCATCAAGGTTTTATATCATCATATTGCCCTTAAAGTATCATTAAATTCTCTAACGTAAGCATGTTTTATAATAACAAGTCCGATAACATAAGATATCCTTAATTTATGGTAAATGCACATGTTTTATATCTTATAATTTAAAGGATTGATTGATGTGTTTAACTATTGAAGTTGAGAAGAAAAAGAAAGGACTAAGCTTAGAGAAGAGATGCTTGTTCAATTCAAATTGGAATACCATTCAGTTATTGGGTCATAACTGGAGCTATAGATTTTAGATTTAGGTCTAGTTTATCTTGATGGAAAGCTAATACATAAGCCTAAAACATTCATAAAGAGTCCAAGATTCAAAACTATCATTTTCAAGCTCCAATCTTAGCAGCAAAAGAGAAGTCTAAATCTATCTTGCATCCCAGACACTGTTCAATGTTCAGCCCATATCTCGAGTTCTAGAAGTCCAAATGAGCTCATTCATTTTTTGGTGGATGGTGAGACAAATGCCCAAAACTTTCATGAAGAGTATATGTTCAAATTCTGATGTTAACAACGAGTAGGCTATTGACCCAATTCACCATAAAATTTTAAAGGGCTTGATGAAGCGAGGAACCATCTTTCCTTTAAATGCAAACCTCCACATGTTCTTCCACGAGGCTACCTTTAAAAACACCTGGTCCCCCACACTAAAATCGAGGGGTCTCCTCCTCATATCCATATACTTCTTCTATCTATCCTGTGTGATTTTTATTCAATCCTTGATGGTTCTTACTTTCTCCATAGTGACTTGAACTGATTCCGCACCATACAACTTCCTGTCTTTGATTTCTTCCCAATAAAAAGGAGTCTTACACCTCCTACCATACAAGGCTTTGTACAGGGCCATCCCTATTATGGCTTGGTGACTATTATTGTATGTGAACTCCACTAATGCTATGTGCTCTTTCCAGTTTTCCCCAAACTCTAATACACACGCCCTTAATAGATATTCCAAAACTTGGATGACTCTCTCCGATTGGTCATCGGCCTGGGGGTGAAACACGATGCTCATATTCAAACTTGTCCCTTAGGTGTGTTGTATGCTCAGCCAAAGTTGGGAAGTGAACCTAGGATCATGATCTAAAACAATGGATACTGAAATTTCATGGAGTCGCACCACCTCATTTATGTAAATCTTGGCAAATTTGTCTACCAAATTAGTCATCTTTATTGGAAGGAATAATGCATATTTTGTCAGGCAATTTACGATGACCCATATTGCATCATTCCTTTTCTTTCATTTGGGAAATCCCAACACAAAATTCATGGTGATCATCTCCCATTTCTATTTTGGGATTTGTAGTGGTTATAATGGTCCCACTAGCCTCTATTGTTCTACCTTAACTTATTGATATATATTGCACTTTAACACATATTTGATACATCTTGGTGTTGCTAGGATGCATGGTGAATTTGGAGTAATGTGCTTCTTGTAGAACCATCTGTTTAATCATCGTGTCATCAGGCACATATAAGCATTGTCCCATCATCAATGATCCATCATTCGCTAATCGAAATAAAGTCTTTATCCCAACCTCCATTTTTTCCCTAATCTTGGACCCCTTAATGTCACTTGATTAGGCTCGTAGTATATGTTCCCAGTATGTTGGTTGCACTATCAGCTAAGCTAATAGTTCTTATCTTGAGTTAATACCTAATTTGGCACCCATTTCTTTTCACTTCGCTAGCTATCATTCCTCCCACACTGTTGGCTTAATCAGGGTTGCTTTATTCTTGCGACTGAGAGCATCTACCACCACATTTGCCTTTCCAGGGTGGTATTTTATGGTGTAATTATAGTCTTTAATTAGCTCTAACCACCTTCTTTGTTGCATATTAACTCCTTTTGCATCATTAAATACTTCAAAGTTTTATAATCAGTAAAAATTTGAGTCCAAGACCGGTATAAGTAGTGTCTCCATATCCTCAAGGTGAATACCACAACGGCTAACTCTAGGTCGTGCACCAGATAATTCTCTTCATGAGTCTTTAATTGTCTTGATGCATAGATGATCACCTTCCCATGATGCATTAAGATGCACCCCAACCCTTTCCTTAAGTTATCACAAAAAACCCAAAGCCTTCGATTCCTAAGGGAAGTGTTAACACTAAAGCGGTGGTGAGACTCCTCTTTAACTCTTGAAAGATTTCTTCACATTCCTTTGACCACACCCACTTTTTATCTTTCCTAGTTAACTGTGTCAAAGGGGTTGCAATAAGGGAAACCCTTCAATGAATCTTCTGTAGTATCCAGCAAGTCCTAGGAAACTACGTACTTGTTCACTAAAGTCGATCTCTCCCACTTCAAGACTACTTTGATCTTCTAGGGGTCTACCAATACATATTTGACATAAATGATATGCCCCAAAAATGTTATCATTTTTTGCCAGAACTCAAATCTACTTAGCTTTGAATATAGTTAATGATTCCTTAGGGTCTGCAAGACTTGTCTCAAATGTCTTTCATGTTCCTCAAAGAAGTTTGAGTAAACCAATATGTCATCAATAAATACCACCATAAATTTGTCAAGGTACGGTTTGAAGACCCGATTCATCAATTCCATAAAAAGGGCTGGGGCATTTGTCAGCTTGAACGGTAGTACCAAGAACTCATAGTGCTTGTAATGGGTCCTGAATGCGGTCTTTGGTACATCTGACTTCTTAATCTTTATTTGATAGTACCCTAACCTCAAATCTATTTTTGAGAATACTCTAGATCCCTTCAGTTGATCAAATAAATCATTTATCCTCGGTAGTGGGTGCTAATTTTTCATCGTTATTTTGTTCAACTGATGGTAGTCAATGCAAAGTCTATAGGTTCCATCTTTCTTTCTCACAAATAAGATTAGTGCCCCTAAGGTGAATTACTAGGTCGTATAAACACCTTGTCTTGCAACTCTTGTTGTTGATTCTTTAGCTTGTTCAATTATGTTGGAGCCATCCAATATGGTTGTTGAGCTACGAGTGACACTTATGGAAAAGTGTTTATAGACTCTTCTACTTCTTGTTCTGGGGGTAGTCTTGATAGTTTTTTGAAAAATACATCAAGGAATTCCTTTACCATAGGAATTTCTTTCAGTTGTGGACTTTTTATGTCAGAGTTTAAGATGTATACAAGGTATTCATACATCCCTTAACAACTTCTTGGAAATTATACCCGATACCAGGTTAATTGGGTTGGAAATCATCTTTACTTTGAAGACTATCCTCCTACCATCAAATGTTTGGAACACAACAATTTTAGTATAGCAGTCTATCAAGGTTTTATACTTAGCCAATCCATGCCTAGGATTGCATCTAAATCATGTAATTCTAAGGGTATCAAATCTACTTCTATTTCATACCTAGCTAGGCTAACCACCACTCCCATATACATACTATTTCTCATCAGAGTTCTAATTATGAATCCTTTTTCTATTACTTTCACCCCATTCCCTATTTTGGTGACAATTCTCCTAGCAATAAATGAGTGGGTGGCACCTGGATTAAACAACATATACATTAAAGTTGTTCATCAGTAGCATACCTGCCACCATATCGAATATGGCCTTAACCTTTTCCCGTGTCAGGTGAAAGACCCTTTCTAGGGTCCGGTCATTTTATGCCTTTGGCCTCTTTTGGCTAGAGTTTGCCTTTGATTGGGAAGATCTCACCAGCCTATTCACGATGATTAATTGTTGATGTCTTTGACTCAGCTGCCTAAGGCTTTATGCCTACCTAATGTTCCTATTGGGGCACTCTTTCTTATAAAGGCCTTTTTCGCCACTGTAATGACATCCTTGCCATAGATATTGGTAATTTCTCCATTTGTGACCTTCCCTTCTACATACAAAATATCACCCTGGTGAAATTGAGTAGTCCCAGGGTGTCGTTGTTCATACTTCACACAATGAGGTAGTTCACATTCTTTCAACCACTGATCCTTCCTAAAGGGTTTGCCCTTGAATGAGCTTGTGCCCCCATTAGCTTTCCGCTTGATTGTTGGTGGAATGACTCAATTAATGTTCCTTTCTTCCTATATTGCTCAAACATTCCACTCTTTCTCTTTTTTAGAAGTGGTGGTATGCTAGCAGAATAATCCCCATCTCTCTTTTTGAAGCTTATGTTGCCTCAATCAATTCTCTCACTGTTTTAAATTGTAAGGCGATCAACTTTTGCCTCAATTCTTGTTGAAACCCATCTCTCAACTTCTCAATCATGTGTTTTTTAGTCGAAACATAGTGTGGGGAAAATAATGAGAGATCATAGAATCTCCTTTCATACTCCAACACTAACATCTCACCTTGTCTCAATGCTAGGAACTCTTGCTTTTCACCTTATGATGGTACCTAAAATAGAATTGGTTCTCAAACTCTGACTTAAAGTCATTCCAAGTCAGTGTTTTGGTTGCATGCCTCAATTGAACGGTTTCCCACCATGTCATGGCTCGATCAGACAACAACTGGTGGCAAATTAACTAGCAAGTCCTTAGGTATGTTAATCTGGATCATAGTCTTCTCCACTTTCCTAATCCACCTCTCTATTATCTCAACATCTTGCTCCCCCATATATGGTTCACAACCCATTTCCTTCATATTGTTGACCAATTGCACAAGTAACACCACGTTGTCCGTGGTCATGACAATCTTTGGGGTGGCTCGCGGAACCTGTGTGGCTAGAATTACCTGAGTTATAGAGCCAATCGTACCTTCTATCACTACCTTAACTATTTGAACTAGGAGTCCCAGATCTGTAAAAGGCGGAAAGACCCTTGCTGGAATGGTCAAGAGGTGTGCACCTATTTTTCCTTGTTTTCCCATCCCTATTGGGGTACCTTTTCCTTCCGATTTGGTACTCGCTCTTCCTCAACTTTCATTGTTCTTCCTTGTAAGAGCTCAAATGATCTTATTGGAGCATGAAAAGCAATATCATCTAGTGGGTCCTCATCTTGCCAATCTTGGGCATTTTAGTCTCTACTCCTCTTTTCTATGAAGGGTGGCTCGATTTGCATTCCCTAACGAGTGTGCACCATCCTAAAATAAATCATAACAACATTATTATCATTGATCCTCAGGATCTAAACCAAGTGCTCTAATACCAACTTTAATATCTTAGTTTTTCATAGCCAGAATTGATGGTAAAAAAAATTTTAGCCATTACATTCTCGATGCTTCTTACAATAGTATTCCAAAAATTAGTAAATAGGTCTCATTCATTAGTATGGTATAATACACAAATGATTGTGTAAATCAACATTTCTATGAAAGTGCTAAATGTACATACCCACAGCATCATATTTACATATCCATAAGTTTGTATCATATCATATTTACATATTACTACCATTACAAGTTTACATTTAAAAGTCTCGGATGACAATTACACACTTAATACATTCGTTCATACAAATTACATAATAACTTAAACATGCGAATACATAGTTCTTCTCAAAATATATGGACTTGTGGAACGGGTCTCCTGCGCACCTTGATTGTGTGATGTTCATGTTACAAAAGCAAAATGGATACAAAAATTATAAACAATCTAAACATGATAATAAACAGCTAGACAAATGTTATCGTTACTTTTCATTATCAACTTAAATGAGTACATTCCTTCATTTACTATACATGTGCATTATATAATCCTTATTATTTTGTTGATTGTATTATTCTTACTCATACGCCCCAACCTTCCTATAGGGGTTGTGGGGTCAGAGTAAAAACATCGGTCAAGGTTAATTACTTCATTTTAACTTGGTCATCCACCTTGGATGCTTTTAGCCTTAGCTAATCGTAATATTCAACTCAATCATTCATCTTGGATGTCATTAGTGGAAGCTAATCACTATAATTAAACTGGTCATCCATCTAGGATGCCATTACCCAAAGCTAATCATCATGTTCAACCTAACCATCCAACTAAGATGCCATTAGTTGAAGCTAATTGACACGATCAAAGAGTTGATTTCTTGTCCCAAGTGTAGGAGTGTCGAAGTAATAAATAACCCAGCAAGATCGGGGTCAAACCATATGGAGGTTAACTATAATAATAATAATAATGAGTTAAAGATAATTTTTAGATGTGAGATTAATGTTAGGATTGAACAATGATAAAAACAAATGTCAAGGTTAGAGGATCCACTAATAGTATTAGAAATAAGTATATTATAAACTCTTTTTATTAATCAACTGGAAACCACTCACAAAGAAGGTTCTAATTGGATGATTTATCCTTAATAGTTCATTATAAATGTTTAACATGATCATATTAATTATCTTATTTTAGTAAACCATACTTTTAAATATTGTTAGGAATTCATGATGTTAACTTATGTTAACAACAAATCAAGTTCCTTTCATAGCACAAGTGTAGGTTATACCATATGGTTGGCTATGAATGTGCCAAGCTTTTGTTGTACCAAGTGTTATACAACACAAATTTAGATTAACCATTTAACAAGCAAGGTATTAAGAATTAATAAGATAAAAAGATAAGACATGTTAATAACAAACTTTATTGGATATAAACATTGAAGTTCATATTGAGTTTATAATATACCTATTCTAACACCATTAGTGCACCCTTTTCACCTTGACATAATAAAATTAGCTAAATATAATAAAAAAATAGAAACATAAATAAACAAGAGGAGAACATGATTATATAAGTATAGTAAAGGAAATGAAAGGCATAAACAAGAGATTAAGAAAAGCAAAACTTAAGCATTACAAAAATATAAAGAAAGAGAGCAAGAATATGATCTTGATCTGAAAACCAAGATGCCTAAATGCATGACAAATGCCTCCTTTTATTGGCCAAAATTCAAAACTATTGATTTGATAACTAATTGTTGTGTGGATGGCCACATCTTGATTTGGTGACAATCCTTATCTTCTTGTCTAAACAAAACACCATTGATAACATCAGAATTTAAACAGATAGTCTTCATGAAAGTTCTGGGAAATTGTCTCAGCTTTCCAACAAAAAAAAATCAGTACATTTGGACTTCTAGAACTCGAGATATGGGCTGAACACTAAATAGTGTATGGGCTGTAGGACAAATTTTGGACTTAACCAGCATCTCTTTTCTAAACTTAGCCCTCTCTTTGTTTTCTCAATTTCAGTAATTAAACTCGTCAATTAATCCTTTGATTTATGTGATTGGCCTACATTTAAGATGAACATTTATCATAAATTAAAGGTATCTTATATTATTAGACATATTATTATAAAACATGTTCTAGTTAAAGAGTTATTGATACTTTAAATGCAAAATGATGATATAAAACCTTGATAAAAATGCACTTTTAAGTACTAATCACTAATCATCAACACAACCAGGACATCTTTTTAAGATGCCATTAGCCGAAGTTAATCTTCCACACAACCCAATCATCAACACAACCTAGTCATCCGCCTTGGATGCCATTAGCCGAAGTTAATCTTCCACACAACCCAATCATCCATCTTGAATGCCATTAGCCAAAGTTAATATCAATATAACTCGGTCATTCTTTTAGGATGCCATTAGCTAAAGCTAATCATAATATTCATTCAACATTCCATAATAGTCTAGTATGCACTACAACACAATAATAGGTCTTTCATAATGAATTCACTTTAGAGAATTTATGTTATGCTAGAAGAAGGTGGAAACCACCTGCATGTTCCTCTTGTGGGGTGTCCTTGTCCAATCGAAGGTCCAATCCCAGTCGCATCACCTAACACATCAATGATTATAAATCAACATATTTGCATTTGATAATCACATAACTCATCACCATACATATTTCAAGAATACACATGTTCACATTCAAGTGTTCCTCACATTATACAATCATACAATGAACATCATCATATCAACCCAGTCCTAGTGTTTAATTCCTGAGTTTCGTAGTGAATTAGATCAGATTGATAATGAACTTGTCACAAGCATTAAATTGTTTTTGATATGGAATTCTATCATAGAAAGTTGCTAGCAAAAATTGGGTTACTGGTGACACAGATTCGTTAGCGAAAATTAATTCACTGGTGACACAAAAATCATCAGCGAAAACCAATTTACTGCATATGCTTGGAATTATCAGCGAAGACTAGTTTTACAACTGACACTTGAAATCATCAGCGAATATAGTCTATTTTGTCTCAGAAATCATCAACAAAACCTAAGTTGCTGTGAATTTAGAAATTGTCAATGAAAACTACTTTCACGGCTAATGCTTGGATTTGTCAGTGCACACACTCACTGTTGACTTATAAATCATCAACAAAAACTAAGTCGCTACCGATTTAGAAATCATCAATACAATCTAGTTCTACTGCTGGTGCATGAAATCGTCAACGGATATAATTTACTATCAACTCAGAAATTATTGATAAAAATTGAGTCGCTGCTAACCTAGAAATCACCAACAAAATCTATATCGCTACTTATCCAAAAATCTGCATCGATGATTGAGTCATTTATAGTTTTACTTTTTCCCAAGGTTGCGTATAAGGTCTACGCTAAGCTTTCCCCCTCTTATAAAACATCCAAACCGGATTGAACATGGACCATAACCAACCACATTCAATTTAACACAAGTTATCAAGCAATACACAACCAAGTCTCAACATATACATTCTCTAAATACTCTCCTAGTTAACACTTCAAGACTGACATTTGGAATTGCCACAACCATAC
This sequence comes from Populus alba, assembly GCF_005239225.2. Classification (NCBI taxonomy): domain Eukaryota; kingdom Viridiplantae; phylum Streptophyta; class Magnoliopsida; order Malpighiales; family Salicaceae; genus Populus; species Populus alba. Next base: position 17,809,196 of record NC_133291.1, read on the forward strand.
ATTTTATGTTTTCAATTATATCATGGTAATAAGTCAACACAACCAATAGTAATTTTGTAATACACAAGAGTTCATTTCCGGCCAAGGACTTATTTCCCTTAAGGTGTTCATAATGACAAATCCTTTTACAGTTCTCTCATTTCCTATGGTTAGGGCACTGCTTCTCATTTCCCCCTAATTGCACATGCAATTCATCATATTTATCATAAGCATATTCACTATAACAATTAATAAACATATATCTATCCACTTTGTTCATAATTTTGCATGTTCATTCATCATACAAACAACAATCAAGGCATTATTATGGCATAGTTTTCGTTTCAGCTCCAGCATGCCTCTGAAGGCTTAAGAACATCACAATATTGCACATATAATCATTTCCTCACATTTTCACCTAATTTCTTCAATCACAAATGTAGAAGTCAAGATTAACACAAGCATGAATTTTGTTTTGGTTTAAGTATGTTTTAAGACTCTAACAAGGTCACAATCTAAGCATTTCATCACGTTAATTTGCATTATGTCTAGCCTTCAATTTGGTCGGCCCTCTTTTTAGTTTTGTGCATTCAAAATTATTCATTTCTTTTGTTAAAGGTTTCAGAGTCAGGTCCCCTATTCTCATCCATCTTTGAATCTAGTCCTCATTAGTCATAGGTGCAAGAAACCTAAGCCATTTCCTTGGGGTTTTCTTCTTCCTTTTGGTCTCGCGGTCTCAAGAACATGTAAAGAAGTGATGTTGTTCATACCTTATGATTTTAAGTAGATTTAGGGAAGATTTTAATAGTTTTTCTTCCTCTCTTATCTCGTTTCCCTCCTCCCTCTGTTTGTGTCCAGCAGGCCCTAGGCTCCCTTTTCTTCCATGTTTTCAGCTATTCATCCTTTTCTCTAACTCTCTATTCTCTCATACACTTTAGGAGGTGACATCAGGTGGTTTGGTTCAGCTTTCCTTTGGGAAGGAGTGTGTGTACTACAACAATGGTTGTTGTTGATTTTAGGGAGAGATCTAGGCTCCTTCTTCTTCTATATTTTCAATTACTTCTCTTTTCCTATAACTTTATTCTCACTCAGCACCCAAGGAAATTAGCATGCAGCTGGTTAGTTTTAGTTTTTCTTTAGGAGAGAGGGGTTGTTTTAGTAGAGTTGCAGTTGGTTTTTGGGGGAGAGGAAGAGTCACCTTCTTTTCTCCCTTTTGCATTTATATCACTCATAAATATGAGGGGTATTTAGGAGGCTGGTTATCCATGTTCTTATCATTTTTTTAGTTTATCTTAGAGCTAGTTACTACCTTAATTCTCTCTCAGGATAGGCTGACCCCCCCCCCCACCAAATTTTTCTCTAAAGCTGGCTGGTCTATATCCATCAATTTTTTCCTAGCATAGGTCAGCCCAAAACTAAATTTAATTTTTTTATTATTGGTTTTAAAAATAAGGAGAAAAATAATGCTTTTCATTATAAGATGATTTCAAGAAATAATTTTATTGTTAGATAAAATTTTTTTTCTATGCTATTGATGCCTTAAGTTATTTCTAGGTAAGTTATATTCTTTTTAGGTTAGACCTTTTGTTGTCATTAATGTTTTTCATCATGATGCAATAAAAAAAAATAAAGTTTAAAGACAAGTAAGGATTTCAAAGTGAATGGACATAAAAGAAAGCCTTATTATGAATCTTTTATAATGCAAAATATGAGGGAGGTACCTTTTCACAAATTGACATCTCTTGATGTTTAAGCATGAGTAAATGTCAAGTCTAGGACACTATACAAAGCATCAATTGGAAGGCATCCTAACATAAAGGAATTCTCATTTGGAGAGTTCGCCACAATCAAATTTTTTTCTTTTACCATAATTAATTTTCTCTCCTACTTTTACTCCTTTTCTTTTTCTTTGTTTCATTATTTGTTAAGAGTTTTTTTTTTCATCTCTTTTATTCTATATATAGTCTTCTCATTTTATATATTAGTTTTAGATTAAGTAAAATGTAGGGATTACATGTGTGAGGAGAGGGGGGTGATTTTAAATTTAAGGCCTTGTTTTATTTTTTTTCTAAAGTCTTATGATGCTTTCCAACAACTATGATGAAAAATAAGTTGTAATATTATAGTTTTGATCAAGTATTGAATATTTTTTTATATATAATCTTGATGTTATTATTTGGTTGATGTGTCTTTATGATAATTGCTCAATTCTCTATGTATAATGGCTATGTTATTTGGTAAATAAACATGAATATTAGAATGAGTAAAATTCTTAAATCCTTATTTTGGTTATTACTTGAGTTTCATAAGCAAGGTTAATTGTTAAAACTTTGCAAGAGATCTCTCAAAGCAAACAGTGATCGAGCATTGCTTGAAAGATGATTTAGGCATTGGGATTTACCACTATTTTCAAATAAGCCAACTCCTTTATAGATATTCTCATAAGGACATTCCCCCTAGTAAGCCATTTTCAACCTTCATTATTAAGTTTTTTCTTTGTTAACCATATCTTTTTACCTTTTTATCCAAAATATAGTTATATCATGACCCTTGTTCTAAAGATTAATTGAATTGAAGAGACTTGTTCTATGCACAGGTAGTATCTAACAAAGACTTGGATTTTTTTTTTATCAAATACATGAGTGGAGATAAGAAAAACAAACAAAAAAACAAGAAAATAAAGAAAAGAAAAATATGTCTTTTGAGTTTCAAATATTTTCTTTAGATGTTGGTTGGTTGGAATGAAGTAAAGATCCAACATACTGATACTTGACCTATGTTTTTAATTGGTTTATTTGAGTTTTAAGAAGTATTCCTTCAAGATTTCAATGTTGTCTCTTATTTTATGAGTCCTTAGAATATTTGTTATATCTTTTTCTTTTTTTAACACTATCCCCTAGCCCTAATACAACCTAAATAGAAGACCTTTTGATTTTGGTTGGTGCCTTTGGGGTAGTGGAGACTTGTTCAAAAGGGAAAACTTATGGTGTTTGATTCTTTCTTAAGGAAATTGAGTGATTTTCTTTAAAAAGTTTATGGAACTTTTACCTCTTCAAACCACGCATATCATAAATCATTGTTAATGTTTGGTTATATCGCACACAAACATAAACATTTAAGTATGATTGTTATAAAGATGTTTTAGCTTTTGAATGATGTTGGACTTATTATAATGATCATTTGATATCAATGTTATAACCTCTTATTGTGTTTTAAGATGAAATGTTGCAAGATTATTATTTTATTTTGTGTCTTAGTTTTTCTTAAGGATTAGGAAAAGGCAAACGTGGGGGAATTTGATACATTTCAAATTTTATATCTTTTTTTTTATTAATTTATAGATTTTTCTTTGTTAGTTCTTTATTTGTTTTATCATTCTTTAATGTTTTGCAAGCTTTTTGGATGGAAAATAAATAAAAAAGAGTTTTGGACTTAGTTTATACTATTAGGCCTAAGATAAGATTGTTTAAAAGCCCAAATATTGTCTTTTAATGGGTTGGATGATAATCCAAGTTAAAACTCTAAAGAATTAGTTGCCATGTCATCTATTTGTTCATCAAGATATTTTAGCCAAGTGAAATTATTTTATTGGTTCAATGATATGGTCTAATCAGAAAATCGATTCTTAAAAAAAGAGATAAACATGATTATTGATTTAATTTAACTTTGGACTTCTTAGAGACAAACATGAAAACCACTGTCATAATCCATTTTTGAGTTATTCCCTAAATTTTATCTTTTCTCCTTCCTCTTAAAAAAATCAAATAAAATAATAATAGTAAGGGGATTGGTAATGTGAAAAAAAAACTAGTTAAGGAATGATTTAAAATGTAGAAAATCAAGTTGTAATTTTGGATGAAATTAAGAGTCTAATTGTACCCTATTATACCCAAAATTGGAGAGACAATGTAGATTCAAGATCAAATTAAATTATTATTGGAAGAATTTGCATAAACATTAAGCCTCAGAACATAATTAGATTTTTAATAGTACAATTTGATTTAATCATAGGCCAGATTAAAGTTTAATTATGTTTAAGAATTAATGAGGGTTTAGTTGAAAATTTTAATTAGGTGCAAGGAGTTAAATATACTTTAAATAGGTCAAATTAATTTTATTAGTAGCTTAATTGGTGAAAATTTAAGTTTGGGAGCCCAATTTAGGCTTAATTGAAAAGATTGAAATTTTAAGAGACCAATCTTAATTTTTACAAAGTTAATTGATTCAAATCAGGGGTAAAATCGCAAGAAAATAAAAGTTTTTGGGTGAATTAGGGATTAAATTGAAGAAATTTGCAACTAAAGATCATTTTGAAAAAGACATCAAACTTTGGGGACCTAATTGATTGAAATCAAGGGTAAAATTAAAGAAAATTGAAAGTTTAATGCTCAATTGAGGATCAATTTACATAAATCTAAAACTAAGGACTATAATGAAAAAGGCATTAAAATTCAAGGCTGATGTTGGAGTTTTTCAAGGATAAAATTACATAAAATTAGAAGTTTAGGGTCAATTAGAGATGTAATTGAAAGTAATTAAAAAATAAAGAACCAAATTGAAATTGAACTTTGGAATCCTAAACCCTAAAAGCCAAAATGACGCTATTTTATTTAAATGAAATGACATGTTTTAACTGAACAGTAAAAAAAAGACAAACTAGACAAGTTGTCATATGGTCTACTGTTCATTTTCTTCTTCATCCTTTTCGGTTTGAAAAAACTTCTTAGAGGGCTACTTGTTAGGGACATTTAATATTTTATCTCTCTAGTAAATTTGACAAAACATGCATGAAAATGATGGCTTAACACTTGACCATACCCTGATATGGTTTTTTTTCTAGTTGATTGACACATCAGCAGCCATGGCGCTGGTCTAGAAAGGCTAACTTAGACAACCTTCAATTATCAAATTTGATAGTTCATGATGACCACTTTGGGCCAACAATTGAGATCCTTCCTAGTTGAATCAAGGGCCAAGATGTTCCATAAAAAAGGCAAAATGTCCCTCTTCCACCTTCTATATTCCATGCCCTAAGCATGAAGCAATTCAAAGCCAAAGCCTAAAAAAAGAACCAGTCATTCCCTCTGTTTCCATTTTCTTCTCTCTTCATTAGCCTTCAGCACTCTTTCTGCTGCGCCTAAGTCATCATTGCCGCCTTCAACCATGCATGGTTCATCCCTGCACCATTAGGAACGTTGCCAACTGATTAGTACTTAAAAGAGCATGTTTATCAAGGTTTTTATATCATCATTTTGTACTTAAAGTATCAATAACTCCTTAACTAAAGCATGTTTTATAATAACAAGTCTAATACTATAAGATACCGTAATATATGGTAAATGTTCATCTTAAATGTAGGCTCATCACATAAATCAAAGGATTGATTGATGAATTCAACTACTGAAATTTTGAAGATAAAGAAGGGTGAAGCTTAGAAAAAAGATGTTGGTGTAGTCCAAACTGAAACACTGTTTGGTAATTAGGTCATATCTCGAGTTCTAGATGTCCAAATGATCTTAAATTTTTACATAGATTTGGTAAGATATAGGCATACAACTTTCATGTGGACACCAAGATCTAATAAGGTTGTTTTCAAGTTCAAATTATAGCAACAATGAAGAAGTCTGAATCTGTCCTGCAGCCCAGACACTGTTCAGTGTTCAGCCCATATCTTGAGTTCTAGAAGTCCAAATGACCTCAACTTTTTTTTCCTGGAAAGCTAAGAGAATTTCCTAGAACTTTCATGAGTATATATGGTTTCAGTTCTGATGTTAGCAATGACATTTTATTCAAACAAGAAGATAAGGATTTTCACCAAGTCAAGATGTGGCCACCCACTCAACAATTATTCATCAAATCAATAGTTCTAAATTTTGGCCTATAAAAGGAGGCATTTGCCATGCATTTAGGCATCTTGGTGTTCAGATGAAGATCATGCTCTTGCTCTCTTTCTTTGTATTTTGTAATGTTTAAGTTTTATTTAATGTTATATTAATCTCTTGTTTATGCTCTTCATTTCCTTTCCTTTATTTGTATAATTATGTTCTTATCTTGTTTTTTATGTTCCTTTCTTTCATTATATTTAGCTAAATCTATTATGTCAAGGTGAAAAGGGTACGCTAATGGTTTAAAAATAAGTATAGTATAAACTCAACATGGACTTTAATGCTTGATATTAACATGTTTTATATTTGTTATCTTGTTCACTTTTAATACTTTGCTTGTTAAAGGGTTAATCTAGATTTATGTTGTATAACACTTGGTACAACAAATACTTGGCACTTTCATAGCCTATATTGTATGATATAACCGACACCTGAGCTATGAAAGAAACTTGATTTGTTGTTAATTTAAGTTATAATCATGAATGTCTGACAACATTTACAAGTATTAGCATTATTCGAATAAGATAACTAATGTAATTATGTTAACAATTTATAATCTGATTGGAACCTCCTTCGTGTGTGGTTTCCAAGTTGAGTAATAAGAGTTTATACTATACTTGTTTGAAATACCATTAGTGGATCCTCTAACCTTGACATTTGTTTTTATCATTATTTAATCCTTACATTAATCTTCCATCTCAAAGCTCTCATTAACTTCTTCCTCTTCTTTATTATTACTACTGTTGCTGCTGCTGCTGCTATTATTATTATTATTTACATTCTTATTATATTTTATGTATATTAAGTATGCTCTGTGTTTGATCAAGGATCCTAACATTGTTGGTCTTGCCTTGTTCATTCGCATCAGAAATCTGTTTATATTATATAATATATCTCTTCGATTTTTTCATAAAATTAGTATATAGGCTGGAAACCTGTGACCCGATCTTTTAGATTATTTTCAGGTATAACAACGCCACGTACTGAGTATTATTATTATTATTATTATTATTATTATTATTATTATTATTATTATTATTATTACTATTATTGTTATTATTGTTGTTGTTATTGTTGTATTGTTATTTATAATTTGTACAATTAACCTCTTTGTGGTTCGACCCGGTCTTGCCGGAGTTATTTATTACTTCGACACTCCTGCACTTGGGAGAAGACATCAAGCTTTTGGTCATGTCACCAACCTATCATCTCTCCCAATCAGGCAAGCCATCCGTTTTTTTTCTCCTCTAAAATCCCACTAACAACCATTACATGCATAATTTTGCATGCAATGGCCAATTAATTAACATGGTTGTTGGGTCGAGCCAGCAACCATATGGGTTGTGAGTTGTATCCATTTCAGCCTAGCTCATATGTCTAGGTCATGTCTTGCCCACCCAAAAAAATTATTGGGCTACTAGTCGGCCCAACTCGAATAAGTTGGGTTGGACCTCTTCTGGCCTAGCTTAGATGGCTAGGTTGGGTCCATCCCAATTTATATAATAATAATAATAATAATGAAACAAAAAAATTTCAAAACAAATTCCAATGGTCATTTCAAAAATATTTATGATTTTTTCGCATGTTTTTCCAATAATTTTGTATAATATCAAGTTGTATATTTACATTGTAAGATACAATCTATTAAAATATCTAGTTTTTTTCAAAACGTTTCTAAAAAAATTGAAAATTTTAAAAAATTAAATTAATTTCTTCTTAAAAAAACAAAAAAATATATTTTGTTTTCGTGCATTCGATAAAATTCTAAAAGTTTTCTAAGTATACTTTTTATAGAAAAAGCACAAATGCATCTTTCTCATGTTTTAAAATGAAAAAAATAGGTATCGTAACTAGTTTATGATTATCTGTTAAGATTTAATCAAAATATTAAAAACCCTTCGCCAATCATTTTGTTCACTTTATATTTAAAGTGTTCGGGTTTAATTGTAGATGTTAATACTTAGGGGTGTAAAACTACACAGTAGAATATACTCTTAGGTATTAAAGATACAAAGAAATAAATGTGATGTTAAAATTGGGCCTTAGAATAGTTAGACTTTAACCCGATAAGAAAAAGAATTCCTTATGAAGGGAGATCTACCTTAAACCTTAGACAAGACCAACATATAAGAACACGACTTAGAATAACAATCAAACAACAATGTAGCTTACCTTAGGTAGGGTGTACTAGGGGTGATGCATATTTCCCTTGCACAACAAGTCCCTTACTTGGACCCTCGCAAACCATAGATTTTCTAGTAACCTTAATACTAGGTAGCGATTCTTGAACCTTACAATCATAATTTTATTATTATACCCCAGACTCATTTCCAACACACACACTCAGGAGGCAGACCCAATGTCGCTCGACACCCCACATGCCCCCGTGACAACCACTATAAATAAAGGAGCTAGTGATGAGAAAACAAAAAACACACATGAAAATCAATAGACATACAGAAGGTAAAAGCTTTATAAAGGAGATTTAGCCACCACAACAAAGTTTCATAAGTATGAACATGGTGTTTGATCTCTTAAGTATGCATAACTAAATACTTTTCTTTTGTTAAGGATGATTTCAAAACTCTAGACAAAACATTTTCAATTCATAAATTTCAAAATTTTCTTTATTGATTTTTTTTTTATATTATACTGAATTTATTATTAAAAATCACTATCATTATTAACATTATTAAGAACCTAAATCAATTTGTCTCCAACTTAGAATATATAAATCCATCACCTATTTCAACCTCCAATATAGTTGGATTGGATTGGGTGATTGTCTTTCTCTACACAACATATATCTATTAGCTACTCAATCCAATTCACGTTTTTTAAATCAAATTAAAAAAATAAAATAAAATATAAGTTAAAAGAACAAACAATATCTTCTGATACAAACCTAAAAGGTAAGAATCTTAAAACCAAAAATCAAGATTAAATATAACCCAATAAAGCAATAATCAGATTGAAAAAAAACTCAACCCAATAATTACTTGAACCAAGAAACTATTGTTATTGAATAAAAATCCTAACTCATTGATTATGAAGAATTATGAACTAGAATTATAAGGATGAACACCACAAAGAAGTAATCTTTGATAAGTTCTAACGAGTTCAATAAAGCACCAAGAGTATGGGTAACCTTGTATATAACAATATTATTTATGAAATAAAAAATTCTTTCTAAAACCTAAATACAAGCTAAATAACCTTATTTATATTAGGCAATGATACAATCCAAGCAAGGTCAAATTCAGATTTTGATGTAAAATCTCCTAGTGTCCAGTTTTATGTTATTAAGCATAACTTTCAACTCAACAATTCTATTAAGTTAAGATTTTTAAAATAGTTTCTAGATATGTTGTTCTACATTGGGTTAAAGTTTTAGGTTAATCTTATTTTAGGAAGAGATTTTTTTATAGGGTTAAAGGTACTGGACCAATCTTGTTAAATTTATTTGTCTAGACCTTTGTCTACTGCTATTTAAACTGTATCTAGAGATAAAAAAAAATAATTTTGATAAGATTAAAATTGGGTAAAAAAGTAGACATTTTTACCTTTCTAGTGATATATGATAGGCTTGCTAACTCGTCCGAATAAGAGAGAATGATTTGTTTGAAATTAGGATTGAAATGTTTCAAGAATGTGTGAAAATTAGAGAAACATTGTTTCCTTGTGTATTATAGATTTCAGTTAATACAAGGATTTCTTAATGCTCTTGGAAGAATGCGTGGCAGCTATTGGCTTACTTATTCTACAAGGATTCCATGTCAAATAAGGAGACATTTATGACAACAACTATTATCTATTGTTTGCAAGGATTCCATATCCATAATTAAATGTATGTGGTGGCAATAAGGCTTGAGATTATTTTGTTGTTCTTTTTCCTTATTTTACAGGATATTTTTATTCAAAAGGGGGATTATGAGAGACTATTTAAAAGAGTTCATGCTTAAGGAGGAAACAAAGTGGCTGTAACTTCTTCTTTAAAATAGGAAAGTAACTAACAACAAGTTTTTCTTATTTTCAAGGACAATAATGGAGGGAAAAAGGCTCTATATAAAGCCTTGTTTCAGATTTGTTTTGTTTTCTTCTTCTTTTTCTCTTCTCGGGACAACAAAAATAATTTATTCTCATGGGTTTTATTTTTGTTATAACTTCTATTTGGGCTATCTAATAGGTCAGTAGCCTTGCCATTATTTCTAATGGTTGGCTTATTTCATATTGGGCATAGGTTTGATTAATTAGCTAAGGTCCACGACTTGTTTGGGTTTAATTAATAATTGGTTCTCATCTGTGACTCATGGCTTGTTTAGGTTTAATTAATAATTAGTTCTCATTTGTAGCCCAAGGCTTATTTGAGTTCATACATCCGAGTTTATTAGTATAAGTTTTGGGTCAGGGCCAATTTAGCCCACAATGGTAGATCTACTAGAGTTTTTATTTTCAAGAGTATAAATACTTTTTGTAATGATAAAATATTAAGACTTGATACCATTATTGCTGCTGAATTTTTCAGCCTGTGTGAAAGGGCTTCTTGCATTTTTTTAGTTCTCTAACAAACTAAATTGACTTATCAAATATTAAATGGTTTTGTGTTGTCTTCTATATACCTCTCGTTCTCAAATTGGTATTCATAGGGTGGAGATTCTTATTCCAATAGTGTTGGTGCCTTAGAACAAGTTTATATTATGTCATACTTTTATTATACCTGTTTTGGCTTTTCGGGATTTATTGTCAGTCTTGTTGTGGGTTATGTGACCATGTGATCACGAGAATCGCATTAAGTAAAATATCATAAAAAAGCTGGAAAAATAACAAAAAGAGTTTTAAATAAAATAAAAAAAATAATCCTAAATCAACCAGGAAAGTATTGCAAATCTTAATCAGTAACCTATTATTGGAATGCCTTGATGATGTTTGCTTACTATGAAATTTTAACCATATAGAAAGCATTGCTTTAGCTCGATCCAATGGTCCAATCGAAAGTTATGTCTATTAATATAAAATTGCACATTAGAAAAGTAAGCTCAATCAACGTGTAAGTGAAAAAAATAAGTTGAATCTACAAGTTTTGTAGAAAATAAAGTCCAAACACAAGCTATTAGGCTAAAACTATCCATTCATCTCAAGCGTGGATTCATTAATCAAAGACGTTGGCCCAACTTCAAGCTTGACTTGACTTAAATATCTTGAATTAGCACATTGATTGTCTATTTAATCTTCTTAACTCTTGATATTATAATAGACCCAATTGACACATGTATTGGAGGGTTATGTGGTGTTGGTTGATGATCTTCATTTATGAAACATAAAATCATTAAATACATTCTAAAATTCAAATATATGCATACAATTATAAAGACTCTTCTTGCATCCTACAACTAAGATCCATACATTATATTAAAAAAAGTACAATTATCATTCCTGGATTTAGCTAATTGGCGGGTTAAGGCTACATAAGAATTCAAAGAAAAACTTGGGATGATCATGTGGTAACAAGCATGTTTTGGCTCAAATTTAAATTTTTTATTATTTTTTTTATGTTTTTAAATCATTTTAATTTTAAAAATATTTTTTAAAAATAAAAAAAATTATTTTAATATATTTTTAAATAAAAAATACTTTAAATTATAATTACTATCATGATCCCTAAAAAACTTAGTTAAGACAGTGGCGGAAAGATTGAGATAATGAATGAATCTCCGACATCATATAATGGTCCACACTCGACGAAAATGACAAATCAGGGATATCATTATACATTGCAGCCATATCCCTCTGCACGAATTTTTGGTTCATTGCTCCTGTCTAAAATGGAATAATTATGCGCAAGTTGCTGAAAGGAAATTGGCAAGTTGTGTTCTAGCAGGCCCCTCCTCGAACAAGGGATCCAGGCACAAAATACAATAGAAAAAAACTTATAAATACATGAAGATAATAAGGTTTAATTAAATTTGATATTCTAAATAGACTAATTAACATTTTTTTTTCATCTATTTAAATATTATGACATACCATATATTTTTTTTATTTGGGTATCCTCATATCATTTTAAAAAATAAAACTAGTTTTATTCGGGGTTTATACTTGTTTTTTTAATAAATATGAGTTTTAAAAACTAAATTTGTATTTTTATCCTTATAAAAATATAATAATATTTTAATGATTTTTATAAAAATTATATCATACCATACAAGTGGCAGAATAATCAAAGGGGGAAAAAACAAAAAAAAAGGGTTGGATAGATATTCCACTTTGTACACGATTCCCAGCTCGATGGTCCCCTCGAAATCTAGTGATTGGAATCGTTATGGTTCATGCACCTTCATATTCAATAATCTCTGCCCCCCAAAATTAACTTAAAGAATTCTGGTTGACTTAGAATAGGAGGATTCCATCATATGTTAAGCGTAAAATAATAATAATAATAATAGATGATGATTTTTCTTTTTCAGGTAATTGATCTTGACATCTGAACCTTCCAATTTTTTATTTTGTATTTATTTTTGTCGTTACTTTGTGGCTTGTGGAGAGCACAAGCCTAATGGAATGTTCGCCTAAAATATTAGAACAAGATGAAGACCTGGCTGGCAATGGCATGTGAGATCCATAAATATTAACGTAGTGTTTTGAAGGAAGGAAAGGGAGAGGAAAACACATTTTTCAAGGCATTTTTCTTTGTTGAAAAAATTATTAAAATCCTTCTATTTTTAAGTTCAGGAATACTCTACATTCCAGTTATTTTTTTATAAATTATATTTTCAAATACTCGGCGCTAGTTTAAAATAACAAAAAGAGATACAAATTAAAAAAATTATATTTTTTTCAAGGTATTTTTTTATAAATTATATTTTACGTTCTCTTTCCTCCTTTATTTTGTTCATGATTTAGGCTGTCAAATACCATGTAAAGTAAGATCTAATAAAAAAAAAAAAATCAACGGCGGTCGTAATTAAACAATCACATACTAATCTATAATGATTACCTTTTTTTTCAAATTTGTCATGAGCATAGTTATGAGAACCAAAGTATTGTATGATATAGTCTAAGGCGTGAGTTGACTGGTTGATTTAAATTTATTAGTTTCTTTTTAAAAAAAATTTTTTGTCTGAAATGACTTTGTGTAGGACAAATTGCTGGTTTCTTTTTATTTTAGCTATAGCAATATTATTTTAAATAAAAATTAAAAAATAGGTTGAATAAGTCTCATTCAAGTTTTTACCTGGAACTTGAACTTCCTATATTAACACATCGCTATATAGACTTGTTAAGTTAATGACCCGTGAATTTAGACCGGATTTGATAATTATAGTTATAAAATAGAATGAACTCAAGAAAATAGTAATGTTTTCAAATTGGATAGCTAGCTATGTGTGTTGGACAAGACAACTACCTTAATATTTTTCAACACAAGAAGTAGTTAGACAAACATTATTTTGAATAAGAATTAATAAACATGTTGTATAAGTCTCACCCAAGTTTTGATTTTAAAATTTAGGTCAAACCTCTTATTAACATGTTACCAGATCAACTCAATAAGTTAATAATCCACAAATTCAAATCGAGTTTGATAATTATGATAACACGATGCTATGAACTCAAAGAGTTCATAAGTTTTTAAATTGGGTAGCTAGCTTGTCAAGATAACCATCTTAATACTTTCCAATACCATAAATAGTTTATAAAAAGAGAGGTGAAAATAGAGATAAATTAAAAGGGATTAGTGTTTCCTGGAAATACAAGGGAAACATTAAGGGTAAAATAATTAAGGTTTTTTTCTAACTATTAAAAAATGATCTTTTAGAAAAAAACAATTGCTTTTGGTTTTTGCCAATTTTGTTTTTGGTCTTCATAGGCTTGATTGGTTTTTTTTTTTTTTTTTATCTCAATTCTCTAAGTTTTATAATATTTTGGTCTAAATTTTCATTTTATTTATATTTTATTCCATGAGTTAGGGAGAGGAGATAGAATGTCTCTAGAAAATAGAAAAGAAGATAGATAGTTATGATTGATCACAATTCGGTGATAAAAAAAAAAAAATTCATCCTTAGTGTTAATGAGTTACATTTAATGAGAAAAATCTCATTGATGTTTTTTCACCTTTTATCTTGTCAAAGAAAGTATATCAGGTTTTATAATTTTTTTTGAAACGGGTGAAATTTTATTTTCTTTGATCAATTAAATGTTGTTTTGAGGTTATAAATGATTTTATTTTATTAAGGTTTATGTGTTGTTTTTTAAGTGTTTTTAGCTTCGAAAGACTTGAAAAATAAGGTTTTGTGTCCAAAAAGGAGGATATTATAATTTTCTTTTAACCCAGGATCATAATTGTTTTTAAGAAAAAGTATTCAATGACTTTTCGTGAGCATTTAATTTTATTATCATATAATTAAACAATTGTTTTTTTTAAATGAAGTATTAGATCATGTTAGGTCTATGACCCGAGATGCATCACTGGTAGGATAACCCGGGTTGCACCTAGATTGATTTACAATGTTGTTGTCTCAATATTTTTTTTTAAAATGAATTTATCTTTTAACTGTGTTTTGAAAGTTGTTTTTAAAGTCACCGAGTCAAATGGATAAAAAAGGATCAACCCTCACAATCCATTCAAATCCTGTGGTTTGGATTGGGTGGAGTGCTTTTTTAATTCACCCAGTTAATATTTATTCATCAATTATAAAATATAGTTTTGGATTTAGATTTATAGATAAATTAGAAGAAGAATCCATGAATCATTTGACAAAATTTCACGAGTTATATTAAAAAAGAAACATCCAACGTCATAAAATGTTTCATATATAGAGAAATCAGGAAGCAAAATCCTCCTCGAGGATGGATGGATTTTTTTTAATTAATTAATTACCTGAAAAAACCTGCATGGTGGTTGGCTGATGGAATAGTGGAAAGGGCCAATAATATTGCATGTGCAAGTTGCTGGAATGAAATCGGCAAGTTGGATCACAGTAGGTCCCTCCTCGAGGAAGATACAACGAATTATTTAGTGCTATTAATTAATTCATATATACTAATGATGATTTTGTGTATAATTGGCTGGCCATTTTAATGTACTTATCCATCTAATATATTTATTCAGAATTATTTAGTGCTATTAATTAATTAATTCATATATATACTTTCATTTACAGGTTTTGGTTTTATTTTATTAACAACAATAAATGCATTCGAATAAATATTATTCCGTCGACTTCAAGAAGTGACGTTTACGCGATCCCCAGTTCGAAGGTCCCACTGGAAATCCAGTAATGGCAATCGGTATGGTTCATGCACCTTCTTCTTATGAAGACAAGATATTCAATTAATTACTCCGTTCTCTCCCCCACATAATTAATTCAAAAAAAATTCAGCTTTGCTATTAGATAATCAGTTGATTGATTCTCTCTCTCTTTTTTATTGTCATTACTTTAATTTTTGGCTTGTGGAGTGCACAAGCCTAATGGAATGTTCGCCTAAATTGTTTCATTCATTAGAACAAGATTCTATTAGGTTTGGATTTAAAAAAAAATTAAAATAATATCATTTATTTTTTTTAAAATAGTGTTATTTTAAATCAACTCATGGAATTCATATACTAAGTTATTTACTTTGTGAGATCCATAAACATTAAGTAGTGTTTGGTTTTTCTTTCCGATCAAAAATATCTTTTTTAATTATAAAAATATTTTATATATTAATTTTGAATAAATTATATTTTATATACCCAGTTAAATTAAGTTAGTTTAAAATAATAATTATAGATATTTTTATCTTTTCATCATTACTTTCAAATTAATTTTGGTCAAATATCTAGAATATGATTTATAAAAAGATTATATGCAAAATATTCACGAATTTAAGAGAGGAGCTTATTTTTTCTTTTAATAATTTTATCATCTTCTTTTGGGAGGAAGGGCGAAAAGTAGGAGAGGGCAATTTGAGGGTGATTTTGGAGATAAAGTGGAGTAAAAATCTTAAAAGTACTATTCTATACTTATAAAAGTCATCGTTATTTCAAAGTTAGGGTACAAAAAATAATTTTATCTATATCTTATCACCAATCATCTGCAATTCTTTATTAAAAACAATTTGTCTTTTCCTTGCTTTCCTTCCTCTTATTTTTCTCCTCCGTCTAAAAAAATAATGAAAATCCATTCATTAATTTTACCTTGTCTTTCCTTGTGATCTCTCCTCTTTCTTTCTTTCTTTCGTGCTTGTACTGGGAGGTTGTTGTCAGAGACTTCATTGTCTCGAAATTTATAAATACAAAATTAGCCTCTTGCTAAGACTTTTATTTTGGTCAAAAAAGGAGCACAATTATTTTGCTGTCGTCATTTTCCATTCTTGAACTAGAAGACACCAGCCTTCACAGATAATTAGAATTCATCCCTAGAAAGAAAATCAAAGAGATCACTTGGCCAGAGGAAAGACATATTTGAGTTTGACTTGAGCTAGTATTAATTAAGGGACTCGAGTTTTTAACTTTCTTAAGATAAATTCTACACTAGTTCCGGACTTATAACTCAGCAATTTTGAGTCGGAAAATCCAGTCAATTGAATATTTATATGTAAGTAAAACAAAATTCTATATCAACAAGATAATTATATATATAAAAATTCAATTAAATTGTGTTTTTGTTAATTTCTTTTTATTATCACAAATGAAATCACATTTTACTACAAATAAATTAATATTTTCTTCCTTACTTATAGGCTTCGGGTGTTTTCTTATAGGCTAACACATAGGTTAATTTTTACAAAAAATTAGCACAACTCAAAAAATAAAAAAAAAAAAAATTGTTGTTGAAACCAATGTTTTTGGGAAAACATAGTTGGGATTTTTCTTGTCGGAAAACATATCGCCATAATTTTTAAATTTACAGAAGAAATAATTAAATATAATTAGAAAATAATTAAAATAAATTAAGCTAATATAAAAATCAAATATTTATTACAAGTTCAAACATTTATAAGTTCAAATACAATTAATCTAGAAAAGAAGCGCTGAAAGAGGAGGAGAGGGTGGGTTTTTGTTGGGACTGTGGTGCTAATAAGAGGGATAACATGTACCACTCATCTGTGATTTCATCTCCATTATCAATCGGTGAAGTTCAACCATCTCAGCACCAAGTTATGCATAATTAGTAGTAAGATGGATTGTTCGAGCTTGAACTCGTTGGTCTAAAATCACCTTGAACTTTGGTGTTTGAGTGCTCGAAAATATTGATTGCAAGCATTTAACAGTTGAAACACTACGATGCATTCATAAGTCCTTGACCATAGTGTTAGAAAAACTACACATCTAATTTCTATTGGGTCCACCAGACGATCCTACATCCAACCACAAACCCAAATTGAGATTCGGATGGGTCGAAGAATCATTCCCATATCTCTCCTTCAACTAGGTATTATATGTATCCTGAAAATAAATGGGAACAAATTAAAAAAAATTAACTTAGAAAAAAAATGGTTGAAAATCAACATACTACAAAAAACTGAGCTCAGCTATCCACGAGTTGCTACAATCCTTTTTTACTATTATCACTCTAAACATACATTAATTTCCACAAGAAGCTTCATCGGGCTTGGTTTGCATCCAAGAACCACAACCTACAAGAATGGATGTAATAAAAAAAATTGACCATCCGCTTTGCGTGTAAAATGAACAGAATCGAATCGCTAGTATGCGTGGTAATGGAACCTTGAACACACCGATTCTAGTTCTCTGCACCAGATTGTGACTATTGCATGAAATGTTCAAACATCACGTACTGGATATATTTTACCCATACAGTCTTTGAGACGTACGATGGTCCATTGAGAGGTGCAACTAAGACGATACCATATGCATCAACATGTGGTTATGATGCAATGTTGCCATGTAAAATATTTAAGAGTTGCATACCAAAATCAATTAAATGGAATTAAATATTAGGGAAACAATGATGCAAGACTTAAGTGATTTGGATGAAACTAGAATTAATGTCTTGAATAAATTGCAAATGCAAAAGCTACAAGTTCAGAAAGCATATAATAAAAGAGTGAGGAAAAGAGAATTTTCACAAAGAGACCTAGTCTAAGTAATATCTATTCCTAGAGTTAAAGATAGCCAATTAGGTAAATGGTCTCCAATATGGGAATGACCATTTAAAATCAACCAAGTCTAGTTTTGGAATGCTTATTTATTATAAAGCATTGACAAGGAAGTCCATACAAAATCAATCACTGGAAAGTACTTAAAGAAATACACCATCAATTTATGAAGTAAATAAATAAATATTTAAACTAAAATATCCAGAACTTTAGAATTAGCTCCTTCAACATTCAATATTACTTGAAAATCAAAACACAGTACAAGTCCTAACATCAAACAAAAAGAGTTCAAAATTATAAGAAAAGAATTTTGAAAACATTAAAAATTGAAGTGAGGGTAGAAATATGAGTGTTGATTAACTGAATAGTAGAAATAAACTCAAATTCTAGAGTTATAATTTCAATATTAATTTGCTTAATATTAGAATACGCAACATCGATCTCTTGAAAAAGTGATTGTAGAAAGAGTTTGGTTTCTTTCATTTATATCTAAAGAATCATGAGAGATAGAAAATGTATATTGAAGGCAAATGAAATGAGTTTTAATATTTTTAAAATTGATAGAAGAGGATGTTTGATAAGTTTTAGAGATATGTTCTTTAACAATAAAAATATTTGAGCTAGATTATGAAATTTAAGGCCCGAAGATTTAATCATTTTAAAGAAAGATTGAGTAGCAAGTTTTACTCACATATAAAAAATATATATAGTAAACCAACAGTTTTTTTTTTTAATAATTGTTTAGTTTGAAACATGATGAACTAGAATAAAAAAAAAATCAAGTTAAATATATATATAAATTATACTTTGTTCACTTCAACCATAATCTTTTGGATAAATATAATTTCTAATATCTCCACAGAAATCTTTGTCAGCATCAACATTTCTAGAATCATGATTGGAATGTTCAGAAGTTGTATTATAGGTTGATTCTAAAAAGGATTCTAAAATAAGCTTCACATAAGTAGATTTTAAAATTGAATGAAGAACAAAAGAAAGAGGCATTCTTTGAGCTTTGTTATATTGTTAACAATACAAGGAGAGGTTTTGTCAGATTCAAACTTGAATGAGTAAAGACATAACTTAGAAGAAGGATTAATTGATTTGTTTTTTTTTTCTTTGCTAGGAGAAGTAATTGGAGATTGTTTTGACTTTGATGAAGTTTGAACTTAAAGGAGTTCTATAGTACTTCTAGTTCATGATCTCCTCATCCTTTTAGAAATATAAGCAAGCAGCTTTAAGGAAGAAGATGTAACATAAAAAGATTCAACATTAGTAGCCTTTCTTTACTTATTATCAAATGTTTAAGTAGATTTTTTCATGAGGAGTGAAAAATGCCTACACGATAATAGCAGTTTCCAACAAACCTTTGTTTTAAAAAAAATTCTCCAAAGTTGAAAGTTAACTATGGTAACTAGAGCAAATCTGGTACCAGGTAGATTCGAGATTTAAATGATAACTTTGAGATACTTTTTCAAGATCTCAATTACATCAAAAGTTTTAGAATCACCCCTACTATGAAGAGAAAAGTTGATGAAATTATGAAGAAATATAATATAGGGACCTTGGAAAAGACCAAATTGTCTGATAGCAAGGTTTGGATAGCAACTTTCCACCTTAATTGCTCCAAAAACCCAAACAAGAGCTTGTAAATTAAAACAACAACCTAATACTTAAGATTCTCTCTAGACAATTCCATACAAAAAGCACAAAGTTGATACCAAGAAGTTCTTTATTTCTTGGTATAAAAAAGACTCTAAACATCATAAGATTTATTAGTGTAAACCAATTTAGAAACAATAGTAGAAAAATCAAGTAGGTTTAGGGGATACATGATTTTGTTATATAAATGACCATAAGAATGAGTTTAGTGCAAATCTAGAAAGAAAATTTTAGTGTAATATGTTATGAAGTAAGCAGTGACCTAAAGTCCAATATTGTTAGAAAGATTTTTATCTATAATGCAATGAAGACTATTATAGATGAAACCTAAAAACATTAGGGCAAAAGCTAAAGGTTTATTATGCTTAAAGAAGAGCATAAGTAAACTTAAATAGCTATTACTAATAACAGCACCCCTACGACATGTTAAGTATCTACAAATCCAAATGAGAAAAAAACTAAACTCCATGGCAGCAAGATCATATTAACTTTAACAAGCTGCAAAACTAACTTCTCAAAAGAGTTTCTAGTTGTCATATGTATTGGAATTTCATTTTTCTTCTCCAAATCAGTGTTGACAACCTTGTAATTGACATATGAAAATGCAGTTATAAAATCAAAACCATTAGGTGAACAACTAGTCAAGTAAATAACATCTTTCATAGTATAAAATCAAAACAATTAGGCCTAAACTTAGTATACATACAACTATAACCCGAATCCTAAAGTGTCAAGACATTACTCAATAAAAAAGGGTGGAAAATTATTGAAAGAGAGATCAAATATGGTATCCAATCATTAATTTCATCACTTCTTATTACTTGATAATGTTTAGCAAGAGTAAAGTATAAATCGTTAACAACTAAAGTACGAGAAGGCCAAAATTTAGTAGGGGTTGTAGTATATTTGGTAAAGAAATCCCAACTGACTTCGAGAGATTTTTCATGATGAAACAAAAAATAGGGTTACAAGATTAGAGATTTTGATAGCCATATCTTAATTACATGTGGGATTTCAGGCAAATCAAGATTTTAATGAACTAAATGACAAAAAATATAATTAAGATGGATATATGTATAAGAGAAGAGCTAAAATGACAAAACTTCATTTGAAGTTGGATTAAGTCAAAATATAATAGTTTCATGTAAGAAGAAAGGTAAGAAACTTAGTGGATACATGGGACTTCAACTATTTGAGGAAACAAAAGAGTTGAAACTTCATCTATAATGTTGTGTCAATGGTTTATTAAACTTTTAGTACTTTTATTAGGCATTGAGAGGTCTAAGAAGAAAAGTTTGAAGTAAGTGGGAATAAGAGAGATGATTGATAAGATGGAACTTAAAGGAATTTTAAATAGAGAGGAAATTTGAAATTTGAAAAATAAAATTATCCTAGGGAAACTAATTCATATAAATTAAAATAAAGATATCAAAGCTTTTTAATTGCCAATTAACTCTTAATTTGGGAAACAAACTAGTCATTAATGGGTTGTTTGAAGGGGGAATAAGTGTTATACATAACAATTAACTAAGAAAAAGTGAAGTCTAAGACCAGAAGAATATACCAAACTTGATTATGGATCAGACTTAGTAAAAGTTGCATACTCATGTAAATATTGGGTTGTTTTAGATTTGTATGGATAAGAGATGGCATGATCAATTCAACTATAATAAGGATGCAATGTGAGCAACAATCAATGTGAATAATTAAAAGGTAAAAAAAATGTAGAAGAAGTTTGTACGTTGCAAGATCCTTAAAATAAAGAAAGGATTAACATAGGTAATTGGAAAATAACAAAAAGAGTCTATATATCAGATGACATATATTAAAATAGCAATCACCTTTAAAAATGACGTAGATTAAAATAGTAATCACTTTTAAATTCCTTATTTAAAAGAGAAAACAAGGTAGCAATCATCTTTGAACTCCTTATTTAAAAGAGAAAGCAAGATATAATGGAGAGTAACAACAACAACTACTTTGCAATTCAATCAAGTTTAGAAGGTCTTCAAAACCTATCTATAAAGTTGGTTGTAACAAGTAGGCCTATAACTAATTAATAGGCTTATAACCGCATGTTTGTAATCAATAAGCAATAATTTTAATACCTAAAAATCCAAAAAGAATAAAACAAACATATATGTTTTCTTATCAAAAGTTTCTTTGGCGGGTTATACTCAAATGAGAAACAATTTCATGATTGTAAGTTGTTTTTATTTGCAATATACTTTCTCATTTTTGAGTTTCAGTTATTTTTTATTATTATTATTTATGTCTTACAATTTCAGTTTAATTTGTAGTATGAAATAATATAAAATTTTATTAAGTTATTAATTTTTAATGTTAAATTTTGAAATTCAAAATCTTCTTAACTGAATACAACATAAAAAAAATGTTAAACAAGTACTCCATATATATAAGTAGAGGGCACAAATCCAAGGTTTTTATATCAAACAAACATAGGAAAAAAAAAAAAAAAAAAGGTGATGCAAATGAGCGCAGCTACAAAAGTGTTATTCTCATACTCCATTGCACAAGGTATGTACGACAATGAAGCACCAAACCCTAATTAAACATTAATAAAACAGAGTCTTTTTGGAAAAGCCAGAAACAGTACATTAAGCAGAAGAGATGCATGCATCAGTAGCATTAGTAGTTAATTATTTTATTAATAATTAATCTGACGTCGATACTGATGATGTGTCACAAGATCATCAAGCATCCAAAGGTCCCCAGAGTCACGATTATCACCGCCGTTTTCCCTCAGACGAGCAGCCATCTGGTCAGGTTCCAGCCCAAGAAACGACTCCAACTTCAAGATTTGCTCTTCCAGCTCATAATCTTCATTTTGATACCCAAAATATGGCTCTTGCAGTAGTGGTGTGAAAGGATTAGCCACATAAGCTGTTTCAGGAGCCAAGATGCAACGCTTCTTGGCAGGTGGTGGCGCCTCCGGAGTTGGCGGTGTCTGAGAAGGGAAGTTGAGTTTGGCCTTATCACCACGGATGCGTTTTGCGGCTTCATCATAGGCTTTGGCGGCCTCCTCAGCTGTGTTGTATGTGCCAAGCCAAACTCTAGCACCTTTGTGTGGGTCTCTTATTTCAGCTGCCCATTTGCCCCATGTCCTTTGCCTTATTCCTCTATACACACTCTTTCTGGTTCTTTGAGCCTTCTTGTTACCATTTTCTTTCTCTGTGGCATGGCTTGGCTTCTCAACTTTCTCTGTTATCACTATATATAAAATCACAGAAAAAAGAAATAAAAAATTTGCCTTAAAGAACAAAAAAACCAGAGAGATACAAGCCAAGAATCCAAGATAAACCTAACAAGCCCATGTTTTTATGTATATATATATATAGCCAAGATTGAATATATTTTGTGAAGACCCAGAAATGAAAAAACAAAAACAGTATCATTACCTTGCTGGACTTGGATGGTGTAGCTTGGCTTCTGAGGGAGCACGAGATTTGATGGGTCTTTTTTACTACCATCATTATTATTAGAGTGATGATCAAATCTAAGAAATTCAGAGAACGGGTCAGGTTCAGACCAGAGATCATCAACTGTCAACCTCCGGCCGCGCTTAACAGCAACATAATCGGAAATAATGGCACCTCCACACATGTTTTTCTGTCCAATTCTAAAGCGGAAAGAGGAAAGAAATGCACTGATAAATATGGCTTTGTTATTAGAGTAGGTATGGTTTTTATAGAATGGTTACAATCTACTAGCTAACAAGGAGACAAGGAACCTTTTGTGGGTCACGTTTGTTTTCCTGAGTGCATGATCGGACGGGTGAGAAAGAATCATGTCAAAAATTGGAAAATATTTGTGATTGAAGAATACATCGAGTTAAGGAAAATACGAATTTCGGGTCAAGGAGATATGCTACTTTATTTATTTTTTAATATTCAAATTCTGAATGTTAAAATTATTAAATTATTTTATGTGTTACATCAAGTAATTTTATAGTATTCAGGGAATCACTAGTGTATCCTAGCTGTTAGTTATTTTCTTGAATTCACTTCAGAAAAATAAAAAGATACAGTTAAAAGAGAAAAATTATAAATAAAGATATTATTATTATTTTTAGTAGATCATGATTCTACTAGGAAATCACTAGTTACTCATTGACTAACTTTAAAGATTTTTTTTTTAAAAAAATAATATAAAAATCATTATTTATATACAAATTGCCTTAATAAAAAATACAATATTTATCAAGACCGGGTTAGATATTAGTTGGATCAACAAGCGGGTTGGCAGATCAACCCAGATCTATCTTAAAAGAATATCATTTCAAGATTTTTTAAAATGAAACTCCATTATTTTAGATTATAAAAATCTTGTAGTTGACTCAAGTAGATCTTATTTGGGAGTAACTGGGTCGCGGGTTAACCCATCTGGTTAATTGAGTTTAACCATATCAATTCTTAACCCTGTTTGAAAGCAAACCTTACATCAAGTTTTTTATTGACTAGTACTCATTTAAGTGTTTTTTAAAAGTATATTTAACTTGAAAATGTATTAAGTTAATATTTTTTTTGTGCTTTCAATGATTTTGAGGTGTTTATATAAAAAAAAAAAAACAAAATCTAATTTTTTTTAATGCATCTTCAAGAGAAAAACACTTTTAAAAATCAGACTACATCTTAATACCAAACACACACTGTTGAGCTTGAGTTTTTTGGGAACTTAGCACAATAATTTTTTTTTGGTAAAACAACATAGATGAAAAAAATATTTAGGGATTTAGCACACTTAATTAATTGAGTAACAAATAACATCTACGACTTGTGTGTTTCATTCAATATTTGTGAATCGCATGTCGCAAATACCAAACACTACACATGAGTCGTATATAAAATATAGGACTCACTAATCAAAGATAACATTTATGACTTAATGAAGACACACAACCAAAGACAATTTCTTCATCCATTAACTCCTTGCCTAAAAAAATCACAATTCACATAATTCAAATAATTAGTTTTTCAGCCTCAAAACACAATTCACATGAACAACACATAACATCTTTAATCATAATTAATAAAATTAGATTGATGATTAACATAACATAACATAACATAACATTTTATTAAAATAATACTAATTATGCATCTATTCATAATTCTTATAAACATATAATAACATGTAACTATATCTAATAATTGTCCTAGCTCGTGGAAGGGCTTAAAGCATTAATGGACGAATCTGAAGCACCACCCTAACTCATTCAACTTGAGGACATGTATATAGCATTTGAGTAGAGGTGAGGAGAACTAATATCATGTTAGCTTATGGAAGAATCTAGGACGCTCATGGAAAAGTCTTTATCTAGTCCAACTTAAGGATAAGCCCATGTAAGTATCAACACTAATATCATCCCAGCTCGTAGATAGACTTGGGATGCTCGTGGAGGGACCTCCATCCCTCACACTCTTGCAATAAGCAATCTTATCTTCCATCCATGCTACTTCAAGACACTCGGCCACCCTAATCTCTTGAAGTCCACCACGACACAAATCAAATGGTAATGTTGGTCATAATACATCCTATCTCATTGATGCCGTCATGTATGATCATTGCTACTTTTTGATCCTTCTATACTAAGTAATGAATCTATATACGTACATACATTAAAAACTAATTAGCACTCATCATCTAAAATAACATCAACAATATTTAATAAATGTTATATGTAAAACAATATTGCATACCAATCAATTATGTTTTCGATATCGGGATGCATAATGCATCGGATTGTGTGGACATCTTAGAAAACATGACTAATTAGGTGTAATAAAATGATATATAATGGTCATATACTATCTCATGTAGGTATCTACATCAATCGTTGGTTGCCGCTCCTTAAAAATATGATATCTCTTAGCATGTCAAAGATTTAGGTAAAATGCATGAATAATCAACTAATTCCCATTGTGTTTACCCTGACGACTAATACTATTCAACTCATCACCGATATTAATATAATATGGTATATGTTGAGATAGTCCAAACTATTGCATTACTCGATCTAGGTAATGCATCTTAATAAAGTTGAAGCAGTACAATGAGACCTATGCTAGCTATAGATCAGATCCCTCACGACTGAAGTAAAGTCCTCTATATATGAATTCTATATAACCTATCAAAATATATGAAAGACATATATTAGATAGAAAGTCAAAACTAAATAATTGATGTTCAAATAATAATAAAAATACAATAAATTTGTTACCCATACCTAATGTGGTTGTTATGTGTCCAATTCATCTTAGTATAACTCTTGAACATGAGTGAGATTTATTATGAAATTTCTCTAGCCCCTCACCATCTGACATGACAAGACATAAAATGCTTTTTTTTTTTGCATTAAATTTACATAAATAAATATTAGAATCAATATATAGATGAAAGGTGTGTGTTTTGTGCCTCCATTACTCAACCAAAGTTGCAATTAATGTGTGGTCAAGATATATGTCACATAACTGACTGATCTCATAAAAACCAACCTTGAAAACAAATGAGCAAACACACTTATGCAACTACATCAATGTATGTTGTTGAGGTGTTATAGGATCACCGTCCTGAAAATAAAACAATTTGGTTATTTAAATAATTAAAGTAGTTAAAATTTAGTTAATTAAAATAATTATTTAAAAAATATTATTAATATAGAGATCTAAACTCCCTACTCCAAATATCACCAGAATGATGCCAATCCTACATATATAGAACCAACATATCATCAGAACCTGCCTTAATAACAAGGTGGTCTTGTTTATTAGCACTTCTAGAAGTAGTAAAACCTTCTTTAGTCCAAATCATGCCTCCTTCGAGGTACTGTATCAAAAAAATATTAGCCTTTGTAATAAAATTAAACATCTATGGAGTTAAATTAAAATAATAATAATTGAAGTTTACATAATTTGGAACAAATGCAAATAATTAACATATATTGTCTAGTTTCACAAGTTTTCCTGTTAGAACCCTTTTGATAGCATATACCATATTTATTTAGTGAGTGCCTCTCTCTAGTATCCATCTCATTATATAGACATGTGGATTTAATTTGACACTTATATGTTCTCCATCTAGTTGGACATCGATATACATTTGAACCAATATTTTCAGACCATAACGATTATGCATGCCACAACAACGTATTAGATAATGGTTAAAAATAAGGATTGTATGCATTTTGTTTGACAAGTTGGAGTAGAAATCATGAAAAAAATTGTATATAGTTCATATTTTGTCAAGTGCCACATGCAATTAGGTGTGAATATGGTCAATGATATAGCTATCGTTTACCACAAGTACAAGTTGCTTCATTGATGTTAATCATCTCTCACACTTCTTTTGTAACACCATCTATTGGGGGGTTGTCTCAGACTAAAATAACCTTATTCCAAGATCAAATAGATACCTTATGTGATCTAGAAGTTGCCGCATAAATAAATTCAAAGAACTAACAAATAATATCAAATCATCAATAACATGTATGAAGTTTCAAAGTTCAAAACTACTAAAGCTAAACAAGAAACATATTCATGCTATTTGAATTCAAAACTTGACATTTTTAATATCTATATGCCAAAAATATTTTCCATGAACTTGCACTAAAAACATCAAATTGATCAATATGCTTCCAAAATCTTTAACCCACAAACAAAAGCAACTTAATGTTTTATTACAAAAAAAAAAAAAATATATTCAAACACCAATCAAAATACCTTAAATACATCATTAATATGATATTGGGCTAAAAACACATAATTAAACAAGCATCAAAACTAAGAATCATGCTTTTAGAGTAAGCCTCACTAACACATTATTGACCAAAACTAAAACAAACTATCATAACAAAGGCTTGAGCAATAAAAAAAACATTCTTAAAACAAGAACAAAAACAAATAGACTTTGCTGAAAAAACTGAAGATTGTTTCAGCACTAAAATCAATCTAAAAATGCAAGATGAGCTCAAACAACATCAAAATAGGTTTAAACATTAAGGAAGCATAAGTGGGCAAACCATATTGACTCCACCCTTGAGTTTTCACATGTTATATCTTTTTCAAGCTTGTTGGCTATAGGCTGCTACTTTCCTTATATTTTTCTTTATTCTTTCCCTTTCACTTTATGTTATTTCTAAAGCTTACTGACCTTATAAAAAGAGTAGCTGGGTGGCATAGTCTACAACAGCTAAATCTGATCTATAATGTCTTTGACCTTACTAAATCGTCTCCTTGTAACCTCATCATTTGCCTCTCCTAAGAATGGCTCACATCCTAATTCCCTCACATCGTAATTACATCATACTATCTGTACCAAAGTAATAACATTGTCCGTAGTAGTTGCAACCATAGGTACTGTTGGTCCGACTAGCGCTGTGGAATCCAAGGCACCTGACATCCCCTCAATAATAGCTCTCATTAACTGAGAAAGAAAAGTGGGGTTTGCATAAGGCGAATGAACGCCTGTAGATGTTGTTGACACCTCCAATATCGTAGATAGCATAGGCGGGGGGGCACACCCCTTTTTTTCCATGTAATAAATCCAAAAACAGTTATTGTGATTTGAAATTTAGAAATCTATAAAGATTTTAGTAGAGTATTTCTTATACCGGGAGAATCCAAGTTATCAACTAAAGACCTATTACACTTCAATATTCAATCAATTCATATTACATTCAGTGTCCAATCATCCAGGACTCATCACATCACACCTCAACATATTTCTTACATGTTAACATGGTTCAATTGAATCATTAACACAATATTTGGAATATGCATTATATAATTTAAACTAAGAATTACTAAACTATTACATTTAGAATTTAATACAAGCATCATCATACTACAATCTATGTTAGGTAAATGGATTTAATAAATATTTAACTCTAACATCTCATGAAAACCCTAAAATCTACATTACAACAAAATATTTAACATTTATGTTATTATCCCAAAAACTACACAAAATATATAACATCATTTATATTCTTATAAAACACAAAATGCAAGGCTCCGTAATTTACTAATCCCGACAAAGCTACAAAGATCATAAAATTTAATTTAGACCACAATTAACTAATTAATTAATATAACACAAGGTTTTTCAATCCAATTTTATATATTTGCAGAATAACTAAATTGCATGCATCCATTAGGAATTAATTTAAAATTAACTTAATTCCGTTTCTTACTAATAACAAAAGTTTGGCAATCATCTAAGGGATTTTCCCTTTAATTTGGATTTGGTTTATAAACCCTCATTCAAGGTGACATCCCTGTTACCTAGAATTAGAACATTAAACCTATTTAGAGTGTCCAATTTCATAACTCAGAACAAGGCACTAATCCTTAAACCAAGGAACTGGTCATCCAACCCATAATAGAGTATTAGTTCTTAAACCAAGAACTAATCATTCAGTCCAGAACAAGGTATTAGTTCTTCAACCTAGAGCTAATCATCCAACCCATAACAGGGTATTAGTTCTTCAACCTAGAACTAATCATTTAGTCTAGAATAGGGCAACAAGCTTATATTAGATATTAACTTGATTGAATAATAAAAAAAATCTACTTTGATATTTTAACAATTCTAAATAGAGTAGAATTGATAAGGTGTCAAACACCAACATGACATTTGAGTTTTATGCATAAGATCTTGTCTTAACACCCCCTCAACAATCTCTTCTGAAATTTTAACAACTCATGGTAAAAGTCTCATATTCTTGCATCAACTTCATTTTTATTAAAAAAGTCAATACATAAACACTTATCACTACAATACCATTCATTTATCTTTTGGTCGAAGATACCAAAAAGATAAGGATATGTTTTCTTCTTAAAATTCTTAAATCTCATTAATCATCCCATGATTAATTCAATGCAATTCGACCCATTTCAGATATCAATTTATTCAAACAAACTCACACTTTCTATTTTCTTTAATTGGCTAAATGTTTCTTTTCTATAAAGGGTATGTTTTCTTTCCAATTAACCTCAATTTCCTCATCAATTTAACAATCAACCCTTCACTATAACACTACAAACATCAACACAAGTGAAGTTCACTTTAATTCCGTCAATTTCACAAAAGCATTAAATTCCTAACATTTCAAAATTCACATTTACCATGTAGAAATAGGATGAATCATCCAAACTAGTACCCATATGTTTAGCTATCACAATTTCAACATAATTTGCAAGAATAATACAAGTTCATCAAACCTTGCTTTTTTACTCTTCAGGGTTAGCTCTTAGGCTTCATTACTTATCCAAATTTTAATTCAATTTAACAAATTTCTTATTTTCTCTAGTCATTTAACCATCCATAACAATAATCAATAACTAATTCCAATTTCTTGCAAATTTCATCTCAAGAAGCCTAATTGAAATTTTGCTAAAATCTTGCATCAAATTATTAAATACTTGTTCAAATTGATATAAATGAGTTTCAAACACCTTACCCGGTTGTTACTCGTATTTTGAAAGCTAACCTGTCAAGATTTTTTCCAAGCTTCTCTCCTCTCTTCGCTCTTCACTTTCTTGATCCATCTTAATTTCTAATCTAATTGTGTTTTCCATTCTCAAAATCCTCTCTTTTCACTCATAATCATTGTTCTTTAACCCTTCAAAGTGAAAGAAATGAAGAAGAAATTACAATGTTATCTTTTCTCCCTTGACAACACCTCGTCAGTTTTAAAGTGGTAAAAGTCGAAATGATTTGATCATTTTGAGAAATGATATGACCGATTCATTAAATAAATCTAGTTGTTTCTTAAAAAAACTAGACCATTTTCCCTACTAGAAAAGTGGATAGTTTCCACCATGACTTGTCTTATTTTTATCTTTTTAATTCTCTCTCTTTCTCTCTCTCTCTCTTTTCATTACACCCCAAATTTCTAATTATTATTATTTTTAATTATATCCTAGGATTTACAAGTTGCATTTCAAATAATTTAGAAAATAGTAACTAGTTATTGTCTTTCATCTATTTTAAAAAACAAGAAACTTTTGCATTAATATACTATAATATTTTATATCCGGTGTGAAATGCGAACAATAACGCTAGTAAGAACTGTAAAAATAATGTCATGTATATATGCAATTGTAATCAAATTTTGCTTAATTTATTCTTAATTTTAAAATCATTTATAGTTTGGTCCTTAATCTAATAAGATTAGATGTTTTTTTTTTTCTTAGTATTACTCATTAGAAACAATATTTGATTTTTTATATTTTAAAAAATTAATTTGAAAAAAAAAACAGCTTAAAAAAAATCTATATTTTCTTTCATAAATACAAACTTCAAATCCATGTATAAAATTATAAAATTTCATCAATTCATTATGTTGCAAAAATAAAATTACGGGGGTTGGGTTGGGCGGCTTTCTCACCTACCTTTGCATCCATTCTACTTAAATAGTATCAAATATTACTTGTTTTTTATTTGACTTCATTCAAATTGAATAAAAATCCGATTCAAACAAGTCGTATGGCAGCCACGGATATCTGTTGAGTAAAATGAAATTTCCATCCGTACATATCTTTTCCTTTCTGGTCCTGAGTATCCATTTTTTAATGAAAAAGAATGAATGATTTTGAGTCAAAATGAGAGCAAAGGTGGACAGTAATTTTTAGCACAACCACTTGGGCTGAGAAAAATCTAGGGGCTAGCCCATTGATTAGCACCGGGCTTAATTAAATGCTACGGTTAGAAAGGACCATATGCAGCCGTTTATTTATTTTTGCATTTTAAAAATATATTTAAAAATTTTTATTTTTTTTATTTTTTATTAACTTCAAATTAATATGTTTTTAGTATTTTAAAATTATTTTTATATACTAATATCAAAAATAATTTTTAAAAAATAAAAAAACATTATTAATATATATTTTTACATGAAAAGTTATTTACCACAACAATCACACTACAAACACACTCCAGGACGCAAGGCTGCTTGTGGAAAACCAGTTGGTGAATTCATGAAGGATAACCTAGCCTTCACAACCTCTCATATGATTTCTTTCCGATAAAGAAACACTTTCTGTTTCCGCTTCCCAACCTGTCCTATGATTTCTTTCCGATAGCCTTCACGCCTTGTACTCCTCTCAATTTGGCACTGCCATGATCATCAATTCTCCTTGTCGTTTCTAGAGTTGTTATTCCAGTTCGTAACTTATTTGTATCTGGGCCGCATGGCTTAATGATGTCAAAGATCATACCCAGAAGATAAGTTTTACGTCAAATAAGCAGAAACTGATAGGAGTTGATGGATGTCTCTTAATTCTCATCATTTTTCTAAGTAAGAACGTTTTTGGCAGCATCCAAGATGCCCCTATCCCCGTGAAATATCAAGTAATTCCAATTGTTAAACATTAAATACGTGAGTTTTGAGTTTGTCCCATTATGAACGATACGATCTCAATCCAAGTCCATCATCAACTGTGCTCTTCGCCATCAATGGCATATAGAGAGAGAGAGAGAGGGAGAGAGAGTACTGAGATGAGTATTCTGAGACTATCATCTGCACGTAAGAAATATTGGACTTGTGTTGAGATTGGGCTGCCCATGATGGGACAAACCCAAAATCCAGGATCCAGATTACATTACTAGTAAGGAATTTCATGGCATTTTAATTTAAAATTGATCAGCGACAGGACTACCATTTCACTTTCTTATTGAACAATAAAATTACATTGGTGTCATTAAAAAAAAATTGTTAGTCTTCCATGAAGGGATTTTTTTTGTTTAATTATATGTAGTAAAATAACCATGTTACTCTTGAAATTAGAGAAAAACAAAGAGAAGAAGATGAATTGATAAAGAACGCTTTTTTTCTTTTCATTTTTATGACCATAGCAAAAAGATCTACTTGCCTTAATGTTTACTAGTTACATGACCCGCGCATATGTCACGGGTTATTTTTTTTACATAAAAAATATCAAAAAATCTAAGATTTAAAAGTGTTTGGTTTTTCTGCAAAGCTATATCTAAAAAGTCTTGGGTTTGATTGTAACGTCTGACCTAAGAATAATATTTATAATATTCATAATAACATTAAACTTGCATGATCCAAGTTTAAGTGAGCCTGGCTGCAACACCGGATCCAAGAATATTGGATATGGGTCTGGCTATAAGATCGTGTCATAAAAGTGTGATAATTAAATAAATTAATTAAAAATAAAAAAAACAAAAAAAAAAACCAACATGAAGAAAAAAACTAATGAAGAAAAATAAAAAATTATGAATTGATTGGGTTAACCCTTCAAACCAGGTTAACCCGTAAAACTTGGGATTAGCGTTATTAAAATTTGATAACTAAATAGAAAAAAAAATTGACAGGTTTATCCAAAAATAACCGGGTTAACCCATCAAACCAAGTTAATCAATCAAATCCAAGATACGTGTCATGAAAGTTTGATAATTAAATAAAAAAAAATTAACATTAACAAACTAAACTAAATGAAAAAAATTAATTAAAAAGAAACAAAAATCCGGGTTAACTCACAGGTTAACTCATCAAACCCGGGATCCGAATCATGAAAATATAATAACTAAATAAAAAAAAATTAACATTAACAAACTTAACCAAACAAAAAAAAATCATTAAAAAAACAAAAAAAAAATTAAAAACAAAAAAAAGAAAAAGACAGTTCTATAATAATAATAATATAATTATAATAATATAATATATTAATAAGTGAAAGGCGTGGGGAAGCTACAATGCTTTCCTCATGCCTTTTAGAGTATTACTTAATATTCGTGAGTCTAGGTTTAAGAGGTATTTTAGTCATTGCATACCTTTTTGTTATTAATGTGTTGGGCAAAGGGTAATTTGGTCTTTTAAAAATAAATAAAACAAAATTTGTTGATGCTAGTTGCTCTACTATCTTTAAATAGAACGTGCAATAGATTTTAGTTACCAAAAAGGTCATTCCAACAAAAAAAAATTAAAAAAGAAAAAAAGAAAAAGGTAGTTCTATAATATAATAATAATAATAATATATTAATAAGTAAAAAGGCGTGGGGAAGCTACAGTGCTTTCCCACGCCTTTTAGAGTATTACTTAATATTCGTGAGTCTAGGTTTAAGGGGTATTTTAGTCATTGCATACCTTTTTATTGTTATTGTGTTGGGCAAAGGGTAATTTGGTCTTTTAAAAATAAATAAAACAAAATTTGTTGATGCTAGTTGCTCTGCTGTTTTTAGATAGCACGTGTAGTAGATTTCGCTGACCAAAAAGGGCGTTCCAACAAAAAAAAAAATGAAAAAAAAAGACAGTTCTATAATATAATATAATAATAATAATATAAATATAATAATATAATATATTAATAAGTGAAATGCGTGGGGAAGCTACAGTGCTTTCCCCACACCTTTTAGAGTATTACTTAATATTTGTGAGTCTAGGTTTAAGGGGTATTTTAGTCATTGCATACCTTTTTGTTGTTATTGTGTTGGGTAAAGGGCAATTTGGTCTTTTAAAAATAAATAAAATAAAATTCGTTAATGCCAGTTGCTCTGCTGTTTTTAGATAACATGTGCAGTACATTTCAGTGACCAAAAAGGTTATTCTAGGATGGCATCCACTTCGTCTCAACATCTCCTCTATGAACCTATGATGGGTGCACCGAGAAAAACTTCAATTTGACGCCAACAACCATTTCCTTTTCTTTTCCTCTTTTTTTACTCTCTTCTTGGGTGTTTGCTGCATTCCCCTTATTTTTCCCCTTATTTTTAAAATCAGCCTATAAACTTCATCTTTTTATTTAGTCCTTGCTCTTTTAGTTTTTTTTTAATAATTCTTTAAATTAGATTTTTGTTTCGACTTCATCCTTATTCAATTTTTTATTATCAAATTTGATTCTTGTTTTTTTAATTGTTATTTTATAATCTGAAATAAAAAATTTTCCATTCCACCCTCTGTAAATTATTTTCCTATTAAGTTCCTTCCTCATTCTTTTTATTATTGTTTTTTTTTCTTTGCAAAAATTTATAGATTGGTATGTTTCCCCCTGATTTTATTATTTAACATTTAATTGATTAAGATTTTATTTTCTTGATTAAATTTCGTGTTTAGAATTTCATGGGTTGTAAGCTTTGAAAATTAACCTAGTTTCATGAGGTTTGCCTAGGATTGCTTTGCTTTTTTTTTTTTTTTACTTATTTTTTAAGCTAATATTTTTTTTTTCATCCTTCAATATTTATTTAATTGAAGATTGAACTTTGTTTTTTTTTTTTTCCTGCTTTTTATGGCCTTTGTTTTATCCTTTATTTTTTTATTTATTTAATGGGTTATCACGGTCTTTTTATTTGTTTTTTCTGTTAAAATTTTATTTTTTAATTAAATAGAATTGGTTGATTGGATATAGGCACATACTCACTTTATTTTGTTTTGTTTTGTTTGCTTTTCTAGGACGATGCTCTAGCAACCTAAATGGTTTCTCCTGATGTCTTCGTCCAAATTTTTGTAGTTAGGTTTGAACCATCTCAACAAACTCTTTTTGTGATGGGCAATGTTCACAAAAGCGTGATTGTGGGTCTCTAACGATATTTTTTTTATTTTTCTTTTGGGTATGATATTACTGACTCACTTGTGTTACTTAATTACTACCATATGCTTTTTTAATGGTTCGTCTACTAGCATTTTCTATAGTTTAAATCATATTATTAAATTACTTGATCTTATTGTTGTCATCTAAGCATTACTTTTGTACAATTTTTTTTTTGGCTAGCCCATAGCATAACATGAGTAATTGATCTAATGATTTCTATTTGTAATTATTAAAATACATCAGTTTATAAACTAACTAAGAATTATAACAAAAGTGAGAATAAGTTCTTTTCGGGAAAATTAGAAAATCTCTCAACTAAAAAAGTTCTTGCATTATAAGTATTGAAAACATGTATTTCCCTTCTATGCTTACACACAGATTGTTTGGTCACATGAAATTGTTGACTTTTAGGTTACATATTCATACTATTATATATTTTGATGATAAAAATTAAATGAAAATTGGACTCATATTTTTCTTGTTGAGAATAAGTTTAAATAGGTTTATTCGAATAATATATCGACAAGCAAAATAGAAATAAGTTTAAGAAGGAAGCAAGTGAAGACTTATAATTAAATATTCATTTTAGTGCAATGTATAAATCTTTATATCTTGTTTTGATAGCACAAATAAAATGAATTCACACACTTTACTTTGTATGTATATAGGATTGATTAATCAGTTCAAGATTCACCACGATCAAACTGTCAAAATCTAGAATTTATGTTGAACTGGTTGACCACTTGGTGATATGAAGTGAAACAACTAACCTCTTGTTCATCAGAGATGAACACTTGAAAATCTATATGAACTGGTTGATAGATTGATTTGACCACTATAAACTGGTCAATCGCTTTAACCATTAGTAGGTTCCAATAGCTAGAAATAAACTAGTTTTTTTTTTTTAAATATAAATAACTTTTATTCTTGCAAAAAAGAAAAGGGGATTCTAAACATATATGATATATAAGCTATTTTAAGAAAGAAACCAACATGAAATCATCAATCCTATCATACTCTAAAGTTGTGCTAAATTGAACGTTCATATTCTAGCTCTAGAGTATTTATAATCATACCCACTACACTTAAACACCTATAAATCATCTATGTGCTATTAAGTGAGTTATAGAAATACAAGTTTTAATTGTATTAGGATAAAACTCTTAGTCTTAGTAAGAGAATTTCACCAAGAAAAATATTGAAGAGGTCATATCCTTGAGTGCCAAAAATCTTGGAGTGGATTCATCAAAAAACAATTGTAATCTTGAACTTGGACTAGTGAAAGAATACAATACTCAAAACTAGTTTGGTGCTTGACGTGTGGATGTAGGCTTATTGAACCACATTAAAAACCGAGTTTGTAATTTCTATTCCTTGCCTATTTACTTTAAACACTTTAATTATATTGTTGATTATTGTGTTAATTGTGTTTAATTGAATTAAATTGCATTATTTATCTATATTATTGTTATTATTATCTTAATCCTAGAACAATAGGAATGACAAATGTCCTAGGGCTTCTGTAGACTCTACGACTTGGAGTAGAGATAATGACTTGATTTTGATTTCTTTATAATGGTATTAGATCTTTCTTGTTATTTTCATGGTTGTTTATATGAGTTTTTGATATAAAATCAAATTATGATCATTAATGAAAACTCATTATAAAAGGCATACCAAATGAAAAGATTTTAACATGTTTTTTTTCTCTCTACAATAGAGTAATGTATATTTAAAATTATAGATTAAAAGACAATTTATGTAGTGAGAAATAACTATTGTTATGTTTAAACTCGTTTTATATTCATAATTTACAATTTCATATAGATAATACCAAATGACATGAAATATGCACCAAACATTCAACTTAGAATGTGGAATAAATTTGAAATTCTTGGTATTATTTGTACTTTAAAATTATGAGTTTTTTGCATTTAAATTTTTTGCAATAATGGTTGTTTGATTTATTTTAGGGGTTGTAATTGACGTATACTTATACGTACATTGATGTCTAGCTCTTGTTGATATGTTTATTTTGCCACCTTAGCTTTTTAAAAAGTCTAAGATCATTAAAAATACATATATGACGAGTGATATATAAGATATCATATAAACACACACAAAAAAAGAGAAATTATCGATATAAAGGACTGATAAACCAACACTGGAACCTACGCTAGAAGAGTCTGTTACGTAAATAGCAAGATCGTTAAGTTCGTTGCACATAATAGAAAGTTACTTATACAATTATGTTAGTTAAGCCAGCTGTGATGGCAATTAGTTTCTTCTTGTTATAACCGTTTCTCCTTGTAACAGACACTCCAAGGATTGTATATATATATATTTATATATATACATGGTAATCTCTGACCTTAGAAGGAAGCGAAACAGAGATTGAGATTCTCAAATTCTATTCTGGTATCAGAGCTTGTATCTCTCCTCCTGTTTTTAAGCCATGGCTTCTACGTTTAATCAGTCTTTATCTACATCTGGTTCGGTTAGTTCTGGACAAAGCACAACAATGGCGTCCATCCCCACTCATCAGATGCTCAATCATACACTACTTGTGAAATTTGATCGATCAAATTATATCTTATGGAGGTCTCAGATTGATAATATTGTCTTTGCCAATGGATTTGAGGACTTCATAGATGGCACAACTATCTGTCCAAAGAAGGAGTTAAGTCCAGGAGTGATTAATCCATCGTTTGTTGCTTGGAGAAGACAAGATCACACAATTCTTAGCTGGATATACTCATCTCTCACACCAACTATCATGGCCCAGATCATTGGCTACAATACGTCTCACTCTGCCTGGAGTGCTTTGGAGAAAACTTTTTCATCCTCAAAAGCCAGAATCATGCAACTACAACTTAAATTACAATCCAAGAAGAAAGAATCTTTGTCCATGATAGATTACATCATGAAGGTCAAAGGAGCTGCAAATAATCTAGAAGCCATTGGAGAGCCTGTCTTAGAACAAGATTAGGTAATGAATCTCCTTGGAGGCCTTGGTTCTGACTACAATGTAGTAGTTACTGCCATCAACATTAGAGATGAAAAGCTCTATTGAAGCAGTTCATAGTATGCTACTAGCATTTGAGCATCGTCTTGAGCAACAAAGCTCAATTGATCACATCTCCTCTATGTTTGCTTGTTATGCCTCTTCCTCTAATAACAGAGATGGTGGAAGAAAATACAATGGCAGCCGAGGACAAATCCATATTCCAAATACAAGCAACTACACCTACAGAGGTTGTGGTTGTGGGGGTAGATATGGATATAATGGG
This sequence comes from Populus alba, assembly GCF_005239225.2. Lineage (NCBI taxonomy): Eukaryota > Viridiplantae > Streptophyta > Magnoliopsida > Malpighiales > Salicaceae > Populus > Populus alba. Next base: position 17,847,683 of record NC_133291.1, read on the forward strand.
AGACACAATTCAACCAACTCTGAAAAGCCACAATGTCAATCATATGGCAAGTTTGGTCATATTGTTCATGTTTGTTACCATCGGTTTGATATCTCATATCAAAACTCACAAAAAAATGGCACTTCCTCTTTGAATGCTTGAAATCAAAACACAATACCTGTTATGGTTGCATGTTCTAATAATCCTGCAGATGATGATTAGTATCTTGACTCTGGAGCAAGTCATCATTTGATTCAGAATGAAGGGAACCTCGACAATTCTGCACCTTACACACACAAATAGAGTCATAGTTGGTAATGGACCTGCATATGAAGAAGGTGCTAGCGCGAGGTAGACTTGAGAATGGGCTTTACAGGTTTCCAATACTGCACAGAAACAAGAAAATGTTGTATGTTGGAGTTCATAATCTTTCTACTTTTCATTCCTATAGACTCAATCCTATTTATAATAAGTGGAACTTTGGCATCACAGACTAGGCCATGCTGCCACTGATATTGTAGTTCAAGTAATGCAAAGTTGTAATGTCTCTTGTGAAAGGAATAAAGTTGTTGCTTGCTCTATTGTTTGCCTTTATTGTCAAATGGCTAAAAGTCACAAGTTGCCTGCTCATCTTTCACTTTCCCATGTTTCCAAACCTTTGGAACTTACTCACACTGATATTTGGGGACCTGTCATGCTCAAGTCTACATCAGGAGCAAAATACTACATCCTCTTTCTCGATGACTATTCACATTATACATGGTTATATCCTCTGTAAACCAAGGATCAAGCTCTTTTAGTTTTCAAATAGTTCAAACTATAAGTAGGAAATCAGTTTGATGCAAAAATAAAATGTCTACAATCTAACAATGGTGGTGAATATCGATCCTTTATGACCTTTCTTTAACAATCTGGCATCCTGCATCAATTTTCTTGCCCTTATACTTCAGCTCATAATGGGAAAGTAGAGAGGAAGCACATGCATGTTGTGGAAACTAGGTTGGCTTTACTAGCTCATACCTCCTTACCAATGCAATTCTAGCAATATGCCTTCCAATTAGCCACTTTCCTCATCAACAGAATACCAAGCAAGGTACTAAATAATGACTCACCATATTACACTCTCTTTCACAAAATTTTTTAGTATAAGTCTTTTAGAGTGTTTGGTTTGTTATCCATTCATTCGTCCCTACAATAGTCACAAGTTGCAATACCGATCTCTTCAGTGTGTTTTTCTTGGGTATAGCTTACAAATAAAGGTTATTTATGCCTTGATCCTATGACCGGACGTGTATATGTCACACCCTATGTTGTATTTAATGAAACCAAATTCCTTTTCACTACACCTTCCCTTACTAGTGATCCCCCAGCAGAGATCCTCACTCTAGCTATCTTACTTTTCACTAGTTCTTTACCTACAAACACCAATCACTCACCACCACAGTCTGTTTTACCCCTCCCAAGTGACAATACACATTCTATGAGTGGTTCCACATCCACTCTTGTCTCTCATTCTGAACCTGCATCAATTCCTAAGGATCAGGATACCTATTTTTCTCCAACTCCATAAATGACCACAAGATTGATGCATGGCATAACCAAGAAAATGACCATTTTTTATCTATATGCTATAAAAATCTCAGAACCATACACTCTCAGTCAAGCCCTCAAAGATTCAAATTGGATTTAGGCTATGGATCTAGAGATAACTGCTCTACATAAAAAGCATACTTGGTGTAACGACCCAACCTTATCAAGGCCAAAGTCGCTGGATTTTTTATTTTTTTTCATCATCTCGACTTATTCATAATTCTCATTTTTGTTCTAATCTCGTATTATCACGAGTTCATACATTATCGTTCGTATTCCATTACAATATTTAATTACTAGTTTTTACAGAAGGGATCGAATGACTAATTAAGTGATTTACATGTTCGTTCATGTAGAACTCATATCACCCATAATATGTGAGTATATAATTCTTTTTCGAAATGTGTGAGCCACGAAATGGATCTCCTTATGCACCATATTGGTATGATGTCCCTGTTACAACACAAGATAATTTTAAGCCTTATAGACCATTTAAGAAACATAATAAAACAAGATTAAAGTCACATTCCTGAAACTGTGTCGCTGCCGATTCAGATATCGGTAGCCTGAAACTGCATCGCTGCTGATTCATAAATCAGCAGCCAGCACTGCATCGTTGCCGATTTAGATATCGACAGCCGCACTGCGTCACTGCCGATTCATATATCGGCAGCCGAAACTGCATTGCTACCAATTCCAATATCGGCAGCCTAAAACTGCGTCGCTGCCGATTCAGATAACAACGATGGTGGAGTCGTTCCGGTTCCACTTTTTGTTTTTTTTTTGGGTGTTACACTTGGGATCTTGTTGACCAGCCTGTTGCTATTAATATAATCAGTTCTAAGTGGGTATACAAGTTGAAGCACAAGCCATATGGGAGCATGGACAGGTATCAAGCCAGACTTATGGCTAAAGGGTATCATCAAACTTTTGGCATTGATTAATTTGAAGCATTTAGTCTGGTTGTTAAGGCTGCCACTGTTCGATTCATCTTAATTGTTGCAATTAGTTTTCAGTGGGAAATTCACCAACTTGATGTTCATAACGCATTTCTAAATGGTAAGTTAGAGGAGCATGTTTATATGACTCAACCTCCAAGCTATGAGGATCTTAAGTTTCCCACCAAAGTCTATAGATTGAAGAAAGCTTTATATGGTTTGAAACAAGCTCCACAAGCTTGGATTCAACGACTCAACTTTGCTATTTTACAATGGGGATTCAGTAACTCTAGGACTGACAGTTCAATGTTCCTTCATTTTGGTGCATCCATAACTCTGATAGTTCTCATATATATGGATGATATTATCATCATCGGCAGCTCATCTCAACAGATTTCTTCATTCAAATTCTATCTAGGACATAATTACTCTTAATAACTTAAGCAAAGTATGACCTTATAATAATAATAATAATAATAATAATAATAATAATCTATCTGGTGAAATTATTGTTCTTGTGTGCACATAGAGAGAAATCCATTGTAGATTTCAATAATGGCGTGCTATGATTTGGCTCGCTCACATAATTTGAAAACATCTTCTCTACATTGAACACGTTATGCACCCCACCATCCAGCCTCTTTGTTGTTAGATGGGCATTGAGAGAGCTGCTAGTTGTTAGGTTATGATGATATTCTCTAATCTAAGATGTTTAGGAATAGGATTATTTAGTGGTTAAATTATGAGTTAATCAAGTGTTTTTATAATTACTTTTATTTTCCATTGTAAATGAAGAAGTTGGCTTGATGTAATGCTCTTGATACCTAGGAAAAACTTCCATATTGGTGGATTTGAGGACTTTTTGATGCTTAAGTCACTATCTTTATAGGGGAAAGTGTAATAAATATGAAAAAGAACATTAAATTATTAAAAAAGGTTGTATGTTATTGTTTGGTATGACATAAATGATTATATCAAAAAAAAGTATATGTATGTTGAGAATGGAAAATATGAACCTCTTACTTGGATGATTCATGAAATATTTATAGCTCATGAATCTCATCTTTTTATTTGAGTGTAGGGACTAGAGAGTAATTTTCACCACAGGTTTCATGTGTTAAGATTAAGATATAATGTATTATATGCCCCAGATTCTCAGAAGTTTCCAAGAGAGATCATTTTCTTCGAGGGGTGACTGACAACTGTAGTATTTTCCATGAAAAGTGATATACAACATAGATGGCTTTAACCCGCTAATACATTTTCACTTTTAAAGAAGACGACTCTAAAGATATCATATGAACACACAAAAAAAGTGAAATTGTCGATATAAAGGATTTAATTACTCTTAGTAACTTAAGCAAAGTATGACCTTATAATAATAATAATAATAATAATAATAATAATAATAATAATAATAATTGTTGTAACATATTTTTGGGTCCCCACACAAAAAATAATAAGATAAAATAAAAAATATTATCAAAAAAATATGACAGTAAAAAAGGATGTTAAAACACTAAAAAAATTGGTCCAAATTTGGTTGAGAATGTTTAAAAATACAAAAATTAAAATTTGACAATATTTTATGAACTGATGATAGCCCTGTTGACAAAGAAAATTCAATTTTAGGTAGAAAAGTCCAAAATCAGATGTTTATGGACTCAATTAAATTTTATTGAAGGTTTAATTGAATTAATGGTGTTTTTGATTGCAAGAAAAATTGATTTTGGAGTTAATTTGGGCTTTAATTAGAAGAAATTAAAGTTCTGATATCAAATTATAATTTTTGAGAGTTAATTTAGTCAAATCAGGGGCTTAATTGCATAAATATTGAAGTTTGATGGCCAATCAGGGACTTAATTGAAGAAATCCGAAACCAAGGACCAAAATGAAAAACACGTGTAAATAGAGAGGTTGCATTTAAAATCGGATCAGGGGCTAAATTAAAGAAATTAGAAGTTTATTGCTCAATTGAGGGTCAAATTGCACTAATTCAAGACCAAGGATCACAGTGAATAAGGTGGCCAACTTCAGGGCCGCTGTTGGATTTTTAGCAGGGATGTAATTTCATTGTGTTTTTTAATCAAAATTGCAATTTAGGACTTGATTGAAAAAATTACAAATTGAGGACCAATGTGAAATTTAACATATTTTGCCGCCTTTTTCTTTTAAATAAAACGACACATTTTGTCTAAAACGGCGCCATTTCATGCACTGTTTAAAAAAAAAAATACAACAGCCCAAAACGGTGTCATTTTGAACGACACTGTAACCTTGCTTCTTCCCGCGAGGCAGGGGAAGAAGAAGAGTTTTTCTTTCCCCTGTTTTCATCGACTTTCTTCCTCTAAAAAGCATGAAAAAGACGCCGACTAAGGACACCCACTTGCCCAAAGCTTTCCACGTGTTGGACAGGCGGCAGCACAGTGGCCGCTCTAGCCACGTCCCCCCTATTTCTGCCTGTAAAAATAGGGGAGGAGGAGAAAAAAGGAGGGACCGAGAGAGAGACAATGAGAGAAGAGAGAGAACAGAACGAGAGAGGAGAAGAAAGAGGGGAAGAACAAAGAGCAAAAAAGAGAGAAAAGAGGAGGAGAAAAGGAAAGAAAAAAGAGAAGAAAAAAAAATAGAGGAGGGAGAAGAAGGAGGAGGAGGAGCACTGCTGGCCACCAACAGTACCACCGTGACAACAGTATCGCTTCCTCCATCAGCACCGCCTCTACGCAACCACAAGTCAGCCGTCTTCCCTCTCCTCCTTCACCTCCTGTTTCGTCTGTTGTGTTTGCCTCTCCAATGTTCACATTGCATGTAGTGTTATTAATAAATCTTTAACTTGCGGGCGGCCTGTAGTGTTTCAACCGTTGTGAGCTGCCAATTAATAACAAGCACCCAATTTAAGGAGTTTGTGGCCTTGCAGCAACACACGGCTCAGCTCACCGAAAAATATGACCACCTATCAGCGGAGTATGCACAACTCAAAGTGGAGCATGCACAACAAAGAACGAAGTATGCACAACAAAAAGCGGATTATGAATAGCTTCGTGAAATGGTCATGAACATGGCATCACAGAGTAAAACATGTGCGCCTCATCCTTTTTTGCCATATAACCACCAACCTCCTCCTCCTCCTCCTCGATATTAATTTGTAATAAATATTATTTATATTTCATTTAATATTTTTTTTGAAACACATTCAGTTTGTAATGAATATTATTTAACTTTATTTTTTGTTTTTGATGTTTAAAAGAAATTTTATTTGCATAATTGGTTTTTATTACCATTAATTTATATAATTTTATATTATGTATTCTAAATAATTTTTTTAAAAACAAATTTAAAAATATTACAAAGGGTTTTATCGACGGAATGAATCCGTCGGCATTTGACAGTAGCTACCACATTCACCAATGAATTTACAGATGGATATATTCGATCGGTATTTCATACACTCACCGATAGATTTACCGACGGAATTAATCAGTCGGCATTTGACAAAAGCTGCCACAATGACCGACGAATTTACAGAAAGATATCTTCGGTCAGTATTTCAAACACTCACCGACAACGTTACCGACGGAATTAATCCATCGGCATTTGACAGAAGCTGCCACAATGATCGACGAATTTACAGACAGATGTCTTCGGTCAGTATTTCAAACACTCACCGACAACGTTACCGACGGAATTAATCCGTCGGCATTTGACAAAAGCTGCCACAATGACCGATAAGTTTACAGACGGATATCTTCGGTTAGTATTTCAAACACTCACCGACAACATTACCGATGGAATGTGTCCGTCGCTAAATCACGCTATCACCGACAACATTTCAAGTGGAAAACCTTTTTTTAGGGCGCAAATTCATATGTAAAACCATTGGCAAATATTTTTTTGTGTTGCCAACCGATACAGCGAGGGAATGTGGAATTACCGACGAACTCGTAATTACACATCGACAGAATATTTCTGTCGGTAAAACTGTGAAATCTTGTAATGTTTTCATGTAAAGAGAGAGAGTGAGCCAATTTTTTAAGTTTGCTTAGTTTTAGTGTTGTAGTTACAAGTATTATGATTGTTGAATCATATGAGGTAATTTCCATTTATCACTTACATAAATTGACAGGTAAAAATATTATTTTTTGAATAAAAGAAACAACTTAAACAACATTCATCTCCTTTTACTGTATCATTTAATTGGCACCTCAACAAGTGTGATTTAACTTGTTTATATATTTTTTGTTAGCATGATAGTTTAGTTTCTTATATTTCTTTATGATAAAGTTGAGAGTAACTTTGAACATTTAACGTTGTTTCTTTCCTTCAAGGGAAGATTCTAATATATTGTTTCCCTCCTCCCACAATATATATATATATATATATATATATATATATATATATATATATATATATATATATATATATATATATATATTGCATGAATGATGTGTTTAGCATTGTATTTTGAAAGTATTTAAAAAAATTAATTTTTTCTTTACTTCAAATTAATATTTTTTTTTTAAGTTTTTAGATCATTTTGATATGCTTATGTTAAAAATAATTTTTTTTAAAAAATATATTATTTTGATGTATTTTGGAATAAAAAGTACTTTAAAAAACAACCACTACTACACTCATATTTTTTTGATATTTTAAAATCATTTTGATATGCTAATGTTAAAAATAATTTTTTTTTAAATATTATTTTAATGTGTTTTAAATGAAAAATAATTTAAAAAAAAACCGTTACCATACTTCTAAACACACACAGCAAATGTGAAGACTAGCAATGACCTTTGGGCTAAACCACAAGATGCTCCAAAATGGATCCTAAGGACTAGCTAGGAATAAAAAAAAAAAAAAATCTGTTTCTACCAATTTTTCGTGTTCTGGAAAAATTCCCCAGAGCCAGTGTTGCTATATTTAAAGTAGTGTAAGCATGAAATATTCTGGTCAATAGATGGGGTAGGCAAAGATATTTAACGCCATAGGGTTGGCAAGGCAGATAAGAATTGTTTGATGCTTTTACTTCAATATTCTAGCAAATCCATGTGAAAGCATATTTCATTTCATTTTCATTCAAAATAAAATCCAATTTACGGCATAGAATTTGGATCAATAAGGAGTTCATGAATATCGTGTGTGTGTGTGTGTGTAATCGAGAGATCAGGAAGGAATATATACTGTTAGCTATCATTTTCTTTTTGTGGGCTGTTTTTTTTTATATAAAAAAAAACACAAATCCAATTATATGCAATTTTTCAATTATTAGAGGCGAGTCCATATAAAACCTTTTAGCTAATATGATTTTTTTTTATTTAGATTTCTTTTAAATTCATTTATAAGTGCTCTATTTTGATTTTATTTCAATGGTGAAATTAACTATAGGATATTTAGATTTCCATTTTTCTTAAATCCAATAAAAACCATATCAAAATCTCATGTATAAATTCTACCACACTTTTCCAGAAATTTCTTTAACTAATTCTTCTATATTCATTTTCTTAATTTGACATAATCTCCCAATTTGGATCTACCAGCTTGGATAATGTAACACCTCAAATTAGGTTTTCTTCAAGTCAAAATCTCTATAACTAATTTCTTCCATATCCATTACTCTTTAATAGAATCTTCACTGGTGAAGATAAGGGTGAGTAAAAAATCTAAAAAACTGATTCAACCAAGAAAATTGAAAAAAAAAATCGAAAAAACCGAACCGTAAAAAAAACAGATTAAACCGATTAAAATTTTAAAAAACCGACCAGTTCGGTTTCGGTTTTATAAACCTGAGATCAAAAAAACTTAACCAAACCAAAAAAACCGAGCAAAACAGAAAAAACCGGTTTTTGTTCTAAAAAACCAAAAATGATCAGTTTGAACTAGTTTCGGTTTTAAAAAAATAATTTAGTTTGCTTACTTTTTTTTTATAAAAACCAAATCAAACAAAAAATAATCACCCCTAATTAAGGATCATCAATTCCACATGCATTTAATTTTATGTTTTATTTTTTTTGTTGATTTCAAATTGAAGAAATCTCTCTATTAATTAATTTGAGATTTTTTTTAATCAAAGAATAAGATAGGTTCTTAAAAAATCATGTGCATTTCACAAGATTTATCGGTGGTTTGTTGGGGGCGAGCACATAACTTTCACATGTTGTTTAGTATTGAATTAATGAACATATCCTATTGCAAGGCTTTTCTTTTCTGTTTTTCAAAGATGAATGGCCTACAATTATCGCCACAACAAACATGAATGGCCTCCTCAGCACGAGGAATGGCCCTTCTGTCGTAAAATTAAGTTTGCAGAATGAGGAAAGGGAAATTATACATGAAGTCCAGTTAAATATAAAATATAAGTAACTAAAAACTAGAGAATAAAGAAACATCTATTCGCACAATTAACAGCACTAAATAATTGGGGATTTCCTAATGAATAAGAAAAAAAACCAATAATCTTCCTAACTGATAGGAATTTATTGAATTACAAAAAAAAAAGGGCTAAAATCTTAACACCCTCCCTTGAACTAAATGCTATCTATGCAGTCAGTTTAAAGAAAAGATTTGAACATACTCCAACCAATCCACGCAACTTCTCAAATGCTTTCAGCTTTAGAGATTTAGTTAGGATATCTGCAACTTGATCTTCACTTCGACAACAAACCGGATCAATGATTTTTTATGTTACAAGATTACCAAGAAAATGATACCTAATATCTATATGTTTACTTCTTTCATGTAAAACTGGATTCCTAGAGAGTTTGATAGTTGAACTATTATCACAATGAATTACAGTAGGCTCATGTTGATAAAACTGTAATTCTTCAAGAATCCTTCTTAACCAAATTGCTTGACATGTAGAAGTTGCTGCAGCTACAAACTCTGCTTCAGTTATGGACAGTGTAACAACTTGTTGCTTCTTTGATACCCATGATATGGCACCTAAACCCATCATAAACACATGGCCTGATGTACTTCACCTATTGTCTAAATCACCAGCATGATCGTTGTCAGTGAAACCAGACAGAAAGATCCTTCATTTTTCTTAAAGAAAATACTGAAATCTGTGATTCATTTCAAGCAACGAAACACTCTTTTAGCAGCTTTGAGATGCAGATCTGTTGGCTTTTCAATATACCTACTAATCAGACACACTACATACATAATATCAGATCGGGTGGCTGTCAAATACATTACTTCCAACAATTTGTTTGAAGTAAGTACTATGAACCCTCTCTCCATCAAGATCACTTGAGAGCTTTAATCCTGGTTCAATTGGAGTCCCAACTAGATTACAATTCTCCATGTGAAACCTTTCCAAAACCTCTTAAGCATATTTATTTTGCCCAATAAAGAATCCGATAGTTGTTTGTGCTACTTCTATACCAACAAAATATTTCATCTTTCCCAGATCAATCATATCAAAATCAACCATCATAGAATTCTTAAAAGCAATACACATAGTCTCATCATTGCCTGTGAAGATAAGATTATCAACATATAAGCAAACTATTAGAATTTTACCTCCTTTAATCTTGATGAATAAAGTGCGCTCATATGGACATTTGTTGAAACCTGCCTTTCAAAGTATGCTTCTATACAACTGTACCAAGCTCGAGGTGCTTGTTTCAGTCCATATAAAGCTTTTGTCAATTTATAAACTTTATGTTCATCACCTTTTCTCACATAACGGGGGGCTGCTCAATGTAAACTTGCTTGATTAGTTCACCAATAAGGAAGGCCGATTTCACATCAAGTTAGAAAATAGGCCACGAGTTTTGTGCAACTAATGAAACAACCAGCCGAATTGTATTTTTTCTTGCAACAGGTGCAAAAATCTCTTGATAATCAACTCCATACTTTTGATTGTAGCCTTTCACAACCAACCTTGCTTTGAACTTGTCAATTTCTCCTTTTTCATTCAGCTTCGTCTTATAAATCCACTTTACACCAATGATTTTTTTCCCTTCAGGAAGATCGGTTAACTCCCAAGTCTCATTCTTTTCTAGAGCTTGGATCTCTGCATCCATGGCTCTTTTCCACTTTTGTTCTTTCACTGCTTCTGTAAACAACATAGGATCGGAGCCAGCAAATAAAGCAAAATGAGCAGTAGTATCTTTATCAAATAATTCATCTCCACTCACATAATCTGTCATCTAAGATGGTCTTTTCCTTTGCCATCATGGTTCTGAGTTAGACGCCTGATTTTCATTTGGAATTGAAGCACTTGTTGAGAATATTGGTGAGACTTTTCCAAGGGACTAACTAGGAAGTTGCATTTGTGATTCAGGCTCCTAACTTTCAAGAGGAAATTGCAATAGCTGTTTAATTTCTCCACCAACTTCCTCTAGATCAATTAAACTTAGTTGTTGTTCAGTACTGCTCTAGTCCCATATGTTTTCTTCATCAAACAGAACATCTCGGCTGATGATTATATTCTTGGTAATGGGATTATATAACCAGTATGCCTTGGATTCTTCACTAACCCCAATAAAGACACACTTTACACTTTTATCATGAAGCTTTATTCTCGTTTTATCTAGAACATGTGCATATGCTATACACCCGAAGATTCTGAAGTGATTAACTGATGGCCTAACTTAACTCCAAGCTTCTTGTGGCGTTATGTTTTTTACAGCAAGGGTAGGACGTTGGCTAAGTACATGAACACTCCAATTGATTATTTCTGGCCAAAAATTCTTTGGAATACTTTTTTTTACCAACATGTTTCGTACCATGTTCATAATCATCTGATTCTTTCTTTCTGCCATGCCATTTTGTTGCGGTGTGTATGTAGCAGTAAGTTGCTTGCGTATTCCATGTAATTCACAAAAACTTGCAAAATTATTTGAGTTAAATTCACCACCACGATCCATACGAAGGGTCTGAATATACTTGTCAAATTCCTTTTCGACACGAGCCTTAAAGCTTTTAAAAACAATAAAAGCTTCAAATTTATCTTGCAAGAAATAAACCCATATTTTTTTACTATAATCATCAATAAAGGTAATGAAGTACCTTTTGTTTCCATTCGATGTTGGATTGATTGGTCCATAAATGTCTGAATGAACCAACTGTAAGATTTGCTCAGCTCTCCATGTTTTTCCTTGTAGGAAAGAAACGCAATGTTCTTTACCAACAATACAATCTTCACACATTTATGTGGGATAATTAATTTTAGGCAGTCCTTCCACCATGTTTTTCTCATGTAAGGTTTTCAAGCCTTTGAAACTCAAATGACCATACCGAAGATGCCACAACCATGTTGAATCTTGCACTTTTGTTGAGAGACACTTCTGGACATCATCCTGAATGTGCAGAGGGAACATATGATTGGTTGTCATTTTTGCTTGTGCTATTGGGCCCTTCTCTGGATGATGAATTTGACACCGACTTTGTTGGATGATGATGATATAACCCCTCTCTTGCAGTTGGCCCATACTGATGAGATTACTTTTCAAATCTGGGACATAAAACACACTAGTAATTGTTTGTACAATGTTATTTTTCATATGGAATTTGATATCCCCTTTCCCCATGACAGACATGCAGGAGTTCTTCCCAAGTTTCATAGTTTCTCTAATTGTTTCATCCAAGTTATAAAACAAAGACTTGTTTCCACACATGTGGTTGCTATACTAAGTATCTCCTGATGAATTCTCCTTCTTGTTGATGTAAGCCATTAAGAGCATTTCTCCTTTACTCTCAGCAAAATTTACCATGGTTTCCTTCTTTTTATTAGGGCATTTGTACTGATAGTGGCCAAGCTTGTGACAATGGTAACATTCGACACTAGCCTTATCAAATTGTACTCCTTGATTGTAGGGAGGTTGGCATCCTCTGCCTCTTCCTCGAAATCCCCCAAGTCGTCTACCTCTTCCTAGAGAAGTAGTTCCTTCATAAGTAGTGACCTTCAAGGCTTGCTCCTCCACAACATATTTGATCATCCTCTACTCATGAACTAACAATGACCTTTGCAACACATCAATCGAAAGATTATCAATGTCATTTGATTCTTTAATGACACACACCACATAATCAAATTTATGTGTCATTAAGCGAAGAATTTTTTCAATGACTACAACATATTCCAAACTCTCTCCATGAATGCGCATTTTGTTTGCAATTGACAGTGTTCTTGCAAAGTAATCATTAACTGACTCTCCTTCTTTCAGGTGAAGAATTTCAAACTCTTTGCGAAGAGTTTGGAGTTGTGCACGTTTCACTCGTGCAGTGCCTTGGTACTTCTTCTTCATTGAATCCCAGATGTTTTTAGCAGTGTCCTTCTTTAGAATGGTTTCGAGAATGGCGCAATCTATTGCTTGAAACAAACAATTCTTTGTCTTCAAATCCTTTAATCTTTGATCCTCCAACGTTTGTCTCTATGCTTCTGTTAAAACAATCTAATTAGCAGGCTCAACAATGCCGGTTTCCATGAGAGTCTAGTATTCCTTGAATTGCAGAAAATTTTCCATCAACATATTCCAATGATCATAATGACCATTGAAGCGTGGAATCGCAGGTTGTACAAAGTTGTTTTTAGAAGCCATTGATTATCTTGCTGTGGCAAGAATGAAAGCTGCTGCTTTTTCAAATCAAGCCCCAATGGGAGGCTCTAATACCACTTGTCATAAAATTAAGTTTGCAGAATGAGGAAAGGAAAACTATACGATATCATTCATTGACATAAAGTCCTAAATATAAAATGTAAATAACTGAAAACTAGAGAATAAAGCGACATCTATTCTCACAATTAACACCACTTAATAATCAGGGGTTTCCTAATGAATAAGAAAAAAACCAACAGTCTTCCTAACTGATAGGAATTTATTGAATTACAAAAAAAGGGCTAAAATCTTAACACCTTCACCATCCTCAGGGCATAGTTCTGTATGCAAAAAAGCAAAACTATATGCAGATCACCAACGTACGTAATCCCTCATATGCTTTGGCTGTGAAGGACTAGCTGCTGGGTTTGCATTCCTGCATTTATGCTTTCTGTGGATGGATATTGAAGGCTTTTCTTTTCTGTTTTTCAATTCCGTATGTGCTGTTTTGTCCTTTCCTGTTTCCTTGGCTTTAATTTGCCTATGGGTTTGTATTTTCCTTCCCCTCGTTCTTTTCTCCTTCTGTTAGCTGCTGTTCTCCAATTAAGGCGTGCCTTAGGCTTACTTGAAGTAAAAAAGATCACCACAGCACACACACGCTAACAAATAGAGAGAGAGAGAGAGAGTATAGCAAAGCAGATTGCATTATATAGATAAGAAAACTATATATGTGACAACAGGAGCCCTAAAGATATATAGAGATTACAAGGTTCTTTTGGAGGCCAACTTGAGCACATGTAGTTTACCTATACGGGTAAGAGACCTGGTGATTCAAAGACCATTCGTCTCGGATTTATATACTTCCATATATGACAAGAAGTACGTTTTGTAACTTATATTATATGAACCCTAATAAGCTGAACGAAATTGTTTCTTCCTACCATGCTCCACTATTACAAAGCCACCATAGTACTTAGCTGCCTCGTCGCTGGTGATAACAGGCTGTTTCTCCAGACCACCATAATTTTGACCTGCCTCATTCCTGGAAATAACAGGCTCCTTCACCATGGCTCCACGGTATGGGATGGCTATAACAGGCTCCTTCACCATGGCTCCACGGTATGGAGCTACCTCATTACTAGTGATTTCTGGCATCCGCACAGTGGAAATTTGAGCTCCATGGTAAATCAATATTTGCTGGTGTTGGTATATATGATGTTGATGTACCTGAGTTAAGGGGAGTCTTCCAGGCCTTCTAGTAATGTAAGGCCACCCACCATGGCTCTCCTCGATCAGAGCAGAGCTTTGGATTCCTATCCTTGTGAGGCGATCTTCCTGAGGTGCCATAAGTGAAAATAACACTATAATTCAAAGAACAATTAACACTAGAATATTGTTTGCCTTGGTACAAAATAAGTAATCGGGGAAGCGTTATATATATGTGCAGAAAGCAGGCAGCTTGTAGCTAGCTTCCTGCTTTACGGACCCATCACAGTCAACAGAGGCTTTCAAAAGATATGGGGTTCTACACTTTAGCTGATTCCATGTCCACAAGCATACCAATCTATCCAGTCAGATACACTGTTGTTAGCTTGACTGTTGATGCAATACAAGCACTGGTATACAGTAAGGCTACTTGCACAACTAGAATAAATTCTGTATTTCAAATATCAAGAACAAGTTCCGTATTTTTAAGTGAATTCAACAAAACAGAATTACTAGTTAACAACCATTGAAGATGTGTTAGATTCTGTAATAATGGACAATCATTTGATATCTTATAGATATGGACACACAATTATATTTGGAAGGCATTCTGGACACTTTATCTTTCCATTAGAGCACATACAGTTTTCTTGGTTCTGATCCCACCACAGGGGTTCATGTGTTAAGATTAAGATATAATGTATTATATGCCTCAGATTCTCAGAACTTTCCAAGAGAGATCATTTTCTTGGAGGGGTACCTGACAACTCTAGTATTTTCCATGAAAATTGATATACAACATAGATGGCTTTCACCCACTAATACATTTTCACTTTTAAAGAAGACGACTCTAAAGATATCATATAAACACACACAAAAAAAGTGAAATTGTCGATATAAAGGATTTAATTACTCTTAGTAACTTAAGCAAAGTATGACCTTAATAATAATAATAATAATAATAATAATAATAATAATAATAATAATAATAATTGTTGTAATACATTTTTTGTTCCTCGCACAAAAAATAATAAAATAAAATAAAAAATATTATCAAAAAATATGACAGTAAAAAAGGATGTCAAAACACTAAAAAAAATGGTCCAAATTTGATTGAGAAGGTTTAAAAAATATAAAAATTAAAATTTGGCAATATTTTATGGACTGATGATAGCCTTGTTGACAAAGAAAATTCAATTTTAGGAAGAAAAGTCCAAAATCAGATGTTTATGGACTCAATTAAATTTTATTGAAGATTTAATTGAATTTTTAGAGGTTTTGATTGCAAGAAAAATTGATTTTGAAGTTAATTTGGGCTCTAATTAGAAGAAATTAAAGTTCTGGTGTCAAATTATAATTTTTGAGAGTTAATTTGGTCAAATCAGGAGCTTAATTGCATAAATATTGAAGTTTGATGGCCAATTAGGGACTTAATTAAAGAAATCAAAAACCAAGGACCAAAATGAAAAACGCGTGTAAATAGAGAGGCTGCATTTAAAACCAGATCAGGAGCTAAATTGAAAAAATTAAAAGTTTATTGCTCAATTGAGGGTCAAATTGCACTAATTCAAGACCAAGGATCACAGTGAATAAGGCAGCCAACTTCAGGGCCGCTATTGGATTTTTAGCAGGAATGTAATTGCATTGTTTTTTTTTAATCAAAATTGCAATTTAGGACTTAATTAAACAAATTACAAATTGAAGATCAATGTGAAATGTAAAACATTTTGCCGCCTTTTTCTTTTAAATGAAACGACACGTTTTGTCTAAAACGACGCCATTTCATGCACTGTTTACAAATAAAAAAAAACACAAGAGCCCAAAACAGTGTCGTTTTGAACGGCACTATAACCTTTCTTCTTCCCCTGGATGTGCGAGGCAGGGGAAGAAGAAGATTTTTCTTCCCCTTGTTTTCACCGACTTTCTTCCTCTAAAAAGTATGAAAAAGACGCCGACTAAGGACACCCACTTGCCCAAAAGCTTTCCACATGTTGGACAGGCGGTGGAGGGGCGGCAGCACAGTGGCCGCTCTAGCCACGTTCCCCCCTGTTTTTGCCTATAAAAACAGGGGGGGAGAAAAAAGGAGGGACAGAGAGAGAGACAATGAGAGAAGAGAGAGAACAGAACAAGAGAGGAGAAGAAAGAGGGGAAGAACAAAGAGCAGAAAAGAGAGAAAAGAGGAGGAGAAAAGGAAAGAAAAAAGAGAAGAAGAAAAAAAACAAAGGAGGGAGAAGGAGGAGGAGGAGCACCGCCGGCCACCAACAGTGTCGCCGCGACAACAGTGTCGTTTCCTCCATCAGCATTGCCTCTACGCAACCACAAGTCAGCCTTCTTCCCTCTCCTCCTCAACCTCCTTCTTCGTTTGTTGCACTTGCCTCTCCAATGTTCACGTTGCATGTGAACAATGGAGAGGTCCACTGTAATGGTAAGATTAATTAAAATGAAAAATATCATTAAATTAATTTGTTGTTAATAAATCTTTTTTCATTGTAGGCTACGTCCATTGGACATGAGCCGAGCCCAATAGAGTTGTTTGTGAAGACGCACGTGCAGAGTCAAGACCACCAAAAGGGGACGCAACAGTTCGTGGACAACCATGGTCAATATTTTGTGGTATGTTTGTTCCACCATTTTATTTTGTAAGTTATTATATTTTATTGAATTGAATATGATGATTACTTTTTTTATTTTCAAGAGACCTATAATAATCAGTTGAGGGACATATATGGGGACGATCCTTTGACCCATCCGGAATTCGATCCGGATTTGTGGATGGAGGTTGGATCGTCTGGTAGGCCCGATAAAAATCGAGTTTACGAGCTCTCCAACACTACGACCGACAACTTGTGGGCGGCCTGTAGTGTTTCAACAGTTAGGAGCTCCCAATCAATATCGAGCACCCAATCTAAGGAGTTCATGGCCTTGTAGCAACACACGACTCATCTCATCGAAAAATACGACCACCTATCAGCAGAGTATGCATAACTCAAAGCGGAGCATGCACAACAAAAAAAATCGTAGTATGCATAACAAAAAGCGGATCATGAATAGCTTTGCGAAATGGTCATGAACATGGCATCATAGAGTGAAACATGTGCGCTTCATTTTTTTTGGTCATATAACTATCAGCCTCCTCCTCCTCCTCCTTTATATTAATTTGTAATAAATATTATTTATTTTTCATTTAATATTTTTTTTTGAAACACATTCAGTTTGTAATGAATATTATTTAACTTTATTTTTTTGTTTTTGATGTTTAATAGAAATTTTATTTGCATAATTGTTTTTTATTACCATTAATTTATATAATTTTATATTATGTATTCTAAATAATTTTTTTTTAAAAAAATTTAAAAATATTACAAAGGGTTTTACCAACGGAATGAATCCGTCGGCATTTGACAGTAGCTGCCACATTCATCGACGAATTTACAGACAGATATATTCGGTCGGTATTTCATACACTCACCGATAGATTTACTAACGGAATTAATCTGTCGGCATTTGACTGAATCTGCCACAATGACCAACAAATTTACAGACAGATATCTTCAGTCGGAATTTCAAACACTCACCGACAACGTTACCGACGGAATGTGTCCATTGGTCAATCACGCTATCACCGATAGGATAAATCCGTCGGTATATTTCAAGTGGAAAACCTTTTTTTAGGGCGCAAATTCCGTCTGTAAAAACCATCGGCAAATATTGCTTTATGTTACCGATCAATATAGTGACGGAATGTGGAATTAACGACGAAAGAAAAGCCAACGGATGTATTTCGTTGGTGAAGACGTCAATGAATAAATTACCGACGAACTCGTAATCACACACCAATAGAATATTTCCGTCGGTAAAATTGTAAAATCTTTTAGTGTTTTCATGTAAAGAGAGAGAGTGAGCCAATTTTTTAAGTTTGCTTAGTTTTAGTGTTGAAGTTACAAGTAGTATGATCGTTGAATCATATGAGGTAATTTGCATTTATCATAAATTGACAGGTAAAAATATTATTTTTTGAATAAAAGAAACAACTTAAACAATATTCATCTCCTTTTACTGTATTATTTAATTGGCGCCTCAACAAGTGTGATTTAACTTTTTTATATATTTTTTATTAGCATTATAGTTTAGTTTCTTATATTTCTTTATGATAAAGTTGAGAGTAACTTTGAACATTTAACGTTGTTTCTTTTCTTCAAGGGAAGATTCTAATATATTGTTTTCCCTCCTCCCACAATATCTATATCTATATGTTGCCAAATTAACTCTAATTAAATTATATATATATATATATATATATATATTGCTTGAATGATGTGTGTTAGCATTGTATTTTGAAAGTATTTAAAAAAAATTAATTTTTTTTTTATTTTTTTCTTTGTTTCAAATTAATATTTTTTTTGATATTTTTAGATTATTTTGATGTGCTGATGTTAAAAAGAATTTTTTTAAAAAAAATATTATTTTGATGTATTTTGGAATAAAAAGTACTATAAAAAACAACCACTATCATACTCATATTTTTTTGATATTTTTAAATTATTTTAATATGCTGATGTTAAAAATATTTTTTTTAAAATAAAAAATATATTATTTTGATATGTTTTGAATGAAAAAGACTTTACAAAAAACTGTTACCACACTTCCAAACACACCGCAAATATGAAGACTAACAATGACCTTTGGACTAAACCACAAGATGCTCCAAAATGGATCTTAAGGACTGGCTAGGAAAAAAAAAAAAAATTCTGTTTCTACCAATTTTTTGTGTTCTGGAAAAATTCCCCAGAGCCAGTGTTGCTATATTTATAGTGTAAGCTTGAAATATTCTGGTCAATAGATGGGGTGGACAAAGATAATTAATGTCATAGGGTTGGCAAGGCAGATAAGAATTGTTTGATGCTTTTACTTCAATATTCTAGCAAATCCATGTGAAAGCATATTTAATTTCATTTTCATTCAAAATATAATCCAATATATGGCATAGAATTTGGATCAATAAAGAGTTCATGAATATCGGAATATATATATATATATAATTGACAGATCAGGAAGGAATATATACTGTTAGCTATAATTTTCTTTTTGTGGGCTGATTTTTTTTTTTAAACAAAACAAAAACACAAATCCAATTATATGCAATTTTTCTATTATTAGAGGCGAGTCCATATAAAACCTTTTAGCTAATATGATTTTTTTTTATTATTTACATTTCTTTTAAATTCATTTATAAGTGCTCTATTTTGATTTCATTTCAATGGTGAAATTAACTAAGGATATTTAGATTTACATTTTTCTTAAATCCAGTAAAAACCACATCAAAATCTCATGTATAAATTCTACCACACTTTTCCAATATTTGTTAATCATAAATTACAGGTAACCACATACATATAAACAGAAATTTCTTTAACTAATTCTTCTATATTCATTTTCTTAATTTGACATAATCTCCCAATTTAGAACATTCATTGATTATTTGGATCTACCAGCATGGATAGTGTAACACCTCAAATTAGGTTTTCTTCGAGTCAAAATCTCTATAACTAATTTCTCTCATATCCATTACTCTTTAATAGAATCTTCACTATTGAGGATAAGGGTGAGTAAAAAATCTTAAAAACTGATTAAACCAAGAAAAATTTAAAAAAAAAATAAAAAAAAAAACAAACCGTAAAAAAAACAGATTAAAATTTTGAAAAACCAACCAGTTTGGTTGCGATTTTATAAGCCTAAAACAAAAAAAAACTTAACCAAACCAAAAAAAACTGAGCTAAATAGAAAAAACCGGT
Source organism: Populus alba (assembly GCF_005239225.2). Taxonomy (NCBI): domain Eukaryota; kingdom Viridiplantae; phylum Streptophyta; class Magnoliopsida; order Malpighiales; family Salicaceae; genus Populus; species Populus alba. The sequence continues at coordinate 17,867,729 of NC_133291.1, forward strand.
TTTTTTCATAAAAAAACTAAAACTGGTCGATTTGAATTGATTTTGGTTTTTTTTAAAAAAAATTCAGTTTGGTTACTTTTTTTTTTATAGAAACCAAACCAAGTAAAAAATAATCACCCCTAATTAAGGATCATCAATTCCACGTGCATTTAATTTTATTTTTTATTTTTTTGTCGATTTCAAATTGAAGAAATCTCTCTATTAATTAATTTGAGATTTTTTTTAATCAAAGAATAAGACAGGTTCTTAAAAAATCATGTGCATTTCACAAGATTTATCGGTGGTTTGTTGGGGGCGAGCACATAACTTTCACATGTTGTTTAGCATTGAATTAATGAACATATCCTATTGCAAGGCTTTTCTTTTCTGTTTTTCAAAGATGAATGGCCTACAATTATCGCCACAACAAACATGAATGGCCTCTTCAGCACGAGGAATTGCCCTTCTGTTGTAAAATTAAGTTTGCAGAATGAGGAAAGGGAAATTATACGATATCATTCATTGACATGAAGTCCAGTTAAATATAAAATGTAAGTAACTAAAAACTAGAGAATAAAGCAATATCTATTCCCACAATTAACAGCACTTCATAATCGGGGTTTCCTAATAAATAAATTAAAAAACCAACAATCTTCCTAATTGATAGGAATTTATTGAATTACAAAAAAAAAAAGGCTAAAATCTTAACACCTTCCCTTAAACTAAATGCTATCTATGCAGTCAGTTTAAAGAAAGGATTTGAACATACTCCAACCAATCCACACAACTTCTCAAATGCTTTCAACTTTAGAGATTTAGTCAGGATATCTGCAACTTGATCTTCACTTCAACAATAAACCAGATCAATGATTTTTTCTGTTACAAGATTACAAAGAAAATGATACCTCACATCTATATGTTTACTTTTTCCATGTAAAACTGGATTCCTGGAGAGTTTGATAGTTGAGTTATTATCACAATGAATCAAAGTAGGCCCATGTTGATAAAATTGTAATTCTTCAAGAATCCTTCTCAACCAAATTGCTTGACATGTAGAAGTTTTTGCAGCTATGAACTCTGCTTCAGTTCTGGACAGTGTAACAACTTGTTGCTTTTTTGAAGCCTATGATATGGTACCTGAACCCATTATAAACACATGGCCTGATGTACTTCACCTATTGTCTAAATCACCAGCATAATCGCTGTCAGGGAAACCAGATAGAATAGATCCTTTATTTTTCTTATAGAAAATACTGAAATCAGTGGTTCCTTTCAAGTAACAAAACACTCTTTTAGCAGCTTTGAGATGCAGCTCTGTTGGCTTTTCAATACACCTGCTAATCAGACACACTGCATACATAATATCAGGTCGGGTGGCTGTCAATTACATTTGTTTAAACTAAGTACTATCAACCCTCTCTCCATCAAGATCTCTTGAGAGCTTCAATCCTGGTTCAATTGGAGTCCCAACTAGATTACAATTCTCCATGTGAAACCTTTCCAAAACCTCTTAAGCATATTTCTTTTGCCCAGTAAAGAATCTGGTAGTTGTTTGTGCTACTTCTATACCAACAAAATATTTCATCTTTCCCAGATCAATCATGTCAAAATCAGCCATCATAGAATTCTTAAAATCAATACACATAGTCTCATCATTGCCTGTGAAGATAAGATCATCAACATATGGACATTTGTTGAAACCTGCCTTTTCAAAGTATGATTCTATACAATTGTACCAAGCTCAAGATGCCTGTTTCAGTCCATATAAAGCCTTCTTCAATTTATAAACCTTATGTTCATCACCTTTTTATCACATAACCGGGGGGCTGCTCAATGTAAACTTGCTTAATTAGTTCACCATTAAGGAAGGTTGATTTCACATCAAGTTGGAAAATAGGCCATGAGTTTTGTGCAGCTAATGAAACAACCAGCCGAATTGTATTTTTTCTTGCAACAGGTGCAAAAATCTCTTGATAATCAACTCCATACTTTTGATTGTAGCCTTTCACAACCAACCTTGCTTTGAACTTGTCAATTTCTCCTTTTTCAGTCAGCTTTGTCTATAAATCCACTTTACACCAATGATTTTTTGCTTTTCAGGAAGATCGGTTAACTCCCAAGTCTCATTCTTCTCTATAGCTTGGATCTCTGCATCCATGGCTCTTTTTCACTTTTCTTCTTTCACTGCTTCTCTAAACAACATAGGATCGAAGCCTACAGATAAAGCAAAATGAGCAATAGTATCTTCATTAGATAATTCATCTCCATTCACATAATCTGTCATTTAAGATGGTCTTTTCCTTTGTCATTGTGGTTCTGAGTTAGACGCTTGATTTTCATTTGGAATTAAGGCACTTGCTGAGAACATTGGTGAGACTTCTACAATGGACTGACTAGGAAGCTGCAATTATGATTCAGGCTCCTGACTTTCAAGGGAAGATTTCAATGGCTGATTAATTTCTCCACCAACTTCCTCTAGATCAATTAAACTTTGTTGTTGTTCAGTACTGCTCCAGTCCCATGTGTTTTCTTCTTCAAACTGAACGTCTCGGTTGATGATTATTTTCTTGGTAATGGGATTATATAACATGTACGCCTTGGATTCTTCACTAACCCCAATATAGACACACTTCACACTCTTATCATCAAGCTTATTCTCATTTTATCTGGAACATGTGTATATGCTATACACCCGAACATTCTGAAGTGATTAACTGATGGCCTAACTTGACTCCAAGCTTCTTGTGGCGTTATGTTTTTTACAGCAAGGGTAGGACCTCGGCTGAGTACATGAACACTCTAATTGACTGCTTCTAGCCAAAAATTCTTTGGAATACTTTTTTTTACCAACATGTTTCGTACCATGTTCATAATCATCTGATTCTTTCTTTCTGCCACGCCATTTTGTTGCGGTGTGTATGTAGCAGTAAGTTGCCTGCGTATTCCATGTAATTCACAAAAACTTGCAAAATTATTTGAGTTAAATTCACCACCACGATCCATACGAAGGGTCCGAATATACTTGTCAAATTCCTTTTCGAAACGAGCCTTAAAGCTTTTAAAAACAATAAAAGCTTCAAATTTATCTTGCAAGAAATAAACCCATATTTTTTTACTATAATCATCAATAAAGGTAATGAAGTACCTTTTATTTCCATTCGATGTTGGATTGATTGGTCCATAAATGTCTGAATGAACCAACTGTAAGATTTGCTCAGCTCTCCATGTTTTTCCTTGTAGGAAAGAAACACGATGTTCTTTACCAACAATACAATCTTCACACATTTATGTGGGATAATTAATTTTAGGCAGTCCTTCCACCATGTTTTTCTCATGTAAGGTTTTCAAGCCTTTGAAACTCAAATGACCATACCGAAGATGCCACAACCATGTTGAATCTTGCACTTTTGTTGTGAGACACTTCTGGACATCATCCTGAATATACATAGGGAACATATGATTGGTTGTCATTTTTGCTTCTGCTATTAGGCCTTCTCTGGATGATGAATTTGACACCGACTTTGTTGGATGATGATGATATAACCCCTCTCTTGCAGTTGGCCCATACTGATGAGATTACTTTTCAAATCTGGGACATAAAAGACACTAGTAATTGTTTGCATAATGTTGTTTTTCATATGGAATTTGATATCCCCTTTCCTCATGACAGACATGCAGGAGTTGTTCCCATGTTTCATAGTTTCTCTAAATGTTTCATCCAAGTAATAAAACAAAGACTTGTTTCCACACATGTGGTTGCTACAACCCGAATCTAAATACCAAGTATCACCTGATGAATTCTCCCTCTTGTCAATGTAAGCCATCAAGAGCATTTCTCCTTCAGTCTCAGCAAAATTTACCTTGGTTTCCTTCTTTTTATCATTGCATTTGTACTAATAGTGGCCAAGCTTGTGACAATGGTAACGTTCCACACTCGCCTTATCAAATTGTACTCCTTGATTGTAGGGAAGTTGGCATCCTCTGCCTCCGCCTCTTCCTCGAAATCCCCCAAGTCCTCTACCTCTTCCTAGAGAAGTAGTTCCTTCATAAGTAGTGACCTTCAAGGCTTGCTCCTCCACAACATTTTTTATCATCCTTTGCTCATGAACTAACAGTAAGCTTTGCAACACATCAATCGAAAGACTATCAATGTCATTTGATTCTTCAATGGCACACACCACATAATCAAAATTGTGTGTCATTGAGCGAAGAATTTTTTCAATGACTGTAACATCTTCCAAACTCTCTCCATGAATGCATATTTTGTTTGCAATTGACAGTGTTCTTGAAAAGTAATCATTAACTGACTCTCCTTCCTTCATGTGAAGAATTTCAAACTCTTTGCGAAGAGCTTGGAGTTGCGCACGTTTCACTCGTGTAGTGCCTTGATACTTTTTCTTCATCGAATCCCAAATGTCTTTAGCAGTGTCCTCCTTTAAAATGGTTTCGAGAATGGCACGATCTATTGCTTGAAACAAATACTTCTTTGTCTTCAAATCCTTTAATATCTGATCCTCCAACGTTTGTCTTTGTGCTTTTGTCAAAACAATCTCACTAGCAAGCTCAACAATGCCGGTTTCCACGAGAGTCCAATATTTCTTGAATCGCAGAAAATTTTCCATCAACATACTTTAATGATCATAATGACCATTGAAGCGTGGAATTGCAGGTTGTACAAAGTTGTTTTCAAAAGCCATTGATTATCTTGTTGCGGCAAGAATGAAAGTTGCTGCTTTTTCAAATCAAGCCCCAATGCAAGGCTCTGTTACCACTTGTCATAAAATTAAGTTTGCAGAATGAGGAAAGGGAAACTATATGATATCATTCATTGACATGAAGTCCAGTTAAATATAAAATGTAACTAACTGAAAACTAGAGAATAAAGTGACATCTATTCTCACAATTAACAGCACTTAATAATCGGGGGTTTCCTAATGAATAAGAAAAAAACCAACTGTCTACCTAACTGATAGGAATTTATTGAATTACCATAAAACAGCTAAAATCTTAACACCTTCACCATCCTCAGGGCACAGTTCTGTGTGCAAAAAAGCAAAACTATATGCAGATCGCCAAGGTACGTAATCCTTCATATGCTTTGGCTGTGAAGGACTAGCTGCTGGGTTTGCATTCCTGCATTTATGCTTTCTGTGGATGGATATTGAAGGCTTTTCTTTTCTGTTTTTCAATTCCGTATGTGCTGTTTTGTCCTTTCCTGTTTCCTTGGCTTTAATTTGCCTATGGGTTTGTATTTTCCTTCCCCTCGTTCTTTTCTCCTTCTGTTAGCTGCTGTTCTCCAATTAAGGCGTGCCCTAGGCTTATCTGAAGTAAAAAAGATCACCACAGCACACACACGCTAACAGAGAGAGAGAGAGAGAGAGAGAGAGAGAGAGAGTATAGCACAGCAGATTGCATTATATAGATAAGAAAACTATATAGAGATTACAAGGTTCTTTTGGAGGCCAACTTGAGAACATGTACTTTACCTATACGGGTAAGAGACCTGGTGATTCAAAGACCATTCGTCTCAGATTTATATACTTCCATATATGACAAGAAGTACGTTTTGTAACTTATATTATATGAACCCTAATAAGCTGAACGAAATTGTTTCTTCCTACCATGCTCCATTATTACAAAGCCACCATAGTACTTAGCTGCCTCGTCGCTGGTGATAACAGGCTGTTTCTCCAGACCACCATAATTTTGACCTGCCTCATTCCTGGCAATAACAGGCTCCTTCACCATGGCTCCACGGTATGGGATGGCTATAACAGGCTCCTTCACCATGGTTCCACGGTATGGGATGGCTATAACAGGCTCCTTCACCATGGCTCCACGGTATGGGATGGCTATAACAGGCTCCTTCACCATGGTTCCACGGTATGGAGCTACCTCATTACTAGTGATTTCTGGCATCCGCACAGTGGAAATTTGAGCTCCATGGTAAATAAATATTTGCTGTTGTTGGTATGTATGATGTTGATGTATCTGAGTTAAGGGGAGTCTTCCAGGTCTTCTAGTAATGTAAGGCCGCCCACCATGGCTCTCCTCGATCAGAGCAGAACTTTGGATTCCTATCCTTGTGAGGCGATCTTCCTGAGGTGCCATAAGTGCAAATAACACTATAATTCAAAGAACAATTAACACTAGAATATTGTTTGCCTTGGTACAAAATAAGTAATCGGGGAAGCGTTATATATATGTGCAGAAAGCAGGCAGCTTGTAGCTAGCTTCCTGCTTTACGGACCCATCACAGTCAACAGAGGCTTTCAAAAGATATGGGGTTCTACACTTTAGCTGATTCCATGTCCACAAGCATACCAATCTATCCAGTCAGACACTGTTGTTAGCTTGACTGTTGATGCAATACAAGCTCTGGTATATAGCTAGGCTACTTGCACTACTAGAATAAATTCTGTATTTCAAATATCAAGAACAAGTTCCGTATTTTTAAGTGAATTCAACAAAACAGAATTACTACTTAACAACCATTGAAGATGTGTCCTACTCATTAATGCAAAATAATCAGTGAGGGCACTTTAAGGATGTGCTAGATTCTGTAATAATGGACAGTCATTTGATATCTTTCCATTGCAATATTATAGTACAAACAATTAGTTGTGGCTTTCCCCTTTGTTAATAACAATAGGAAAATGGGTTCTGATCCCACCCTTCATGTGTTAAAATTAAGATATAATGTATTTATTATATGCCTCAGGTTCTCATAACTTTCCAAAAGATATCATTTTTGTTGGGATATTGTCATTAATAAGCAACAACTTTGCAACCTACCCTAAGAAATAGGGTTGTATTATAGAATGTAATTATATAGGAAATATTGTAGTCATATTCTTATGTGGTAATCTCCACCTTTACTATTGTATATTGCCCTACTCATATATATAGAAAGGGTTGGCTAACCTATTAGGTTAAGCCTCCTAATTATTTCTCAACTTGGTATCAGAGCCTCCTAATATTTTCTCTCTTTGCAGCCGGCCCTAATTTTCTCCCCCATGGACTCTCCTCCTGCCGCCGTTGCTCCAACCTCTCCCTCCACCGGTGATGCATCATCACCGGCCAGCCCTCTTCCTGCTGCTGGCTCTGCCGTTCCTCTGCCTCTTATGGGAACACAATCTCCAATGGTTCCTCTATCAAACACCCACCATGTTGTGTCGTTGAAACTTACGAACACCAACTATCTTTATTGGAGAATGCAAATGAAGCCATATCTCCTTGGTCAAGGTGTTTTTCAGTTTGTTGACGGCTCCTTGCCGTGTCCTCCATCTCATATGATTGATGCTTCGGCTGATTCTTCTTCTGCCATCAGCCCCTCTTTTCTTCGTTGGAAGCAACAAGATCAACTTATTTTGAGTGCTCTTCTCTCCTCTCTTTCCGTGGATGTGCTGCATCTTGTCGTCGATTGTTCTACTTCACATTGTGTTTGGCGCACGCTTGAGAAGGCACTTGCCTCTCCATCTAATTCTCGGATCATGCAACTACATGGCTCCTTTCAAGACCTTCGGCAAGGTGATGCATCGGTTAGTATGTATATGCAGCAAGCCAAATCGTTATTTGACGAATTGGCTGCTGCTGGTCGCCCAATGTCCCTTGAAGATTTCAATCTCTATGTGTTTCGTGGACTTCGCGGTGAGTTCAAAGACTTGGTAACTAGTCTCATAACCAAGGCTGAACCGCTATCGTATGCTGATCTTCATAGCCATCTCCTTACCCATGAGTTTCTGCACAAGAACTCTTTTCACTCCATGGCTGTCGGTTCATCCTCTTCATCACTGCTGTCTTCTTCTTCTCTGCCGCAGCAGCCACCATTGCTGCCAACACCTCCGAATTCTGCTTATTATGCCATGACTAATCACAGCCGAAACAGGGGACGTTCTAGAGGTAATTGGCACTCAAACACCAACCGATTTCAGGCCCCAAACAGAGGTCATTCCGCTGCAGATTGGAGGCAAAATCAGTGGCAGAACAGGCGCACCGCTGCTGCAGATTTTCGGCCAAATCAGGGGCAGTGGTCTGGACATGTCCGCTGCCAATTATGTTCCACTCCTGGCCATTCAGCTCTTCAATGCTATCAGTTTCGCAGCAGCACACAGGAGCCCTCTGCTCACCTTGCTGTTGCGAATGATTCTGCTGCAACGACTTGGTTTCCCGACACCGGCGCGAATCAACATGTGACGCCTGATCTTGCAACTCTAACTGATTCTGCTCCTTATCTTGGTAATGATTTCTTGCATGTTGGTGATGGTAAGGCCCTTGACATATCCCATGTTGGACATACTACTTTATATTCCCCCAAACGCTTGTTTACATTAACTAATGTTCTTCGTGTGCCTCACATTACCAAACCGTTGTTATCTGTTCAGAAATTCTGTCGTGATAATCATGTTTATTTTGAATTTCACGATTCTGTGTTTTATGTGAAGGATCTCGTCACTAAGGAAGTTCTTCTTTCCGGTCGGAGTCATGATGGTCTTTATGTTCTCTCCGAGTCCTCGGCTACGTCAGTTCCTCAAGCTTTTTTGGTCTCCTTGCATTTCCGCGACTGCCGACTTTGTGGCATCGTCGTTTAGGTCATCCAACTCCTCGCATTCTAAATTTGTTAGTTTCTGATAATAAAATTATTTGTACGTCTAAACGATCTTTTTACTCAATGTCAAGCATGTCCTTTAGGCAAGTCATCCCGTTTGTCATTACGACCGACGGGTCACAAAACTTCTACCCCACTTGAATTAATTTTTAGTGATGTTTGGGGTCCTGCTCCAATGTTTTTTCTTCTGATGGTTTTCGTTATTTTGTTATCTTTGTTGATGCGCACACTAAATATATCTGGTATTATCCGCTTGTTGCGAAATCTGATGTATTTTCCACGTTTCAACGTTTTCAGACACTTGTTGAGCGTCAGTTTTCTCTTAAAATTAAATCTGTTCAAACTGATTGGGGTGGTGAATATCGTAAATTAAATACATTTTTCAAACAATTGGTATTCATCATCGATTAATTTGTTCCTCATACTCATGAACAAAATGGCACAGTTGAACGTCGTCATAGACATATTGTCGAAACTGGCCTAACCCTCTTAGGACAGTTTGTAATGCCCCATTGCGTTTTTGGAACTATGTTATGGAATCATCGGTCTATCTTATTAATCGCATGCCTACTCCTGTTCTTCAAAATAAATCTCCTTTTGCGTGTCTGTTTCATCGCACTCCTGATTATAATTTTCTACGCACTTTGGGTGTCTTTGTTTTCCATTTTTACGTCCATATCATGCTCATAAATTAGATTTTCGATCTTCTCCTTGTGTGTTTTTAGGCTATAGCTCGTCTCATCTTGGTTATCGGTGTCTTGATTTAGAGTCTGGTCGTGTCTATGTCTCCCGTCATGTTCGTTTTCATGAATGTGTCTTTCCTTTTCAAAAGTCTGAACAGGTAACAACACCCCCGGTTCCCCCAACTCCACCTACCTATCTTCCATCACTGCAACCCCCTTCCTGTTTTCAGCCTCTTCCTTCCCAACTCGGCAAAAACACACAACTCACCTTTGCCCCTTGCCGCAACCCCCAGCTTGCTTCCCTGCCCGTTGATTTAGCCGACCCTGCCTCACCACCCCACACAGCCATACTATCACCACATGCTTGTCTTTCCAATGATTATTGTGCAGGAACAGGTTCTGACTTGCAGGATTCAGTTGCGGCACAACCTCGCACCTCCCCGGCTTCACCTCCTGGTCTGCAACTTTGTGTTGATCTCTCCTCTTATCCTCTTCAGCACATTCCAGGTACAGGTGTTGCTACTCCATGTCCCGCTGCTCCTAAACACCCCATGGTTCTTCGTCCGAGACAGCGCTGATCACCACCACGGCAGCCACCTCTGCTGCTTCCTTCAGTCGGGTATCTTCTCCTCCCTCGCATGAGCCACTTATTTTTCCTGATGCTAACAGATATGAGGCGTGGCATAATGCTATGCGAGAGGAAATTCAAGCCTTACGCGCAAACAGAACATGGACTTTAGTGCCATTTCATCCGTCCATGAATGTTGTTGGTAGCCGATGGGTCTACAAAATTAAACGCAAATCTGATGGTAGCATTGAGAGGTATAAGGCGCGCCTGGTTGCTAGGGGCTTCACTCAGCAAGAAGGTATTGATTACTCAGAAACTTTTAGTCCTGTTATCAAACAGGCAACAGTCCGCTTAGTGTTCTCCATTGCAGTTTCGAGTGGTTGGAAAATTCATCAGCTTGACATTCATAATGCATTTCTAAATGGAGTCCTTGATGAAGAGGTTTACATGAAACAACCTCCAGGTTTTGTTGATTCTGCACTCCCAGGTCATGTATGTCGATTGCATAAATCTCTATATGGGTTAAAACAGGCTCCGCGGGCTTGGTACACTCGTCTGAATGATTTTCTATTATCCATTGGTTTCCGTGCTTCTAAAGTGGATACCTCATTGTTTATCTTCTCGGTTGGTAGTGACATTTGTTATCTTTTGGTTTATGTTGATGATATTCTGCTTACGGGTAATAATGGAACTCTGCTTACAACGACTCATTCAGCTACTGAGCTCTGAATTTAAACTTCGGGATTTGGGTGATGTTCATTATTTCTTGGGTATTTGAAGTGCAGTGTACTAGTCTGGGACTTATGCTTTGTCAACATAAATATACACTTGATATCCTCACACGAGCTGGTATGTTATCCTGTAAACCAGTTGATACTCCTATTTCGGCATCCAAAGCCACCATTATGCCGGATCCATTGTTTTCTGATGCTACTCGTTTTCGGCAACTTGTTGGTGCTCTCCAATATCTCACTTTCACACGCCCGGATATTTGCTTTGCTGTTAACCGGGTCTGTCAATTTATGCATGCTCCTACAGAATCCCATTGGGCTGCCGTGAAACGCATCTTGCGTTATCTCCGTGGTACGGCATCACATGGTTTACATATTACTCGCAGCTCTTCCTTTGCTTTACACGGTTTTACAGATGCAGATTGGGCAGGTAGTATTGAGGATAGAAAAGTCTACAGGTGGTTATCTTGTGTTCTTTGGTCAGACGGCCAATTTCATGGAAATCGAGTAAGCAACGCACTGTTGCTCGTTCTTCGACGGAAGCTGAGTACAAAGCCTTAGCCGATGGCACGGCTGAAGTTATCTGGCTTCAGTACTTGTTAACGGATCTTCAGATTCCGACTCATTCTGCTTCCTATTATCTGGTGTGACAACCTTGGTGCCACGTATTTGTCCGCAAACCCTATATTTCATGCTCGCACAAAACATATTGAGATTGATTATCATTTTTGTCCGAGATAGAGTTGCGAAGAAGGAGATTCAGATTCGTTTTATTTCCTCTCAGGATCAACTTGCCGATGTCTTCACTAAGCCACTTCCTGCTGCTTCATTTACTACTTTTAAATTCAAGCTTCGGGTTGATCCTCCACCCTCAGCTTGAGGGGGCGTATTATAGAATGTAATTATATAGGAAATATTGTAGTCATATTCTTATGTGGTAATCTCCACCTTTACTATTGTATATTGCCCTACTCATATATATAGAAAGGGTTGGCTAACCTATTAGGTTAAGCCTCCTAATTATTTCTCAACTGGTTGTCATTATCAAAAGGCTATAATGGAAGTTGTACCAACCATTTGATAAAAATGATGCAACCCATGTGCTGCCACCATTTGTGCCATAAATTAGGGCCAAGTTGTCTTATCATTGATGTCTATAAATAGAGACATTATTTGAGAGTAAAATGAGAGAGAGAGTGTAAAGTAAAGAGAATAAGAGAGAAAGAGGGGCTGTCAAGGGCAGCAGCCTTGCTGCCTTGTGTAGTAGTGAGTGTGAGTAATGGGAGTTGAGTTTGAGTGAAGTGATCCTTCTCCTTCATGTGTATTGTAACTCTTTCTCTGTATCTCTAATAATATTAGCTTTTCTCTTTTGGATGTAGGCAGTTTGTCAGACCACATTAAATATTGTGTCATTGTGCTTAGCCTTCAATGGACAACTATCAGTACATCAATAGTTGGATTCCCCAATAATTTTCTTAAAGTGGTACCTGACAACCCTAGTATTTTCCATGAAAAGTGATAAACAACATAGATGGCTTTAACCCACTAATACATTTTCACTTTTAAAGAGTATGACTCTGAAGATATCATATAAACACATAAAAAAAGTGAAATTATCAATATAAAGGATTTAATTACTCTTATTAACTTAAGCAAAGTATGACCTAATAATAATAATAATAATAATAATAATTTATCTAGTGAATTTATTGTTCTCGTGTGCACGTAGAGGGAAATCCATTGTAGATTTCAATAGTGGCGTGCTATGATTTGGCTCGCTCGCATAATTTGAAAGCGTCTTCTCTACATTGAACATGTTATGCACCCCACTATATAGCCTCTTTGTTGTTGGATGGGCATTGAGAAAGTTGTTGGTTGTTAGGTTATGATGATATTCTCAAATCTAAGATGATTAGGAATAAGATTATTTAGTGGTTAAATTATAATTTAATCAAGTGTTTTTATAATTACTTTCATTTTTTATAGTAAAGAAAGATGTTGGCTTGATATAATGCTCTTGATACCTATGAAAAAATTTCATATTGGTGGATTTAAGGAACCTTTGATGCTTAAGTCACTATTTTTATAGAGGGAAAGTGTAATAAATATGAAAAAAAAAAAAAGTTGTTTGTTATTGTTTTGGTATGACAACAATGATTATATCTAAAAAAGGTACATGTATGTTGAGAATAGAAAATATGAACCTCTTACTTGGGTGATTCATAAGATATTTATAGCCCATAAATCTCGTCTTTTTATTTGAGTGTAGAGATTGGAGAGTAATTTTCTTTAATAACATTAATAAGGGATAAATATTCCTGATATGATTATTAATGAGGAACAAATATCATTTATATATATATATATTAATATGGTATTTCATTGGGGAGAATGATAATGTTTTGGGATATGATGTCCTGGTACCTATTGTCATGCCCAGACATCGCGGCGATCAATTAAAAAAATTTAATGAAAAAAAAAGAGATATCTGACATCTTATTTTTTAAAGGAAAATATCTAGTTAAAGGAGTCGCTACCTAATATTGATCAATAGAAATCCTAACTGGTTAATAGAGATTTTGTGGTACATATTATTTTCTTATACCTTTCTCTTTTGTTTACCTTTTTTATTTACTCTTTTTAGACAAGAAGGAAAAAATGCATTGCATAACATGTTCACATTTAACAGTAATGGTTTGTAGATTGAACATGCAACATAGAAAAACAATACACAAAGAAAAAAAAATAAAACAACATGCAAGGGGACCATAAATAAATCAATGAAGATCCCTAAATATTTTTGGAATTTTCTAATATCAAAAGGGGGGTTTTTTGGCTAGATATCAACACAAAAGGAGAATAAAATACATGAGAAATGCACAAAGGTGTGTTTTGTCAAACACACCCTCAATAAGCAGGCTAGGCTAGGCTTGAGGCCTAGGTCTGACCCACTCTTTTTTTCTTTTTTTCTTTTTGCATTGGGCTGGGTCTAGCCCGGTGATACGATCAAAAGATTAATGTCTTATCCTAAGTGCAGGAGTGTTGAAGTAATAAATAATCCGGCAATACCGGAGTCGAACCACAGGGAGGTGAACTATATAAAATTATAAACAACAATTGAAAAGGAGTTGAAGAGAATTTTTTAGAAGTGATATTGATGTGAGGATTAAACAAGGATAAAACAATTATCAATTTTAGAGAATTCACTAATAGTATTTCAAATAAATATAGTATAAACTCTTTTTATTACTCAATTTGAAATCACACACAAAGGAGGTTCCAATTGGATTATAAATTATTAACATGATTATATTAATTATCTTATTTGAGTAATGTCAATACTTGTAAATGTGGTCAAGTATTCATGGTGATAACTTATGTTAACAACAAATCAAGTTTCTGTCATAGCACAAATGTCGGTTATACCATACAATAAGCTATGAAAGTGTCAAGTATTTATTGTACCAAGGGTTGTACAACACAAATCTAGATTAATCATTTAACAAGCAAGGTATTAAGAGTGAGTAAGATAACAAATACAAAATATATTAGTATCAAACATTAAAGTCCATATTGAGTTTATATTATATTTATTCATACATCATTAGTGTACCCTTTTCACCTTGACAAAATTAACTTAGCTAAACATTATGAAGAAGAAAAATTTAAATAAACAATATAAGAACATAAACATGATATAAGTTAACTAAGTATAGTAAAGAAAATGAAAAGCATAAACAAGAGATTAATATAATATAAAATAAAGGTTAAACATTACAAAATACAAAGAGAGAGAGAGAGAGAGAGAGAGAGATCTTGATCTGAACACCAAGATGTCTAAATACATGGAAAATGTCCTTTTATATTCTAAAATTCAAAACTATTGATTTGATGACTAATTATTAAGCGAGTGACCACCTCTTGACTTGATGACATCCATTATCTTTTTATCTGAACAAAACGTCATTGTTAACATCAAAATTTGAATCGATAGTCTTCATGAAAGTTCTGGGTATTTATCTCATCTTTCCAACAACACAAGCATGAGCTTATTTGGACTTCTAGAACTCAAGATATGGACTAAATAATGAACAATATCTTGGCTACAAGACAGATTTCGACTTTTCTTTTGTTGCTACAATTTGAACTTAAAAACGAATGTTTTGAATCTTAAACTCTCATGAAAGTTTTAGCCCTATGTCTTAGCATTCTATCCATATAAACTAGACTAAAATCCATGTTTTATAGCTCCAGTTATAATTCAATAACCGAATAATGTTCCAATTTGAATTAAATCACCATCTCTTCTGTAAACTTAACATTCTCTTTATCTTCTCAATTTCAATAATTAAACATATCAATCAATACTTTAAATTATGAGATATATCTGCATTTAAAATGAGCATTTACCATAAATTAAAGATATCTTATATTATTAGACTTTTTATTATAACATGCTCAAGTTATGAAATTTAATGATATTTTAAGTGCAATATAATAATATAAAACCTTAATAAAAATACATTTTTAAGTACATTTAACACTGGAAAATATTTGATGGCAATAATAGGGTCTTCACCATGACTCCACGGTATGGGATGGCTATAACAGGCTCCTTTACCACGGTTCCACGGTATGGAGATCCCTCATTACTAGTGATTTATGGCATTCACATAGTGGAAATTTGAGGTCCATGGTAAATAAATATTTGCTGATGTTGATGTACCTGAGTTAAGGGGAGTCTTCCAGGCCTTCTAGTAATATAAGCCCGCCCACTGATTAGTACTTAAAAGTGCATATTTATCAAGGTTTTATATCATCATTTTGCACTTAAAGTATCAATAACTCCTTAACTAAAGCATGTTTTATAATAACAAGTCTAATATTATAAAATGCCTTAATATATGGTAAATATTCATCTTAAATGCAGGTCTATCACATAAATCAAAGGATTGATTGATGAGTTCAAGTATTGAAATTGAAAGAACAAAGAGAAGGCCAAACTTAAAAAAGAGATGTTGGTGTAGTCCAAACTGGAACACTGTTTGGTAATTAGGTCATATCTCGAGTTCTAGATGTCCAAATGACCTCAAATTGTTACACAGATTCAGTAAGATATAAGCCTACAACTTTCATGTTTTCATCAAGATCTAAGAAGGCCATTTTCAAGTCCAAATTATAGCAACAACGGAGAAGTCCGAATCTATCCTGCAGCCCGAACACTATTCAGTGTTTGGCTCATATCTGGAGTTGTAGAAGTCCAAATGACCTCCATTTTTTTTTCCAGGAAAGCTAAGTCAATTTCCTACAACTTTCATGTTTTCAAATGGACCTAGTTTGGATGCTAGCATTTTAGTTTTATTCAGACAAGAAGATAAGAATTTTTACAAAGTCAAAAGTTGGCCACCCACTCAACAATTAGTCATCAAATCAATAATTCTGAATTTTGGCCTATAAAAGGAGGCATTTGCCATGTATTTAGGGGCTTGGTTGTTCAGATCAAATTCATGCTCTTTATTTCTCTCTTTATATTTTTTGTAATTTTTAAGTTTTGCTTTCATTAATATCTTGTTTATGTTTTTCATTTCCTTTCCTTTCCTTAGTTAACTTGTATTTTATTTATGTTCTTGTTTTGTTTATTTATGTTTCTCTTGTTCATTATGTTTAGCTAAGTTTATTATGTCTAGCTAAGCTTATTATGTCAAGGTGAAAAGGTTACACTAATGGTGTAAGAATAAGTATGGTGTAAACTCAACATGGACCTTAATGTTTAATATTAACATGTCTTCTCTTTTTATATTACTAATTCTTAATACCTTGCTTGTTAAATGGTTAATCTAGATTTGTGTTGTATAACACTTGGTACAACAAATGCTTGGCACTCTCATAGCCCAACCGTATGGTATTACCTACACCTGGGCTATGAAAGGAACTTGATTTGTTGTTAACATCAGTTAACATCATGAATTCCTGACAATATTTAAAGTTTGGTGTTATGTAAATAAGATAATTAATATGATCATGTTAATAATTTATAATGAGTTATTAATGACAAATCATCCGATTGGAACCTCTGTTGTGTGTGGTTTCCAAATTGAGTAATAAGAGTTTATATTATACTTGTTTGAAATACCATTGGTGGATCCTCTAACCTTGACATTTGTTTTTATCATTGTTTAATCCTTACATTAATCTTTCATCTCAAAATTCTCATTAATTTCTTCCTCCTCTTCTTTTTATTATTATTATTACTATTACTACTACTACTAATACTATTTTATTATTATTATTATTATTATTTACATTCTTGTTATATTTTATGTATGTTAAGTATGCTCTGTGTTTGATCAAGGATCCTGACATTGTTGGTCTTGCCTTGTTCATTCGCATCAGAAATCTGTTTATATTATATAATATATCTCTTTGATCTTTTCATAAAATCAATATATAGGCTGGAAACCTGTGACCCGATCTTTTAGATCATTCTCAGGTATAACAACGTCACGTACTGAGTATTATTATTATTATTATTATTATTATTATTATTATTATTATTATTACTATTACTATTAATATTATTATTACTATTACTATTATTGTTATTGTTGTTGTTGTTGTTGTATTGTTAATTATAATTTATACAATTAACCTCTCTGTGGTTCGACCCCGGTTTTGCCGGGTTATTTATTACTTCGACACTCCTTCATTTGGGAGAAGACATAAATCTTTTGGTCGTGTCACCCACCATGACTATATATATATATATATATATAAGCAGAAAGCAGGCAGCTTGTAAATAGCTTCCTGCTTTCTGGACCCATCACAATCAACGGAGGCTTTCAAAAGATATGGGGTTCTCCACTTTGGCTGATTCCATGTTCACAAGCTAGCATACCAGTCTATCCAGACAGACACACACTGTTGTTACTTTGACTTTTGATGCAATACAAGCACTGGTATACAGTTAGGCTACCTGCACAACTAGAATAAATTCTGTATTTCAAATAACAAGAACAAGTTATGTATTTTAAGTGCAATCCCACAAAATAGAATTATTATGAAATAACCAGTGCAGATGTATCCTACTCAATAATGCAAAATAATCAATGAAGGCAGTTTATTCTAGCTTTGTTCTAGTTATTTAAGGATGTGCTAGATTCTGTAATAATGGGCATCAATTGAGAACTTATAGATATTTACATATGGTTACCTTTGGAAGGCATTATTGACACTTTACCTTCCCATTCCATTATTATAGTACAAACAGACGTGGCTTTACCTTTTGTTAAGAACAAAAGGAAAATGGGTTCTGATCATGTGTTAAGATTCCCTTTTGTTAAGAACTTATAGATACATTGCATTATATGCCACAGTTTCCTCGAAACTTTCCAAGAGAGATCATTTTCTTGGAGGGGTACTCTGATCGCGACTTGTATATTTCATTTATATGCAGAACAGAAAAAGAAAACTCTGTGGGATAGGACCCATTTTTTTCCATGCCATCAAAACCTCACTGAAATCCGATTCTTCAATCTTTATGTTTCCGAAGCAATAATATTCTTGTTTATCTGTAGACAAGTAGAGTGAGATGCTGAGGAGGTAGGATATATAATCCTTCTAGGCTAAGATGAAACATGGAGAAAGTTAAAGAACTTTTCATTACATTTAATAATAGAGGTTCACATGTAGATAAAGTTGATGAAAAGAATCCTCATCCTGTTAAGATGTGCTCTGTGGACTGGAAAAGAACAAGGAAAGGTATATACCCAGAGCATTTCCCTCTTTCCTTTGTTTTTTAAAGACGTGTAAAGCATCAAAGGGATGCCTCCGAATCACGGGAGATAAAGAACTTTCTTAATGCATTACTTTGACCAGGTGTTCAAGCAACCGTCAATAAATTAGATAATTTGAAAAGTTAAAAATCAAGTTTGATATAATTTTGATCTAAATGTAATTTTATATCTAAAAATCAAAGGCTTGTATCTAGATATAACATTATATCTAAAAATCATAAGTATATAAGATGCGCTCTGTGGACTAGAAAAGAACAAGTAAAGGTATATACCTAGAGCATTTCCCTCTTTCCTTCCTTTGTTTTTTAAAGACATGTAAAGCATCAAAGGATGCCTACAAATCACGGGAGATAAAGAACTTTGACCACGAGTTCAAGCAACTCTCAATAAATTAGATAATTTTAAAAAATAAAAATCAAGTTTGATATAACTCTGATTTAGAAATAATTTTATATTTAAAAATCTTAAGTATATGAATAATGCTACGAATCCAATTAATCTTTGATAAGTTAGGAATTCAGTTAAGTTTTTATAAGTTATTATATGCTCTTTTTTTCTACAAAGAAATGTTGTTTTCCTCAAACAAACAAATGAAAAACTCATGTTTATTCTTCAACTTGTTGCCCAAAATTGACAGCTTAAAAAAACATAATATAATCTTCTCTAACTAACCCTAATGGACTGTATTTGTTTTGCAAATAGTCTAAATTAATAATCGACTAACATAATTCCAATAAGAACAACTTAAAATACAAAGTCAAATAACATCAATTAACACCAACAATTACCTCTTGCACTTGTATAAGTTCTATAAGTTGGAAACCAAGAATACAATAGTTTAATACTATTATATTTTAGGAATGTAGTGTTCTTTTAGGAATGCCATTTTTTTACATTAAAATTATATCATTAAACCATTTCATATGCCATTTCATTATTTAATATGCATGATTTAATCCAACATTCTCACACCAAAAAAGGCTTATCATTGCCTTAGATCAATAATCTTGATCGAGTAATAAATTATGTTATATGCATTGAAATTATAAATTCTGAAATTAGTTTAATACTTTAACAATTCAGTCCATGCTTTTATGGTTGACTAAACAAATTCATATAACGATGGCCCTCGCTCCTATGCCTAACTCATCAATTACATATTCAAATAACTCTTGTTCTTAAGACCAGCTTGTCCGTGTATATATATTTACAACCCTTGCTCTTGTAGTTGGCTTATTATAATAATAGCCCCCGCTCTTGTGGCTAGCTTATCATAACAATAGCCATTGCTCTTACGGTCCGCTTATCATAGATTATATAAAATAAAATAGATCCTGCTCCTACGACCAGCTTATATCATTTTGTCTAGCCCTTCAATCTGGTTGGCCCTCTCTTTAGGTTTATACATTCCGAATCATTCATATTCATTCATATTTCTTTTGTAAAAATCTGCACTTGTGTATTTTCATTCTTTATTCTACTTTAATCTTCTCATTTAGTTGTTAAGTCTTGAGTTAAAGATGTAAGAACCCTAAACCTTTTATTTTGAGTTTCTGTACCCCTTTCTTATCCGAAATCATGAAATAATACCAAACCTAGGAAATGATACCACCATTACCTCATGGTTTTTAACAATCTTAGAAAGGTTTAGTGGTTTCTTCTTCTCTTCTTCACGGTTTTCTTCTCTCTTTCTTGTGTTGTTCCAACCGGCCTTTTAGGCTCCCTTTTCTTCCATGTTTTTAGTTATTCTTATTTTCTTTAACTCTCATTTCACTTAAACACTCAAGGAAATGACATGCATGTTGGTTTGGTTTAGTTTTTCTTTGGAAAGGGATAAGCTGTTGTAGCTTTAGTTGTTGTCAGCTTTTGGGGGAGAGAAAGAGTCATCTCGTTTTCTCCCCCTTGTACTTATATCACTCATAAATAAGATGGGGTATTTAGGGAGCTGGTTAACCTTGTTCCTATTCTCTCTATTTGGATAACCTAGGGTTGGTTTTCTACTTCCCTAATCCTTACCTAGGATAGGTCGGGTTTTCCCCCCTTTAATTTTCACCTAGAGCAGACTAATTTGTTTCCTTTAATTCTTTCTTAGCATAGGTCGGCCTAATCCTATTTTATTATTGGGTTTTACAAAAGAGTGTTTGTATAAACATATAGCAGTCTTAACTCTTGATTCCATATAATATGTCTTCCTCTAAATTCACCAATCTAGATATGTTCAAAGCATATCCATCAAGAAAACGCAGACTCTTAAGTTGTTGGTAGACATGTAATTGTGCATTATCTTTCAAAAACGAAACTTGTTTTGGGCTTTGCAACCCGTGGCCTATCATAAATCAACCTTTTTCCTTCAAGGAAAATGTTTCTCGCTCATTCAACAATTCTGTCATAGTGGGTTTTACTCTACTCATGATATGACTTCATGGTGAACACTTGTGCAGTGGCCAATAATTTAATATGATTTGTACACCTATCCTATAATGGTTTATTGGAATCTTTCAAAAGTTCAAAAAACATATATACATATGTATTTAGTTCTCATCTACACTTGAACATTCACATATATAATCCTGATTCATTCTCATTGCATCCATTGCCATACTTTTATAATGATTATTATTATCATCTATAACTTTATGCATGTTGTTAGAACTAAAAGTTGAGTTAACTATCCTTTCTACTATAGTCTTATAAGAAACATAGGGTTCTCCGTATACAAACTAACACAAGTATTTTTCTATAAACTCTGTTTGTAGAAGATAAATTGTAACAACATCGAGATCAAGGAACTTTTTATTTTTACATCTCTTAAATGAATATCTAATATTGCCTTCACTGATATTCTTCGGATTAGATAGTGTGTAATTAATAAATCTGTCAACCCTATTACAATAATTCATCTTACATAATCCTTTAGGTGAAACTCGATATATCCAAGAACATCATTCATTATATATATATATATATGACAACAAGTATTGATTAATAATGTGAACTAAACAAGTTATCAATACCCAACTAATCGGTTATCATCGGTTCAATTCAAACTTATTCAATATATTTTAATAGTACCCTTTAATCATTCAAAAATTCAAATTTCTCCAAATTTACTGAAATTTTCAACTTAACAATAAAATTGACAAAATATGAAACGTGCCTATTAAATAACCCATTATTTCTTCTATTATAGCACACCTAAATTACAAAATCAAACTCGATTTCATCAAATGACAAACAAATATATTTTTTTAAAATCTCAAACAAACTCTAACATGTACAAATCATTTATTCATACAACAAATTTCTTTAGAAAAAAGTTATAAAACAAGTAAACACAAAAAGAAATATATATATATATATATATATATATATATATATACACACAACACAAAAAAAGCCATAAAAATAACATTAAAAAATGGGTTACAAAAAAAAAAAAGTTAGGTTTGCTTACTTGATGTGGTGAATCTTCAAAACAAAATTGAACCAGGATAGACATACTGACAAACTGAGTATTAAGGTGGTCAGATTTGTAATAATGCGAGCTAAATTTATGACAAAATAGGAGGGGAGGTTATTGTTTTGTGTTGAAAGAAAAGGAAAAGAAGAAGAAGGAATGGGGGGAGGGGAAAGGGGGGTCATGTTGTTGGTTATAACTTTAATATTACCGATGGATTCCTCAATAGAAATTATAGCGATGTTAAATTATCATCGGTAATGAAATATTGACACGTGTCAGATTTGCCAACAAAATTATCGAAGGAATACTTGCCTTGTTTTTTATATTATTTGAATTCCACCTATAATTCCTTCGATATTTACCGAGAAAACTATTTTATGTTGGTTATTATTGGTGAAAATAATGTCGTGATTTTTCATCAGTAAATATCATTGTAATTTACCAACACTATTTTTTCTATCGGTATTTTCATTGGTATTGAACAATTTTCTAATAGTAACTCAAATCTGCATCCCTAAACCCAGGATAGAGATCGATAGGAAACTTGTCATCACTTGTGGTTTCATATCCTGCGATCTATGCAAGCATCTATCCTACCTTAACTATTAAGACCGAGTATGACCGTAGATAAGAACATGAACTTCGACCTCATATACATCTCTAGTGGCAAGTTGTAAACTATGACTATCATAGGCCAACAAGAAACAGTGTAGCAAATGGCTCAAATGGATTGAATCCATTTATGCATAACCCAAGACATACATTTAGTTGTTCCATTGAAATTGAGGTTACACCCACTGAAACTTCGTCCAAGCTTCACCATTAAAAGGATGCAACATGACTTTATCTACTGCATCATATGAATGATGCCATGTCATATGCTCAGCGATCTTTAAAGACATGAATAACCTTTGTAGCCTAACAATGATTGGGAAGTATCTTAGTTTTCAATGTGCGATAAGAGTCCTTTCCTTACCCATTTTGGGTTTATACCGAGCATACCCACAGGTCTTGTACTCGGTAAAATCTACATCTTCACAGTAGTACATACAGAAGTTTGGACACACGTCAATGTTTTGGTCTTTTATGCCAAAGGATTTTATCATGGATTTAGCATTATATAAGTTATCTTGCAACCTTTTCCCTTCAAGGAAAATGTTTCTCGCTCATTCAACAATTCCGTCATAGTGGGTTTTACTCTACTCATGATATGACTTAATGGTAACACCTGTGCAGTAGCCGATAATTTAATATGATTTGTATACCTATCCTATAATGGTTTGTTGGAATATTTCAAAAGTTCAAAAAACATATATACATATGTATTTGGTTCTCATCTATGCTTGAACATTCACCTATATAATCCTGATTCATTCTTATTGCATCCATCGCCATACTTGTATAATGATTACTATTATCATCTATAACTTCTTGCATGTTATTAGAACTAAAAGTTAAGTTAACCATCCTTTCCACCATAATCTCATAAGAAACATAAAGTTCTCTGTATACAAACTAGCACAAGTATTTTTCCATGAACTCTTTTTATAGAAGAAAAATTGTAACAACATCTAGATCAAGGAACTTTTTATTTTTACATCTCTTAAATGGATATCTAATACTGCCTTCACTGATATTCTTCGGATTAGATAGTGTGTAATTAATAAATTCATCAACCCTATTACAATAATTCATCTTAATAACCCTTCAGGTGAAACTCGATATATATTGATGATATCAAGTATTGATTAATAATGTGAACTAAACAAGTTATCAACACCCAACTAATTGGTTATCATCGGTTCAATTCAAATGTATTCAATATATTTTAATAGTACCCTTTAATCATTCAAGAATTCAAATTTCACTAAATTTACTGAAATTTTCAACTTAACAATAAAATCGACAAAATATGAAACGTGCTAGTTAAATAACCCATTATTTCTTTTATTATAGCACACCTAAATAACAAAATCAAACTCGATTTCATCAAATGACAAACAAATATAATTTTTTTAAATCTCAAACAAACTCTAACATGTACAAATCATTTATTCAGACAACAAATTTCTTTAGAAAAAAGTTATAAAACAAGTAAACAAAAAAAAAAAACTATATATACAACACAAAAAAGCCATAAAAATAACATTAAAAAATGGGTTACAAAAAAAAAAGTTAGGTTTGCTTACGTGATGTGGTGAATCTTCAAAACAAAATTGAACCAAGATAGGGACACTGACAAACTAAGTATTAAGGTGGTCAGATTTGTAATGATGTCAGCTAAATTTATGACAAAATAGGAGGGGAGGTTGTTGTTTTCTACTGAAAGAAAAGGAAAAGAAGAAGAAGGAATGGAAGGAGGGGAAAGGGGGGTCATGCTGCTGGTTATAACTTTAATATTACCGATAAATTCCTTGATAGAAATTAGCGATATTAAATTATCATTGGTAATTCCGTTGGAAATATTGACACATGTTAGATTTGCCCCAACAAAATTAACGAGGGAATACTTGACTTGGTTTTTTTTTTTTTGAATTCCACCTGTAATTCCTTCGATATTATTGATAAAAATAATATCATGATTTTTCATCAGTAAATATAATTGTAAATGGGTTACAAAAAAAGCCATAAAAATAACATTAAAAAATGGGTTACAAAAAAAAAAGTTAGGTTTGCTTATTTGATGTGGTGAATTTTCAAAACAAAATTGAATCAGGATAGGGATATTGACAAACTGAGTATTAAGGTGGTCAGATTTGTAATGATGTCAGCTAAATTTATGACAAAATAGGAGGGGAGGTTATTGTTTTCTATTGAAAGAAAAGGAAAAGAAGAAGGAGTGGAAGGAGGGGAAAAGGGGGTCATCCTGCTGGTTAGAATTTTAATATTACCGATAAATTGCCTGATAGAAATTAGCGATATTAAATTATCATTGGTAATTCCGTTGGAAATATTGACACATGTTAGATTTGCCCCAACAAAATTAACGAGGGAATACTTGCCTTGTTTTTATTTTTTTGAATTCCACCTATAATTCCTTCGATATTATTGACAAAAATAATATCATGATTTTTCATCAGTAAATATAATTGTAATTTACTAATATTATTATTGACATTGATATTGAACAATTTTCTAATAGTAACTCAAAATCTGCATCCCTAAACCCAGGATAGAGATCGATAGGAAACTTGTCATCACTTGTGGTTTCATATCCTGCGATCTATGCAAGCACGTGACAATAGCAGAGCTATGTGCATTGCGCTCTTTATGATCATATCCTCTTGCTTGCAGTGCAATAATCTTAGTGTCGTCCGCTTCCCTCGCATCATTTGTTTCTTGTGCTAATAATTTTAAACTCACAAGTCAGTGAAATCACACCTTGTAGAGTTTCATATATGAACAGCAAATTGTGTCATCTTTCAATTCCATGCTAAGAGGTGAATCGGTGATAATTAGCAAGAATTAATATGACCATGCATATACATATGAACAGCCAAATAGAAAATCATGATAAATAACAGAGAAGGCACAGATTGGCTATAACAGCAGAAGTTTTATTTATATCACGGAAGAACTAACAAGCTGTTGACTCTAGTTCCACCTCTCCTCGTCTAAGTTTAGTAGAGGGAGAATATATATATCACAGCAGGACTAAAAATAATACAAGTACTGGAGGATGTGATGCATGCAAGACAGATATGGTTGCCAATTAAGCACCAGCTACCTAGCTAGATCTTTAAAAGGGAACTGGTTTTCCTTTGGGATAATTAATAGAACCCCTCCCACCATAGAGTTGAGCTGCCTCGTAGCTGTCGATAACTTTTGTTGCAGGAATTTGGCTTGTCGGGTGAGCATTGGGGATCATCTTCAGAACTGGTGGCCTCTTGGCCCGGCCGAAGCTCTCATCTATGGCCGCAAAGCCCTCCAACCCAATCTTAACAAGGCGATCTGCCTGGCGGGCCATGTTAAGAACTACAATTAGGCAATCAATACACAAGGCAAGTGGTTGTGTGTATGTTTTGTTGGTTTGCTTGCTATGGCTTATATGTGTGAGGCCAAGCCAACCTTTATATAGATGGGAAAAGTTTGGTTAACAGCATCTGTTAATGAATAGTGTTGATAACATTCATCAAATTCAAATATTGTTATCTTAACCAGTGAAATAAACAGTCAATATATATATATATATATATATATATATATATATATATATATATATAGAAACTTCTTTATTAAGATATTTAGAAAAACATAAAAAAAAGAAAATAGAAAAATCAAAGAAAAAAGAGAGAGAGGAGAAAAATTATTAGTTTTTCATCGTATATTATCACGGGTACCCAAGTGAAAGTCTGCATCACCAAGAGTTCGTTGATATTGAATTCGAGTTTGGATATTCTAAGATTTGAAGATTTTGGATAATTAAGCAAAATAAAAATAAGGAACAGAAACATTTTTCAGTGACAAATATTGTCAGCCAATCACTACCCTTACATGTATCGATCACAGGCATAGCACCAGCCAGCAAGGTTCTTTCTTAGCAGCAATATCCCTTTCTCGGTCCCAATTTATGAATTTGTGCTCGGAATAAATGAGAGTTTCAGATAATGTGACTAAAGAAAACGAGAAATTCCTGCTTTTGGTGATTCCAATCCTTGCTGGCAGGCCCAATGAAGTACACAGGACTTTTCCTCTCTCTCTCTTTTTTGTTGCCAAGAACGTTTGTCTGTTTTCTTAAACCGAACAATTAACTTTAAATGAAGAATGAGAGGTCAATTTATGCATATTTATATTGTTCTTCCATAAGACATTATGTATCTATTATGTCTAATCCAATGTCTAATTTATTCATATAAAATTAAGAACGATTGGGAACATGATTCAAATCATGTTCGACAAAAATTTAAATTTACTTTTTTTGCTAAAAATTAATATTTTAATGTGTTTTGAATTGTTTTGATGTACTGATTTTAAAAATAATTTTTAAAAAATAAAAAAATCATTTTAATACATTTCAGCATAAAAAACACTTTAAAAAACAATCACAATAATACTTTCAAACAACTATTACTTAAAAAATATGATTTAATATTGTTTGAGGTGCTAGTTTATTTAAAAATATCCCTAATAGTCAAGAAAATAAAAAAAATAAAAAATAAAAAAAATGAAAGAAAGTCATCTATATATATATATATATATATATATATATATATATATATATATATATATATATATATATAGTCACTCCTACAGCATAGATCGATGGCAAGTTCTACGAGTTTCGATCATGGCAATATTTTCATGATCGAATCAGAATACAAATAAAACGTATTGTGAATAAAAATTCTCTACGACCGACCCCATGTTCCCATGTTTGTCAACAACTTTGCAAAAAATCCTTTTGAAATGATCTTTTTGCCCAAGTTTGCGACACAGAACGTGGAGGTTAAATCTTTATGAGTCGATGCATATATTCCCCCAATAACATTATCCTACCTAGTCACATGGGAAGTACTGTTTCTTGAGCAAATTCTTTTCAAGAAACTAATAAAGGGATAAGAATGATAATTTATTCCAAACTTGATAGATATTGACCTGAATTGACTTCAAATATGCATAACATTTATTGTTTTACCATTATATATTATTTATATTTAATAATAAATAGTTATCGATATTGATATTTATATAAATACTTTAAACTCTAGTTCCAAGTGGATAAAATGCAGAAAATCGCATTCAATTATTAAACAATTGATTCCTTCCAACTTGTTTCCAAGAATCGATGAGACTGATCATATCTTCTCTTGGTGAATCTGATCCCTTATAACTAACTTTTCCTTTTCAATTTATCTTACCCAAGATTTCTTGTATTTATTTCGTTAGCATGACATAATCAATGTGACAAAACCTCTCCATCTCTTCCTAACAAAAATCTAGCTACATTAATCATTTGGAGTGGAGTTGAAATGGTTAAATTTTAGGAATCTTTTCTATAAGTTATTAGTTTGAATACTATAAATGTTAGAGTCATTGGAAATTTATTTAATTATTAATTTTAGGGACTCGAGGGATTAGTCAGAATGTATATATGCTAGCCAGAACACCTATAATTATAAAAAAAATATATAACTATGTTGCTTTTCGGATATCACAAGTTCGTATGCTACAAACTTTAGGGTCACTAGAAATTTACCTGATCATTAATTTCAGGGTCTCAAATATATCTTGCTTGCATTAATTCCAAAGAGCTATTAAAAACTTATCTAATTATTAATTTTAAGGACTCGATAAATTAGTCAATGTATATGTATGTTAGCCTGAACACTCATAATTTATATATATATATATATATATATATTATCTTTTGAAAATTATAAGTTTGGGTGATATAAATTTTAGGATAATTATTGAATCATTAATTTCTTGATTTCAAATATATATTGCTTGCACCAATTCAAAAAGCTGCCCAAGTTATATTCTTTGACCAAGATGAAGTGACTACTGACCGTATCGTAGTTCGCAAGTTTGAGAAACTATATGTTTAACCACTGGGTATCGAGCTTTTTTTCTCTACTTTCTGTTCCTAAAGTGAATGCTCTGTCTGAATTTCTAAATTTGTTATAGTTTTTGCTGGGCAAACTCTGGTGATGGTGTCTAAAAATTCCAGAAGACCCAGTTGCTTGGGGCAAGGCCAAACAGCTAGGAAATGGCCAGAAAATTAAAATGCCAACCCGTGCATTTGTAGCTTTTCTTATCCATGAAATGCAATACAATAAGCTTGAGGCAACAAAAAAAAAAAAAAAAAAACAAGAGAGAGATAAAGAAAAAATTAAAGAAAGAAAGAAAGAACGGTTCCGGACATAATATTTTTTCATACACGTTATATGCAAATCAATTTTTACATCTATATTTATTCTATGTACTATCTTATGTCAATATCTTTATTAATAACATGGAATCTATTATAATCTTGAAGGGTATAACTTAATTGATCAAATTTTAAATTTATTATTTAGAGATTATCAGTTCAAATGCCACAAGTCTCAGGGTCACTCGAAACTTACTTGATCGTTAACTTCAGATTTTCAAAAAATTAG
This sequence comes from Populus alba, assembly GCF_005239225.2. Classification (NCBI taxonomy): domain Eukaryota; kingdom Viridiplantae; phylum Streptophyta; class Magnoliopsida; order Malpighiales; family Salicaceae; genus Populus; species Populus alba. The sequence continues at coordinate 17,896,651 of NC_133291.1, forward strand.
TTAAAATACATATAAACTAGTATTATAAACTAGTATGAACACCTAGATTGCAAAAAAAAAAAAAAAAAATTCCATGGTACAACGAGTAATAACTAACCAACGAATTATATATATATATAGTGTGTGTAGCGATTACTGTAGCACTCTGTAGTTATGGAGCTGCAGAGAGGGGAGGAAGAAGTGATTCGCGGGTTGACGAAAATGACGATTACAGGAAGCTTGTTAGAGCTGTCTCTGCCAGGAGCTTAGGTCAAAGCAATGAAATTGAGATGTACATGCAGCAATTGAGGCAGCAGCAATCATCGATAATGGTGGGATCCAAAAAGCTTTTGCCAAAACATGTGATTTTGAAACAGGCGCAGGTGCCGTTGTAAAGCCACAGTTGGGGCCAAGAAGTATATATAGTTTTTGACCATCGCCCACTAAGCACTCTGGTACCCAAGAAACACATATGCAACAGCCGAGAAAACAGAGGAACTTCGTTTTTTAGCAATTTCAACCATCCAATAAGGCATCACGTCAATGATTATCCAGTCTGAGTTGATCGACGATGAAGCATCCAATTATTTGTTGGACGCTACTAAATGTTAAGGTAATAACGCAGGATCCAACACATGCGGCGAAGATCAAGTGGTTTTGTTTTGTTTTGTTTAGGCAACAGTCATTATTTTTATCCCAGATGTGTGTTGGATTTCTCTGGAATTGTATTTATGAGTAAGGTGATCATCTTCGATTTAGTTCTGTTTTTATAAAAAAAAGTAACCAAACTAAAATTTAAAAAAAAAAAAAACCGAAACCGGTTTGAACTGGCCGGTTTCGGTTCGGTTCGGTTTTTTAGGGGAAAAACTGGTTCAAACCGATTTGGCTCGGTTTTTCTGGTTTTGGCTCGGTGTTTTTAGGTTTTGGCTCGGTTTGGCTCAGTTTTTTTCAGGATTTTTTCTGGTTCAGTTCGGTTTTTTTGGTTTAAGACTTATAAAACCAATACCGAACTGAACCGGTCAGTTTTTTCAAAATTTTAATCAGTTTTTTTTCAAGGTTCGGTTTTTTCGGTTATTTTTTTCTCAGTTTTCTCGGTTTCTCAGTTTTTTTTCCCACCCTTATTTATGAGTGTAAACACCAAAAAAAAAAAACAGAGAGAGAGAAGTAAAGCCGAAATGACTCCACCATCATTACTGATTTCAAAAATCAGCAGCAGCACAGTTGGCTATCAATTTTTGAATCGGCAACACTATAGTTTTTCTACTGATTGTTGAATCGACAATGACAAAGTTTTTGACTGTTAATTTCTAAATCGACAACGAAATAGTTTTTGGCAGCTGATTTCTAAATCAACAGCGGCGCAGTTATTGGCTGTTGATTTATGAATCAGAAGCGACACAGTAAAACTTAACAAAAAATTAGTGTTGGACCGGCCTACCCTAGGGGAGAATGGGAATAGAAATCAGCCTAAAGATAACTCAAAGGGGGAATAAGGGCAGCCTTGGTCCAACGTCCAAACACCCCTTTGTATTTAAGAGAGGTATAAATGCAACAAGGAGAGAGAAAGGGGCACTCTTTCCAAAACGAGTTGCATGCTCTTGCCTTCTTCCTCTCCCCAAAAAATCTACTTGCAAAAGTTGCATATCCAGTTGTATGCACCACCTTTAAATGCTGAAAGAGAAGGGTGACCAAGGGAAAGACAGAAGTGGCCAAAGCCATGGAAGGAGAAGGAGTCCGGACCCCTTCCCCATAACCGACCAGCAGCTATGACTACAACAACAACCACCCTCTCTAAGAAGAAGACCCACCTACACTAGCTGCATGTCCTATACCTTAACTATTTGAAGAAGAAGAGAGCTAGGGAGTTATGTTGATGACTGAAACCATGAGAGGAGAAGGAGTGTGACAGACCCGCTATACAACATAGATGGAAGAGAAGGAAAAACTGAGATTGAGGAAAGAACCATGTCACCAAAATTTGCTCTAAAGTTGTAAAAAACATTAGGTAAGAAAGAAGTATTCTTCCTTAACTAGTTGCTGCCTCACGATTTCAGAACAAGGAGGGGATGACAACCCCAAAGTAGAAGGTTTAGTGTTCATGCACTCATAGTTTTGGAAATAATTAAATGGGAGATCTAAGTGGAATGATTGATGAACTTGAATGAAATGTGGAATAAGATGAAGAAATGCAGAAATTATGATCTTGTTGAACTCTTAAGGACATACTTAAACTAAAACAAAATGCATGATGGCATTATTATCTTGATTCCTGCATGTATGATATAAGAACTCATATTATAAAGGGTAATGTACAAAATTGTGTAGTCATTGGGACCTTAGACCCTGCTGAAATGAAAACTGGAACTATGTTGGTGTTGATGACATAAATTTCTGCTTGTGTTTGATGAAATTATATAATAATTTGTTAAGATGATGTTTTGTGCAAAGTTATGTTATCTGTAGTGAATTAGTTCACTGTCGAATTATGTGGTCTACAGAGAATTAGTTTTGCTGTCGATTTGTGTTATCTGCAGCGAAGGAATTTTCGCTTCTGCATTATGTTGCCTACAGCGAATTAGTTTCTCTACCGAGGGTGTTGTCTGCAACAAATTAGTTTTGTAGTCGATTTGGAGTGTTTGCAGCAAAATAGTTTCCCTGATGATTTGTGTTGCTTGTAGTGAACCAGTTTCACTGTCAAATTGTGTTGTATGCAGCGAATTAGTTTCAATGCTGATTTATGTTATCTGCAGCTAAGGAATTTTCACTGTCGATTTGTGTTGTCTGTAACGAATTAGGTTTCGCTACCAAATGGTATTCCCTACAGTGAATCAGTTTTTGTTGCCAAATCGTGTTGTCTACAGCAAAACAACATTCACTGTTGAAATTGCATTATCAGCAATGAATCAGCGTTTGCTGCCAAAAGGTGCATGTTCTGTTGTGAATATGTGATTCACTGCTGAAATTAAGTTGTTTGTAGTGAATTAGCATGCATCGCTGAAAGTGTGTATTCTGCAGCAAATTTATGATTCACTGTCGAAATTAAGTTGTCTACAGCGGATTAGCATTCACTGCCAAAAGTGTGTATTTTGCAGCGAATTTGTGACTCGTTGTTGATTAGTACTTAAAAGTGTATTTTTATCAAGGTTTTATATTATCATTTTTCACTTAAAGTACCAATAACTCCTTAACTAAAGCATGTTTTATAATAACATATCTAATAATATAAGATACCTTTAATTTATGGTAAATGTTCATCTTAAATGCAGGCCTATCACATAAATAAAAGGATTGATTGATGACTTTAAGTATTGAAATTGAAAGGACAAAAAAAGGGGTCAAACTTAGAAAAGAGGTGTTGGTGCAGTCCAAACTGGAATATTGTTCAGTAATTGGGTCATATCTCGAGTTATAGATATCCAAATGATCTCAATGTTTTGGATAGATTTGGTAAGACATAGGCCTACAACTTTCATGTGGAGTCCAAGATTTAAAAATGCCGTTTTCAAGTCCAAATTATAGCAACAACGGAGAAGTCCGAATATGTCTTGTAGCCCAGACATTGTTCATTGTTCAGCTCATATCTCGAGTTCTAGAAGTTCAAATGACCTCAATTTTTTTTTCCTAGAAAGATAAGAAAATTTCCTATAACTTTCATACGTATAGTTGGTTTCAGTTCTGATGTTAGCAATGACGTTTTATTCAGACAAGAAGATAAGGATTTTCACCAAGTCAAGAGTTGGCCACCTACTCAACAATTAGTCATCAAATCAATAGTTCCAAATTTTGGCCTATAAAAGAAGGTATTTGCCATGTATTTAGGCATCTTGGTTGTTCAGATCAAGATCATGCTCTTTATTTCTTTCTTTATATTTTTTGTAATTCTTAAGTTTTGCTTTCATTAATATTTTGTTTATGCTTTTCATTTCATTTTCTTTACTTAGTTAACTTGTATCTTATTTATGTTCTTATTTTATTGATTTATGTTTCTCTTCTTCATTATATTTAGCTAAGTTTATTATGTCAAGGTGAAAAGGTTACACTAATGGTGTAAGAATAAGTATGGTGTAAACTCAACATGGACCTTAATATTTAATATTAACATGTCTTATCTTTTTATCTTACTAATTCTTAATACCTTGCTTGTTAAATGGTTAATTTAGATTTATGTTGTAGAAGACTTGGTACAACAAATGCTTGGCACTCTCATAGCCCAACCGTATGGTATTACCTACACATGTGCTATGAAATGAACTTGATTTGTTGTTAACATAAGTTAGCATCATGAATTCCTCACAATATTTAAAATTTTGGTGTTACTTAAATAAGATAATTAATATGATCATGTTAACAATTTATAATGAGCTATTAATGACAAATCATCCAATTAGAATCTCCTTTGTGTGTGGTTTCCATTTGAATAATAAGAGTTTATACTATACTTGTTTGAAATAGCATTAGTGGATCCTCTAACCTTGACATTTGTTTTTATCATTGTTTAATCCTTACATTAATCTTCCATCTCAAAGTTCTCATCAACTTCTTTATTATTGTTTTTGTTGTTGTCTATAATTTATACAATTAACCTCCCTATGGTTCGACTCCGGTCTTGCCGAGTTATTTATTACTTCTACATTCCTGCACTTGGGAGAAGACATCAATCTTTTGGTCGTGTCAAATTTATGGTGCCTTTTCCGGGAAGGTAAATTTCTGTACAAATTATAAATTTTATTATATTTTTCTCCTTTCACTTTTCCTTTATCTAACTTTTGTTTCTTATGTTTTGTCTCCTTTTTTTTTTCTTTTTATTCTCTTCCTACACATGTATAAGAGTTTGGTCACGTACATTAAATGATAGACTTTATAGGGCATCCTCATCTTCTTTAGAAAACATGGCTGAATAGAATAATCAGTCACTTTATAATGAAAATAATGAGAATAATCGGGTTAAAACACTTAGAGACTATATGAATCCAACAAGAACAATTGTGCAATCATGTATATTTTTCCCTCCTGATGCATCTCATTTTAATTTTAAGCCAAACATTATTCAACTTTTACCTTCTTTTCATGGCTTAGATCTAGAAAATCCATACTTGCATTTGAGAGAATTTGAAAAAGTTTGTAACACCTATAATGACTTAAATTGTAGCATGAATACCATTAGATTAAAGCTTTTTTCTTTTTCATTAAAAGATAAAGCTAAAACATGGCTACAAAATCTTAGGTCAGGATCCATTCGTGCTTGGGATGAAATGCAACAACAATTTTTAAAGAAGTTGTTTCCATCTCACAAAACCAACTTTTTCAAAAGACAAATCACCACTTTCACTCAAAACCCAGGTGAAACATTTTACTAATATTGGGATAGGTATCGAGACTTGTTTAATACTTGCCCTCATCATGGTTTTGAAACATGGAGATTGGTTTCACAATTTTATGAAGGGTTAACACCTAAAGATAGGCAAATGATTGAATTGATGTGCAATGGAACTTTTGAAGATAAAGACCATAAGAAGCAATGGAGTACCTAGACTTGCTAGCTGAAAATATGCAAAATTAGGACACTACAGGCATTTATGAGGCACTAAGTAAAACCCAACCTCATACATCTAGTGGAGGTATATATAACCTAATGGAAGATCATGACCTCCAAGCCAAGCTTGCATCTTTAGCTAGAAAGTTGAGGCACTAGAATTGAAAAGGAGTGATCAATTAAAATCTGTTTAAGACATTGTATGTCAAATCTGTGAAACCAATGAACATGCAACCAATAATTGTCCAACTTTGCCTTCTTTCAAGGAATGCCTCCATGAACAAGCCCATGCTTTAAACAGTTTCCAAAGGCCCAATCATAACCCATACTTGCAAACATACAACCCTGGTTGGAGAAATACCCAAATTTTAGTTGGAAGAGTGATAACAATAATGCAAAAACTTCATAACCACCGTTTCAAGCACACCATAATTTCCAAAATTCTCATGGATATGCACCTCCTTATGTTGCACCTCCTAGAAGAAATCTTAAGGAAACATTGCATGTATTCATTGAAAAGCAAGAAACAATCAACATTCAACGTACTCAAAGTATGACAGATTTTAAAGGTGCTCTTACAAAATTCACATCTACTCTCAGTTTTCAAGAGAACGGTAAGTTTTCATCTCAACCACAATAAAATCCAAAGGGACAATACAATGCAAATGCAAGTAGTTCTAGAAGCCAACACATGGATCAAGTCAAATCAGTCATCACTCTTCGCAGTGGTAAGGTTATTGAGAAACCCACTCTTGAACCTTATGAGAAAGATGATGAGTCAATCTCTGAGAGTAAGGAAGGGGTTAAATCTGAATATTGTAAAGAAAAGATTGATTCCCCGCCAGCACTTCTATTTCCTCATGCCATGACCAAACAAGAAGCAATCAGGATGAAAAAGGCATCGAAAATGTTGTCGCGGATCATTTGTGAAAATTGACAATAGATTTAACATCCAACATCACACCAATCGATGATTACTTATTCAAATATTATCTTGATCAAATATTTCAAAGATGCATTCCCGATAATGAGGTAAGTAGTGTCATTAAATTTTGTCACTTTAAAGCACGTGAGGATCATTTCTCATCAAGAAAGACGACTGTAAAAATCTTACAAAGTGGATTTTACTGGCCCACTGATTAGTACTTAAAAGTGCATATTTATCAAGGTTTTATATCATCATTTTGCACTTAAAGTATCAATAACTCCTTAACTAAAGCATGTTTTATAATAACAAGTCTAATACTATAAAATGCCCTAATATATGGTAAATGTTCATCTTAAATGCAGGCTTATCACATAAATCAAAGGATTGATTGATGAATTCAACTACTGAAATTTGTGAAGATAAAGAGAGGCTGAAACTTAGAAAAGAGATGTTGGTGCAGTCCAAACTGGAACACTATTCGGTAATTGGGTCATATCTCGAGTTCTAGACGTTCAAATAACCTCATATTTTTACACAGATTCAGTAAGACATAGGCCTACAACTTTCATGTTTTCATCAAGATCTAAGAAGGCCGTTTTCAAGTCCTAATTATAGCAACAATGGAGAAGTCCAAATTTGTCCTGCAGCCCGAACACTGTTTAGTGTTTGGCTCATATCTAGAGTTCTAGAAGTCCAAATCACCTCTATTTTTTTTCCTGAAAAGCTGAGTCAATTTTCTACAACTTTCATGTTTTCAAGTGGACCCAGTTCCAATGCTAGTCACTCAACAATTAGTCATCAAATCAATAATTTTGAATTTTGGCCTATAAAAGGAGGCATTTGCCATGTATTTGGGAGCTTGGTTGTTCAGATCAAGTTCATGCTCTTTATTTCTCTCTTTATGTTTTTTTTTTGTAATTTTTAAGTTTTGCTTTCATTAATATCTTGTTTATGCTTTTCATTTCCTTTCCTTTCCTTAGTTAACTTGTATCTTATTGATGTTCTTGTTTTGTTTATTTATGTTTCTCTTCTTCATTATGTTTAGCTAACTTTATTATGTCAAGGTGAAAAGGTTACACTAATGGTGTAAGAATAAGTATGGTGTAAACTCAACATGGACCTTAATGTTTAATATTAACATGTCTTATCTTTTATCTTACTAATTCTTAATACCTTGCTTGTTAAATGGTTAATCTAGATTTGTGTTGTATAATACTTTGTACAACAAATGCTTGGCACTCTCATAGCCCAACCGTATGGTATTACCTACACCTGGGCTATGAAAGGAACTTGATTTGTTGTTAACATCAGTTAACATCATGAATTCCTGGCAATATTTAAAAGTTTAGTGTTATGTAAATAAAATAATTAATATGATCATGTTAATAATTTATAATGAGCTATTAATGACAAATCATCTGATTGGAACCTCCTCTGTGTGTGGTTTTCAAATTGAGTAATAAGAGTTTATATTATACTTGTTTGAAATACCATTGGTGGATCCTCTAACCTTGAAAATTGTTTTTATCATTGTTTAATCCTTACATTAATCTTCCATCTCAAAGTTCTCATTAATTTCTTCCTCCTCTTTTTATTATTATTATTATTATTATTATTATTATTAGTACTACTACCAATATTATTACTATTATTACTATTATTATTATTATTATTATTTACATTCTGTTTATATTATATAATATATCTCTTTTATCTTTTCATAAACTCAGTATATAGGCTGGAAACTTGTGACCCGATCTTTTAGATCATTCTTAGGTATAACAACGCCACGTACTGAATATTATTATTGTTGTTGTTGTTGTTGTTGTTCTTCTTCTTCTTCTTCTTCTTCTTCTTCTTCTTCTTCTTCTTCTTCTTGTCTTGTTATTTATAATTTATACAATTAACCTCTTTGTGGTTCGACGTTGGTCTTGCCGAGTTATTTATTATTTCCACACTCCTGCACTTGGGAGAAGACATCAATCTTTTGGTCGTGTCACCCACCATGTTCAAAGACTCATATGCATTCTGCAAAACCTGTGAAAACTGTCTAAAGGTGAGATTTATTTCAAAACATAGAGAGTCTTTAGATAATCTTCTATTGACTCTTAAGTCTCATCATAATGGAGATGTGCATCGAGCAATTCATGATTTATGGCTCCATTTTCATAAAGAACATGCTCATCATAGTCTTGGGAATCTAAAGAACGTGCTCATCATATGATGAGACTTAAGAACATGCTCATCATAAAGAACAATCATAGAAAATATGCATAGGAAAACAATCATACTCATTCATAATATAAACTGAAAATAAAAGAAAGAATAAATCTCACGATTCTTGAAATTCAAAGGTTTGTTGTGTCCTTGCAACTAAGAAAACGAGCTTAGCTTTGCATATCTATGTAACAACTACCCCTAAAGATAGAAGAAAGCGTTATTTTTGGTTTGTAGAGAGGAGAGTTTGTGTTTCTTCACTTTTGGCTACTGCCCCTTTTTTTCCTTCTTTCTCATCTCTCTTTCCTTCTATATGCTAAGAAACCCTAGTCCCTATTTTACAAAATAGCCCTCCTTTAAGTTGATAATTTACATTTAAGTACTTCAATAACTATTTTTCCTAAAAAGGAGAAATAACTTTACATTAAATCTTCAAGCTTTGACTTAGAGGAGCTAAATTACTGAAATAAAAACTTGGCCACTGGTTTAGATGCTTTGAAACATAATTTGGACATGTTCCTTCACAAAACCTGTTTGTTGGCAGAATTCAGCTGTCATCTTTGAAAATTAATATCTCCCTGATATGATATTGTTTTTGGAAAAAAGTTTGAGCGTTGATAGGTCTTTAAGTCAAGAATCTAAAAAACTTGATTTTTCATCAATTGGATTTCTGCAGCTCCAGATATTGAATTTTGAATGGCCAAAGGTCAACATTGGCAGAATGCAAGATTTGACTTTGAAGGATGTGATTTCCATGATCTTTCTCTTTTTATTTTTCTTGCATTAAATTTCCAGAAAGGTATGGATGTTAGCTTTTTAGTGCCACAGGAATCAATTTATTTCGACCTCTAAAACTCACGCTCTACACAAAACATCGACTGAACGTTAAATTTGCTAATTACCTCCAATTTACTCATTTTTCCATCTTTCATCCAAAAGTGCCTTCAAAACATAAAACAAAGAATATCAAGGCATTTTATATATATAACATGGGTAAAGCACTAGTTAAATGTGGATGAAACTATCAAATAATATGGTTACATCAGCTGTAGTGAAGTAGCAGTCGCTACCAAAATTGAAGTGCCTACAACGAAACAGTTTTTGTTGCTAAATTGTGTGGTCAGCAGTGAACCAGTTTTCATTGCCGATTTTCTACAATAGACTTGCCGGTCATAAATGACTTAAATGCTTGCAACAATTTCATTGTATAATGGTGTAAAATGTGGAACACTTGAATGTGAATATATGGGTTCTTGAAATAAGTTGAGTGATGAATGTGATTTAAGGATGCAAATATATTGATTTGTGGCATTGATGTCTTAGGTGATGCGGCCATAGTTATCAAATCTGACTCGGAGGTTGGCCCGGTCAAAGAGTCAGGTCCTAGGTTACAAGGGTTAACCAGGGTCAACCTGAAAAAAAATTTAAAATATATTTAAAGATTTAATATTTCATATGAAAAAATTAAAAAACAATTCATGTGAATATAGGCTATACATGTTATAAATAATAAAATTTAAAAGATTATTTCAAAAAGTTTTATATACCACATTGAAAAGATACAATGTTAGTATGTTATATTTTAAGTTGAAGTATTTGAACCAAAAAGATTTTTTATCCTACATTGAAAAAACTTAACTTTTTTTTTTTAATATAGAGTATATATACTAAAGAGCTTCAAATCCCACTATGTTCCCATGAAAAAAATTATATACTTTATGTTCCTATGAAAAGATACTATGTGGGATTTAAAGCCTTTTCGTATATATACTTTATGTTCCCAAGAAAAAAAATTATGGTTTTTCAATATGGGATTTGAAACCCATTAGTAGATATACTCTATGTTCCCAAGAAAAAAGTTATATTTTTTCAATGTGGGATAAAAAACTTTTTGGATATGAAGGAATAACTGAAGGTTAAAGGAGAAGTCGTTGAGTTAATGTTGAAGTAATGGAGAAACAATGGAGTTGGTTGCAATGATAAGGTAAAGGTGGTGGTTGCTTTCGGTTGGAACTGGGGAAGGTTAGTGGTTTTGGTTCATAGGTTCAACCATTGTGTCTCACTATATAAAGGAGTTTTTTTTCTTTTTCTTTTTCTTTTTTTTTTCCTTTCATTTTGGTTTTCTTCTCTCATTATTTTTTCTCCTTTTTTTTCTTTTTTTGTCTCTTATGGAATTGGTATTTATAGGAGGTGAGTGGCATCACGTTGAGATGCGTTATGGTTATTCATCCTTTTCAAACCTCCCTAAAACCTCTATTGAAAAGGTTGGTTCTCTAGACATTTTTAGACCATCCTTGCAAACATATTAGAGAAAGGATAGGACTGAAATAAGGCTAGCAGAATCCTTCTTCATTAGATGAGCAGGGAGAGCAAGCATTTTTTGTCATTAAGATCAAACTAAAGAGAAAAAATAGCGCCCAAACCCCCCTCCACACAGGTTGTTCCTGCCTATTTTGTGAAGAAAACAATAAATAGCAGCCAAACGACATATCATCTGGTTTATAATGACGCCGTTTAAAACAAAAACATGTCATTATGGTTAAAATGTAGCCAAAACACACCGGGTGTTTTGGATTGAATTAGATCATTAATCTTTGTTTTAATTTCGACCCTTAATCTTCTAATTTATTCAATTAAATCCTTAATTGAATTTCAATTTCAAGAATCAATTCAATTTCACCCTTGTAAAGTTTCAAACACCCCTGATTTAAATGTGTTTTTCAATTTGGTCTTTTATATTGAGTATTTTTAATAATCTTCATATAATCAAACTAACTTTTCTAAAATTGAAATAAAGTCATTAAGCACCTTTACAATAACATAACACCAAAAATGTTAATTTAATCTCTAACTATACTTAATAAATTAATAAATAAATTAGTACAAGACTAAGTGATTTTCATTATATAATATTATTAAATGATGAAAGATGATTCACTCTTACCATTTGTATTCAACAGTAGTTAATATATTTATATGTTTTAAAAATGAAACAAACTATTTAAATATAAATCGATAGTTTATTTAGATTGGAAAATAAAATACTTTATTTTTTTAATTATTCAAATTTATTTATCTATAAAAAATTCATAAAATACAATTAAAATATTAGAAAACAATTCTATGAAATAGCTATATATTAAATTTAATGAGCGAAGCATCTATGTATAGAAAACTAGTCATATAAAAAAGAACATAAAGAATATGAACAATTCAAAGACACTAAAATCGTTTTTAAAAAAAAAACTTAATCTCCGTTTTTACACACAAATGGATTAAAAAATATCCCTTAAAATCACAAAATCAACAAGTAAATAAATAAATAAAATAACATTAAAACTGCAATTGATCCAGCTCACTAGAAACAATTATACATCTTCTCTCACGATCATCGTTGGGGTCGAAGCTACGGAGGCGGCCATGGTCTCCCAAAGTTTATTTTAATTATTGTAGTTATACAAATTATTTAAATATGTAGCATAGAAACATAGGAGTGCATTTAAAATTGAACAAAGAAGATCGTAAAAGCTAATTACCAAAACAGCTAAGGGTTTATTATTGCAATTGTTGTTTAAAGTATTTTTTATTTAAAAATAAATTAAAATATTTTTTTTATTTTTAAAAAAATTATTTTTGATATCGACATATCAAAACAATTCAAAAATATAAAAAAATAATAATTTTTAGAAAGAAAAACAAATTGAATATTTTGAAAACATATGTTAAACAACGTTTCCAAACAGTAGAATCAACAAGGTTTGTATGAACAGTGAAACAACTCGAAATATTATTTTATACTAGTTTAGGTACCCACGCGTTGCTGCGGGTTCTTCTTTATAATTTTTGTGCTTATGTAATTTGTGTAAGAGCATGTCGATGTGTAAAGAACGGCGTATGAAAGTAAATACAAAGAAAGTAAGAACGGCAAAAGTTAGCTAATTCTGCATTCTAGAGCTTAGAGAGGTTGTTTTACATCACTTAAGTACAAATATTGCAAAGAGCAAGACAGAATCAAATGCATATAATTCTCAAAAAAGCGTGAAAAGTAAACATCCACTTTCTCTAGCATACCAAAGTAGCACCAACACATATGAAGAGCAGAACATAGCAACAACAAAAAACATTAAATGACAGTATGAATTCACATGATCAATATATATATATATATTAAAAAGACCTGCAAGTGTCAAAACATGAGCTCACCAAGTTCAGCAAAGCACAAGGCAGGATCCTGAAAGACCAAGAAAGATTGTTAACGCATTGCAAACATAAGCAAAATGCAATCGAAGCTGAAGCAGTCGTAGAGAGGAGCTCAAGCAAGACAAGTAAGAGCAAAAACAATATGAAGAGGAGATGATATTCCAAGAGCCTGTCAAAATGGTCCTAAATCTGCATAATAAGGTTGCCGCATGCAAAGGCAAAGAAAAAAAATGCTAAACATCACATACCGACCAGCTTTGAAAATGCCATAGAAGCTGAGTAAGAAGACCAAAACAAAGCCCAGCAAACAAAGTGATGCCAACAGAGCCAGGCAAAAGAAATAGCTGTTGTTCAAAGTGTTCTATACACTGTAAAACCAGATCACATGCAAAGCAAAGAGCTGGAGGGGGGGAAAGTAATGCGAACAGAGCATAGAAAATAACGACAACAGAAGCCTGGGAAAAATAACGTCAAAGCTCTGGTGAAGAAAATACCAAAAGCAATGGAAAAAAAAAGAGAGAGAGAACAAAGCATGGAAAGAAGAAAACAAACTCTATTATTTTTACAATAGCAGGAAAAGAATGGAGGTAGAACAATAGCAAGCAAAGCATAAGAAAGCATAGAAGCTGAGGAAGAACAACCAACCAAGGTAGCTCAAGTAGCAACAACAACTCTAACTCGACCATGCAAGAAAAAGAATAACCTGAAAAAACAGTGGCATACACTGAAAAAGCAGACCAAAAGAAGTAAGTCCTCTTATGAGACAACCGAAACTGCACCTGAACAGCAATGTAAATGCCATCAAATGAAACTCCGATAGCAACAAACAACCACAAAAGATTTAAAACAGCACACTATTATCCTTGAAAATAGCTAAGCATGCCAGGAAACACATGGAAACAAACAACGCCAAAGGCTTAACAAAAACAACAGCAAAAGCAAGAACAAAGAGAAAAGGAACAAAAAACAAATAGCAAAGCATCTAAGAAAGAAACAGAAAGAAAAATGAACGAGGAATAAAAAAATCCAGTACCGGGAGATTATCTATGATAATAAGATCACTTTATGGTGTCAGAAGCTAAATAAGATAATCTAACCAACTGTCACAGACTCACATGTAACCCCACCAAGCTTTGCTAACAACTCACCACCCAGCACGGTGGTCCACATGCACAACAGAGGCATAATATAAGGTAAATGCAACTTCCAAGCTCACAAGGTTAAAGGCTAATGAAACAGATTCTTCAACAATAGCAATGCAAGAACTATCCACCAAGGTGCAGGACCCAAGAAACACGTCGATCAGCCAAAAACAAAGCAGCACGCAGAAAAAAATGAACATGATAGGTGCAGCCCAAGCAAACCCAAGGTATAGTTCACATAACACAAACAAAAAAAACCAACCGCAGAGCACACCTGCAAGCAGCTGCAAAGGAGGAGAAACCAAGGTTGTCAATTTCGTTCCGTTCTGCCTGGAATAGCTGAAACATTCTATATCAATTCAAAAAACGGAACAAAACAGAATAAATTTCATCTCATTTTAAATCTCGGTTTGTTCCGGATTTTTCAGCTAAATTCCGCTCGAAACGTTCTGGTTTCATTCCACATGTTTCGTTCCGCTCTTGAAAAGCCATTGAATCAAATTGAATTTTGCTCAATTTCATTAATTAAACCACCTGATTATAAAAAGCTATTTTTTATTACTATTTTCAATAGTAATGATATTAATAATAATATTGAAAATTATTATTACTATTTTCATTAACAATGATATTAATTTTTTAAAATTAGATTTATCACTAATATATATGGTTTATATTCATGTTGTTTTTTTCATGTTTATACTTTATAGGAATTTGAGTAAAAAAAAAATGTTTTAGATTCCATTAGCCACTTGATAACATTGACCTCACTTTATATTTAAAATATTTTTGTTAAAATATTTTACTTTCATAATATTTTGATATTTTGTTTAAGTTTAATTACTTTAAGTTAAAGATTTATTTAATCTTGACTATTTAGAAATATTTTAAATTTTAAAATTATATTTGTTTGGCATTATGTTTGTATTGCATAATTTATAATTAATTTATTTTGAATTTGAATTATATTTGTTGAATATATATATATATATATATATTCAACAATACCATCCCGAAACAATATTTTAAAATTGAAACATTTTATTTTAATTAAAAAAACAAAACATAATTGATAACTTTAAGAGAAACAGAAAAAGGATAAAAAAACAGCGGCAAACTCCAATAAATCAAAACCAAAAGGATGAATAATAAAATGCCCAGCCCAAAAGGGGTGGCGGGGGGGGGGGGAGTTTCCCACAAAGGCTCCGAAACATACACAAAAATACTGTGAAAACAAAGCATATAAGCCCAGCCCGAAACCGAGCCCAAGCAAAATGCACCAGGCCACGCTAGATGAAAACGGCAAAGCAAATTAAGCAAAACGACATGCAAAACACAAAGCAGCAAAAACAAACAAAAAAAATCAACACTCTGATGAGTCTAGTTCAAAATCAACGTAATTGTAACAGAACCTGCAGAGAAAAGGCCAACACTAATCACCAATCATAACGCAATAAAATGAACCAAATAGAAACAGAACCCAAAGTCTGGAAATGCCACCAAATCTCGCAGAGTGTGGCTGCATTTAATGCAGCATCATTGGCAAACTCAAAAGCACCAACAAAGGTCAAAGAGGAAACACCGCTGACCACAAATGAGGCGATGAGGTCAGACCGATTGCAAAAACCATGGAAGAACAAACCTAAATGCACACGCACCCAAAGATCAACCATCCACCAATGCTGGTCTCTGAGATCAATGACAACCCAGTGACCAAAACAAAAGAACATAAAGATGAGAAACCATTCTGGAAAAAAAGGGGAACACCAGTCTGAGACGATGACCAACAGCCCCTGCAACATGAAGTAGAACCCCGTATAGAGATGAGAAACCATTGTGGACACATCCAAGCACCAGAACCGTGGGAGAGAAAAGAGATCAAGCATGCGCCCAGAAGGCAAACAAATCAATGAGGAAAAAGATAGCGAAATCTGACCCGAACAGCAACCCCGCAGGCGAAATCATCAACCAGCAAAAACCCATCCAATGACCGAGAAACCCATAAAAAAAAAAAAAAAAAAAAAAAAAAAAAAAAAAAACCCCAAGGATGACCTGGCAACCAATTAAGACAGCAGCAACCCACGCGCCAAAAGAAGCAAGATCCGGGAGAAAGAGAGAAACTGTCACCCAGAGCCACCCACAATTTATTGCTCCACGCTGCACCTGTCATCCATGAGCAGGCCTTGCAAAATTTATTCATTGATCTATTGTCTTTGCCTATACAGTAATATCAACAGGAGTTTTAGTTTTACGTTTTCGTTTAGTTCCACCAATAGGTGCCATCTCATCAGCAGGCCTTTATTTATTGTTTGATTTTAAGTTTTAAAATGTTCTTGAAACAATTTAAAAGATTTTTATTTTTTTATTTTAAAATTAAAAAAAATAATAATGTTTTCATATGACTAATATTAAAAATAATTTTTAAAAAATTAAAAAATATTATTTTTAATCCTTCATGCCGGTCTCAGTATTAGTGTATTATTTTATGTCTTAACTCAATAGTTTGGTTGTGGTAACGCGAGGTCACAGGTTCGATTAGTATTTTCCTTCATGACACAGATGACTTACTTGGTATATTATTTTACGCATTTGGTTGATAAACATTGTGTAGTAGCCTTGGTGGCTAAAGAGTTCGTGAAAATCGTTGTAAATATATATAAAAAAAAAATTATGGATGGTTGTCGCGAGGGTGATGTTGTCTGGCGAATGCAAAGGCTCTTGTCGTGCCTCCTGTGTGAAATGTATTGTGTGTTGAGAAGAGTTTTTAGATTTAATCATAAAATTATAATTAATGTTTAGGAGTCGCCACCTAGTATTATGATCACTAGAAACCTATAATTTGCGAGAGTTTAAGTAAATGACTGGTTGTGCAAGGGGAAGACGCATCACCCCCAATGCACCCTACCTAGTATTATGATCACTAGGAATCTATAATCTGTGAGAGTCTGAGTAAGGGACTGGTTGTGCAAGGGGAAGATGCATCACCCCCAATGCACCCTACCTAAGGTAAGCTCCATTGTTGTTTGATTGTTTTTCTAGGTCGGGTTTCTATTCGTTGGTCTTTTCTAAAGCTTAAGGCAGATCTCTCTTCATGAGAAAGTTTCTACCTTATTGTATTAAATCCTAATCGTTCTAAAGTCTGAATATTAGCATCGCATTTATTTACATCTTGTATCTTTAATACTTGAGAGTGTAATTTATCGTGTAATTTTACGTCCCACAAATATTAAAGTCTACATCTAGACCCTAAAAAAAAATTGAAACTTTTTTTGACATATTGGCCAAATCCTAATGGATAATCATAAACCGGTTATGATATCCATTTTTGGAATTTTTTTTTTTAAACATGAAAAAGATGCAATTTGTGTTTTTTTTTTTTTTTTGGTTTTTGAAAAATATGCTTGGAAAAATTTTAGGATTTGGCCGTATGCAATAAAATATTTTTGTTCTTTTTGAAAATGTTTTGATTTTTTATATATATTTCAGAGAAAACTTAGTATTTTAATACCGGATTTGTATTTTATAGTGTAAATATACAACCCGATATTATGCAAAATTGGTAGAAAAATATTTGAGAAAATCACATATATTTTTTTAAATGATTTTTGAATTTTTTTTGTTTTTTTTTTCAAAAAAACAAAAGGAGGGGTCGGACCAAACCCAGCTCAGCCGTTTGGGCTGGCCCGGCCCAAAGCTAAGTTAATTAGTTTGGCCACTGCATGCAGCGACTGCAGTAGTGAGCAATGGCGACGATCGATG
The DNA here is from genome assembly GCF_005239225.2 of Populus alba. NCBI lineage: Eukaryota > Viridiplantae > Streptophyta > Magnoliopsida > Malpighiales > Salicaceae > Populus > Populus alba. Next base: position 17,914,409 of record NC_133291.1, read on the forward strand.
CAAGGCAGGGATGGAGAACCACCTGAGGTGGCGAGGGTCTATGGTCGTGCTGGTGGAGAGGACGATGTCTTCACTAGCGGCTGCAACAGTGGAGGCCGGTAAACCGTCACAGTGGGAAGAAGAAATGTCTTACAGTGAAGAAAAAGACGTTCACGGTGGCTGCTCTACCACTGGTAAACCGTCTATTGGTGCAGGACGAAGGTTTCTATGGTGGAGCTGATGGTGTAGAAGCTGGTGGTGACTCCGGTTGGTAGCTGGAACAGCGCGGAGAGAGAGGGAGAGAAAAACTGCAGAAATAGGGTAATGGGGGTTGATTTTTTGTCAACTTTGGACTCGATTTTCTCCTCCTCCAAGACATCAAACTCGCCTCTATTTATAAACGGTGGAAGAGGGCAATCTCGTCTACACAAGGTAAACATTTCAGCCCTTGATTCAGTTTGAAAGGATCTCAATCGTTGGCTCAAAGTAGGTATCATGAGTTGTCAATTCTGAAGAAAAAGCTGTCTGAGTTGGCATGTTTAGGCCGGCGCCGGCGCTGATTGGTTGTCATTCAGACTGAACGATTCACATAGAGCTTTAGAGAAACTGCAGAGGATCATTTTCGTGCAAGTATGGTTAAATCTGGTGGATGTTAGGTGCATTAAATGCACTTGCAAAGTAGGTGACCGGACCAGCTTTAACCGGGTAAAAGAAGAAGATAATGAATAGTGACCAGACAACACGTTGTCTAGTCGTCTCTCTCTCTCTCTCTCTTTTTAATACTCAAAACGACGTCGTTTTGCGTTTGAATTAGGGATTTTGCCGAAGTTCAATGTAGTCCTCTATCTTTTAATTTGTTTTAATTAAACCCCTAATTGACCATAAACTTTAGATTTAATGCAATGAAGCCCTTGGTGAACTTCAATTGAAACCCCAAAGTTACGCGCCTTTTATAATATGGTCCTTAGTCTCGGATTTTGTCAATTTAACCCCTAGTTGACCATTAAACTTTCAATTTCTTCAATTTCACCCCCTGGTTTTTGTCAATTAAGCTCCTCAATTTTGGCGCCTTTTGTAGATTGGTCCTTGGTTGTGAATTTCTTCAATTTAGCCCCTAATTGACCCCAAAACTCCAATTTTCTTTCAATTTGGCCCCTAATTTCAATCAATTAACTTGGTAAAATTTAAATTTGGTCTCTTAAAATTCCAATATTCTCAATTAAGCCTAAATTAGGCTCTCAAACTTAATTTTTCACCAATTAAGCCCCAAATAAAATTAATTTCACTCATTTAAAGTATAATTAAGTCCTTGCACTTAATTAAATCATTCAATTAGACCCAAATTAATTCTTAAACATAATGAAAATTCAATTTGGCCCATGATTAAATCAAATTGACCTATTAAAAATTTAATTATGTCATTGGACTTAATGTTTATGCAAATTCGTCCAACAATAATTTAATTTGACCTTGAATTTGCATTTTTTTTCTTCATTTTTTGGCATATTGGGGTACAATTAAGCCTTGAATTTTTTTTAAAATTGCAGCTTGATTTCCCGGTCTACTTTCTCCACGTTGCCAGCTTTTATTTTATTTTTTATTTTTATTTTGAAAAAAAAAGTGAATTTTTAGGAATAACCCAGAATTGGGTTGTGACAGTTGCCCCCCTCTTTACAATGCTTATGATAGAAAGTCTCGTAAGAGATTTTAGATAGTAAGCGTTGTAAAGAAGAAAAAAAAGAATGAGAGATGATGGAATGATAAATCTTTTTGAGGGCTAGAAAGCGCACTCAGAGTAACAACTGGAAGATTTGTCTTTTGAAAATTCAAAGATTTTGAAGTGGTCGAATTGTCATGGGTGGCCTACCCAAAGAAAATTGAAAAATGTTTTTAAAGATGGTCTTATTGTAATGGGTGACCTACCAAGGTGAAAAACATGAAGAATTTTCAAAGTGGTGAAAAATACAGAGATTTTTCAATGTGGTCTTGTTGTAATGGACGACCTGCCCATGGAAAAATGAAAGGAGTTTTTAAAAAAGTGAAAAATACAAAGATTTTTCAAAGTGGTGAAAAATACGAAGATTTTTCAAAGTGGTCTTATTGTAATAAGCAACCTGCCCTGGTGAAAAATGCAGAGATTTTTCAAAGTGGTTTTGTTGTAATAGGCGATTTGCCCAAGTGAAAAATGCAAAAAAAATTTAAAATGGTGAAAAATATAGAGATTTTTCAAAATGATCTTATTGTAATTGGCAACCTATCCTGGTAAAATATGCAGAGATTTTTCAAAATAGTGAAAAATGCAGAGATTTTTTCAAAGTAGTGAAAAATGTAGAGATTTTTCAAAGTGGTCTTGCTGTAATGGGTGACCTGTCCAGGTGAAAAATGCAGAAATTTTTCAAAGTGATCTATTGTAATGGGTGATCTGCCCAGGTAAAAAATGCAGAGATTTTTCAAAATGGTGAAAAATGCATAGATTTTTTTCAAAGTAGTGAAAAATGCAGAGATTTTTCAAAGTGGTCTTATTGTAATAGGCGACCTGCCCAGATGAAAATTTTAGATGATGTGAGAAATGCAAGAATTTCTCAAAATGGTTTCATTGTAATGGGCAACCGGCCCAAAATTAAAGATTTTAAAGGTGGTGAGAAATGCAAGGATTTCTCATAGAATGGTTTCATTGTAATGGGCAACCGGACCAAATGAAGAGAGTTTTCAAAGAGGTTTGGTTGTGATAGGTGACCTACCCGGGTGAAATATCTTGAAGAAACGATGGGATAGGGCTCGAAGGTGCACTATTTAAGAGATGGAAGCTCAAAGGAGAATTCGAAAAGAGGTAGGACTCAAAGGGGAACGAGCTGAAAAACGCATTCGATAGGAGGTAGGGTTAGAAAACACACTACCTGAGAGCTGAGGGCTCAAAGGCGTACTCGAAAGGAGGCATGGTTTAAAAAAAAAAACACTACCTAAGGGGGTCGAGGGCTATAAAGCGCACTCAAAAGAAGATAGGGTTGGAAAACACACTACCTAAGAGGTGAGAGCTCGAAGGCTCACTCAAAAAAAGATAAGGTTAGAAAACGCATTACCTAAGGTGGTCGAGGGCTCTAAGGCGCACTTGGAAAGAGGCAAAGTTAGAAAACGCAATACCTAAGGTGGTCGAGGGCTCTAAGACGCACTTAAAAGGGGGCAAGGTTAAAAAAACGCACTACCTAAGGTGGTTTAGGGCTCTAAGACACACTCAAAAAGTGGTAAGGTTAGAAAATGCACTACCTAAAGTGTTTAAGGGCTCAAAGGCGCACTCGAAAGAAGGTAGGGTTAGAAAACACACTACCCAAAAGGTGAGGGCTCGAAGGTGCACTTAAAAAATAGGTAAGGTTAGAAAATGCATTATCTAAAGTGGTCAAGGGCTTAAAGGCCCACTTGAAAAGAGGTAGGGTTAGAAAAAACACTATCTAAATGATGAGGGCTCAATAACCCGCTTAAAAGAGGTGACGATGAGACACCGATCTGTCAAGGATGAAAGTAATGCATTATGATCAATATGCATGTATACTTTACCTGAGAAATATAGGTCCCCTTTTCTTCGTAGGATTTTCATCTTCTCAAAAGTTTGAGTCTCTAATAGTAAGCTTTGATGGCTCTTTCCACTCTTGCTTACTCAAGTCATATCTTATGATCTTGACCTCTAGGAGGGATCAGCATACTTGTTTTCCCACAAACCTTTATTTGAAGGATTGCCAGCTCTCCACTATATCTCATGTTTTCTAAGAAAGGAAATCATGGAGCCAACCCTATGTGGATTGCCCCCCAGTTTGATCATGTCTCCAAGTGTTCAATTTGGGTTTTCCTCAGGGATGAGGCTATGTGGAAGAAGATCTGGTTATTTATAAGGAGTTGTTTTCATAAAGAATTTTTGGAATTTCAAAGCTATTCCAAAAAAAATCATTTTGATGTTTGTTCAAAACAAACTTGTTCTGAAAAATTCAAGCAATTCTCATGGATAGGTTTACATGAGTGTTGAAAAAATTTTGTTTTGCTTTTGGTGAAGTGAAGTGATGTTTGATGGGTTCAAAATCCAATCTGAGGGTTTCAAAGAACCAGTTTTCAAAGCATTCATTTTGCTTGCATGATTAGTGACTAACATCACATGGAAAAGCAAGGTCTACTGATCCAGATTGCCTGCCTTTGATCAAAAGGGGCTTGATTGGACACGTAACGTAGGCTTTGGCTCTTGGCTATGAACAAAAAGGATATTTAGGCTCAAAAGGTGTTTAAGGGACTTCAAGACTAAAGATCACTAATGCTTATATCCCAAACTCTTTTTTTTCCATGAATTTCTAGACCTTGGAATTGATTTGCAAAATGGTCTATGGTGCCCCCCAATGTTGGGTTTTTTCTTCTTTTGGTTTTGAGCATCATTATATTAGTGATTTTTATGGCACGCTCAAATCTTTTTGGAACTCTTATATGTCTCCTAGCTTTGTTTGAGCACTTTTGATCAATGAGGATTTTGTTTCATACCCCCACTGTTGTTTGGGCACTTTTATCGTTTGAGGACTTTTTATGCTCCACGGGGTTGTTTAGGCACTCTTAGTCCTTATGGACATTATTTTTTTTGCACTTGCCCCCCAATGTAAGGTGTGATCCTAGACAAGATTATTTTTCAAGAAACATGAATTAGGCTCAAAAAGGGATAACAAAAGGAGTTTTTTAGAATTTGTGAAAGGATAATCAAAGATGACCTTTCTTCATTTCAAATGCATTCATTCAAAATCGACAAGCTTTGCTTTCTCATATGCAAATATGCAAAATGGTTTCTCATTTTTCATGCAGTTAAAACTCAGCTTTGAAGTTATCTCATGGTGTTCAGGTTGTCTTTTAGGTTTTTTAAGTGTTAGGATATCACTTGAATTTTCAGAACTTGCTTATTAGAACAAACACCAATTTGATTTTTGTTTTTATATTAAAACTTTGATTTCCCAAAAATCTTTGTGAAAACATGGGGTCATGTTTTTTTTACGAGAAAAAAAAAGAAAAAAATAAAACCAAAAAATTCTTGATGTAGGGGTTTTGTGAGTAAAAGGTGTGCTCAGTATGTTATTTGCATGAAGGTACATCATGAACACAGAAAAACACATGATTTTATTAATAGAAAAGGTTCATTTGACAGAGAAAATCTTGTAGCATTATGAGCTAAATTGCCTACAAGACTAAAACAGGTTGAAACAGGCATGATCAAACAAAAGAAAATAATTGGGTGGGCTCCATCTTCCCATTCTATAGCAGAACTTTGTCCCCTATCCTCAAGAGTGCACACTACCTTCTTCACACCCTACTCTTACCATCAGTGCTTAGAGGTTTTCAGAGTATCCACATCTAGTACATTCACCGATCTAGTACCTGAAGCATGATTGGATAGAAGGTTTGAACTCATGTTTAGAGTTCCTTCGAGGGTTATCCATCCAGCTTTAATCAAATGCATGAGCCTTTTCTTGAAGGCACTACAAGTATAAATGTTGTGTCCCGCGAAGCTAGCATGGTACTTGCAATTGAGGTCGGGCTTGTACCAGTTGAGGTAAGGTGGTTGCAGAGGTGTCAAGGGTTCTAAAGCTATATACCCGAAGCTCAGTAGCTTTTGGTACATCTTATTTAAGGGCAGCGGTAATGGAGGTAGTTGTTCTTGGACTTTTTGGTGTTTGGTTTTAGGCTCAGGTTTTCTGGTAGGAAAAGAAGAGTTGAAATTGATGTTGACGATTTGGGGTGAAGAGGATGGAGTGTGATAGTTTTGGAATGGGTTCTTCCTACCCTCAACATGGTCAACCTCTTTTTTTTTTTACCTTCGAAGCCCCTTTTCTCCACAGGTGTAGAGATTCTACCACTTTTTATTTCTTGTTCTATACGCTTAGCTACTGCCACATCATCTGTAAATTGATGGGCCAAACTACCCATCACATGCTCGTAGTATGGGTCATTGAGCGTGTTGGCAAATAAAGTCACCATCTCTTTATCCAAAAGTGGGGGATGTATTTGAGTAGCTAGGTCTCTCCACCTTTAAGCATATTCCCTTATGCTTTCCTTGTCCCTTTTCTCTAGATTTAACAGACTGGTTCTATCAGGAGCAATGTCCATGTTATATTTGTATTGTTTCAAAAATGCATCCATCAAGTCTTTCCATTTGTGGATTTTAGTGTTGTCCAATCTCATATACCAGCTTAACACCGCCCCACTTAAGCTATCTTGGAAAAAGTGCATCAGTATTTTTTCATCATGTACTACTTCTGCCATTTTATTGCAATAGGATTTGAGATGAGTCATGGGGCATTGTGTTCCAATACATTTGATGAATTCAGGAACACAAAACTTTTTTGGGACAACCATATTTAGGACCAGACGCATTTCTGATGCTCGTTCTGGATCGTACAAGTCTACCCCTTCAATGGCTCTAATTCGAGCTTCCAACGTCACCATTTTATCTTGGTCAATGCTATTAGAAGACTTGGTCTAATGGGACTCATTGGCACATGGATCTATGACTGCAAGGGCTGGTACTAATGGCATTGAGTGCACAAATGCTAGATTGTGTGGAGGTTCTTGACCATGTTCACTCATTGTTTCTTCGGGTCGAGCTGTTGCCGGAGGCTAAACAAAAATAGATGGCCGATTGGATGGACCTTCACTAGAGGCATTTCTAAGTGTTTGCTCGAGTAAGCAAGTAAGACGAGTCAAGCTTGCTTTCAGAAACTCTAACTCTTCTTGGAAATGGACGTCACGATGAGCATGCTCTTCATCTTCCATGCTTCTTGTTGTTATCCATTTTTGGGTTTCCACAAAACAAAACAAAACAAAAAATAAAAAAGAGAAAATACAAAAAATATATCAAAAAATATTCGAAAGAAATCAAAAAAATAATATGAGCGAGAAAAGGATGCTGGAATGCTGAAAAAAGGACAAAATTGGTTGAGAAGGTTCAAAAATGCAAAATGTTGAAATTTGACAGTATATTTTTTACTGATAAGAGCCATGTTGACAAAGAAAATTCAAATTGAGAAAGAAAAGTCTAAAATCAGATGTTTATGGACTCAATTAAATTTTATCTAAGGTTTAATTGAATTTATAGAAGGTTTGATTACAAGAAAAAATTGATTTGTAAGTCAATTTAGGCTTTTTTGGAAGAAATTAAAGTTTTGTGCTCTAATTATAATTTCAAAGAGTTGATTTGATCAAATCAGGGGCTTAATTGCATAATTATTGAAGTTTGGTGGTCAATTAAGGACTTGATTGAAACAATCTAAAATGAAGGACCAAACCAAAAAAGGCACTAAAATCAAAGGATCCAATTACAATTTTTTCGAGGGGCTTGATTTTAAAATTACAAAAAAATTCAATGACCAAATCAGAAGTATCTATTTGAATTTTGAAACGACGCCGTTTCTTAGATACTATTCATTGTCTCTTCTATGCAGCCATTTTTAGCAATAAAGGCTGAGGTGTTTTCTGCAGCATGGTGTCTGTTATGGAGCATGCTTTAAGGCTATGATCCCTCTACATGTAAATTACAAGCCGGCCATTACCAGTACAAGGCTGTCTCTGGCCTATAAAAGTAGGAGAAGAAGACTGAAAAGGAGGGGGAGAGGAGAGAAAAAAAGAACGGGATAGTAAAGAACGACAGAGGGGGGAAACAAAAGAGGAGAGGGGAGAAAAGACAGAGAAAAAAAATGGAAAACGTGAAAATAATAACAAAGGAGGACAGGGAAAGGAAAGAAAATCTGAGAGAGAAAAAGAGGGAGGAGAGTGAACGAAGCACGAGAGAAGGCAAGAGGAAGTAGAAGAGAATATAGAAAAAAACCGAAGCAGCATCCTCTGTGTACCATGGCCGGTCCTCCTCTTCGCCGCCACTAGTGACACCGCTAGCACCAACAACACCTCCATGAAGCCACTGCAGAGAAGTAGGAACACCGTTGACAGGAGGGAACAAAAAACAGAGTAATAAGAAAGCATAACCGAAACAAAGGAGAGAAAAAGAAGTAGCAGCGTTTACCACCACAGCCACTGCCATAGAAATACCGCCAAGAATGGCCACCAGCATCACCGTCAGCTCATCATTCCAGGTAATTCTCTTCCTCTCATCTTCGTTCACTGTTCATCTTCTTGCATGCTGAACGTGCACAATGCACAGTAACCAGCTAATTTTTATTTTAAAATTAAAAAAATAATAATGTTTTCATATGACTAATATTAAAAATATTTTTTAAAAAATAAAAAAATATATTATTTTTAATCCTTCATGCCGGTCTCAGTCTTGGTATATTATTTTCTATCTTAACTCAATAGTTTGGTTGTGATAACGCGAGGTCACGGGTTCGATTAGTATTTTCCTTCATGACATAGATGACTTGCTTGGTATATTATTTTAGGCATTTGGTTGATAAACATTGTGTAGTAGCCTTGGTGGCTGAAGAGTTTGCGAAAATCATTATGTGTGTGTGTGTATAATTATGGATGGTTGTCGTAGAGGCGACAGCGGAGGCTTCTGTCGTGCCTCCTATGTGAGGTGTGTTGTGTGTTGGGAAGAGTTTTTGGATTTAATCATAAAATTATGATTAATGTTTAGAGTCACCACCTAGTATTATGGTCACTAGGAACCTATGGTTTGCGAGAGTCTGAGTAAGGGACTAGTTGTGCAAGGGAAAGACGCATCACCCTCAATGCACCCTACCTAAGATAAGCTGCATTGTTGTTTAATTGTTTTTCTAGGTCAGGGTTCTAGTCATTGGTCTTTTCTAAGGCTTAAGATAGGTCTCTCTTCATGAGAAAGTCTCTATCTTATTGGGCTTACAAAGGTTACTTTACCCTTTTGTGAGCACTGTGTTACAAGCAAACAACATAGGTTGAAGTTTGGCACGTCAACAACTAAGAGCAAATGCATCTTAGACCTGATTCACTCTGATGTTTGGCAAGCACCGGTTGTATCCTTGGGAGGAGCAAGATACTTTGTATCATTCATAGATGACTTCTCCAGGAGATGTTGGGTGTATCCGATTAGAAGGAAGGCAGATGTGTTCGCAGTTTTTAAAACCTTCAAAGCGCGGGTAGAACTTGAATCTGAAAAGAAGATCAAGTGTTTGAGGACTGACAATGGAGGAGAATATACCAGTGATGAATTTGATAACTTCTGTCAACATGAAGGTATCAAAAGGCAGTTCACAACGGCATACACTCCACAACAAAATGGAGTGGCAGAGCGGATGAACAGAACTCTATTGGAAAGAACAAGAGCAATGTTGAAGGCTGCAGGTCTAGAAAAGTCATTCTGGGCAGAAGCAGTCAATACCGCCTGTTATGTAATAAATCGATCTCCGTCTACTGCAATTGAGTTGAAGACACCGATGGAGATGTGGACTGGAAAGCCAGCTGATTATTCTCGATTGCATATATTTGGAAGTCCTGTGTACGTGATGTACAATACTCAAGAGGTCAGCAAGCTGGATTCAAAATCCAGAAAATGTGTATTCTTGGGGTATGTTGATGGAGTGAAGGGGTATCGCTTGTGGGATCCCACTGCCCACAAGGTAGTCATCAACAGAGATGTCATATTTGCAGAAGATAAAATGCAAATGGAAGAAAATAATAGCATTTTAAAGGAGACTACAGAAGTCCAGATGGAAAATACTCAGAATCATACTTCTTCTGAAGCTGTACCAGAGCATGAAGAACAAGAACAAATAGAGTCTGAAACTCCTGAAGTTCGACGGTCAACTCGTGAAAGAAGACCACCGGCTTGGCACTCAGAATATGTTACTGAGAGCAACATTGCATACTGTCTTCTAACAGAGGATGGAGAGCCATCAACTTTCCATGAGGCTATCAAAAGCACAGATGTATCTATGTGGATGACAGCAATGCAAGAGGAGATTGAAGCTCTCAAGGATGTGTTGCAAGCATCTTAGAAGATGGAGAGATTTTATATAGTGAAGCAGCAACAAGCTCTACAGATAGAGAAGAGCTCACTGAGGTCTGGCTTATGGATTCAGGAGCAACATGGCATATGACCCCTAGACGAGATTGGTTCCATACATATGAACCTATCTCTGGAGGTACAGTGTTCATGGGTGATAATCATGCTGTAAAGATTTCTGGCATTGGCACCATCAAATTGAAGATGTATGATGGCTTAATTCGTACTATTTCAGGAGTGCGACATGTGAAAGACTTAAAGAAGAATCTTTTGTCTGTAGGACAATTTGATAGTCTTGGCTGTAAGATCCGAACAGACAATGGAATCATGAAAATTGTCAAAGGCGCGCTGGTGGTTTTAAAGGCAAGAAAGACAGTTGCTAACATGTTTGTATTAATGGGAGAAACGCATCATGGGGCAGAAGCATCAATCGCATCAGCTAGTCCTGCAGAAGAGAAGACGATGATGTGGCATCAAAAACTAGGCCACATGTCAGAGAAAGGTTTAAAGGTTCTCTCTGATCATAAAAAAATTCATAAAATAAAATTAATTAAGATTTTTGTTTAGAATACTTTAAGCATAGTTTAATATTTTTATAAAAAATAAAAAAAAAATATTTAGGACATTTCAAGTATAGTTTAATTTTTTTATATAAAAAAATAAAAAAACAATTATTTAGAATACTTTAAGGATAATTTAAATATTTTTTATAAAAAAAATAATACACACACACACACATAAATTAATTATGATTACTGTTGAGGATATTTCATTGATAGTTTAAATACTTTTTAATTAAAAAATAAAAATAATTTATAAAACAACATTAATTAGGATTTATGTTCAGGATACTTCAAATATAGTTTAAATTATTATGAAAAATAAAAAAATGTATAAGAAAAATTAATTATGATTTCTTTTTAAAATACTTTAAGGATAGTTTAAATTTTTTTATAGAAAAATAAAAATTTAATTTATAAAAAGAATTAATTAGAATTTCTATTTAATATAGTTCAAGGTTGGTTTAAATTTTATTTTTATTTAGAAAAAAAAACATATTAATTAGCATTTCTATTTAAAAGATTTTAAGGGTAGTTTACATGTTTTTTTATAAAAATAAAAAATATTTATAAAAAAATAATTAATATTTCTATTTAGAATATTTCAATATTTTTTATGTTTGTTTTTATAAAAAAAAATATACTTTTGAAAAAATTAATTATGATTTCTGTTTATGATATTTTAAGGATTGTTTACATGATTGTTTTTTAAAAAATAAATTTAATATAAAATAAATTTAATAAAATTTTTGTTAAAGATACTTCAAGGATAGTTTACATATTTTTTAATATAAAATAAATTTAATAAAATTTCTATTTATGATACTTTAATGATAGTTTATAGTTTTATTTATAAAATATAAAAATAATTTAAAAAAACAATTAATTTCAATTTCTTTTCAACATATTTCAATGATAATTTAAATTTTTTTTAATAAAAATTTTAATTATAATTTTTATTTTGGATATTTCAATGGTAGTTTAAATGTTTTTTTCTTAAAAAATAAAACAATTAAAAAAAATTAATCAGTATTACCGTTTAGGATACTTTAAGGATAATTTAATTTATTTTGATAAAAAATAAAAATAATTTGTTTAAAACTTTAATTACGATTTCTGTTTAGGCTACTTTAAAATAGTTTAAATATTTGTTTATTAAAAAACAATTAATTAAGCATAACCGTTAGATCCAAGGCTTTTGGGTGTCTATAAAAAAAAATAATTATTTAAAAAAATAATTATAATTTTTGTTTAAGATACTTAAAGGATAGTTTAAAATATTTTTTTAAAGAATATAAAAATAATTTATAAAAAATAATTATTATGATTTCTGTTTAAAATACTTCGATGATAGTTAAAAAATTTTATATAAAACAATTTTAAAAATTAATTATGATTTCTTTTTAGGATATTTCAATGATAATTTAAATATTTTTTTATAAAACAAATTAAAAAATAATAATTCGGATTTTTGTTTAGGATACTTTATTAATAGTTTATTTTTTATAAAAAAAATAAAACACAATTGTAAAAAAACAATCAATTAGAATTTTTATTTATGATACTTCAATAATAGTTTAAATATTATTTTATAAAAAAATCAAAAAACTAATTATCAAACAATTAATTTGGCATGGCATGGCATGGCTGTCAGGCCTAAGTCTTTTGGATCTAATATGGTCACCGGACTCAAGAGTTTATAAAAAAATTTAAAAATAAAACAATTTAATAAAATTAATTAGGATTTGTCTTTAGAATAATTCAATGATAGTTTAAATATTTTTAAAGAAAAATAAAAATAATTTATGAAAAAATAATTAAAATTTTTGTTTAGGATATTTAAAAGATAGTTTAAATTTTTTTATATAAAAATAATTAGGATTTATTAATTCAATGATCGGTTAAATTGTTTTTGTAAAAAATATAAAAACAATAATTAGAATTTATGTTTATAATACTATAATAATAGTTTAAATGTCTTTTGTAAGGCTATTAAGTATGATATAGCTATCAGATCTAAGGTTCTTGAGTCTAGTATTGCTATCAGACCTATGAGTTTTAAATATTTTCTAAACTCTCAATATTTTTTTTACTTTTGAAAAAAAAATGATATTGATTCTTTATGCAGCACAGACCAATATACTAATATTATTTATGATTTATTATATTTTTCAAAAACAAAATATAAGAGACAAATCATAAGAAATAAAAATTCACTTGTAGCCTTCTTTAAACCTCAGATTTTTTTCACAAGCTCATGAGTTTTTTTATTGGTTACACACACACACACATAATATCTGAATATTATTGTTTTTTATATGTTAAATATAGTATTTGAATAATAAATATCTGAATAAATATTTAAAATTTGATGAATATGGTATAAATAGTTTTTACCTATAAATAAAATATAAATATAATAAAAACTTGACTTTGGATTACTACACTATTTAATTCTACCTTACCTTTAATTATATAATAATCATTTGATTAATTTCCCTACTCACCCACAACTCTTTTTAAATACAATGAATAATGACAATATTTACCAAAAAATATATAGGGGGAGGAAAATCCATTGTAGTATTAAAAAAAGTTTACCATGAATTATAATAGTAGATTGATGCTTTTTTCTTCATCAAATCAAACAAAAAACTATGCTCAACTAGTCTTTTTCACGTGATTTATTTGTTATTTTTATTTTGATTGGAGGTAAAAACATCAGTTTTTTAAAAGAGTAAAATACTTTTACTACACTTAAAAGCAAAAATTAAAATCAAATAATTGGTTTCTAGGACTTTTTCTAAATTTCATATTTATTTATATAGTAAATTTACTAAATTACCTTCAGTGTCAAAATTAATTTAAGTTTTCATGGGAGGTATCTTCGTATTTTCACCTGGTTATTTTTGTTATAATCATAGGGATAAAAAAAATAAATTAATATTTTATAGTAATTAAAAAAATATTAAGAATTTGAACTTCTCGAACGCACGCCCTGCATACAAAAGCATCCATCGTGTCAATCAATTGCCCATGACATCATTTTCCTCCACAGGCGGTGCATGTCGGGTTGTGCCAGATGAAGTGTCGTTGAAGCTATTTTTTTTTCTTCTCTCTCTCCTCCTTTGAAATTCACAATTGACATTTAAAATTCTATATAGTCCTATGGTTGGAAATATTTGAGTCTCAATCCTTTTTATTTTGATTTTTTTAAAATTTTTATCCTTGGCTTTTATGTATGTTTTTTTTAATCTTTTTTCAATTGCATCATTCAATTTAAATTTTTCATTTTTTGTTTTTTTAAAATTTGGTCCTGATTTCTTTTTCTTTATTTTTTTCTTGCCACTTTTATAAAATTTTAATTGTTTTCAATTTTATTCTTCAATTAAAACTTTTAATTTGTTTTTTTTTTAATTAACCCTCATTCTCATGGTAATTTCTTCTTTGATTTTTTTTTTTTTGTAAAAGTTATTTTTCTTTTCAACTTAACCTTTCAATCCAAAATTATCCATCCTTTAAAGTTTTTTTTCAAATTTGATTCTCATTCTTTTAATTTTTTTTTAAATCTTTTCTTTGTGATTTTTTTTTTCAATTTCATCATTTGATATTTGATTTTTTAAAATTTAGGCTTCGTGGTTTTTCTAGATTTAGTTTTTTCAATCAAATGGCTCGGGTCACAGGTTCACATCGTTTTTTTCTATTTTTATTTATTTTCTCTTTCGATCTCATTACTCTTTGTTGATTTTTTTTCTTCTTAAATAGTCTTTATGGTTTTCTTCATTTTTATTTATAAGGTTATCTTGATTTCATAATCTAGCCTGTTGGTTTGACGAGTTATCTAGAATGGGCTCATACTTTTTTTTGCTTTTAATTATTGATTTTTATCCTTTTGTATGATTGATTTTTTTAATTTAATCTGTTAATTTTTTATCTATTAAGAATTAACCTTCATGATTTTTTCATATTTGTTACTTTTGATCATGTGGCTTGGGACACGATTAGTATAGCTAACAAGGATTGACTTTAAAACACTTTTCTATCTTATAATTTGGCTTTGATTTTTTAAATTAATTAGGTTTTTTTTTTGTTTTTTTTATATGGTTATCCTTGTAACATCCCCATATCCGATACTAAGCAACAATCTCATGTCAACTGATACACATAATAATTAAATTTTATATGTATGTGTGTGTGCATGCACGCGCGTAAGGTATTCATATTAAATTTTACTGAAATTTTCACTAAAATTTCAGCAGAGGTCCCAAGTTATCAACATTTAACATGTTTACACTTCTAATATTTCACATCTAATGACTTAATCATGACCCAATCGTCCTGAATCTCAATCCCACAGACATCATTGTCATCACAACCATAATATTTATAACATATATTGAGCAACAAATATCATTATAGAGAAATAAATGGGATAAACATGTATACATAGACACATTTATATGAAATTCAGAGTTAAGATTATCTATTCAAGTTTAAACATTGATTATAAAAATTAAGTTATATAAAAGTTGTAAAATTACAAAATACAAGGGTATATTTCATAGAACCTAGAATTATAAAAAGTGAACATAAGCTATGATCTACTTAAGTCGTGCATGCGAGGGTCCTGAAACAAAATACATATTATTGAAACATGAATATCACAAGAAATATAACAACACAAATATCTAATAATTTAAAAAGGCAAACATGCATTCATATTTTATTCATTTATCCCTTCTAGTTTTCATTGAAACTCTTTCTCATTTAACTACTAAAAATCGTTTCCTCTTCCATTATCAACCTCCATTCAAGATTTTATAAGATCAACCATGATTATTTCCGCTTAACACGTTACCAATACCAATTTCACTGGTATCATCATCACCCCGTAGGAGTCTATGCAGGTGATCTCCTTCCCCAGAATCCTAACATATACTAAATGTATACTAACCAATACATGGTAATCCCCTTACCCGAGATCCTAACATACACTAAATATATGTTAGTCTACGCCCCATATCACACTTCTCATATTTTTGTTGTCAACGTTAATTTCATCGCTTAGCAATTCACATAACAACCTTTCACCTCGAATACACATACATTCATAATATTATCCAAAATATCGATATCATTACGTAACTTTCCTTATTTCATATAATATCTAGCATTTGATAATTCACATTTCACATCAATAACATATTAAATTATGGAATTTAACTAGAAAGTATAGGTGCAGATCACCTACCTGCAATAGAAAACTTACTTGTGCTCCCCTGCTGTTGCTACTGCTACTGCTACTGCTACTGCACCATGCATATGGTCCCTCCTGCGAATCATATGTTTATTTCATAAATTTTTCTCATTCAAGGATATATTTTATAATAACCATATCAACAGTCAATAAATCTTTATTTCAATCATTTCTTTATATTTTATGTTTTTCTCATTACACCTATTAATATTGTTGTTCTTTGTCCAACCATAGTTATCTTTTCTTTCTTTATATTTGAACTGTTACTGTTTAAATCTTGAATTGTTACTGTCCAACTGTTACTGTCTTGAACCGTTACTATCTAGATATTGAATTGTTATTGTCCAGACATTGAACTATTATTGTATTGAACCGTTGTTGTCTAGACATTGGACTATTATTGTCCAACTGTTACTGTCCGACCTCTTCTTAGATGTTTAACTATATCCAGAGTTCTAGAACTCCATTTCAAGCAAGATTGGTCTCATTGGAAAGATAAGATGAGGCTACAAGTTCTCTGAAAAAAGAAGAACCTAGTTCTGCCTCCAAGATAGTCAAAATTTCTCATCAACTAATCAGTCCTACTACCCTACAAAGTCTATCATGACCCAGTCTCGGTTGGTGACCCATAGCTGAAGTTCTATAGCTCCAAATTGAGCAAGACCAATTTTCTTAGTTGGTCAACATCCAAAACTATAATTTATATAAGGAATCTGTTCCTAATTCCTTCATCCTCCTACCTGAAATCTCATTGAAAGTCGGGAGATGAGCCTGTCTAGATTCGTCACTCCTTCTATTCACACATAACATTCAGAAATTACATTTTCTAGGTAAATCATCATGGTTTCATATCCCCAATCATATACAACACATGAATTAACTTAATTTTAACATCTATTACATTTTCCCCAATTCAAGTCTAAGAACCCTAATCTCTAATTCAACATCAAAGCATCAATTCATAATCGAATTTGAAATGACTTATAGGACCATGATTAGAACATCTTACCCGATAAGAATCAAGGTTTCAATCTTCAACCAGTCGAAGATTTTCGACTACCCTTTTTTCCTATGGATAGCCGACACTCCCCCTCCCTCTTTTGTTTAAATTTTTCTTGTTACTTACTTGCCCCCAAGTGTTTATTCTACCTATAAACTCTTAATATTGGATGAGTTCTTGAAATTTGATGTTTCTCTCTTGATTTGCAAGAATGGATACAAAAACTCTTTTTTTCCTTTTCTTTCCTTATGGTTGCTGCAGATTTTTGATGAGGAGAGGAGTATTTATACTCTGTAATTTTTTTTATTTGCACTTAGGCCCCATTTTCTTTAAGTGTATTATTTTCTTTAATTAAATCCAACCCTTGACATTACTCGGTTTATTTATAATGTCTCGAATTATTTCGCCTAAAAATTTATATTAAAAAATTCATGAATTCCTATTTTTATTTAACCATATACATGAATTTCTTCACTTTTATTTCTCATGTAATTAGTTTGTAATTTAAGCAAATTTTTTTTCTAGGGTTTACATTCCTGATCTAATAACCTGACCGATGAATATGACGGATTAACCCTGGCAAGATCAAGCCTTTATTTGGCTTACAATTGCTATTTCTTTTATCCTTTTAGATGTTTGATTTTTTTTTAATTTTATTTTTTCGAGTAGTTAAAAATTATATTTTGAATTTTCTTCAATTTTTTATTTCTAATTAAATGACTCAAATCATAAATTTAAAGTATGTGTGGACATGATGATATTATTTTTTATTTATTTATTTATTTTTATTTTATCATAACATTGGTTTTTACGTTGAAAAATGATGTTTTTGTTATTTGAATATGCTTGAATCGACTTAACATTTTTTTCTTCTTAATTTTGTTTTTTAATCGTGCTCTCAAAGGAGCACAGTCTTGTAGCTATTAAAGTAATTACATTACACGTAGACATACAAGGATAGGTAGCTGTAACTATGAAAATGATAACGTCATTCTCGAAGACGCGAACAGCCTAACAAAATAAATTACAAGCAGTTCTCTTCTTCTTCCCTTTTCGGAAGAAAGTCAACACCTTGCATAAAAATGGCGAGTCATACGTCTGCTCTGTTAAGACAAGTTCAAGTAGCTCACCAATTCGATTACGACTCCTTGCTCCGCTATGCCTCTGTCCATGTCCCTGGCTTCCCTTCCTCTGCACCTTCATCTTTCACTGTCAAACAGGTTAGCACACTACTATTCAACTTTTACCAATCGTTTTTTTTTTTCTTTTATGATTTTGTGTGTGATATTTTAGTTTGGACATGGACAATCGAATCCTACGTTTTTATTGGAAGTGGAAAATGGAGGTTTCGTGAAACGCTACGTTGTGAGGAAGAAACCGCCTGGTAAATTGCTTCAGTCTGCTCATGCTGTTGATAGAGAATATCAGGTAACTAACTTCTATTCTGTTGATTTTGATTGAATGGAAATTTATGAGTTTGATTCTGTTTGGTTACTGAGAAAAAAATTGAAGGGAAAGTGAATTTTGTTTGCTCTGTTTTTTATGTGTGACAGGTTCTTCGGGCGCTGGGAGAAAGTACAAAAGTTCCAGTGCCCAAAGTGTTTTGTTTGTGTAGGGATGCGAGTGTGATTGGAACTGATTTTTATGTAATGGAGTATTTGGAAGGACGCATTTTCATAGATCCTAAGCTTCCGGTATCTTTTTTTTTTGAATTTCGATTTCGTTGAGCAATTGTAATATGAACTTGAGGGGTTAAGACTTAAGAGTTGTGATCACGGGTCATCATGTTTTGATTCAGGGTTTGGCACCAGAGAGGAGAGGGGCAATTTATAGAGAAACTGCTAAAGTATTGGCTGCTTTACATTCTGTTGATGTGGATGCTATTGGTTTAGGAATATATGGACGTCGAGACAACTATTGTAAAAGACAGGTGGTGAATTTTTCTGTCAAGATTGCAAGCTTGTTGCCTTTGCTTAATATACCTACTGGTGCCCAGCACCATGAATTGAGTTAATGTGGTGTTTTGAATGGGAATGGGGTGTTCGAAGGACAGTTTAACTGTTTCCTTTCCACACAATGACGGTGCTTATGATTTTTTTTTTTTAATTTGGTGCCTCTTTAGGTAGAGAGATGGACCAAACAATATATTGCATCAACATGTGATAGCAGGTATCCGAGTAATCCAAAGATGTTGGAGCTGGCTCAATGGTTGCTGCAACATATTCCTAGTGAAGATTCCTCAAGAGCATCGGGAGGAATTGTTCATGGAGACTTTCGCATAGATAACATTGTATTTCATCCCAACGAGGCATGTTGCTGCAAATGCCTTTATATATATATATATATATATATATATATATATATATATATATATATATATATATATCAGCGAGTTAGTTGAATATTTGATTAAAGTATCTGACTGGACTATAACATGGTATTGAGATTAAAAAATGCAGCAAAATTAATGCTTTAGATGATCATATTGTGAGATCTGAATGTTGTAAATAGTATCAGGAATCTAATGAGACTCTTAATGTGCAGGATCGAGTAATAGGCATTCTTGACTGGGAATTATCCACGCTGGGAAACCAGATGACTGATGTTGCGTACAGCTGTATGGTAATGACCCAAATTTCAAATTTCATTTTTTTTAATGGAAAGAGTATTTTCCCATGTTTTTTTTTTTAACCTTACGGTGCAGATGGCAGTTTTTCTTTCTGGATATGGTCTCTAAAATATAGAGGATAAATACTTTTTCTTTAGCTTTTAAGCAACAATTTTAAGTTGACTGTATGCATCTTTTTTGGCAGGCTTACAATGTTGATATTAACCTTGAAAATCAACAAGCGGGTAAAGGTTTTGAACTTACCGGAATTCCAGAAGGAATTCCTTCACAGGCAGAATTTTTGGCAGAGTACTGCTCTGCATCAGTAAGATCCATTGTGAAACTTTTATTTCATAATGTTTTCCTTCCACATTGTTCAAATATGATTCTTTGTGAGGAAATTAAACTATATGGACATGTTTTCTATGTGGGTCTTGAAAATTGAATCTAGTAGTTGATTCAAAAAGATGTGAGTATATTTGATTGAAAGAAAATATGAATTAATTTGTGGTTAATGCAACTAAACTGAGCATGTCTGTTTAGTAGATTTTACAAATGATGCATTCTGTGCCAAGATCTGTGCATGTGATTTCTTTTTATGACTTTCCAAATGCACTTTTACTGCTTGCAATTTGTATACTGAAGGAGATTGACAGACAGCTATGAATTCTATTTCTATCTAGGTCATGAATTCTGTTCAGGATTGATTCCAGGCTTTCCCGCATGTCTGTACTCTCCTAGATTTGTTGACCTTCAACCTATTTTTGAAGTTATCTTTTAAAAGCGCCATATACACATTCTGTGGATTTTTATTTCTTTTGGGAAGAAATCAAGGTAACTACAAGATGTGTGAAGTAGGTGTTTAAGAAACAGATCTAATGATTTGTTGAAAAAGCTGATAATGCAGCTAACCTGTAGGGTTTGAGATTATATTTTCAATGCTACATACTTTATAATTCAGTCCTCTTGACTTTCTTGATGCAATTTTAGTACTTAGAAGTAGGAGAAATTGACAGGTATTTTTGAATGTTCCGTATCAATGAATGCTTGTTACTATTGATTCTTGCATGTTTTACCCTCCTGCTACTATGAAGCTACCCACTACTTGCTCTTGCCTTGTTTTATCAATGCTCATGGTAGATGTTTATTTGATGACTTGGACTGGAAATGTTGCAATTTAGGGAAAACCATGGCCTGCTTCTGTGTGGAAGTTCTATGTTGCCTTTGCTATGTTTCGTGGGGCAGCAATCTTTGCAGGGATATACAGTCGATGGCTTATGGTAATGTTCAAAGGCAAAACTTGATATTCTTCGTGTTCGGCTTGTGGTAAAAGCTCTATAATTGGAAGATCAATAAATTAACATTGTGGTAAAATCTCTATCAGTGGTAGCTCAATAAATTAACATTGTATTTTGTTCCCATGATACTGCAGGGCAATGCCTCAGGAGGTGAGCGTGCTCGAAATTCGGGAAAGCAAGCTAATGATCTTGTAGACTTTGCATGGGCTTATATTGCAAAAAAATCTGTTCTTCCTGATCACCCTGCATCAGGTAGATGCTTCTCATTTTTATCTTTCTTGGCCTTTTGTTATTTTACCTATAAAAGTTATATTTAAGAACATTATTCTTCTATGGGTTGCATAATTCAACTTTGATCCATCATGCTACATGGTTAAGCATTGGGTAGATTGAGGGCATGCCAGTGATATCTCTACTGATATTGTAGGTTTTCAGTTGCAACATTATCATTATCTTTACCTAATCTATTATTTAGTATGCTATTCTCTTAACTATACAGATCTAATTGCACGAGATTACATGAAACAATTTGGTGACGGCAATGCAAGTGGGAGATTTGTTCCTAGCAAAAGGGTCCTAACATTGAGGAACAAGTTAATCAAGTTTGTGGAAGATCATATTTACCCCATGGAGAATGAGTTCTATAAACTTGCTCAGTCTCCTTCACGTTGGACAGTGCACCCAGAGGAAGAGAGGTTAAAGGAGCTGGCAAAGAAAGAAGGATTGTGGAACTTATGGATACCTGTATTTCTACTTCTGCCTTTTTGATCTCCATGTTTCTTTTTAGTCTTATTACTTTTCTAACTCTACAAAAGAATGATTGGAATCATGAGAAACATGTACTTTTTTGCAGTTCGATAGTGCTGAGAGAGCTAGAAAATTACTATTTGATGGGAGTGGTCATATGATCTCTAATGGTGAGCATGATCAGTTCCTTGGTGCGGGTCTCTCAAACCTTGAATATGGATACCTCTGTGAGATCATGGGGCGTTCAATTTGGGCTCCACAGGTGTTAAATTGTGGTGCACCTGATACAGGAAATATGGAGGTAAATTTTGTTTTCTGATTTTATAGGGTCTGGGAACAATTTTATTAGCATTCATGCTCATCTTCTACGTTTAATTCTGAAATATTGTCTCAAACTCAAAAACTAGGAAATATAATTAGAGTGGGGATGGGGTGAGTTTTTTATGCGTAATTTTTTATGCATCCTAAGTACATCTATAACCATCATCAACATCCGACCTGTACCCAATCAAGTTGAATCAGGTGTGGTCTTTTCCTCCCATTGAATACCTTCGGTGTTGTAGTCAATTCAACTTTTTTGTCTTTAAAAATTAAAACTCTTTGAATTTTTTATAGCACTTTGCAATATCACATCTTAATAAATAATCTCATGTATCCAATGATTTTTTTCTTCATGTCACATTTAAAATTTTAATATTAGATATGATTTAAAATATAGAGGTATGACATTAAATATCACTAGTAATGTGTACTGATTAGTATCTTGTATATTATGTATATGAATCATTCAAGACCTCTTTTATATTTGGAAATCACATATATGACATTGAATTAAGTGATTATTATTTTTTAATTGATTTATATCATGTATTTCAAAATGAGTATATCAACTACATAACTTATATCAAATATCACTTAGTATTTGATAGAAATATATTTTGTATAATACTAAGGGATACTAACATGCTAATATATTCATAATTATTACTCATTAATTATCATACATTTATATTATAAATTAAACTTCAACTTTAAAAGAAAATAAAAAATATGGTATTGTAATAATAATTATATATACTTAAAGAACTTATTAAGTAAAATTTAGTTAAAAATTAAAAATTGAATAATTAGATTTGCTTTATTGGGTTTATAATGATAATATATATGTATTGACAAAAAAAATTACTAAATAGTAAATATATTAGGTTAAGTGATGGGGCAGATGGAACCTTCACTCGACATCTGATCCAAGTTAAACTAGGTTTGGTTTTCACCCGACCTGCTTGGCCTCAGTTTAACTAGGTATAAACTCAATCCAATTGAGTTAGGTGATGGGTGAAGTGAAATTACCATCTCTAAATTAGAGTTAATAAAAAACATACATGCATATATACATATTAGACTTGTTCATGGTTTGGGTAGCTCAATAGGCTATCTCAGGCCCATGTGTTATTTGATGTGTTTTAGCCTAATGGCATGATCAATTAATAATTGGTTTTTAAAATCATATTCGTAAATGAATATTTGACTTGGTGGGTTGGTCCGATTAACAATCAGATTGGGCCAAGGCTTGACATTTTTCCAAATAGGCAGCCACTGACAACCATCACCTTTCGTTTCTCTCTCGTGTAATCTCTCTCTCTCTCAAGTTGTTCTATAATGCTTGCAGTGATATGAAATCTCTCACCATAGATTTGGGGACAGAGGTTTGAAGTTTTGATGGTATATGTGTGGGCAAGTGGCGTGATATTCATGGCGTTGAGAATTTTGTTCGTGTTTGGCCAAGTTTACTAATCTGAGATTATACACAAATCATTAGCCGACTAGATCTGCTATGGTTTATTCCAAACGATCAAACATTAGTTCCAAATAATCTAGTTTTTGCTTCTGAGCCCGCACAACACCCTAGAGGGCCTCCACTCTTGCATTGTAGAGTGGGTTGCCAACATCTCCATCCATTAAAGAGGCTAACCTGTTCCAATGCCTATTGACGTGGTGTATAGCATGATTAAAAGCTAGGGTTTTCAAGCCTTTAGGTTACAGACATAAGTTGTAGAGAAATTTAGAGAAAACACTCTAGTGTTTTATTAAAAGTGTGAATAATTGTTTTTCTCAAAATAAACTAGACATTCCTATTTATAAATCCTTTATAGGAAATGATTTTTAATTAAAATTTTACTAATTAATAGAAGTCATTTAGCATTAGGATTTTTAAATAGTAAAATACTAATTAAAGAACAAATAATTAAAATTCAAAATTAATTAGAAAAATAATTAAAACAGTAACTTAAGATTTCATATAAGATGTTTCTGGGTTTTTTCATGAACTTCTATTTAGGCTTGGTCTTGTCTATATGGTTCATAAATATAGTTGTAACACGCTTCATGTTAGCCTAAACCGACCTGTCATGGCTATGCTTGGGCTTAGAAATTGGACATAAATAATTGGTTTGGGCTCAAGCATAACAAAAATGTACCGGGCCTGCCTTAGGCCAGGCCCCAACTTGGCTTGGTCTCCCCCATAGAGAGCAGTATATTGCATAGATTCAATGGCTTAAGAGTTAGTAATTAAGTGAAAGAATGTGCATCTGAAAAGCTTTTCAAACCTGCACCAAACCAAACTATGGACTTGCATTCAGGTAGAACTGTCAAGAAAACTTCCTTTTCATGCTTCTGTTGCTTTCCTTCTATTCAAACTATTAATAAGAAGGTGTATGCTTGTTGCATTACATGCTTACTGTCATTCTGGATGCTTACCTGCGTTAAGCAATTATACTTCTTTATTCAGGTATTGTTGCGCTACGGGAATAAAGAACATCTACTTGAATGGCTAGTTCCATTGCTTCAAGGAAAGATCCGCTCTGGATTTGCAATGACAGAACCACAAGTTGCATCATCGGATGCAACAAATATTGAGTGTTCCATTAGAAGGTAGTGTATATTGAAAAGGTGATGCCCATTTAAATTGAATTAGATGGGCACAAGAGTTTAAAGCTCGTGCAAGGTTAATCATTATGTGTGATATTTATGTGATGAATGCAAATGATTTTGAGCTTCAGCTCTAATTATCTATGCCGTCATTGAACAGAGAAGGGGATTCCTACATCATTAATGGTAGGAAGTGGTGGACAAGTGGAGCAATGGATCCAAGGTGTAAAGTTCTTATAGTCATGGTTAGTTCTGGTATTTCTGGTCAGGGATTGTCCAATTACTCGTCCATTTTGTTAATAATGGGACTGGAATAACCTGCAGGGAAAAACAGACTTCACTGCTGCTAGTCACAAGCAACAGTCTATGATATTGGTAGACATTCATACTCCTGGTGTACACATAAAAAGGCCGCTCATGGTCTTTGGCTTCGATGATGCACCTCATGGCCATGCTGAAGTTGTATTTGATAACGTACGTGTTCCTGCAAAGAACATTCTACTGGGAGAAGGACGTGGATTTGAGATTGCGCAGGTAAGTTGGTGCACTTAACTTGATGGATTGCAAGAATTTTACACTGATTGATTTTCAGATTTGGTGTAATTGTAGAAGTTCAAACAATTTGCAAGGCATCTCGTGCTTATGATTGAAACTGTTAATAGTCAACTTTCAAAGACATATGCTCAGGATTTGAAAGTAGTTTCTACTTCTAGTTTTGCAACCAGTTCTATAATAGACACAAACCAGGAGATGCTTGTGTAGAACTCTGTGAGGATTAAAAGCTGTGCTATCTATTTTTAGAAAACAGCGTGTTCACACTGCTAGCACCCTGGCTTTTACTGTGTCAGTATCAGTATATCCCTGATTTCTTGCAGGGGAGACTGGGCCCTGGAAGATTGCACCACTGCATGAGATTGATAGGTGCTGCAGAGCGTGGCATGCAGATGATGGTTCAAAGGGCTCTCAGCAGAAGAGCATTTGGAAAATTAATTGCAGAGCATGGTGCATTTCGATCAGATGTTGCCAAGGTAATGTTTTCATATGCTATTTTGTCGATATCATTTTTTGCCAGAAAAAAAACAAAAATGATCCTAGTAACTCGAAGAAAATGAGAAACTGGTCATTCAATCTAAAGAAAGGGAACTCCATCCATCCCCTGCAGTATTGAATTGAAAAATAGATCTGGGATATTGTGTTAGAAATTTGTCTACTGCACATGTTGCGTGCCTTTTAAGCTCCTCTCATTGAAAACTATCCGTCGGCTTGCAGTTCTGTCTAAATTCAGATGTGTAATTTACTGTCTCATGCAGTGTCGAATAGAGCTTGAGAAGGCCAGACTATTGGTTCTTGAGGCAGCTGATCAGCTTGATCGGCTTGGAAACAAAAAAGCCCGTGGTACCATTGCAATGGCCAAGGTAATTATTGCCTTTCAATTTGAAGGGCAGCTTAATATTGTTCTCTTCACATTAAACATCCAAAACATAAATAAGAGAAATGGTTTGCTATAACGTGGAGCAGGTAGCAGCTCCAAACATGGCACTCATGGTTCTTGACATGGCAATGCAAGTGCATGGCGCTGCTGGCGTATCATCTGACACCGTTTTAGCCCATCTTTGGGCAACTGCAAGAACACTGAGAATCGCAGATGGCCCTGATGAAGTTCACTTGGGTACTATTGCCAAGTTGGAATTACAGAGAGCTAAGCTTTAAAAGCCTTGGAGTAAAATTCCGAAAAGCAGAATTTGATCTTTTGAGTTGGAGGGAACTGACCCAAACACTAATGTCAAAATTATTTAAATTCATTTTTTTATGTTTTTGAATTGTTTTGATATATTAATGTTAAAATTATTTTTTTAAAAAATAAAAAATATTATTTTAATATATTTTTAAGTAAAAAATACAAAATTCATTATTATTCTGAACACCTCCGAGAAGATAGATTTGGAATTGGATAGGTACACCAATTGTTAAGGCAACAAATAAAAATAATAAAAAAAGTACTTGCTAAAATACATGGGAAGTGTGAGATGAACTAGAATATTGTGTTGTTGCGTGGATCAAATTATAAGAAAATGTGTTTTTTATAATATCAAGAGTTTTTTTTTGTTTCATGTAAAATATTTTATAAAAAATATGTTGTGTTTATTTTTCAAAAATATTTTTTTAAAAATGTTTTCATGTTTTTTTTTCTGTAAAATATTTTTTAAAAAAAAATTAGTTACTGAAAAGTATTTTATAATTAATTTTTAAAATTAAATTATTTATTGAAAAATATTTTAAATTTTTATGAAAAGTAACTCATTTATAATATTATATAAATATTGTAACCAATATCTTTATTTTATTATCACTTTCATCTTCATCCCTCCATCATCATTATTATTATTATTATTATCATATTTTATAAAAAAAATATTTTCAGATTTATTTTTGAAAAATAATTTTTAGAAAATGTTTTCCACCTATTTTTCAGAAAATATTTTTTCTTAATTTTCTCCTCTCTTTGTTACTATTCCTATTGCCATTACGGTTAGAATTAGTATTACTTCTTTATAATAGAATAGGATGAGTTTCACTTAAGAACATCATCTATTTTTATTTTATTTTTTGCAGAAAAATACACTTTCATCCCTTAATTCTTTGATTTTTTCATTATTTGGTCCTTATAGTTCTATATTTTTTATGTTTTAGTCCTTAAACTTTATTATTATTATATTTCAGTTTTTAAGATAAAAAAGAAAGTCATTGAAAAAAAAAGAAGAAGAAGAAGAAGCGAGAATTTTATTGGTCACATTCTAACAAAAAAAACCCGTTAATAAGTTCATCTTGAAAAAGAATTTTTATTGGTGGTTGTTTTGTCTTTTAACTATGTTAGAAAAAATATATTAGAACATAAAAGTTTTTGAATTTGGTTTGATTTTAAATATTTAGAGTGAGTGATTAGAGGGTTTTCTTGAATTGAAAATAAAATTATTGAGGTTTTTATAATATTTTTGTGGTTTTTTTCAAAACAAGTTGAAATTTAGGTTTTTAAATCTAAAAACTTGATTTTTTTAGCCACTAAAATGGTTGAAAAATTGTTAAAAGAGATGAAGATGACGAGTCTAGTGATACAATTTTTTATATGCATAAATTGAGCAAAGGATGCGTTTAAGAAAAGAAAAATGTTGGGCATGTCATCCTAGCTTTCTAAGCTTTCTGTTTTTAGAGGTCAGGCGTGCAGCCCGGCCTCCTAGCTCTATATTTTTTTTTAATTTAAAATGTATTTAAATTAATAATCTCAATGTATTTAAAAAATTATCCGATTTATACCATCTTTTAAAATATAATGAGAACAGTTTATGATTGTATTTAAAATAAATTTATTAATAATTATATATGAGTGTAATATGTAACAAATTGCACATAAATATTCAATAAGAATAAAAAATATATTTTTTATTTTTTATATAAGTTTCATGAATTAATTATTCTTTTATTTTGTTTGATTCAACCACATTAAAATTTATGAAGACATGATTTTGTTTTTATTTTTGTTTTAAACTTACTTTTTAGATTATGATAAATTTTTATTTAAAAAAAAATACTACTAATAAATTTTTTTCTTGTAAAATAATAATGAAATGGGAGTTTTGCCTCAACATTTTTTTTCTCCCTTCTTAGTTTAAATTATTAAAATTACTATGAATATTTATTTTAATTACCGTGAGTTTTTATTAAAATAACAATGTTGTTAATAAGAAAGCTAATTTTCATTAAAATAAAAAATGAATAAATAAATAATGGAGACTTCGATTTAAGATATATATTTTCTTCTACATAATTGAAATCTTTCAAAATCTTATAAATAGTTATTTTAATTATTGTAAAATTAAATAAAAATTAGCTTGAGAATGAGAATGGTGTCACGACATCAAGCAAGCATAAAACCATACTATAACTAAAACATTACAACATATGAACTATAGGCACCAAACTAAAAAAAAAAATAGAGCAATTTATAAAGTGTGGAATATCTAAAATAGATTTGCAAAAATAAAAAAGAACTCCAAAAAGCATTTTAGGAGTCGTGTTTAGTTTATTGGATAATATATTGAATTTATATGGTTAATTACCCAAAAAATATTTTGTAGAATATTAGAATTTTAACTCAAGATTTTCGTTTTTCATTACTGCAACTGATCTGCAGGCTGCAACACTTGGAGTTTCCGTGAAGCTATAACGTCTTTTATACTTTAGTTGTAAGGACCTCCAAGTTTTAGGACAGGGAGGCGAACAAGGAAATGATTGATTTATTTCGTTTATAATTAAAACATGTAAAATTGAAAGGTAAAATTAAAGATTTTGTAAAAAGAAATCTTTTATTCAAATAATCTATCAAATTATTTTTGTATCTATCTGAAACAAAATCTTCACACCAAACAAGCAATCCACATATTCAGTGCGTGCTTGATTAAAGTAGCTGTCAAAACAATGAGATGCCATTTGGAGCGAAAAATTATATCATATATGTGTAATATAATATAAATATTATAAAGATAAATATGACTTAAAAATAAAATTTAATATAAACCTTGTAAGTTAACTTTTATCCAAATTGATGATTTTTCGTAATTTATAAAACTTCAAAATAAAATTTCTTATCTAAAAAAAATTTAAATAGATTAAACTATCAATTCAGAGTTAGATTCTTTTTCAAATAAATAAAAATTAAATTCTAGGGTTTTTTTACACGAAAATCTGGCCTTGAGGTTTTACATATACAAAATATTAATAAGATTATTTTTTTATTTTTATAAGTAGATTTTGATCATCATCCCAAAACATTCTGTGTTTGCAATGTATATTAATTAACACATAAATTTGTCAAGTTAATTGTGAATCATAACATTTTGATCTAGGGTAAAGACTCGTTAAGAGATAAGACGTAGTTCATATTGTTTGATCATAACTCGGAGATCTGGAATTCTTGTGGAGGCTTCCATTGGGCAGGTTCTCGTAGACCAAGACCAGCTCAGGCTATTCTAGTGCTGGTGTTTTACTGGTTTGTAAGTGTTTATTATAGAGAAAATTGTTTATTATTTTACTAATTTTCTATTTCAGTGCACAATTTTTAATTATTATTTTATTAATGTGAGTATCTGAGCCAGTTTATATGCATTTTGACTAATTTCACAGACCCTGAAGTTAACGATCATATAAGTCTTTAGCAGCTTTGAGATTTATGAGACTTGAATTAATGATTTTTAAAAAACAAATTTAGAACCTGACTAGTTAAATTATATTTTTTTTTATAAAAAAATATTCTTTCATACTATGCAAATGAAGTTATCAAATGTTATTAAGTCATATAATGTTAATTATTGGACCAGACAGGGGAGCCATCAAATCTTCTTGGAATAATTAGTTTTTGCTCTATCCCATGAGAGTTTGGAAACTTTAGTTCAATACAATTTTCTGTTCGAATTTTTTAGCAAAAGAAGCTTGCTTGATCATGCAAATCTTCATCCAAATAAAAAATACACATTCAATATGGTCTTTACATCATTGGTAAATTTAATTTTATCTTTATTTTCTGTTTTATGTTATCTTCTTTGTCTTTATCATTTCTATCTTTTTTATTTCGAGACAGTAATCAAACACTAACTAAAACTTTTTTGTTATTGTTTTAAAATCAAATATTGTATTAAACACTTTAGAACCTAAGACATACAAAAATCAAATCGTAAGCTCATGGCCTAAGATGAAAATGAAGTTTCAAGATCAAACTTATATTAAGTGTTGAAATTAATAATAGCATAATAATTCTAATTATAAAACTCAAACTAATCTAGTGGGTCAACCCAGAACCTGATTGAAATTTATGGTAAAAAACATTTCATGAGATATTTTTCAATATGTATGATTCAACAATGAAAAAGTTTCAAGATCGAACTTACATGAGTATTATTGTCAAGCTTATATATTTTTTAAAATAGTTTATATTAAGTGTTGAAATTAATAATAACATAATAATTCTAGTTATAAAACTCAAACTAATTTAGTGGGTCAACCCATGACCTAATTGAAATTTATGGTGAAAATTTTTTCATGAGATACTTTTCAAAATGTATGATTCAATAATGAAAAAAAAACTTTTAAATAAAAATTATTTTCGTGATGCAAAATTAAATCCTATAAAAACTCGAATACATGAATTTAAGCTTATGTATATTCCAATTTGCATTCTATTGAATCCATTTTGCTTCACCTTAACATAGTAAAAAAATCCTTACAACATCATATCCTATATTTATATCAAAATCACTAAATTATTGTTATTATTAAAATTCACAAGTGAAAAAAGAATTTTGAACAAACACATTAAACCTGGTCAATCTGAGGCCTAAATCAATTTAAGTTAAAAAAAAAAAAAAGAGAAAAAAATTGATTCGACTATAATTGATCAAAAACTTAGGTTGATCCATAAACCAATTAAACTCCACTTACTTCTTTTTTTTTTAAATGTTTTTGGTGAAATAGACATCATTTTAATTTTTTTATATAGATACATGTGACTTAAACCTTATCCCATAATGACATTTAAATTAGATTTTAAAACTATGACAATAACTATTTTTATCTTTATATTTTATAGCTGAAAAATCTTGAAATATAAATATTTCTAAGAGATATTTTAATGATAAAAAAATATTGTGATACGTTGTTCATTCTATTTTAAAAGTGCAAATTTTAAAAATAAAAAACTAGAAAAAAGGAGGGTTTTAATGTATTCCCTCATCACATTACATTATTCATTAGAATAATGCTATTCTTCTTCTTACATTTTTTCCTTTATATATATATATATATATATATATATATATATATTTCAATTTTATTTTTCAATATTAAATTTATTAGGGATTGAATTTTATATTTTTTTTATAATTTAATTTTTATAAGGTTATCTTAGACTTATGACATGTACCGCGGTTTTGATGGATTGACTTGCATTTTTTTTCTAATTAATTTTTTTTTTAATTTCATATTTTAATGTTAGATTAATCGAGAAATAAACTTTATAATTTATTTTATTTTTTTTAGGTTATTCTAGTCTCATTATCTAAATCAAGTGTTTGTTAGATTAACTCTGACTTATTCAGGTTAATTTTTTGGATCCTATTTTTAATTTTTTTTTAATATTATCCTATAACATTGAGTTTATTAGAAATTGAATTTTTGTAATTTATTTGAATTTGTTTTCTATATAATTATCATAATCTCATAACTTAGTAAACAAATTGACAAGGTTGCTCAAAGCTATTGAATTGATCAAATATATTATCTTCTTAATGTTTATTAAAAAAATTTCATCATAAATATTTATTTTAAATCAAAATATATTTTTATATTTCATTTAAATTATTTTTGAACTCGTCAAAATAGCTAAGTCACATTGAATTAATTCTCATACAGTTTTTTTTTTTTTTACTAAAAAAAATTAACAATACCAAAATATCTTTTTATATTAAAAATAATCAAATTTACTCTAAAATTATCACAAAAACAAATATTTTATTATGTCTTAGATTCTTTTATCAATAAATGTTCTTCACTATTTTCTTGTAACCAAATGTTACCCAATAAATACAACAGAATAGCCGAAAAATAAAAAAAAAATCGGAAACGAAGACAAGCGGGAAAAAAAGGCACCGAAAATTTTGAACTCACAAAACCGCTTTTGATTTTCTCACACTTTCTCTCTAATTTTCCAGGCAGCCAAACACCCTTGAGTTTCCCAACCTCCCCCAGTTGTGCCTTTCTTCAAATTCCCAAAACCCTAGTGCTCCAAAAAGCTCCCCAAATGAACTCTTATATAATTATTCTAAAACAATGATTAGCAACAACAAAGAAGAACCAAGTAAGTACCACACTGTACAAGCAGAGCGTGATTTAGAAGCCAATTGGGAAGTCGACCTTTCAAAAAAGCTCGAAGATTACTTGTTAAAGATTTGTTCTGGTGAAATTGCTGGAAACGAAGAGGATAGTAACGTCAATTTCGCTGAAGGTTAGGGTTTTATAGAAATTAATTGTGTTTTATTTTGAATGTTCTTGAACAGTGCAGTTGCTTTATTGCTCAAAGGTTTGGGATTTTTTTTAAGATTATTTGTGTTTCTAGGATTCTGTTGTTGAGGGATTTTAATGGGCTTTTCTTTTTGTGGCAAATGTAGCTGCTTTATTGCTTCAAGGTTCAGTTCAAGTTTATAGCAGGAAGGTTGAGTATCTATACAACTTGGTTTTGCATGCTTTGGATTTCCTTTCTCAAAAAAGGTACCTTTTATGCCTATTTTGTTGGGTTTCGATTGTTTGTCAAGTTCCTTTTCGATGCAAAATTGATTTCTTTTAACAATTTGTGTGTAAATTACATTTTTTTTTAGTTTATTTGATAGCCACAGGTGATTGTCATTTGGTTTTTAAATTGTAATACAGTTTAAATAAAAAATTTGGTGGTTTTGTTGCCTTGAAACCTACATTTTTCAGGATAAGTATTTCATAATTTTGTTGCTGTGATTTATAGCTGTTTCAAGTTCAAGGAGAGTTTGTGTATGATATGTATAGTTGCCAAATTCAATTTTCTTTTTTGAGTGATTTTCCACTGCTTGAAATGGAGATAGATAATGGGGCTACTGGTTAAGACATGACAGGTGATGTATTCAACTGTCATCTTCTTGATCGAGCTGGGATATTCAAGTTCAGTTTGTGTAACTATATGTTGCTAGCTTTTAATAAAGAATTGCTAGGATGTACTGTGTATTCAGTTAATTTCCATGAATTTTATAAATAGATTTGGAACAGTCAATTACAGAACACTGATCATTTTGTCAGGGAAATATCAATTGTTGTGGAACACAATGATCATTAGAAATTCACAAATTAGAGGTGATTTGATATACTCTTCCCAATAAATTCTCAAACCAAACCAACCCATGAAAGCTCAACTATGGATTATAAACAAGGTCAATATCATGAAGAAAAAAGAGACATCATCTATACCCAAATAAAAACTTATATTCTCACAAGAAAGCCATTGAACGCTATATAATGAGTAGCCTTGAAGCCCAAATGAAATGGTGTTCAGATTGGTTTTATAAATTTTTGAAACAGGCAGCAGGAGCAATCAGAGGGTGCGTCAGTCCAGCCTGAACAAAGTGGTTCCCAAGCAGTTTCTGATGAAGATAATGATCAATTTTGGGTCTCAGATGATGTCCCAGGTAGGCCTAACTCTGCCTTCTATTTGATGAAGTTATGATGGAACTCTTGGCTGAAAGAGATCCATTTACTGCAGTTGAACCAAGGAATTACTTAGATGCTTCAACCAGCAAAGATGCTTCTTTCTATCACTTTGTGAAACCACCAGCAAACCTTATTGTTCTTGAAGGCGATTGCTTAGACACCAGTGGTGATGGCGGGGAATTAGAGTCATATCTGGTATTACATGTACTTCCACATTTTAATATATTGATCTTTCTGTTACTGACCCAATCTAAATTACTTATTTTTTCTACATGGTTGCAGTTAGCCACCAATGATCTTTACCAAGACTTTATTCTCTTAAACCCATGTGATGCCATAGCCGTAAATGATTTTTTGAAAGCAGATGATACTAGAAAGGCACAATATGGTTCTTATAGGGGCAGCTCAACACGCAAGACCTTTCAATCCCCGACAAGATGTTCTGGGGGGACTGCTCATAAGCCTTCTCTTGGAAAGAATCGGGCTGCCAATCCCATGCAACCACCAGTTGCTGGTTGTGGTTTTCAAGTTAATGATTATAAGATGGGGCCTGATCCTACTGTCCATGATAATTTTGACAGCAATCATGGATTTGATATGGAAGACACACATTCAGAACCTGATAATGAAGAAGATTTGGATGATGATGATGATCCCTGGAAGCCATTGAATCCTCATGAACCCGGGAACTTAAAAGTGAAACCTTTTGAGAAAGGTTACTAGAGAATTTTTTTCTGTTTTTTTCCCCCCTGTTTTCCATGTAGTATGTTTACTTTGCACTCATAATATATTTCTCTTAACAAGCAGTAAAAGCTTTCAGAAGGAATGGGAAAAAATCTGCTAAGCAGGCATCTATAACTACTCTGTTTCCACCTGCAAGGATGCATGGTCCTGTTAGTCTGGATCTCACAGAAATGTGGGAAGCACGGCAATACGAACTTGGAAAACATAGGAACACACAACCTACTCCATTATATGAAAAGGTATTGTTTTTTTTTTTTCTTTCTGATATTGTCTTTACCTTAATTTCTGGTGATTGTTATACCATACCCGATGTTCCAATTGCAGCTGAGGAAATCCCTTACTAATGAAGGACATAATATTCCTGATACTTTTGGTACCTCTGGGAATGACAATGAAGACAATGCATATGACACTGGTTTCCCTGATTTCGGGCAGCATGATGATGAGATTCCGGAATACAAGGATGAAGATTTCCCCCCTCCACGTGATAAGGTTGGCAGGCTTGTGTTTTATTCTAATTCGTATCTGCTGTAGTATAGAAGGAACAATCCAGTTGCTTACTGACTGATTTACACAGCATGATGATGGCGCTACTTGCTTTGACACCTATAAAGATTTTGGACACGGAGATCAAAGTTCTCAAGCAAGCCTAGAAGATCTATGTCGCTCTCATCTTGTAAGCTTATATTTCAATTGCTTTTTGACTAAATTTACCCGGTCCATGGAAATAGTACATGCACTCTTATTCTCACATATTTATTTTAAGGGTTTGGGTGAAATTTCTTTGCAGGCTCAAGTGTTTGACTTTTCTACCTGTCCAAAACTTTTTCGGTAACTTGCCTAATATTTTGGGACATGTACTCTTTTCTTCCTGATTTTTTCCTGAGGAGCAAGCTGAATAAGTTGTGCTCTCTTTGCAGTTTTTTAACATATGCTTAGTCCTCTGCATTTACTTTCTGGCCATTTCTGAAACCTTGCTTTCATCATTGTTCATTTGCACGCTTTGCTGGTTTTTCTTTTCATTTGAATTTCGCAGGACATGCAAGCATGGTTTTTGAAATCAATGATTGTAGAAATCGTAGAAAGTTGAATTACAGTGATCAACCTGGACCTAAAATTTTGGAATTGACTGTGAGCCAGAGCAGTTGTAGCTTACCCACCCACCCCCCCTTTTTTTTTTATATACGTAGGATGCTCTCCTTGCCAATATAGCTGAAACTGAGAAGCAAACTGAATTGGCTACTCGGGTTTCATCATGGAAACAGAAAATTGAGCAAAACTTGGAAGAACAAGTAACTTCTATCTCTCTGCTCTCTTCATATTATCTGAATTTCACTTTTGGCAACTACAGCCACTATTTGTGTATGTTGTTGCTGTTCTTTATTTGTTCTCAATTTTTTTATTGGTTTTGAATTGAAGGTGAATTTTGTTTCTTATAGGACTCACATCCTCCATTCGACATTTATGCCTACGGTGAAAGGATTGTTGACAAACTCTCTCTTGAAGTGGATAGCAAAAATGTCATGGCCTTTACTGACGTTGTAAAGGGCCAGGAAAAGCATGATGTGGCTCGAACCTTCTCCGCGCTTCTTCAGCTGGTTGTTCTCTTTCACTATTTCAATCTACCAATCTTAGTAGATTAAAGTAGAATAGCTTCTAAAATAAAAGGCTGGTACCCTATTGTATGCAATGCAATTGCTCTCAGGCCTCAAACTTGCGATATGCAGGCTACAACCTCTAGGATATTTTCTTAAAAGACACCTTAAATTTCTGTTATTATATATGAAGTTGCGCTGGACAAAATCAATTCTATAGGAAAGTGATTTGGAGTGAAATACAATCATTGCTTTCAAAAGCTGAAAGAATTTTACCATGAACTCTCCGATTTCAGGTGAACAATGGAGAAGTTGATTTGGAAAGGAGCCAAGCTAATGGGGAGTCATTCTGTTACTCGGCTGTCAATCCTTTCAATGTTCGGCTCCTCGGTCATAAAAAAGATCAGGAAGGAAGACAATTTCAAATGTTCAAAAAGAGAGTTAAATCACCGATAAGAAAGAGAGGTCCGAGGCCTGGGAAGAATGGTGGCGCTAGTAGGTGCACGCCGGAAGGTAAGAAGAGGCGAAGATCTCGACTTGTTGAACCAGCTGACTTACATTCGCCCAGGTGACAAAATCATGATAAGCAAGCTGTATTTTATTGCTCGAGTTATTCAATCCTAGTGCTGAATGCATGGCTTGGTGCATTTACAATTTGATTGCATTATTTCTGACTCAGTAGTACTAGAGACAATGGCCAGCTAGCTAGCATGTGTAATCTATTTTTAATACATCACGGATTTGTAGGTGAAGGGCCTTGTAATAACACTACTAAATACTAATTGTCAAGTGTAGCAGTGGATAAGTTGTAATCCACTAATTATTGTTCATTTTCATAATTAAATTGCAATTAAATTAAACTCGGCCTAATCTTTTACTGTTGAGTCGCATACAAATAGCTTATTGTATATATTTTTGATAGAATATTCATCTTCCTGTACCATCAAACAATACCAATCTGCTTCCGGTAATGTTTTCAAGATGTTAGCAGTGTTATTCTCTGCTTGGATTTTCTTAAATATAAAAATTATAGTTTGAAGTTAGGTCAAATAACAGTATTAGTAATGAAATGAATAGAAGAATGGCCGGCCGTAGAGGACAACGACTCTGAACTTGGTTCCACCATCTGATTTTGATAAATATATTTGCCACCACTACTCTCTTTTTTTTATCCTCACTTCCACGTGTCTATTATATAGTTCTTGCATTATACAAGATGTTGATTGGTTGAGGGCTGCATGATCATTAATCAGATGAAATTGCTCCTCTAAACTCCATTTCGATTGTTAGTAAGAAGACTAACGACTCTCTTGCTCCATCAAGAAACTACTGCTCTTGAACCAAGGTTGAACACCAAACGTCTTCGGGAGGGTCAAGCGTCATGGTCGCTTATATAAAAAAAAATATATATAATAATAATTATTTTTTAAAATATTTTTTATTTAAAAAAGTTCTTTTAAAACACAAAAACAAACAAGTTTTTAATTAACACCATATAACAATGTATTCTTCATATACATCTTCACAAGCCTAAAAATTCTTCAAACTACTTCCATTTTGTTTTTCTTCTTCTTCTCCTATTAACTTGAATGACAAAAGCATGATTAGGTTGAGACATATAGTTAGATAGATCAAACCATCTATCAACTAGCCTTCATATGCATATTTAGATCTTCTAATCTTTGTCTTGATCTAAAATTAGCCTCCCTAAAATTGAGGTATTTTATTTACTTTTCACAAAAAGGGTTTGGAGTGGTTGCAGCATGTGTCGACGCCTAATCATTTCCTCCATTTGAATGACACAATATACCCACACAGAGATGGTGGGAAATTGCTTGTGATGCAATCACATCTCTTAGATGCTTCTTGTTTCCTTTGTTTTTTGTTTTTTTTTTTCTATTTATTTATTTTGAGGTTGTTGGTTTTTTTTTACTAGTTTCTTCATGAACTTAAAAGGGTATTGGAGAGTGTGATAATGGTTATTTTTAAAAATATTTTTTTCTTGAAAATATATTAAAATAATATAGTTTTTTATTTTTAAAAAATTAGTTTTGACTCCAGCACATCAAAATAATTTAAAAATATTAAAAAATAATTAATTTAAAATAAAAAATTGTGTGATCCACCATTTTTAAAAAATATTTATGAAATGCAAAAAAAAGAAAAAGAAAAAAAGAGAGAGAATCCACCGTTTTATTTGCAGGACATCTACGTTGTCGATTGTGTTATATCAATGAATGATTTCAGCATTATTGTTGCCTATGATTGTGTGATCAACTGCTCCTATTATGCCTATAAAGTTATCCTCTTCATTTTGAAATGACACTCCAACTAAAATGCCCTGATTGGACAGTAGATTCTCCGTCTTCTGGCGTGGACGCCTGAATTCACTACTGTTCATGATTTTTGGCAGCGTTACTTTTTATTTTTGGCTGTAGCGTTGTTTTTAAGTGTTTTTATTTTATTTTATTAAAAATATATTTTTTTATTTTTTAAAATTTATTTTTAATATAACATATAAAAAGAAATAAAATTAATTTTATAAAAAAATTCAATTCTTTGTAAAAAACACAATAAAACCACAAAACAACCTCTCATCTCCACACACTACTTAACACACATAAACAAAACCTAATCCACAAATTATAATAATAATTCTCGTTATAACATCATAATTCTCATTATACTATCACTAACTACATAGTGGTCACATATATAATTTTTGAAACTATAGAGAAAAAAGTAATTTATTTTATGAAACCTCAACAACTAATTATAATTAACTCTTGTTTAGCCAAAGTAACTGTGTAATTCTTTGCTAAGCAATCAATAATAATATATTTTATGACATGCAATGGCCATAATTTTTTCATAATTATTAATTATCTCAGCTTGAAGCTTGTTTATCTTTGCATTTTAATTAATTTTTTTGTATTATTAGATTATTATGGTGGTATTAAAATTATTTTTTTTAAAATAGTACTTTAATATATTTTTAAATAAACAATTAATTTAAAAAATTAGCAAATTCTGAAAATCAATCAAACTAGCTGGACGTTGAACGGTGAGGATTTGGCCTCCTAGTCTGCAAGACATGCAGGAAGAGTATTTTGGAATATGTTGGCGGGTCTCTAAGAAGACGTGTCAATGACATCGTACGCCATTCAGTAGAACAAAACACGATTTTGACTTATCCGCCGTGTCTGTACCTAAAAAGCCTCAAACAAACAGTTTCGAAAGCGTGTGGACCTCTCTCCGGCTCCGTCAGCTGCGCACTCATTATTTTAAAAATATATTAAAAAATTTATTTTTAATATAAAAAATTCAAAATTATCTTAAAACATAAAAAATAATAATTTAAAGTTTAAAAAGATAAATAATTTTTTTTTAAAACACACAAAAAAAATATAAAAAAACAAGTTTAATTTATTATCTTATTTATAATTAAACACATTTATATCTATCATTTCTATCATGAAACATTAAGGAAGCATAACTTTAATTAATTCTCTAGATGCTTGATTATTATTATTTTTAAATTTTTTTCTGGTTTTCAAATTATTTTTTTTTAATTAATTTTCAAATATATCAAGAAAAGAGAGAGAGAAATAGAAAAAATAAAAAAATAAAAGGGGCTGAATTGAAAAAAGAAAGAAAGAAAGAAGCTTTACTGAGAAAAGAGTAGCTTCACCGCGTGGATAGTGAAACTCCAAAATTTTATTTATTTATTTTTATTTTTTATAATATTGCCTCGTGTAAAATATAGTGATGTCCTAATCCATTCATATTATATTTGGGTAAAGTGTTATGCCCGCGTTCGAGCTTTCTTATTAGCTAAGGGCAAATCCAGGATTCTGGACATTGACTAATTGACAACAAAAGCTAACGTTTTTTTAACACTTTCTCACCTTATTTTAAAAATTAAAAAAGAGTTGAATTTTGTGATAAACCTAACGTTTTTTCTTTCTTTTTTTACAAAGTCTAATAAAAATATGCTATGATTAATAGTTATAAACTAAAGGATACTAAGTGAAATTAAAATTAAAAAATATATATAGATAGTGTGTCATAATATTAAAAAATAGAATAAAAAAGTACTAAGACTAGAATGGTATCAGGATGATTTTTTCTTTTTTAAAATTAAATTATTAAAAAAAATAAAATAATGCAACAAACAATTTTATAAATAATATATGAATTAAATAATATAAAATTAAGTTGTATAGCCCATCGTGTCCTATTTGTGTAAGATTTATTAACTTCTGTTCATGTCATATAAGCATTATCCTACATAATATGCTCAAATTGGGCGAGAAATATATATATATATATATATATATATATATATATATATATATATATATATATATATATGGAAGTTTTTTAATCGTGAAAACAACATTGTAGGAGGAATATTTCTGTAAAATAAATCGCATCTTGCCCTAGAACGATGCTTCCCCCTACTTTTCCTATGGGCCAATTGACAACTACTCCTAACCTTTATTCTATTTCGTCCCCATTTATATATGCACTCTGAACTTCAAGTTCTAGTACTTTTAAAAAACATTAATATAATTTTTATTTTATGTTATATATTAAAGGTTTGTTTATTTTTTTGCGTTTAAAAAGTGTTTTTTTTTAAAAAAAAATATTTCTTTTTTGCTTTAAATAAATATATTTTTGTATTATCAAATTATTTTAATGTACTTATTTTAAGAATAATTTTAAATAATAATATTATTATTTTAATGCATTTTCGAGTAAAAAACACTTTAAAAAACAATTGCAACCTCAGTTCCAAACACCTACTAACTTTATCATCAACAATATTCTTTAACTAGTTTTTATTGAAATTGAGTACATGACAATTTTTTCTTTGTTTTCTTCGAGAAGTAAATATTATATTTATTAGCATTCAAAATTTTTTTAAAAAATAAAAAGACATGAACAATATTTATCCTAAAACAATCTTAAAATAAAAGTATAGATAAAATCTCTTTGTCTCCAAACATTAACTAAACCATACTAAAAAAAAACCACTTTCTCACAAATGAAAACACTTGCAACATCATATTTGATACGATTTAGCCATTGATTTCTCGTTAAGAACCTTTAATTTTGTGCTTGGGTTTGATAGAAAGGCTATTTAGCTAAGATTGTGTTTTTCCTAGAATTTAGCTTGTTTTTACATTTGGCCATGATGAGTTTTTAACATAGGATAGTTTTAGCAAGTCTTGGTTTGCGTATGGTGATAGGTTCAGTCCAATCTCTTTGATGATTCATCTGGCCAAATCAGGTTAGCCCATGCATGAGTCTGATTTAGGCAGCAAGATAGACTTGTTGAGAGCTTGTATCAAGTCTAGTTTGAGTTATATTAATGAGTATGAGTTTGGACCACATGGGGTCCGAAATTGACTTATGTTAATTAAGATGTGAGATCTTTTTCTTATAAGGATCAACAAAATATTCTTCTAAAATTGAAAGGAAAATTCATTAATTACTGTCATGATTATTTAGGAGAATATTTAGCAAAAAAAAAGAAGAAAGTTTCATAATAATGCAAGGAAACTAAAAGGGCTGTTGGATTTGAATTCTATACTTCGAATGATTAATTAATGCTAAGATTTAATTCTCTTAGTTTAGGAAGGAAAGTGTTTGGCTATTGGAGAAATTAATTTCTAATAATGTGTTTTCATGTTCTAAAAGAAAATTCTAATCCTACAAAAAAAGAAGACTTTAACAATTAAATTCATATTTAGATCAATTTTTGTAGTGTCTAAAGAACTTTAAAAGTTAGCTAATCAATCCTAGAGATTCTAGGAAAGTGGATCTCAACCAAGAGTTATTCAAGCTATGAGAATTAAGATATTTTATCTTGTTTTTTTTTTTCTATTATATGCGGCATTAATAAGCTATTGTTTAAATTTGTTGTTTTCACTATTATTTTCATGTTTGAGCTTAATTAATACTTTTGTTTTTAGCTAAGATCAAGGGTCTGGGTTTACTAGTAAATGTTGTGGGTCATTTTTTATAAGTGGATCAATTTAGCCCACAATGATTGATCTATTAAGATTGATTTCTCATAACTATTCAAGCACATATATAAAACCTAAATTTCAAAAAACTTTTGATGAATAATATTTTTGAAATTTTTTGTTTAATGCGTGAGAGATATTTTTGTATTATTTGGTTTTTAAATAAAACGAATCGAATCTAACTTATTGAAGATTAATTAGTTTAGTAGCATCATTTAACTTCATTCCAATAGTATTGATGCCTTAAAAGATGTTTTTATTGTGTCACATTCCTATTAGATTTTTTTTTTTGAATTTTCAAGGTCAGATCTCAATCTTAATTATAAGTTGCATGACCATCTGATTTCAAGATTCACATTAATATAACTTGCAATTAACCTTACCATTCGCATAGTAATAATTAAAAAAAATTAAGAAAATTCTAATTATTATTCAAAATAATCTTTTTCGAAACCCAGCAAACAATCCTGTCTGTATCTAAAATTAAATAATTCTATATTCAAATCATAATAGAAAATATGAGGAGAAAATTCAACAAAAAGATTCCTTTCAATATATACAAGTCAAAAGTCCAACATAGGACCTCAAGCGGCGCTCCCATCCACAGGGACCCACAACGCCACGTGAGAACAAAACTGCCACTTAAGCGACTGGCTACCGCCGCCGGTTTTCTCAGTAAGACAATCGCCACGTGGTTACTTACTCATCTAACCGGGTCAAGAATTGCCACCTCTGATTTTAACACCGAGTTTGCTGAGGCATCGACTCATCCCTCCCTTGCTCAATATCAAACTCGGTCGTCCCTGACACACCACCGCAGCTCACTGAGTTAGCCACGGTTGGAGACACAGTACCTCTTCTTTCCCTACTTAGCATCCTCTTAAACGACAACATCCGACTCATTGGCGATCTAAAAGAGTGACTCGCTGATGGTGACTCGGTATTTGACTCGTCCTCGAAATTCCCATTTCTCCTTGGCACGTCTATGGTCACACCAATAAGCCCAACAGGTTTCCTTCCACCATTAAACGACGACGTAGAAGCCGATCCCAAATGATCCTCCTCGTGCTGGCACGAGGTACACAGACCCGAACCCGCTTCTGAAATCCCGAAATTTGAACCTTCTGGAACGGGGTTTTCCGCCACCGGCTCAACCGGAGAGCGACAAAGAGGGCAAGTGGAGTGAGAATGAAACCACATATCGATGCACTCGGTGTGGAAACTGTGGTTACACTTGGGCAAGACCCGACCCCTTTCGTTCTCTTCGAATTCGGATAAACAAACCGCACACTCAATCGAATCTTGGTGGGTTTTTCTTGAATATACAAAAACAGGAAGAGAATTTTTGACAGTCTCTTCAAGGCCACGCGTGACATGAGAGGTGACATTGTTGGGGTTTTGGGGGGAGTCGACGTAGAAGACAAGATGGGTACGGCGGTTGCGGACACGGCGGACTTGGCGCTGGCGTGCACGAGTGAGGTACCAACGAGCGTAAAGGTGGAGAAGAACCATTACAATGATAACAAAGAAGAGAATAACAATAGCACTAAGCATTATCTTGCCACTTAATGCATAGCCTTCTCTGTATTCAGTTGGTGGATCTCTCGAGTCTGAGTCCATTTCTTGAATAAATGGACCAATTTTGATTCTTGTGTGCTTAAGAGAAAGAGAAAGAGAAGGATAGTGGGTTTGGTTTAGCAATGAAGAGAGA
This sequence comes from Populus alba, assembly GCF_005239225.2. Lineage (NCBI taxonomy): Eukaryota > Viridiplantae > Streptophyta > Magnoliopsida > Malpighiales > Salicaceae > Populus > Populus alba. The sequence goes on from NC_133291.1 coordinate 17,958,096, forward strand.
AAAATGTTTTTGGAGTTGGTATATGAAGGGAGGACGAGGACGAGGACGAGGAAGGTTCTTGAGGGTTTCTTCTAAGTCTCAGTTCACACAAATGGAAGAAGAACGCCAGGGTTGACGAGGGCTTTTACTAGGAATTCTCTTTATTGTCCTTCTATTAATGCCCAATATTTTGCATTAATTTTCATTTTTTTAATTATATGTCTGACTAATTTTCATATATCTTAATTAATTCAACGAGTTCTAAAATTAACGATTATTTAAGTTTTCAGTGATTCTAAAAAAATTCAAACTCGTAATCATTAAAAAACAAGTTCAAAGTCTGATTAGTTGAACTACCTTTTAAAATTACATTAATTTTTATTTTTATTCATGATTTTCAACTTAAATACATTGTTATGAAACCTTGCATGTCCTGCTGGGACAATCTAAGTACCCGGGGCTGACTCATTAATTCAAGATTTAATTTAAATTTTTTTCTATGTTATCGGTGAAGATATTTACAATGAGGAGTGTAAGGGTATATTATATGATAATGCATAGAAATTGCATTCGCATTCACATGCATTCTGTGTGAAAGAAATGGAGAAGAGCAAGTTCGTGAAGGAAAAAGCAATTAAGCAAAGTCCTAAGTTGATATTTACAAGGAAAAAAAAGTCTGAATAACTTGCTTAGAAAAGTTGCCACATCCTCACGGCACTGAATGCACTTGTTTGCTTTTGACTCTTTTGAGTTTCAAAGTGCCACGTGGGTTGGCGACTTGACTATTTTGGAACATGAATACGTAGAGCATTCAACGCAACTAACCATATTTCACGTGCATACTTGGAATTAAACACGAAAGAGAAACGGATCAATTATTTGCCTCTGCTTAGATGCCATCTTCAAGGTTGGTTTGATTTTTGTTGGTTACACCTAAAATAATATACGTTGTTAATAATGAAACATGTTAACATTATTTTAAAACCCTAACCGGTGGGTGATCTGGAATCCAAGACTAAAATCAGGCTGGATTGAAGAAAAAATAGAGAAAAGAAAAACTTGGCGTGACTTGACGGATTGACTCAGTGACTCTGATCAAAACCCGTTGCAACCTGTTGATTTTTTATACTAAAATAACGCTGTTTTGATTTTTTTTTAAAAAAATAGACCTAACAAATTTGATGACGCGGTCAAAACCTGAAACCCGGGTCGACCACTAGGTCAAGTCTAAAAACTATGTATGTTAATATATTCTTTATTATCTCTATAAATAGTTTTTTTTTTTCAAAAAAGATAGTCAATAAGTCACCCCCTCCTGTATAAATAAAGTAAAAATAAAAATTTAGTTTTTTTTTTTTTAATTTGCTATTTGAGATTGTTTTAACTCCCTTTTTTGTTATGATCTTTTTGAGTTTTTTTTTTTTTTATATTTATATACTTTTTTTTTTTTTTTAATTTTTATTTTATTTAAGTTTACTCATATATATTAGATTGATTGTAAATCGATTTTTATATTTTTATATCATATAATAAAATTTCTTGGCTTTTTTTTTTCTTTTTGGTTTAATTTCTTTTTAATTTTTATTTTTTAATATAAGCTTATTAAGTATTTTGGGTCTTTTACCCCCTTTTTTTAACCTTTTTTTGTTTTTTTTTTGTCAATTCCACCATTTAATATAAGATTTTTTACTTAATTTTATTTTTTGGAATTGAGTTGATTTTTTTTCTTTGAACCTACATTGGCGAACAAAATCACATTAAGACAACTTACATGTAATTTAATTTAAAATATAAGTTAAGAAAATAGTTGGATTATGATTTTTTTAAAAATTTAAACAATTATACTAAGTTTCATGACAATACCTAACAATTTCCAATAATTTAGATATTATTTTTTTATGTTCAAACATTTTTCAATCCAAATCATAGTGAGAACACAGTCAATAAATTAGTTACCTTCTATGATAAATGATTCTTTTATGTTAATGTGAATAGTGAAGTTTTTTTTTCTTTTATAATTCAACTCTTTTTTTTTTTTTTTAATTTCATCATTTCTTTTATGAATTTTACCCTTTAATGTTTTTTAACGATCGTCATGATAGTTTTTGGACTCATCAACTCAACCAAATAACAATGGAATAACTCTTCCTTAGTTTAATTTTAGACTTGTATTAAGTAAAAAATTAAAATTGAGAAATTTTTTTTTTATCAATTTTTTTTTTTTTCTAAATTTCATCCTTAATTTTCTACAACTCTACAACTTAGATTTTTTTTTTTTGGTTACGTTAAGAAAAAATTTAATCACATCTTTAGCGTGGTTTGTGCTTGAAGAGAAAGAGGGAAGTAAATAGAGAAGTTGGGCTGTTATTAATAATCCCGCTGGGCTCACCCAAAACGAATTGTTTTAACTAAGTTTGTAAATATAGCTCATAAAGCCCACCTCAATGGGAGTTTTGAAGGTGGATCCCCTTCCTACCATACATTTTTTTAAAAGTGTAATGTCCTCACGTGATAAACTCCAGCCCGGTCTATTTATTTAAAAAATATATGGAAAAAAAAATGAATTTCAACATGCTAGTTCTTTCTTAAAAAAAAAAAAGTTAATTTATTATTTAATAAATCAGATCAAATTTAAGTTTTTCACACAAGAAAATGAAATTATCAACTAAAATGATGGATTGGAGAATTAACATATAAAAATATATTAAAAATTAAATCTCAAATCCAAGTATAGGCGAAAATAAATTATTATTATTGATTTCTGAGAAACTCAATGACGTGTTTTAGAGTCCTTTCTTCTGCTCGTTTCCATTAATTATAAGTTGCTTTTGAAAAGATAAACAAAGAAAAATATTTTTGCTCCTAAAGCTAAATTAGATGGGGAGCATCTCGGAATATTTCATGAAATTAAATCTATTATTTTTAATTTATCATGTTTAGTTTAAATTTATCATATATATATATATTATCAATTTAAATGAAAATATTATTATAAATTAGAAAAGTATCTAAAATATAAAAATTTATTGAAATAATTAAATTTACAGAGATACATTAAAGGCCATGAAAAGGATGATTTCAATACGGTTGAGAATGGGGGCTAAAAAACCGTTTCTTTATTTAAGTAGAAAAAAATATTTAAATATGACAAGTTATAGCCTTCAAGGAATAAAAAACAAATTTTATTTTTAATGATCAAAATAAATCTTTTTCAGCGAGGAGGATAATGAACTAAATTTGCAAGGTTTTTTTTTTTTTTTTTAAAGTCTTTTGAAAGAAAATGAACTAATTTATGTTTTTACTTCCATTTTGACCCCCTAATTTCTCTATAAATACATTTTCAAACAAAACTCAATCAATTTTTACCATTTCATAATTTTCAGCATTTTTATTTATTTTATATTATTTTTCTTTGTGTTACAAGGTGAAAAAAAGAAAAAGTAAAATAAGAGACAAGAAAGAAAAAGGAAGCCGAGATGATTGGAACTAAAAAAATATAATGGAAGATCATGCAAATAAAAAAAAATAAAATAAATAGGAGACTCAAGTAGAATTAAAAAATTATAGAAAGATTCTACTTTAATAAGAAAATAATATAAAGATCTAATACTATTTTTAAAGTTTAGGTTTTTACTATTTTAAAAGGAGCTTAGACAATATAAACAATGGAGACTAAACATAAAAGGAAAAACATAGAGATACACCTTTACAAACAATAAACCTAGCTAATCAAAGCCAAAAAAGAAGAAGAAACTAGATATAAGCCCTTTAAGTCTTTACAGCCTCCATTTTATAAAAACCCTCTCACCGTTGGACTTCCTTTGCCCAAAATCGATGGCCAACTACTCTGAGCATGACAATCATAGATTGTCACCAAATTCCAACCTTTTTCTTCTTTTCTATCACACAATCCAAACCATAAAGTAATGACATCTTTTACCTATCGCATATCTTAGTTAACACAACCATTTATCTCCTCTAAGCCATTTGATGCTACTTTTATGTTGTATTTATGGCTTATAGGCAAATATCATACTAGAACGTATTGAGAAAAGTGGAACGACGACATCTATATTTCTAGAATTTATTTCCTATTTTGTTGTGAGGGAAGATTAATAGGTGGGGGTGCGGGGGCAATGTCCTTGCAGTATCATAAATGAGTATTAGAAAAAAATTATTAATACTGGTGATGGATCTGTTAGTGTGTAGCAAGGCATGGTGAATGCGTTATACCAATAGCAACTAGAAGGCATGAAAAATATAAATTAGCAAGAACTACAAGTGAGGGTTGTGGAAACAATCAGGCTTTGTCTGGATGATGACGTGATGTAACATGTTATATATGAGGAATCATCAGTGGCAATTTAGAAAAAAAATGAAAAGTCAGTATATGTTCAAGTCATTTTCGAACAAACTTTATCTTAAGTAGAAATTGTTTAGTCTTAATATGTCAGAGGGTACAAATTTGAATCAACATATGGATGTGTTCAATCGAATTGTTAACTATTTGAAGCAAATTGATGTGAAGTTCAACGATAAAGACAAGGTGTTGATGTTACTGAATTCTCCACCTACTTCTCCTACGTATGAAAATTTGGTTATAACTCCGATGCGGGGGAAAGAAACTCTCATATTGAAAGAGATCATAAATGCCATATTAAGCTTTAATTTGGGGAAGAAAATTGGTGATGAAAATTCAAAAGGCGAAGAGCTGGTGGTGAGGAGTAATCAAGAGTGTGGGAGAAACAAATCTCGGAATGGATCAAGAAACAACAAAGCTCGATCCAAATCCAATAACAGGAAGGACATACAACATTATAAGTGTTGAAAAATAGGGCATATAAAACAAGAATATTCAGAGAAAAATAAAGGGAATGCAAAGAACAAAGAGGATTCATTAAAGTCTATGAATGTAGTGGAAGAAAACTCAGAGAGCGATGATGGAGACATGCTTTCTATTTCATCCAATTTAAATCATCCCACATATTCTTGGATACTGGATTCAAAATGTTCTTAACACATGACTCCCAATAAATATTTGTTACACAATTACAAGTTAGTCGATTATGGTTTTGTTATGATGGGTAACGATGATCCATGCAAAGTTATTGGAATATAAAATATCAAAATTAAAATGTTTGATGGGGTTGTTAGAACTTTGTATGATGTTAGATATATACTAGATTTGAAGAAGAATGTGATTTTATTGGGCATTTTTTATCGTAATGGGTTCAACTTCAAGTATGAAGGTGGAGTACTGAAGGTGAGTAAAGATGTTATGACAATCATGAAGGGAAAAAGATTGCCTAGAAATAGTTATAGACTGCCAGGTACCATACTTATAGATGAAGATGCAGTTGTAGAATCTGAGTTAGATAAAACAAACTTGTGGCACATGTGATTAGCCATATAGTTTAGTGTTGGATAATGAAACTTTATAAGAAGAATCTATTAAAGGGTGTCAAAACATGCAAACATGATTTCTGTAGGTATTGTTTTTCTAGAAAATAGAATAAGGAGCAATTCAAGATAGCTACGCACAAGACAAAAGGGATTATCGACTATGTTCATACATATGTTTGAGGTCTAGTAAGGGTAGCATCACGTGAAAGATATATGTATTTTATGATTTTCATTGATGAGTATTCATGAAAGGTTTGGCTGTACTTCATGTGACATAAGTTAGAAACGTTTGCCAAGTTCAAGTCATGAAAAGCAAAAGTAGAAAACCAGACGGGGAGGAAGATCAAATGCCTTAGGCCAGACAATGGTATTGTGTAAACATATTCAAAGTTAATAGAGTTATGTAAGCAAAATGGGATAAAAAAACACTTCACAATATGCAAGACACCATAACAAAATGGTGTAGCGGAAAGGATAAACAAAACCATAGCTAAAAAAGCAAGGTGTTCTAAGCTAAATGTCGGGCTTGCTAAAAACTTATGGATAGAAACAATGAATATGGAAATGTACTTCATGTTTCTTGTTCTTGACTACTCTGGTTTGAGAGTGTTTAGATGTCTAGCTTATATGCATTTTTATAATGATGAGAGGTTAAAGTTTGATGCGAAGTCTAGACAATGTATCTTTTTGAGGTATCAGAAATAGGTGAAAGGTTTCAAGCACCGGGTTCTTAAAGTAAACAAGGTGGTGATCAATAAAGATGTGGTTTTTTTATGAAAAAACCATGTTACAACGTACTCAAGAAGAAAAGAAATAAGTGCTAGAAAATTGCAACAACAATGATCATGAGGTGTATATGGAGCTAGATACTCATATTAAGGATAAAAACCATTGAGAATTCAGGAAGTTCTAGTTTAATAGATCAACAATATGATAATATAGCTTTAGGTAGGCCTAAATGCAACATTAGACTAGCCATCAATTATGGTTTTTAAGATTTGATCTTTTATGCACTTATTACTAGTTGCGAGGATCCTACTACTTTTCATGAGGTATTACACAATCAAGATAAAAGTAAATGGATGTGTTTTATGGAAGAAGAAATAGATTCTCTGCATAAGAATTAAACATGGAAGTTGATTGAACTTCTAGAGGGGAAAAGGATGATAGGATACAAATGGGTGTATTAGAAGAAAAAAGCAATATAAAAAAAAAGGGTGAGAAGTTCAAAGCTCGTCAAGTAGGAAAAGGTTAATCATAGAAGAAAAGGGTTGATTATGATGAGATATTTTCCCATATAGTCAAACATATTTCCATCAGGGTAGTGTTAAACTTGGTAGCACATTTTGATATGCAATTAGAGTAGATGGATGCCAAGATAACTTTTCTCCATGATGATTTGGAGGAGAAAATTTACATGGTACAACCAGAAGAGTTTAGTCAACCTGGATAAGAACACTTGGTCTGTAAATTGAGAAAATCACTTTATTGACCGAAATAGTCCCCAAGGTAGTGGTATAAGTGATTTGACTCCTATGTGATCAGGATTGTTGCAAAAGATGTGAGTATGATTGTCACATTTATGTAAAGAGCATTAATGATGATTCTTTTTTTTTTTTTTTGGTTTCTTTATGTGGATAATATGCTGATTACTATAAATAGTATGAGTGAGGTCAATAACTTAAAGATTTTGTTGAGTATAGAATTTAACATGAAAGACTTTAGTGCTATTAAGAATATTCTTGGTATGGAGATTCGTAGAGATATAACTACGAGTAGATTATGGTTATCTTAGTGTAGCTATGTTGAGAAAATGTTGGAAATGTTTAGCACAGACAATGCAAAACCAATGAATACACTTTTAGTAAATCATTTCAGATTATTTATTACATAGTGCCCAAAGACAAATGATGAAGTGAAAGACATGTCAAAGGTCCCTTATGCTAGTGCAGTGAGGGTGTTTAATATATGTTATGGTTTGTACAAGACTAGATTTAGCAGATGCAGTCAATGTGGTGAGCTAGTTTCTATCAAATCTGGGATAACAACATTGAGATGTAGTCAAGTGGATCTTCAAATACTTCAGGGGTGCTACAAAATATGATACCATGTTTAGCAAATAACAGGGTAATCCTTCGGTTGGGGGATATCTAGATGTAGAGTATGCCGGGACTTGGATGATAGGAGGTCTACCATAAGTTATGTATTTACTCCAGTAAGGGGTCTATTTATTAGAAATCTATGGTTCAATCTCTAGTTGCACCATCTATGACCGAGTCATAATATATTGCAGTAGATGAGGTTGCTAAGGGGGCATATTTATTAGAAATCTATGCTTCTTACCAATTGTCTATGTTGTCTTTGAACATGTCAAGTCGAATAAATCATGTTAAAATAATTCTCATACAATTTAATTTTAAACTTACGCTAGACATAGAGTTAGATCGATAAATTTTAAGATTGACTCATTAGGACATGTTTAATAACAATATCAAATAGTTTTTTATTAGCTTAAATACATTTTTTTACATTTAAAGTTTTTTTTTTATATAATTGAAGTTTAGCATGGAAATGTAAACTAAGTAGTAGTATAAAAAACTGCTAGTTCTAGTAAATTAAGGTTAATGTAATTGCCACTTTATTCACTTTTCATATAAACAGTGAAGAAGCCAAGTTTTTTTTTTTTCTTTAATTTTCTCTTTTTTTTCCCCTTTTTTTTCTCAATTTCTTCCTTCAATATTTGATAGAATTTGTCTTCATAAATTATTTTGATTTGTTTTATACGAGATTATTGTAGTTCCAAACAAATATCTTGACGTTTGGTTTATGCTCAATCTTATGAGCATGTTTTTGTTACCATATAATTAATTTAAAATAGTTTTGAAAAAAAAAAGTTCTTAAACTTAATGGATTCCATCACTTGAATTGTTGATTTGGCAGGTTTAGCAGCCAAACCCCATGTAGATCCAATACGTTGTTGTCTCAATATTAAAAAAAAATCATCTTAAATTATTTTTTAAAGCCAAATCATATTTCTTATCGATTGTTCATGTAGTCTTTGGACCTATCAAGTCAAATAGATCATGTAAAAAAAACTCTTACGTGATTTAATTTTAAATTTATGCTAGACAAGCAGTCAGGTCGAGAAATTTTAAGATTGACTCATTGGGTCACGTTTAATAATAATATCAAATATTCTTCTATGGCTTTTTTTTTTGTTGATATTTTTTATTAGAACTAAAGTGTAGTGCGGCAATGTAAACTAAATAGTTAAAAAAAAAAAGCAGTCAGTTATGGTAAATTAAGATTAATGAAAATGCTCTATTTTCTTTATCATAAACTTGCTCGTTTGGTATTGTGCTAGTGGTTGTTTTTCAAAGCAATTTTTGCTTGAAAATATATCAAAATAATTTTTTTTTTTACTTTTTTAAAATTTTATTTTTGACACCAGCACATCAAAACAATATGAAAACACCAAAAATAATTAATTTGAAGCAAATAATATAATAAAAAATATTCATTTTTTTTTCAAAAAATATTTTTAAAAGATAAAAACAAACGTGTTGCATGAAATAAGTCGCGAGCAACTTGTTAAATGATTTTGGTCTTCCATTTGCATACCATTCATGTGAGGCTTTGATGAAAGTCTTCATAGAAATCACAATTTTACTAATAATTACAAAAAATAAAAAAACACCTAAAAGGCATCAATCTCTTACTATGACCTTAGACTCATAGCACTATGAATTGGAACGATGTTATGACATCTAAGCCCTTATTCATAAAACTACAAGATGTTGCTTTTGAAGATGTTTTCGTATTTTGTATAGAGATTTAATTGGCATTGTTGAATTCATTAAAGGTGGATTTGTCTTCATATAAATTTCTGGCACAATGTAATGGTTTTTTTTACCTTTATAGAAAAATAATATATACTTATTCATTTGGGGGTATTTTTATATTTTTAGATTTAATTGTACAGTAAACTCACGAACTTATCATTGAAAGAAAAAATAAGAAATTAAAAAAGAAAATGTTTTCAATTTCATCTCCAAAGGTTCTTTTTATCTTTGAAATTTGTTCGTTATAAAATTCAATACAACCTTTTAATTAGTTTTTTTTCCAGATTTCTTCCATGGTTTTTTATTTAATATTTTTGTTATTTAAAATAATTTATAAAATTAAATATTTTTTTCAATTTCATCCCCCATGAATTTTTCATATGTTTAATTTGGTCTCTATTTTTTTTTAATTTCTATATATTGTATTTAAAATGGTTTATAAAATTAATTTGTTTTTCGATTTCATTCTCCTTGGAGTTTTTTTCCTTGTTGATTTTTTAAACTTCTTAGTTTGATTTTGTTTTACATTTCATCATTCAACATTAAATTTAATTTTGTTTTATATATTGAAATTTTTTTTCCTCAAATTGAGTCATCACTCTCTTGATTTTTATTTTTGTTTTGGATTTTTTTTTTTGCGAAATAGTGGCTTTAGGAATTTTTAATTTTCCCTTCAATTCAATATTTGATGATATTTAAGGTTTTTCCCATTAATGTTTTGATTTTTTATTTTTATTCTTCATATTTTTATCAAAGTTTTAATTTGTTTTTAATTTTATCATTGAATCTATAATTTTGATTTTTCTCAATTTCATAAGTCAGGTTTGTTGATATTTTTTTCACCTTTTTTGTTTATTGTTTTTAATTTTATCTTTTATTATTTTTGATTTTTAGGAATTGACAATTATTATTTTATTTATTTATTTTATGATGTCAAGTTGTTAATTTTTTTTTTAAAAAATACACTTAAACATGATTTTTTCTATTGTGAAGTGCGGGCAAACTATTTTTAGTTAATACTATTTAGGAATGTAACTGCGGCAAATTTCTACTGCGCTGATGCAAAAACATTTATTTTTTAGTTAATACTATTTAATAGAGGAACCCGTGGTCAAGGATTTGATTTCTAGATAACTTGTTTAATTCGTTTCTTCCTACATTTTCTTATTTTTCCTTACCTATGATGACGTGGCATTTTTTATGCTGTCTAAAGCAGGAACATGCATATGGTTATCACGTTTTGTCGCCTATCAAGAACATAAATAAACAATGCTAAAAGATATATATATATATAAACCCTAGCCAGATCCTGGTTTATAGAGCCATATTTGGTCAAATTGTCAGTTGATTATACGATAAAAAATGACATTTGAGTCGCATTAGTTAATCTTAATCACAGTGCCCAATTACCAATATACCCTTGAGGCCAAGGTTTAGTACAAGATTTGCCGAGTTTCTAATCTCCCTACCTGTTGTTTTTTTTTTATTTTTAAAAAAATTTAAAATTTTATTTATGTTTTTTCTTTGCTTTAAATTAATATATATTTTTTATTTTTTTAAATTATTTTAATGCGTTGATATCAAAAATAATTTTTTTTAAAATAATAAAAAATTATTATTTTTATATATTTTTGAGTAAAAAATATTTTGGAAAAACAATTATAATTATATTTTTTAAATATAAACATGTTCTATTCTAATACGTAATAACTTGATGTAATTTTTTTTTCCTCATTTTTAGATTTTTATTTGATTAAGATGTAAAATGTAATTCTTTAAAGTAAAGCAAAAGCCGAAAACATGATTAGAAGGTTATTTGTAATTATATTTTTAAGATATTAACGTAATCCTAAAGCATTTAATGACGTGGGGCACCCGCACTCTCTCATAATAATTCGAGGTCCCTTCTTGTTCGAATCAACATTATATTTTATGTGATATTTTATATTATAAGTATTATTTATAAACGTAATATCACTTTACTTGTCCAATTTCTGGAGGGTCTCGAGGTGTAAAGAATACCCATGTGAACTTCTCGCTGTTTAAAAGGATATTTTTTAAAATTAGCACGGTTTTTTTTAAAAGAATTTGACAGAATAACATGTCATGAGAAAGTTTGGGTGAAATAACTTTATTATTTTTGTGTTTACAAGTGTGATATTTATTAAATATATATTTTTAGTTGTAATATATTTATATATAATTATTTAGAATCATCCATTATCTCCAGTTTAATTATATGAATGACATTGAAAAACAGAGAATAATTTTTGTTTAAATAATAATTTTTTAAGATTTTTTTTAAATCTATTTTTAATATATAAATTGAATAAAAATATATATTTTAACTCATAAAATATATATAGAAAAAAGGTTAATTAAATTATTATTTCTTTATAATTTTAGTAAATATAACATTTAGAAATAATTATATATAATAAACATTGCATTTTTAAAACACAACAAAGTAAAAATATATTAGTTTGGTATAACTTTTTGTTCCTATATTAATTCACAGATTATTTTAATTTTCTATGTTAATTTTTTAATTTATCTTGTTTATAACTGATGATCCCTTGAAATTAAACAATTTTTGTGTTTGGCATTGCGTTTTGAAAGTGTTTTTTTTTTTTTTAAATTGAATTTTTTTTAAACTTTAAATTAATATTTTTTTTATATTTTCAGATTATTTTGATATGCTGATATTAAAAATAATTTTTTAAAAATAAAAATAAAAAATACTTTAAAAATAATCACTACCATATTTTTAAATACATTATCTAATATAATATTACCCCCCCCCCCTCTTAAACACCTCCATTGCTAGCGTTGCTTGCTTCAAACAAGTTCCCCTCATCCCTTTCTTTCTGTCAGACAAAGAGCGTGAGATAATAATAATAATAATAAATTGTGTTAATTATTTAAGAGACCGTACCATTGGAAGTATACATTCTACAACTTAACTGATCAGTAGGAGCATTTACTAGGGCTTGCTTTTCCTCAACGGTCACTACCTCCCTTGAGCCCCAAAGCCCAAAAGAACCATCTCTTTCCTCTAGTTTTCCCTCCTCACAGGTCACAACCAGAGTCTTGCTGCTGATGCCATTAATTGGCCCCTCCTCCACCATAAAGCAAATCCACAATTAAAGGCCCCCTTCACTTTGGAGCTACCACAAAGCGAAAATGTCAAACAAGTCCCCGATTTTTCCCATTCCCGAACCTCAACACTTCAGCGACTATGGCTTTGACCCGCAGATTGATTACTTTCAGGTTTGTTTAGCTCATCAGTTCTTTATATGATGCTCTTCACTTGCTCTTTTGCGTCCATTTACTTGTTTGATGCTCTCAACTGGCCCCGTTTGTTTCGATTTCCATGAAAATCAGTTCCTGGAGGAAGCAAGAAACCACAAGAGAGAGACGACGACGACAAGGTCTTCCGTTGATTCCTTACACTTCAAGCTCCAGAAACCCATTTCAAAGGAGGAGTCTGCTAATAGAACGATCCACAAACCCAACAACAAGAAGAAGAAATGGTGGAGAAAAGCTTTGCTATTCTTTAAGTGGAAGTGGATCCACAGTAATCACAAGGATGATTATCTTGGTCACGGAGATGTTCATATAGCAAGGGCGAGAGCTTTCGGAGCTTCCATCTCAGGGCCTGTTTATTTAGCTGATAGTTTAAGTGGATCAAGCACTCCTTACAGGTCCACTAGCAGACCATCATCAGGGCCTCTAGCTGGATCCTTGGCTCCGGCAAGAAAGGGTGATATGGAGATACCTTATTTGAGCCTGAGGGAGCTAAACATGGAGCAGCGGCAGCAGCAGCAACGGAGTATTTCAACTTCTGCAATGCCAATATATTTGGTCACTTGAGTTTTAGATTAGTGGGTCTGTTTAGTGACTAATTACTTGTTGGTTTGGTAATGGCATGGCTAATCCGGGGTGCTCTTTCAGTTTCTTTATGAATGTTTATTGCCATCTTTCTGGGTTTGCCCCTTTTTTCAGCAAACTGCAAAGGTGTTTGATCGAACCTTTCTGGAGGGGTCCTGTCTTTGGGGTGCTTTCTTGCTCGCTTTTTCTTTTTTAATTTCTGCAGCTGATGAAACCCTGTTGTTTGACTGAGTTATCGATTCCCCTGTGGTCGTGTATTTTGTCTTCCGGTGATCTTTTAAAAATATTTAAATTGTTTTATAATTGTTTTGCTATGTAGATATAAAAAAATAAAAAATATATTTTATTCGGACAAGTTTAGCAAATTACAAACACTTTTTATTCCATGCTAATCACTATTCATGGATCAACTTCTTTCTCCTAAACCACCATAGAAACCGATTTATTTTATGATTTTTTTATATCTGCATAGTATTTAATACACTTTCTTTGTATTGATACTAAACTTTGGATCCTAAAAACTTCATGTGAAACAGCATCGATTTGTTGTATTGGCTCGTGAATATAAAAAACAAACGATCTACTCGCATTAGATCTTGCTTGCGCAGCGGAACAAACGGTGCAGGCGAACACGCATCATCCTCCGGGAAGGAAGGTGGCGATTGCTTGCGGTGGATGCAAGATTCTGGAGGAGTCTATGCAGCATGCCTGTGGGGACCTAAATTATGTGAAGAAAATAGTATTAATAAATCCCAGCAGCGTTATTTAAAAACAAAATCACAATTTCATCCCTTTTTTATTTTTATTTTTCATCAATATACAAGGGCAAGTGGAGGTTGGAGATCCAAATTGACAGAGAAAAGGGTTTGTGATTTGTCATGAAGCTGCCACAAAGATCCGAAACAAGAACCGGCGGCATAAATCCTCCATGTGCATCTTTTCGTGTGATACTGAGGCGTCATGATGTTCTTCTTTCTTTTCTCTTCTTTTCTTCTCTGAGAGGGTATATTTTATCATTTTGTGCTTTCATAAAATACTAAATATTTGGTTGTAATGCTCTTACATTATACTATAGCGTGTAAAATCACTGTGATGCTATTGTGTATATAAAATATTTCTACTGTGCTACCACACCGTAGATATTTAAAATATTACAAATCAGCGGAGTGTTATCTTCTTCTTTTTTTTTTTTTTTTTTTAATTTTTCTTTTCTTTTCTTTTCCTTTTTCAATTCACCCCCCCCTTTTTTTTTTTTTTTTTTTTATCTTCCCTTTTTAATTTTAATTTTTTTCTATTTCATCCTAGATTTATTTTACAGTTGTTTGGTTTAAACTTAGGTTAAACAAAGAGTTGAGTATAGAGATTTTTTTATTTTATTTTCATTATTTGTTTTTTAATTTCAATCTTATTTTTTTTTAATGATCAATCATGCTATTTTTAGACCGATCAAGTTGGCTGAATCACATCTAAACAACTTTTATATTATTTAATTTTAAATCTGAATTAAACAAGAAGTTGGGGCCTGAGGTTTCTTTATTGTCAATTTCATTTCTTTTTTTTTTTTTAATTTTATCCTCAATTTTTTTTAATGATCGACCGGGATGCCTTTAAACTGACTAAAATGACCAAGTCACATCAAAGAAACTCTTACACGATTTAATTTTAAACTCGAGCTATATAAAAAGTATAAAGAGATTTTAAAGTAACACATCATGCCTAGTTTTATAAAAATATCAATTAGTTTTTTATGGCCCGGATATTTTTTGTTATATTTGAAAAAAATTGATTCAACCTGTAATATAGCGCAAGCTTCTAAACTAATTAAATCTAAATCATTAAATTTAAATTGAATAATTATAATTTAGTCCATGATGGACCGATATAAAAATAACTTAATAGTAAAATCTAAAATTAATAATGAAATTTGAAACATAACCGATCATGTTCATTTAAGAATATGAGAAGATTCGAACCTTAAATATCCAACATTAAAATTAATTTTAAGATTTGAGACCTAGCAGGTTGTGCTTATTTAAAAATATGAAAAGAACCAAACCTTAAATATCTAAGATTATAATATATCCAACATTAAAGTTTTTGCGTTAAGAGTTTCGGTATTCAAACATGAAATTAAAGCACGGCTCTGACATCTCCTCTCTCTTTTCTGATACTGTTTGGAATTCTATAGTTATTGTTTAAAATGTTTTTAATTAAAAATATATAAAATTAATATTTTTTTTTATTTTTTAAAAATTATTTTTAATATCAACACATTAAAATAACCTAAAAATATTAAAAATATATTAATTTAAAATAAAAAATAAAAAAAATTTAAATTTTTTTCAAAAACACTTTAATAATAACAATATTAACCAATTTACAAAAACATGCTTTATCATATTTAAATTGGCTGTATCTTCTCTTCTTTCGATTTTATCGGTAATTTTTCCAGCATCTTTCAGAGCTAAAGAGTCGATATTAAATCCTTCTTTTCTTCTCCTTCATTTCTTTTTCTCTGAGAGGGTATATTTTATCATTTTGTACTTTCATAAAATACTAAATATTTGGTTGTAAATTGTAATGCTCTTACATTATACTATAGCGTGTAAAATCACTGTGATGCTATTGTGTATATAAAATATTTGTACTGTAGTACCACACTTTAGATATTTAAAATATTACAAATAACAGGAGTGTTAATTTTTTTTTTATTCAAAAAGTTATTGGATTTGATACTCTATTTTTTTTTTTTCTTTTCTTTAATCTTAGATTAGACAAGAAGTTGGGTTTGGAGATTTCTTCATTGTCAATTTTATCTTTTTTTTTTCAATCTCATCCTTAATATTTTTTAAATGGTCAGTCGAGATGTTTTTAGACCGGTTAAGTCAATTAGATCACGGCAGAACAACTCTCTTACAGTTTAATTTTAAATTCAAGTTGCGTAAGAAATTAAATCAAGAGATTTTAAGGTTTATCCACCATATCTAATTTTATAAAAAATATCAAATAGCTTTCTATATTCTAAATATTTTTTATTATATTAAAAAAAAAGTAATTTAACTCATAACGTAATGCAAGTTTATAAACTAATTAGATCTAAATCATTAAATTTAAATTAAATAATTATAATTTAGTATAAGATCCACAAAAAAATAACTTAATAGTAAAATTAATAATTAATAATGAAATTTGAAACATAACCAATCATATTCATTTAAGAATAGGACAAGAATCAAACATTAAATATCCAACATTAAAAGCAATTATAAGATTTGAAACCTAGCAGGTTCGTGTTTATTTAAAAACATGAAAAGAATCAAACCTTAAATATCTAAGATTATAATATATCCAACATTAAAGTTTTTGCGTTAAGAGTTTTGGTATTCGAACATGAAATTAAAGCACGGCTCTTACATATCTAATTATAATTATTTTTTAAAATATTTTTTATTTAGAAATATATTAAATTAATATTTTTTATTTTTAAAAAATTATTTTTAATATCAACGTATCAAAATAATCTAAAAACACTAAAAATATATTAATTTCAAATAAATAAAAAATAAATAAAATTAAATTTTTTCAAAAATATTTTAAAAATATACCAGTAATATTAACCAATTTACAAAAACATGCTTTATCATATTTAAATTGCCTGTTTCTTCTTTTCTTTCGATTTTATTGGTAATTTTTCCAGCATCTTTCAGAGCTAAAGAGTCGATATTAAATCCTTCCTTGATGAATTTTATACTCATAATCCATATATTTTTAAAAACTTATATATATATATATATATATATATATATAAATTCAAAAATAGTAAATATAGAGCCAACCTGTTTACTCGTGGCCATGGACAAGTTCGTTTTCTTCTTCTTTTTATTATTTTCTTTTTCAAGTCTTCAGGTTGTAGTACATAATATTTTTCTTTGTTATCGTAAATTTTATCCTTGCTCTCCAATGCATTTCTTAAAACAATAAAATTTTCAAGAAATATTATTTCAATCACACTTTCACTTATTTTATTTTGTGTGATAAAGTTTTATGAAATAGAAGTAATAATAAAAGATTACGGAGTGAAATGAGAAGCATGGAAGAAAAGAAAAACCAAAATAACAAAAAGATAAAATAATATAATAGACGATTAACTAAAATAAAATAAAAATTAAAAACTAAAAGATAAATAGGGATCTTCTTTTTGTATTGTAGAAATTCAAATAAAATTAAAAAAAAAATTATAGTTGACTTCAATAATATGAAAAGTTATAATAAAGATGTTTAGAGAATCTCCAATCATATATCTCATTGAAGTTAAGAGAAAAAGGAAGAGATCTTGCACATTTTAAGAAAGGAAAAATTGATACTTGACCTTAGAATTTTTTGGTTCTCATTCACAAATAAAAGAATAAAAAAAAGATTTTCTAATTAATTATTGGATTTTATTTTCTTGGGTGTTCAATACTATAAATTGGGGTCTGAAGCACAACAAAAAAGATACTAAAAAAACTAGAAATAGACCATAAAAGAGACCACAAAAAAAGACTACAAGAGGAGAGAAGAAGAAGAAAAAAAGGAAAGAACAAAAAATAAATAAATAAACTTTAACTGCTAACGCAGGAAGAAAGAAGAGAAGAAGAAGGTGCAGCTGATGCAACGAGTCACGCCCCCCAATCCTCAATGGCTTCTCGCCTACTTCAAGAATATATTGTCAAAGATTTATATTTAAAAATGTGATAAGGTCGGAATAAATAACCCATGATGAGGGTGGGGGGACGGGTTGCAATACATTTATTTGAGGAGTAATATTTTGACCTTGGTGTAGAGTATTTATAGGTGGATGTACATGTTAGCTTGTTGTAAAATTTGCACCCGAATGGTATTTTTCATTAATTTATATTTGATTAAATAGACAGTATAATGTTTTTTGAATTTTTCTTTATGTAATTGTATAAAACCCTGTAAATTTATAATTTAAACATGCGAATGTGAAAAATTCCATATAAGCATAAGATTGAAAGTGGTATGATCTCGATGAGTGATGGAACCGAGATAAGAAATAATAGATAAATATGATATATAATGGAGGGGATAACCTCCATAAAATGAATTTTGGTTTAGAATTCATAAGAATAGAGAAACTGGTAATACGTTTTGATGGATAAAAGAATGAGAAAAATGATAAAATATTTCTAAGAAATAAATGGGGTAATAAAGAATAAATTATAATAAAGGATAGTGCAATGAAAATGACAGGACTGAAGGTGCAAGCACTAATTAAAAATCAATTACGTTACTTTGAAAGACTAATTTGTTGGTTGTGTGGATATGAATGCAGTGGAACCATGAAGAAAATGAAATGAAAGAAATTTGGAAAATGAAAAGTTAGCCTTTTATTTCAATCAACATGTTCATATAATAATGTTTCTTCCTATTCTTACACCATAATCATTATTCCTCTCATTTAAAGAATACACAATTAATCTATAACAATATTAATAACAAGAACATATTTTACCATTACATCTTCTATAAACCCTAACACCCACACAATTCTAATTTCATCAAAACATATATTTAATCAAGTTTATTAAATTTTGCCAAAAATAGCAATAGATTCAAAAAGCAATAAGTCATCTACCTTAGTTTTTATTCGAACCCAACAGTCAGAATATAGAGCTTAGAGTCTTGCACAATATATCTCAAAATCTAAATGATCCAATGGTTAAATCTCCCTAGATCTAAATAAAACTGAGCTAACCTAAAAATTAACGAGCTACTGTTCAACATGAACAAAACCTTGCCGGAGAATGTGTTTTCGATCTCCACCGTCCTGAATGAAGACCACATCTAGGCGCACCACATATCCAAACATAGACATGATCCAAAAATTGAGATGTTTCAAGGCCAAATAAGGATGCATGTGCTCAATTTGAAAAAACAGGGACTAAATTGAAATTTACCTAAAATATTTTTTTAAAAGCCTTACTTTATAAGGTTTGAATGAACGATGTGTCACTCAAATTTTAATGAAGAAATAAGTGACACGTCATCCAGCCATGTTCACCATTTTCTTCAACAAACGAATGTTGATCAAGATGTCACTTTTAGGAGAATGAATGTGGCATCTCTGACCTCTCAGAGGTGTCAACCACCATAACTTGAGTGAGAATCATCTCCTTTACAAGTAGCAATTATCCTCATCATAAATTTGTACCTCATTTAGCTCAATGAACTCAATAACATCTTGTTCCTTATCAGTCTCCCCTACAATGGCAGATTCGAGCTAATCTAGAGCTTACCTTTCAATTAATGAATATGGAGTTATAAACCTCTAAATCAAGAGTGGTTGGATCCTCATAGTAGATCTACATACCTTCTACAAATTCAAAACCTTTAATGAATCATTTATGTCCTGATCCATATAATGACCTTGACAAAGTACCCAACCTAATCATTCATGATTAAAGAAAATTGCACAACGATAGAAAGACTAGAAAGATGTTTTCTCATGTGTGATTTTTGTTTATAAGAGGACAAAGGGGGACCAAGCACCCTCTATTTTCAAATAGGAAGGTTTTGGAAAAGAGAATAAGAATCTTCTTTAACAAACTCTTCGCAAAAACCATGGCGAGTTTACCTATAAAAGTTATCTGCTCTTGAACACAAAAAAGAAAGAGGCGAGGAAATAGAGAGAAGTAAAACATAAGAAATCAAAGAGGAAAAAAAAAAAGAAATTCTTGAGGTTTAAGAGCAAAAATACAAGAACATCGTATGCAAAGTTAGGAATACAAAAGAAGGGCATTCAAGCTAAGGATTAAAAGCCTAAAGCAAGGAGAAGAGAAACAACAAACTTCAAAAAAAGGAATCAATAGTAAAGAAAGTAGTGTTGGGTCTTTAAAGGTATATACCTACCTTGATGAGGGAATAGAACTCAATGAGCATACCCCCATCCCCTTCGATGCTTTTTAAACTCTTGTAGGATTGTTTACTATTTATGCATTATGTTTTAGTTACTAATACTTGTGTTTAAATGCATTTGTTCATATTTGAAGTAATATGCATATATGTGTTTGATGCCTAGTTAGTTATTTTAAAGTTGACATTTGTTTTCATTAATTTTGTTTAAATGGCAGTCTAGCATGTTTTAATACCTAGTTAGTAAGCAAATTTGTTTTAATTCCTATTGTTTCTCAAAAAAAAGTATAATTACATTTTGTTCTTGGTGGAATGATGACAAACTAGGGTGGTGTTCATGATGATGACAATTAAGAATGTAATTAGAATTAATGCAACAATGTTTTGGTTAAGGAATTGCATTGTTTAGATCCTAAGGTTTGATTTGGTTGAGCTATTGTTTTATCCTTTTTTTTTTTTGTTTCTTTAATGTTTTTTATGGTTTAAGTCGATTAGGAGATGCATGCCTAAGCTAGACTTGAAATGTTTATGCTTTGCTTCTATGGCTTAGGCCAATTCTAAATGTAGGCATATTTATGTGTATTTCTAGTTATTAATGTTCTTAAGCTAAGATTTTTAATTTCCTATAAACTGATGTTTTAGCTTGACTTTTGTACTCTAATAGAAGTTGATACTTATATATGTTTATTCGTTTCCATTTATTTGTCCTTTAATTGTCTATTTTGGATCTAAAGTTTGAATGTTAGGGTTTGTGTTCTTGGCTAGCGGGTTTGATTTCAAGTTATTCTGAGTTTTTTATTCTTATCCAATGCATCATTCTGTTTCACTCCTCCTTTCTCTATCTATTTGATGATAAAAATCTTAGCTCATAATTTTAAAAAATAAAACTATATTAATAATTTTTAATGTTCTCATAAAATTAAAACATATTATAAACCATTTTTACTAAATCACATAATTCAAACCAAATAATTAAGTAATAATATAAGTAATGAATCTATATTTTGTAAAACATATCCTAACATAAAACCCAATGAGAGTTAGTGTAAATATCTTTTACTCAATTAGTTGGTTACACGTGATACTGACTTTGTTCATGTAAATATATTTAATTTGTTAATAAAAGTTTATTTATCTTTAATATTCATCAAATATTTGATTAATAAATCTAGAGTAAAGATAAAGTCCTTGGAACAAACTTGTTTTGTAAAGGAAATTATAAAGTTGTTATAATTATGGAATTCGTATTGCATCAAAACATTGTTCCTAAATGCTCCTAGTCAATGTTCTATTAAGACTAAATGTTAATTAGAGTTGTTGAAACTGATACATATTATGTTCTTTCCTTTATGAAATGAAATAGTTGTTCTCATAAACTGAGATACGAGGGATACCTAGGATTAATATGTAGGTGTTTGTCAGATGACATATACACTGAAGACCCGCATGTGAATTCTATATGGAGAGATCACTTGTGTTTATGGAAATGATCACATGACAATTGTGTACATAATCCTTAGACTTGAAATCACTAAGTTATCTTATATAGAAAATGTTATGTTTTGATCCTATTACATGTTGCTCTAATCAGGGGTAATAAATTAGAAAATATTAGGTATAACATGAACTATATAAAGATATTTGAGTAATCAAGAGATGACTCGTCATCCTAAGCGAATTAGAGAAAATATTTTATATGTTCTCAAATAGTATTGATTGTAAAATCTTATACAAGGTGAAATGAGATTTGTAAGAGTTTCAAATCTTATTCAAATAATTAATGTTATGGTGTTGAGAACAAATATGATTTGACAGAATAGATACACTTCATGTTATAATGTTTAAATTGAAACATTGTTGATGAAAGGATAATAATTACACTGAAAAACTAGTCACTAAAAGGATAAGTCAAACTACACCACTTATGACTTTTCTAATATTTATGGGATCATGACAGGTTGTTAAATATTGTACTTTATCATCAAATATAAATCAATCAATTATTGAATTGATATTGAATTAAGTTGTTTAATTTATTTAATTCTATTTTATTTAGGATTGTAATTTATATTTGTACCAACTTATTAGAAAATCTAATGAGTCACGTACATAAGAATTATTGATCAAAAATTAAAATAGAATGATTAATCATATGTGACCTGATTGTAAATAAATTTTAGAAATTGAGGACTAAAATATAACTTATATAGAGAATTACAATTTTAAACCTGAAAAAATCAAGTATAGACTTGATTAAATAAATTTTAAAAATTATCCTAAAATAATAAAGAGAATTCATATTTTATTATCTATAAGATTTTCAGATTTCTTTGTGATTAGAAAGCTATGTATATGATTCAAAAAAAAAATATTATTTGTAGTCCATTACCATTAAAAAACCGAGTTTTACTCGCTTTTGTGAGTCTTTTCCCCAAGATTCCCTCTTTCATCAACGAAGACAGAGCTTGACACTGTTATGAATTAACAACTCCTCTGTCCGTTCTAAACAAGCAGAAGCTCGTCAAGCACCAGACTCAACACACCACGTTTGGAGTTACACCTGTCTCCATGTGGTTGGTGATTAGATTGGGTTGCTTGATGTCCTGGCTCCGAATCAAGACAAGGTTTTTGTTCTGGGGCATGATTGCGGTGCTTTGATAGCTTGGTATTTGTGTTTGTTTAGACCAGAGCAGAAAGAGTTAAAGCTTAATAACTTTGGAGTAGAAGATATTGCAGAGATGACCTCTCAAGGAATTCTTAATGCATATTTTTAAAAATTATTTTATAACCTTAATTTTAAAAAGTATTATTAATTAAACACATTAAACTACTTTGTTGAACTTCAATTTCAACCACAATTTTAACCAAATATATATAAATACCAAACCAACATCAACCAAAAATACTTTTTATAAAATAATTTTTTTCAAATTATAACCACAAAAATTACCACAATACCAATACCAATACCAAGATAGAGACTACACGTTTCAAGTTTGCAAAAACTTTTGTTTCAATAAATTCCATTTTGTTACAAATTATATCAAGATAAAGAAATTATGTAGACTGACTGATTTTGCATTATTAATTTAAAAAAAAAAAAACAATTCACAATATCACACGCAAACTTTTGCAAGGGCTAGGGTTAGTTGTTATGTACACATGTAAATATTTATTATTGAATAAAATACAAGACAAGAGCTACAATATTATAACTACAATATTATAACTAACGATAGTTTCTTCCCTTTCTCTCGAGCAAACTCTTTCCTTTTATTTCCTCACGCCACCCAATTCTCCTAGTTACAACGGGCTCGTCCAGCCATCGACCCCAGCTCCAGGCGGAACACCCCCAATGCTAAGACATGGGATTCGTGAAAGAAAAAGACATTGTTTTTTTGCTTTTAGGTTTCAGGTTTAGGCCTCGGAATAGAGATTAAAATCTCAGATTTGTCATCAAAGACTAAAAGCTTACAAAAATTCATTACGTGTATGGCAGAAGAAGAGAATACGAGTAACCTTATTTCCTGATCATTAGACGCTTGTAAGCTACGCAATTCAAACACAACAGGAAGTTTTCATCTTCAAGCAGTAACATAAAGGCAGCAAGTTTAACCCCTCCTAACTCATGCTGCATCAAGAAAAAATAAACATATATCTGGATCATTAAGCATCTATGGACAATAATGGACTTAACGAAAACCTTATTATTCATGATTTAAATCTTATTGAATTCGATTTCCAGAACTTACAACTTGTTTTTTTCTTTCCCGGTTACTGAACCGTACGCGAAAGAGGTGCTGCGTGTGATGAAAACATGTCATCTTGCAACCAGTCAAGACAACTCATCTCATAAGCAACATGAGCAGCTCTGGATTTTCAATTAACTGTTTCCACTCATTGCAAAATCTTGCAACAGTCGCCCCATCCAACACTCTATGATCTGCACCTATATTTACCTGAGAAAGAGGCATGCCAGAGAGGCAGATTA
Source organism: Populus alba (assembly GCF_005239225.2). Lineage (NCBI taxonomy): Eukaryota > Viridiplantae > Streptophyta > Magnoliopsida > Malpighiales > Salicaceae > Populus > Populus alba. Next base: position 17,982,117 of record NC_133291.1, read on the forward strand.
ATCCACAATAACAATGGAAAGCTACAAGCACCATAGTTTTTACAATCATAAGTGCAATGTACAATTTTAGCCATTTTTGTCACAAGAGTTCTCTAATTGTTTGAAATTGCATGCTGATTTTGTAATAAGATTTTCCTATACAATGGACCGTGGTTTACTTTTTCTCAAGAATGACTTGCCTAGTTACAGTAGTTTATTTCCAAAATAATGAGCATATAAATATAATGGTGTATATCCCAAGGTCATTTGGAAGATGGTGTTAGCTCTTAGGATTACTCTTAAACATATAAAAAAGAATGAGCATGAAGTAACTGAAACACTGTTTACCGTCATAACTGATGCAGGATATGCATTTCCACCATCTGCAAAACAAAGCACTTTCTGAATTCGGCCAATTGCAATAATGGCCACTTCAGGCAAGTTCAGGATGGGAGCACCAAACTTCCCACCAATTGCTCCAATGTTGCTTAGTGTTATTGTTCCACCAGTTATGTCCTCTGGGTTGAGCTTATTAGCCAAGGCCAATTGTTGCAACCATGAAAGCTCCTTCGTTATCTAAATACATATGTGGACATTGTCAATAAAACCATTAAAAAGGAAAAAAATTACAACAAAATTTTAAGGAGAAGCGATCTGAAAGTAAACACATTTGAGAGCAAAACATGATTGATATATATATATATATATATATATATATATATATATAAAGGCACTATTTCATTCTTGCCTATACTGATGGGTGATCCTAACCATTAGAGTGCATATAAAGCAAGTTTCAACCTTAAAAAAAAAAAAAACACTGGTTTCAATTTGAATATATATTAGACCATTTTAACTCTCATTATCAAATCAATCAGGTTATATATTCTCCAGTAACTATTAAGTGTGTAAAGAAAAATGTTTGAAGTCAAACTCAATAACAACAAGAAAGAAGCTGCCAGATAAAAAGCAGAGTGGAATAGAAGATAGTTTCTTATGTAAATAAAACAGACAGGAATCAGTAAAACAACCTCCAAGATGGAAAGAGACTGGACATTCTTTATGTTGGGTACAACTAAACCAGATGGAGTAGCCATGGCAATTCCAATATTGTGGGAACCTATGACATTCAACAGTTATTGTGACCACAATCAAAACTAGAAAAGAGGGTTAAGGGCATCAATAAGAATACTCAACATAATCCAAGCAACATACTGAATAATAGATCTCAAAAGAGCAATAATTATTTTACATCAGAACTAACAATTCTTCCATCAAGAAGAAATATAAACATGTGCCCATACATCCTTGTAGAACCAAATATAGAGCCTCTGGTGGATACACCCATCTTCTGTTGAAGTACAATAATTTGTATTGGTTTTATAAGAGCAGTCAATACCGGTGACTTATTGTCAATCTATAATACAAAAATGTTTCTCTTATTATAAACTTTTTGTTGGCACTGGATCTAATTCAAGCTTTGTTAGATTCTCAAAGACTTGCATAGGACATTAAAATTACCATTTTAAATTATGTTGAGCAGAAATGCTTTCATAAGCAAGAATCATAGTGCCCATACACTGAAATGCCTACTGTGAAATCGTAGTTTTCTACTGCTCGTTGAGCATGTGCCCATCAGAAAATAGAGGCAGTAAGCAACATTATAGCAGCAAAGAAGAATAAATCAACAAACCTTTCAGGACGACCTCCATTGAGTCCTCATTAAAGCAGCTATTAATCCACGGATATTTGCTGATGGCCACTGAGAGTGACTTTATCAAAGATGGAAGGAATGTATGCTTCACACCTGGTTCAGTGTTACTGTTTTGGAAACTTTCTTTAAGCTCCACCAATGCATCACAATTTATCTCTTCTACATAATGAAAATGTGGAACTTTTGCAGCCATAGACATTGTTTTCACAATCGCACGTTGGAAACCCCTGGGAAGAAAAAAACAATGACTTTGCATTAACTTTAAATTTAAAGTGGTTTGCCTAATAAGCATATTCTTTAAAAAATCCTAAGTAAATGGAATTGAACAAATAACTGTCCAGTATCAATACAACAACAAAAATGAGTTTTAGGGAGAGGGGGGAAGATTTTGTCTTTAAGGAAAGGGTTTAGACTTTACAGTAAAAGATTTGCTTTTCAGAGTAAAAGAAGCACACAAAAAGATTAGGGGTTCTGCAGTAAAAAGGTTTAGATTTTACAGCATAATTTTGGAATTTAAAATTAAAAGTTATCATATCTCACAGTACAAGATTTACAATACGAGTGTTCTTCCATCCCATATAAAACTTATTTGAGACTGTTGAATTCACAAGATATGTCTGATTTTCTATATACAGTTCCTATGTTAAAAAACTTCATCAGTAGGGATCCAACTATCATCGAACACAACTAACTACATGTACATGGTTATGGTTGCCTCCTTATGCCTTGGATAACAATTAATTGACGTTATGATTGCAATGATAGGGAAAGTTGACTCATCTGCAGTGTAAGAAATTGTCATGTTGTCCTAATCCTACAATTCTACAGAAAAATTTGGTAGCATTGTGAAGAGTAAAATGCCAAGGAAAGCAGTTTTGTATATTCCTGCCCCCTCCTCATGAAAAATAATGATAGAAAGAAGGTGTTTCAGTTCACATTTGTATCTAATATTTTACCTTAGGGGAACTTTCTTATCACCATGTTGTGATCCTAATTCAGCTGGGACATATGAGTGGTCCTCTTCACCTTTCAAAAATTGGTCTCTGGAATCAGCATTCTCAATGCCAATTGAATCTTTAATGATTCCTTTCAGAATAGCATGTCTCAGTATGTCTTCTTTTAATACTCTCCCATCTTTACCAGCTCCATGGACATCATTTAGATTTATATCATATTGCTTTCCAAGGTGTCGCACAGCTGGTGTTGACAGGACTCCACCAGTTTTACATTTATTCACCCCAGAATAATGAGAAACAAAATTTTCAGAAACATCTTGTTTCTGCGTTGGAACTTGAGCTCCTTGAACAACCATTTTAAGAAGAGACTCTCCAACCTGCAATGTAGTTACCCTTATTCGCACATATCATATATTACCAGAAATTCAAAATATCAATACACATGCATGAAAACTAATCTCATAGCTAACTTCAAGTTACAAACACCCCCTAATTGTGCAGAGCACAGTCTCCCTATCTTTTGGGTCCCCTTGAGAAATGGAGCCAGCTCTGCCATTGTGGCCCATTTTAGGTTCACACAGGCAGGTACTAGTGTTACCTAGCATGGCTAACAAAATAACAATTTGCTTCATAAATCAAAGAAAAAAATATTTGTTTGACATAGTTTCAAACTGAATTCCAACTGATTCCCCAAATTAACGTCTCCCACTCCGTAATTTCATCTTTTGTATCCCACGCCATTTCCCACACAGGGAAAACCACATCGCTAAATGCATACATATGAAATTCATAAAATTGAATTATTATTAATCTATAAAAAAAAATTCAAAATGTCAGCTTGATTTCTTCACCAAGCCAATGAGCAGTGAAACACGAAATTCTCACCTTTACAATATCTCCAGGAACATAGAGAAATTGAGCAACTTTGCCCTTATAACGACTCGTTATTTCAATAGTCGCTTTGTCACTCTGCACTTCACACAGTGGTTGAAATTCTTCAACTTGATCCCCCTACAACAACAACAATAGCATTACCATCTTTAAAAAAAACAATTTTAAACCCTGCTAAATCAACGCCAACATTATGATTTGAAAACAGTATCAAGACAAACATATCTCAAAACTTTGTCAGAGATCATTTCATTCATGCACTTACCTCTTTCACAAACCACTTGAGAAGTTCACATTCAGCAATACCTTCACCAGTTTGAGCCAAAGGCACATCAACAATTCCAGCACTCGTTCCCACATCAACCGAAGCTTGACTCGAAAACAAACACAAACCCACTTTCCTACACTCAATCTTGATCTACAAAAAACCCAACAGCCATCTAACAAATTATTCCAAAACAAAGCAATTAACTAACAAGTTACATAATATGAAAGAGTCACTCACGTTGATAGAGTTATTCGGATAACCAATGAAAGGAAGTTTGTGGGACGTTAATGGAGACGAAGTTGGAGATTGAGCAGTAGTATACGGGTAGAGAAATCGTGGGGTGGAGCTCCATGCCCGTCTATGACAAATCCTTCTTACAATCATCGTTGATGAAGACGTTGCTAATCACTCAGGGAAAATGGGAGAAACTTTTGTTGTTTGTTCAAGGAACTAGATTTATTTATTTTTTTCTCGCTCTACGCTTGGTTTCGAAGTTAAATTCTTTTTAACCAAAACAAATGTTTGGGCTAATATAATTTTAGCAAATTTGAATTATTTTGATGAACATGTAGAATATTATATCGAGATATTTTTACATAAAAAGTAAAACAAAAAAACACTTATAAAACTTATGATTCAATAATCTAATAAAATTTAAAATATATATATATATAGAAAAAAAATAATCCAGATTAACTTTATTAACTCGCCACCTATGACATGATATTAAATTTTTTACTTTTTAAAAATAATTTAGAAAAAAAAATCAAAACTAAATAAAAAAACTGACTCATAACATGTTAACTTGACTAACTTGCAATCCAAAATAATCTTATAAGAAAAAAAAAAAAAAAAACCATAAAAATACAAGAAAGCTCAAGATTAAATAGCTTAATGTTAAGGGATGAAATTGAAAGACAAAAATAAAAAAACATTGAAAAAAAATCTGAAATAACCTGAATTAACTTAATTGACCCACGACCCGAGATAACCCTATAAAATAAAAAATTGACATAAAACAAAAAAATCATTAAAAGAATGAGTATCAAAATTGCATATAAAATAAATAAAATAAAATATTGAGGGAAATTGAAAAAAAATTAAAAAAAGAGCAATTAAATAAATGAGGACAAAAATTGAATAAAAAAACTAAGTAAATCAAATTTTAATTAATGAATAAAATTGAAAACAAAACAAACTAAGAAAATGATAAAAGAAGAGTAATTAAAAGAATTGGAATCCAAATTCGATAAAAAATTAAACAAAATAAAATGTTGGGGGGAAATTAAAAAAAATAAATAAATATAAAAAAGAATAAAAAATAGCAATCAAAAGAATGAATATTATATTTAATATAAAAAAATAATACCAAATGGAAATAGATGTAATTAAAAAACAAAATCTAAAGAAGAATTCAAAATAAATAAAAACCAATCAAAAGAAAAAGAACTACAATTGAAAGAAAAACTAAATGGGAGGATAACTTTGAAATTTAGCTGCCCCACCACGGATTTCAATGAAATGAGAGAGAAAAGAGAGAGAGGAGTTAAAAAAAAACTCACCTAATGCTGAACCGCCATAACTTGGACTACATGCGTCTCCTTATCATCTTCGCCACTTATGAACATTTCAAGTGACACGATGGTTAGATCTGTTTACAACTAGTGAGCATTTCAAATGGCATTATAGTTGGATCTTTTAACTATCGAAAGACATCGCATGTTCATTCAAGTATGCAAGTGGTGTCTAACAATTTTTTCTTTTTTATTATTGTTTTTACTTGTTAAAAGATTATTTGCTCCCAATTAAATTAGATTATAATAGAACAACTATGTTGAAAATCTTAAAATACCTCAACCCCTTCCTCTTCTTTTTTAACTTAAAATGCAATGAAATAATTGGTTTTTTAAAAAAAGTAGGAAATAACGCAAAAAAACACTCTCTCATCCTTTATTTTTTAAAACTTCTTAATGTTATTTTGTATAATTTAACTGTGTAAGAAAAGTTGAACCATTATATTCTTGATCAATTTAATAATATCGAATGAATTTATAGGAAAAGACCATCTTATCACTATGTAGAGGGCATTTGTGTTGTCATGAAGGGCAAAGATGTCATTGCTCTAATATAAAAATTGATAGGGTTTAGTTTTTTCTTTAATTTTAATCACTACAAGATTTAATAGTTTTATTGACAGAATTTTTCCGTCGGTGTTAGACACATATTCCGTCCGTAATTAATTTACCAACGAAATCACCGACGGAAATGCTCTGTCGGTTAATCTTTCATCGATAATTTTTTGTCCATTGGTAATAAAAAAATATTATTACCGACACACGCGTCGGTAATTATTTAAAAATATTTTTTAAAAAATTATTTTATAAAATTATAAAATAATTAAATTAACATAAATCAACACTCTATAACATATACTCAAAATGCTTGGAAAAAAGAATAAGAAAATCAACTCAAACAAATTTGCAACAAATAAATAAAATGAAAAAATAAATTCAACTAAAAAAATTCATATGAAAAAAATGAAGTTGCAATTGCTAAAAATTTAAAAATCCTATAAATAAATCAACTAAAAATTGATCTCGTATGAAAAAAAAACTCACAACAACATTTATACAATTATTAAGAACAAAAACAATTAAAAATAAAATAGAAAACAAATATAGTGAAAAAATCCATGAAAAAAGAAGAAAAAAAAATATTACCTTAATGTAGTTGCAAGTGAAGCTAAGGAGAAAAAAACAATTTCGTAAAGCATATTAATTTTAAAAAAAAAAAACTAAGAGGATAAGAAAAGAAAGAAGAAGAAGACATACCCGAGCATGGAGGAAAAGAAAAAGAGATGAGAGAAAAGAAGAGAAAGAACTAGATATTGATATTTTTTACATATAGTGAAGAAGAAAAAGAAGTAGAAAAAGAAGAATAATAAGAAATGAGTGTCTCTTGTTAAATATGGGGATTCAGGCTTTTTATTGGGGCACGTTAGCGATAAATTTACCTACGGATAATTAAATATTAATATTTTTTTAATTATTCCGTCGGTAATATTTAATTTAAATTTTTTTATTTCGTAAAAAGTTTTCAGAAACCGCCAACAATTACCGATAATTTTTCAATCCGTCGGTGATTCCGTCTATAATATTTAAATAAAAAATTTAAATCAATTGAATTTTTTCAGAAAACTGCCAAATAATACCGACGACTTTTCAATCCGTCGGTGATTTTATCCGTAAAGAACAACAATTAACAGTTCAATTGAAAAGTGAACAGTTCTGGAGCTCTCTGGAAAATACCAACAGAAAAATGCGTTAGTGATTCCCTTTATAAATGACATGATGAACAATGTTCACAGTTTATGAACGAATTTACCGATGAATTTATTTTGTTGGTAAAAATGACACGTCATCATTTTTTTGCTTTGTTTTTTTTTTATTGTAATTTCCTCAGTATATACCGATGGAATATTTTCGTCGGCAAAATCCCTTGGAAATTTACCGACAAAAATATTTTCTCGGTATTTCCGTTTGTATTTATCAAATTTTTGGTAGTGAATTAGACAAGACAATTGTAATTTTATGGGGGGTTATTATTATATTTACAAGGTTTTAAATAAGCAATCCCTCGTCTTGGATTAAGATTTGTGTCTTTAAGCCCCTTTATTTATTCTAACTTTCAGATAGGCAGAAATTAAGGTGAGGCAGCTATCGAAAATAGACCGACTTAGATTTTACTTGCATTTAAGTAACTAGTGTCTCGAAATAAAAATACCAGATACAAAAATTATAAAAATATATATAGTTAAAAAAATAAAGATATCAAATAAATTATTTATGTAATAATTTTAAAATAAATCTAGCCAGATGTTGGTTGTACTGACTCTTATATAATCTCAATAAAAATATAGATTTTAAGAAAAATAAAATAATACCAATTCATATGAGAATGGTAGATCTATGCATATAGCTATAAATTCTGAATAGTGTAGTTCAATTCGTCAGGTTTTTGAGTTTATTTCATAGAGATTACCAGTTCGAGTCTTACAAATTTTAAAGTCATTAGAGATTTATATAATCATTAATATTAGAGCTCATGGAATTAGTTGAAATCATGCAAGCTGACTTGGACATCTATATTAATAATAAAATAAATAATAAATAAATAAAAACATTACAAGTTTCAATTCTCCTTTTCATTTACAAAAATCAATACTTCAAGGTTAAGACGACTCTAGAGATTAGGTGTAAATCCAGACTTAAGGCCATCCTAATTTTAGATGGGTCCTTGTTCATGCTAAGCACGAGGGCACGACATGGAGGTGAGGCGGTAATAGACCTTTTCTATGATAGCCGTGTGCTTTGCAACTAAAGAGGTGCAGCCTCGCCATAATTCCATTCGGATTTGTAGCCATTTATCTGATTATTTTTGTGTTTTTTTTTTTAAGATTTTTTTTATATCATTTTAATATATTACTATCAAAAATAATTTTTTCAAAATTTAAAAAATATATACTATTTTGATATATTTATAAAAAAAAAATATTTTAAAAAATAATTATTATTAAACTTTCAAACATTTCATACAGATACAACCTATTATAGCGATGTATTCAAAAGCTCATTGATCCATATTAAAAATCAGCATCGTCTTCAAACTAGATTTGAGCCCATAGTATGCCGCCGGTCCAAATTACACCATGGGTCCTTAATTTTTTATATAAAAATCAATGCTTAAGAAATGCAAGTATATTTCAAAAAATAAAAAATAACGACTCGAGTTATAATCTTAATCATGTCAAATAAGTTAATCTTATTTTAATAAGACTATAAAAAAATTAGGTAATCATAGTTAACCAATAATTGTTTAAAAAAAAAACATGATAATTTAGAGGAAAAAAAAACTTTGAAAGTATAAAATTGGATACAAAAACCAATCTGAGTCGACCTGGGATAGCGTAATAGACAAATAATTTGGGTAATAAAAGGCAAGCCAACCCAGATTAACTTGAAAAACCCTATGGCTCAAGCCTTGAGATCAAAACAACCCAACAGAAAAGAAATTGTAAAAAACCACAAGACCAATTTTAAAATAATAATAATAATATTGAACAATGAAATCAAAAAGAAAATAAGCCATAAAAAATAATGTTAACCCGCATTAACTTTTTAAACTTGTGATCTAGTTCATTAGATTGTAAGAACCATACATGGAAAAACTATAAAACATAATCACTTGCAAGTTAAACGTTGAAGGATGAAATTGAAAAAAAAATGATTATAAAAAAATAGTAATTAAAAAAGTAGAGATAAAAAACAAAATAAAAAATAAATTAGAGGGAAAGAAAAAAAAAACTTATTGAAGGGTGAAATTGAAATAGAAAAACTTTAATAAAAGAATACAAAAAATCAAAAGAATAAGGATCAAATTGGAAAAAAAAAAACAATACATCATAAATTTGGATTGAAAGATGAAATTAAAAACCAATAAAAATTACACAAAAGAGTTAAGAAAAAAAATAATAAAAAAAGGACTGGAGTGGAAAAAACAATACATGACAAAATAAGATTGAATGGTGAAATTAAAAAAAAATTACAAAAGAGCCAACAAAAAAAATTTAAATCAAAATAATAGTGACCCGACTTTAAGCCAAAACAAATTAAGAGTTAACTTTACAAATTTAGAGTGCCAAACACCAAAACTAAGGAAATGAAAGACAAGAAGAAAAAGTAAAAAAGAAAAGGCTCTGACATCAAACTAGTGGTCCATTCAAGACACGTGTCAGGCAAATATAGAGGGGCTATCAAGAGAATTTGGACCTTGTTGTTTGGTTATCAAGTGACGCGGTGCGCGTTGCCCTAAACAACTACAATTCTTCACTTGCAATGCATGTATTAGCAATTTTTTTAGTAATTATTAAATATTAAATTTCAAATTCATCATTAACTCCACGTAACAATAAAAAATAATCTAGGGTTAAAATGATGAAAATAACCCTTGAACAGTGCTCTTTTTGTTTTTTTTTCACCTCAAGTGAACTAACTTAATTGTGCATTTAAAATTAAAAATGCAAAAATGTTGCTATATGTTAGGCTTAGTTTTTGTGGTTCAAAGGTTATTTTTGTATTTTTACTATTCAAAAAATACTAAAAAAACCTAAATACCCCATCTTTTAAGACCAATTTTTAATGTTACGAGGGGTAAAATTATAATTTTATTGTCACACTTCAGAGTAAATAGAAGTCTAGTGTACAGTAAACAATGTTATTACCCTTCTTCCCTTTTGTTTATTATGTTATTGTTATATAAATATAAATGGTAAAGGAAATTTAGGTTTTGGTTCATTTCTTTTTTTCTTAATGAATATTGAATGGCGAAGGAATTATTTTTTCTTAATTTTTTTAATTTGAATTTTTTCTCAAGTTTTTTACCCTTCTTCTATATAGTCACTCTTGAGTTTTTTATTTTATCTTGTCTATTTTTTTCATGAGAAAAATGATTCTTAACTGTTAGAGAATAATATAAATTATATCCTAGGACCTCACCTAACGGTTTAAACTATTGGGTTGATATGGTTCTTTGACATGGTATCAGAGCCTTAATGACCAAGTGATCACGAGTTCAGATCTCACCATTTTCATTTATTTGATAAAAATTAAGCACAATGTGGTATGAGCCTGTGCAAGTTTTAAGCCCAAAAGGCTTTCACTTAGAAGATGTATTAGAGAATAATATACATCATATCATGGGACCTCACCTAATAGCTTAAGCTATTGAGTTGAAATGATTATTTGACATTAACTACTCATCACTTAATATTATATGATCCAGTGAATGATTTATCATCTGGATTCTTATAACATGGCAATTTGTTAATATAAACGATATGATAACACGTGTTTTTTTAATGACAAATTTGTAATAATTTAGATGTTATTTTAAACAAAACCTAACATTTCTAAACAAATTCAAAATATCTACTATTACGCGAATTGATAGAAAAATTAATAAAAAGATTGTTGTAATAAATAAAAATACAAGTGCAAAGTGTGACCACATCTCAACTATGAAATAATCAACATAATTTATCTTTTTGTATAATTTTTTGTGTTATGTAGGAAGTTACAAAGCCGCCATGATACATGCATCGTAGTCAAGTCAAAATGCAAGGTTGTGTTTGAAATTGCGATGCAAAGATGTTTTTTGAAATGTTTTTCATTTAAAAATATATTAAAATAATATTTTTAAAATTTTTTTTACATTAACACATCAAAACAATAAAAAAATAAAAAGAAATATTAATTTGAAGGTTTTTTTTAAAAAAAATTAAAAAGTATGGTCGAACATATTCCTAAACAATGTACTTAGTATTGTGGTAACTTTTATAATTATAATTTAAAATAATTTTTAATATAATTCATGCAAAACTATATTATATATTAATTAATCTAAAATTTTAAAAACTATAATTAAAACATAACACAAGTTTCAACCACACCTTATTATACTTGAAAAGTTCTCAACTCCCTCTTTAATGCGGAAGCTTCACCATAATTTGCTTATGCCAGGCCCGGTTGTAGCGCATGAATGCCAATTGGTTGTAAACAAGTTATTTTGAGGTTAACTAAGCATATCAATTTTGGAAGGCAAAAAAAATACAATATGGAGAAATATCAAGTTCCTCAAAAGGAGCCCTAATTAATCCTTCTAGCAGGGTAGGGAGTTAATAATATTGTCATTCGTGTTTATGTTTTTTTTTTCTTTGTTATTGAAAAAACATATATTCTAACTCGAGATATCTTGAAAAAAAATCAATTCTTGTGGAGTTAATACATTTTATTTTCATCGACTAAAAAAATAGAAACATTAAAAAAACCAATGTTATTACAACATTTTTATTAATTAGGAGTGTAATGTTATTCCAATTTTTATTTTTTTTATGAGATGAGATATACAATGGACCAAGCCCATTAGAGACATCAAAAAATCAACACTTTTGAAGTTGGTGTGTAAGCTGTAGATAACTCTTGTCATGGGCCACTCTTCAAAGTTTAATGAAATTTCAGCTCATGGATCATGCTAACTATAAGACTATGGGCTCTCTAGTCTTGTAGATGTAAACAAGCCTAAACCATAGTATTTGTGAGTATTTAGGTGACATAATAACCACCAAGAGATCTCTCCAAAGACTCTAGAAAGAACTCTACAATAACCACCAATCTTTAAATCTTTAGTCATTAATAGTTTTAGCTATTTTGAATTTTAAATCTCTTATAATCTTCATTTTATTATTTTCTATCACTCAATTAGTTGTATATAAATCTCTATATATCTTACCAAATACAAAATAAATAGTATCATGTGAGTCATTCTCTTTAACATGTCTCTACAAGTTTCTATAAGTTTTCATGGTATTAGATATCTCTAAGAGTTTTTATAAGTTTTCATGATATTACAATAGCAATAGGTAGACATCTAATCCCTTCTGAAGCTTCCACACACGAATCTTCCTCATCCTCTCCATCTCTACTATGGCTTCCTCTGTTTTCACTAGTTATTTATCTCTATCTACTCAACAGATTCATTCATTTCATAACTTGTAAGTCAAAAACTTGAAGGATACAATTACTTGTCAAGGAGTATTTAGCTCATTTTTTGTTCTTCGGGGTTAAGATCTGAATGGTATAATTGATGTATCTAGAGAAGTTGTCACAAAATCATCTCAACCTAATAACTTAAACTGTTAGGTAAAGTTTGCTCTTATTTTACGATGATATGGACGATTGCTTGGATATGATTTATATTATTCTCTAATACACCCCCTCAAGTAAAAGCCTTTTAGGCTTGAAACTTACATAGACTCACACCACCTTTGCTTAATTTTTATTAAATAAATAAGGATGGTGAAATTCAAACTCGTGACTGCTTGGTCATCAAGGCTGATTTTTAACTACCTCAATGTCATATATTGCTCTTCTTAAGAGACAACTTCAGACTATCATTTAAGGTAATCGTTCATACTCTACATTCCTTGAAGATACTAAACAATTGGTTGATCACCTTCTTGTTGCAGGTCAACCAATGGATGATCAGGACTTCATCACTTTCTTAATTGGTGGTCTTCGTGCCACCTTTACTTCATTTCTTACATTTTACCATTTTGCTCTTAGGGAAAAATACTTATCTCTTAATGATTTTTAGTCCAAATTTTTAAGTTTTGAGACATTAATTGACGCGTCTACTCCAATGCAAAATAAAAATTTTGCATTTGATACAAATACATTTAATTTTTGTTGGTTAACTTCGCAAGTGCATAAATCATAACAAGTAATAAAGTGATGAGTAGAGTATCGTCCCACGAGGATTTGTAAAAATTACTACTAATTACCAAAGTCTTTTAAATTATGATCTATTTGAGGAATCAAATAAGATATTTTATGAAACAAAAATTAATGACTTAATGAATTCAATTATACTAATTCTAGGATTTCTGACTTACCATAACTATACCTATATGAACTTTCTCGATTAAATTAAATACTCCTAATGTTGATAATCAAGTTTTCCTTACGTAAATATTAATCTCTCTCCAGCATCAATAAATTATTTCGACAAACAAATTTCATATACTCTACGAAAGTTCTGAACTTGTCGAAATTTATTAAGTACTGTAAAACCTGTAACGGTTATAAAAGTTCTTAGTATATCTCTATCATATAGATTTCTTATGGTATTTCAAATAATAGCTAAAACAATTATCACTTCTCAGTTTCAAATTGAATTCTAAATCATACAGATGTTGGCCAAACACACGCAAGCATTACACATAGAATGAAATACTCAACATCTTAATGTAATAATTCAATCGAAGAAATTGTTCATATAATCATAGTAAGGTTACATAAAAAATCTCAGAATAAAAGTCTACTCCATAGTTAAGTTAAAGAGAAACAAACTTGATACGATGAACATCACTCAAAAGCAAAGAATTGTCGTCGAATAGATAGGTGTCCTCTCGGTTTTCAATAGTTTTGCCTCTGCTCTTTTTTGTTCCCCTTGGTGCCGTCTTCTTTATTTTTCTTTTCTATGTTGTAGGGTTTCTACGTGTCTTCAGTCCCTTGTTTTCAGATCCTCTTATCTTATTTTATATTGTGGCTTTTCTACCCCTGCAGTAATGAGGAAAGTTTCCTTTTCTGCATTGAATTCCTTCCTACTCAGACATTGCGGGCTAGATTTGAGGTAGAAAATGTGTGAATTCAAAGATCTCTATTTCTGAAGAAATTGTAGAGAATCAAATTTTCTTTCCAACGAAACTGATCTTGCAATTTTTGGACCTCTGAGTGTTGAGATAAGGGCCATAAACCGAAACAGTCTTTGCAGTGTAGGAATTTCGGGTTGGTTCAATTCTTGTTTTTCAACTCGCTTTTTAGGCTTCGAAACAACAAAACTAAGTTATATGCCCTTCATATGTTTTGTAGACCTTCATCTCAGCTATTTGAAAATGGTGAAGAACATCTAGAACTAAGTTGTATAGCTTCTTTTGCAGCACATAATGAATCACTGTTCAGTTTCACTACCAGGCTCTGCCTGTTCAGTAACTTAAGATCTGAAAACACATTAATTTCCCATAAGGTCAATAGTTCAGAAAGATATCCAAAATTCTAATTGTCTTGTGTAACATATCCAAAATATTTAAAAATCAAGCACGAATAGTGAAAAATATACATGCTAAAAATTCCCTTATCAATTATATAAAAAAGGAAGCCTACAGGTACTGCTTTAAAATCTCAACAAGCTACAACATTAGCACAAACTCGTGGACTTTCAAGATTCCAGTCCAAAAATGATCGTACAACTCCACATGACATACCACAATGTTAGATTTGTCAAAAGCATGGTCATGTTACTTTAGATTGTTTCCAGCGCTTTAATTTTTCTTTCCAAAATAGGGGACCTCTTTTTAAATCAGCAACAATAATTGTTGAGGCCAACAACACTTTTGAGCACCAAACTTAGTATGCGGATGGTGGGGCTAATGCTCATATTACTACCAATACAGCAAATTTAAAAACTCTTCAGCCTTATGATGGTCATGAAACTGTCAGGCAATGGTTCAAGTTTGGTAATCCAAAACACTAGTTTTTCATCTATAAATATAGCACATGATTCCTTTTATTTGAATAAAGTTATTCATTATCCTCCAGTTTGCAACCAATATTTTATCTATTATCCAATTTTACCAAGACAATGATTGTTATTTCATTATAATTGGAACTGATTTCTATGTTAAGGAGAATAAAACTAGGTGATTGCTGCTCCACAAGCTGGTTGAGGATAGTCTATATCCTATTAATGGGAATAAAAGCTACACCACTAATTTTTGATGTTTAACTTCCAAGTCAGGGACAAAGGCCACCACGAATCAATGATATGATCATCTTAGTCACCATTCTAAGTCCATCCTAGATTATTTATCTTATTACCTGCGAATAAAAGAGTCAACCAGTAAATCAAGTGTCTACCATTCCTGTCAGTTATGAAAAGCTAAAAGATTATCTTTCAATGACTCCAATAAACAATCCACAAAACCTTTAACTTTGACCCAAACTGATATATGGATATCCATATCACTTTAGTTGAAGGTTGCCGTTATTATGTGTTATGTATTGATAATTTCAATCATTTTACATGGATGTATCCTATGCGTTTTAAAAGTGAGTTAAAAATATAAATTTATTTTTTGTTCAATTCAGCAATTACAATATGATAATGGTGGAGAATATTTATCTAAATATTTTTAAAACCTTTTAGCTAAATATGGTATTTTTTATCGCTTAACATGCCCTTATACATCTCTGTAAAATAGTATAACTTAATGCAAATATAGACATATCCAAGAAATGAGATTAACTCTTTTAGCAAAAGTTGATCTTTCAAATTGTTATTGCGTAAATGCTTTCTTGACATCAATGTACTTGATTGATCAAACCAAGGTTCTTACGAATCTACCACTATACTCCATCCTCTATAAAATGATACCTATGTATTTTGAACTTCAAACTTTTAGTTGCGTCTATTACCGTTATTTCATACCATATAAAGATCATAAGTTAGCTTTCAAAAGTAAATAATGTATTTTCATAGGATATTCAAAAACCAAGGTTCTTACGAATCTACCACTATACTCCATCCTCTATAAAACAATACCTATGTATTCTGAACTTTAAACTTTTAGTTCATCTATTACCCTTATTTCATACCATATAAAGATCATAAGTTAGCTTTTAGAAGTAAATAATCTATTTTCATAGGATATTCAAATCAACAAAAGGGGTATTGTTTCTTATATTATAAAACAATATATTTTTTTTTATCTCTAAACATGTGATATTTGATAAAGAAACTTTCCCTCACTTGGACAGAAATCAATCCTCTACCACACATAAGAGCAACAATTATCATGTATGATTTCTATTCCTCTTACAATTCATTTACTTTCAAATATTCACCATTTCATTTTGATTCCAAGTGTTACACTATAAGACTTAATACATCACACAAATGCCCTACCTGATAGTCCAACCTTGCCAACAACTAATACACAGTCTTTAAATCCTCTTAGGAGACTAAACTTCATGTTACCTACACATTGCTCCATGCCATATAATCCTCTCATTACAACCAATCTTTCTAAAACTCAACATGAACCATATTTTATTCCACCTAAAGAAATTGTTACCAGATCTAAAACAGGTAAACTCAAGCCTAAAGAGTTCCTTGGTTTTAGAACATTCTTTGCTACTTGTCACCCTTTGTGTGTTTTGTCTAGCATTGTCATTGAATCTAAAATTACATGTTTTACAAAGACAATAACTAAACCAAAATGGCAAGCAGCAATGAGTTATGAATTTGATGTATTGATGGCTAATAGGACATGGTCTCTTTGTCCAAAACCATTGAACAAACGTGTTGTTAGAAATAAATGGGTTTATAAGGAATCCTAATGGAAGTATCAACTGCCACAAAGAAAGCATTATAGCTAAAGGGTTTGATCAACTCCTTGGTATTGATTACCATGACACTTCTCTTTAGTAGCGAGGTTGGTAACAATGTTTTATGCTCTGCTATCGTTTTCAAGTGGAATATTAGGTAGTTGGATATTGTTAATGCTCTTTGTCATGGTATTCTAGGTCAAGAGGTATACATGAAGTAGTTGAAGGGCTATGTTGATGAAAAATTTTCAAATCATGTTTGTCATATGCATAAGTCCCTCTATGGTGTTAAACAAGCTCTTCATGTCTGGTTTAAACATCTCTCACACCAGTTCATTGATTTTGGATTTTTAGAACCCAAGATGAGTTATTCATTATTTACATACATTACTAACACTTAACATATTTTTGTGTCGGTATATGTTGATAATATAATTGTAATAGGTTCTAATAGTTAGGAAGTTCATCACTTTATTGAAAAACTAAAAACAGAGTTTCTAGTTAAATATTTTGGTAAGTTAAGTTATTTTCTTAGTGTTGAAGCACTATGATACCAAGATTATTTACACCTTGTTGCAATGTCGCGGTCGCACAAATTAATTATCCTAGCTTAAAACATAACATACAAGATAGTATAAGGCAAGTAAGGGGTCAATCCCACGAAAAAGGTTTAGTTTAGATTTTTATGTTATACGTTATGCAATGAGGGGTTTTAATTTGTGATTATCTAAACTATGAAAGAAATTAATCTAGCAAACAAAATCAATTGAAACCGAAATTCATCAAGAAAACAAACCTTGATCACAAGCACACATCCACCAACAGAAATTAGAATCGATCCTTGAAACGAAACTTCAATTTATATTCTGAATTTTTATCTTTTCTTAACGTTGGTTACTTAACGGATCCGTTGTATAACTAATCTTAACCAACAAACAATCACAATGTATGCATTAATGATTTAGTTCAATGATAACCCTAAAAACTAGATAAATTGATTGATCTCTTGACAACCAAGATGTCCGCAACTTGTGTTCCTTTATTCGAGTGTTCTCCCTAAGTTTAATAATGTAGTTCCGCCACAATTATCAAGCTTAGTTGCTTCGCAAGTTCATATATCACTACTCCGGTTTTGTTATCAAACTTAGCAATAGATTGTTTACAATAATAACTTAGAGTCCGCTCTAGCAATTATCAACAACAATCATAGAAAATATGCATAGAAAAAAAAATCATACTCATTCATAATATAAACTAAAAATAAAAGGAAGAATAAATCTCACAATTCTTAAAATCCAAAGGTTTGTTGCGTCCTTGCAACCAAGAAAATGAGCTTAACCTTGCATATCTATGGAACACCTACTCCTAAAGATAGAAGAAAGCATTATTTCGGGTTTGTAGAGAGGAGATTTTGTGTTTCTTCACTTCTGGCTGCCACCCTCTTTTTTTCCCTCTTTCCCTTCTCTCTTTCTTTTTATATGCTAAGAAACCCTAGTCTCTATTTTACAAAATAGTCCTCCCTTAAGTTGACAATTTACATTTAAGTACTTCAATAACTATTTTCCTAAAAAAGAGAAATAGCTTTACATTAAATCTTCAAGCTTTAACTTAGAGGAGCTAAATTGATGAAATAAAAACTTGGACACCGATTAAAATGCTTCGAAACATAATTTGGACATGTTCCTTCACGAAACCTATTTGCAGGCAGAATTCAGCTGTCATCTTTGAAAATTAATCTCCCTCATATGACATTAATTTTGCATCAATTGGACTTCTGCAACTCCAGATATTGAATTTTGAATGGTCAAAGGTCAACATTGGCAGAATACGAGATTTGACTTTGAAGGATGTGATTTTCATGATCTTTCTCTTTTTATTTTTCTTGCATTAAATTTCCAGAAAGGTATGGATTTTAGATTTTTAGTGCCACTGGAATCACTTCATTTCGACCTCTAAAACTCACATTCTGCACAAAACATCGACTGAACGTCAAGTATACCAATTACCTCCAATTTACTCATTTTTGTATCTTTCATTCAAAAGTGCCTTTAAAACATAAAATAAAGAATATCAAGGTATTATATATATATATATATATATATATATATATATATAATGGGCAAAACACAGTTAAATATGGGTGAAACTATCGAATAATATGGTTATATCACACCTACGCTGGTCGAAATACATTATTGATCTACTGGAACACTTATATATACTTGGTGTGAAGCCTTTCAACTATCCATCATCTTCTGTTTCAAATTTATCATCTAATGTTAGTGATATTTTAGATGATCCAACTGAATATCAAAGAGTTATGGGTGTTTTTCAGTGTTGCACGCTCACAAGACTAGATATTGCATATTCTGTAAAATAGTTATGTCAATTTATACACTCTCTGTGTGATATACATTAGATGGTTGTGAAACGTGTCTTAAAATATCTAAAAGGCATTGTAGATTTTGGTTTTCCACCATGTTTAAAGGGAAATCAAACTAAATACATATTGCAATTCTGGCAGACAACCTAGATGAAAAGCATAACACTACTTGTTATAGGGTGTTTCTTGGAAATAGTCTAATTTCCTAGAGTAGAAAAAAGCAAGGGGTTATCTCTCGATTCAGCACCGAGGTTGAATACATAATCATAACTCATACAAGTGCTGAATTGTATTGGCTTTAGATGGTGCTTCATGATTTAAATATCATGTTACCTACTACCCCAACTTTGTGATATGACAATCTCGATGCCATTGCATTAGCTTCTAAACCTGTTTTTCATGCATGTATAAAGCACTTAGAGATTGATTACCATTTCATTCAAGAGAAAGTGGTTAATCGTGATATCCAAGTTAAGCACATTTCAACACAAAATCAGATTGCAGAAATTTTTACAAAAGGTCATACTACCACTCAATTTACATTTATGACAAACAACTTGTGTGTATGTTTCCTTCCTTACAATTTGAAGGGGGTGTTAGAGTATTAGCTGACATAACAACCACCAAAAGATCAATAAAGGATTCCAAAGATATTAAAAAGAAATCTACATTAACTACAATCTATAAAAACTCTAATCGTCAATATTTTTAGTTATTTTGAATTCCAAATCTCTTATAATCTCTATTTTACTCTCCTTATGTTACTCAATTAGTTGTATGTAAATCTCTCTATATACATATTACTGAATACAAAGTAAATAGTATCTGTTGAGTCATTCTTGTGTCTCTACAAGTTTTTATAATTTTTTAATTTTAAAACCCAACCCGGGACAAAACTCGAGTCACGAGTCAGGAAGTTCAACTCTATATTATTATTTTTAAAAAAATCAAAATAATTTCGCTATGACAAAATTATTTTTTTTCAAAAAATAAAAAGAGCCAACAAATTGATAGTCAGGTTAGATTTTTGAAATCATCAATTGTTTTTTTTTTATTATTATTTTTAACTTGAACCGGTCTAGATTTCGAGTTACCCAGATTCTAAATTGACCTGACTAGCCAACGGCTGAAGTCAAAGATGATCAATCCATAACTATTAAAAAAAAAAAGAGAAAGAAAGGAAAATGTAGCAGCAGGCCCACAAGAGGTTCGTACCTAGCAATTAGAGGAGTATAAAGAGAACTTCCCTTCTTAGCTAGAAGGTGAGGGCAAGATTTTCCCTCAAGAAGAACATGATTCAAAGATGTGGAGTCCGACTCCAAAGCTCTAATCTGCTGGATTAAGTGAGGATGAGTAGGGGTGTTTCATCCTTGAAGGTCTTGTTTGGCTGCTATTTCAAGTCCCTTGAGCCTCAGTGTACAGGTAGGCGTTCCGAAGATATTCTCTAGCATCCGCATTCAATGGCCGTAGGCTATATACACTGTACAGAGAGGTTAATTATTAAATTATATATTGCCTTTTGTCGTCTATATATTATTGTAAAAAAAAGTTTAAAAATATATTAGCTTTAAAAAAATAAGGAAATTATGATATTTGAGATAAAGGATGCTTATTTGATTTAGAATAAAAAATAAATTATATATATTTCTCAAATGGTATGAATCTTACTTAAATTACTTCGTAGTTCTATTTATTAAAAAAAAAAACTATGTGATGTTTTTATTATTGCTTTATATATATATATATATATATATATATATATATCTTTTATGACATTTCCATGTTTTTCAAAGAAATAATTCGTATAGTTTCTTAAAGAAACTATTTAATTAAAATCATGTTCTTGAAAATAATTTTAATTTTAATGATTTTACTAACAACACAGCACAAAATTTTTTTATTAAAAAACATGATGTGTTTAATTTCAGCATAAGAGGCTAAATATTTAGGATTGTGGTTGTGGTTATTTTTTAAAGTGATTAATTTAAATTAAAGAAAAAATTAAAAAAATTAATTTTTTTAAAATATAAAAACAAATAAAATTTTATTAAATTCAAACTTCAAGGCTCGATATGTTTTTTTTTTCCCAAAAGAAACTTGATTTACACTATCCAATTATACATTGGATCTTTTTATTAATATAATTATTATATCATAAAACAAATTGTATTAAAAAATATTTTAATGAAGATCAAGGAGAATAAAAACTATTCGATTAAAGCATTACTTTTTTAATTTATTTTTTTTAATTTTGTTTACCAATTTGGCTTAATTAGTTTTGTGTCAGTATTGATTTCAACCAGTTTTCATTAGAAAGATGGAACCATTCTTTATCTGTAAGGAACTTCGAGGAAGCAATTCTCTCATGTTATTAATTATAGGTTTATTTAGATGTTTAATATTATATATATATATATATAAGTCATCACACACCGTGATGAATTCAATTTGGATTATTGGATCCTTATATATATAAATAAACAATTAAGTACTTCAGAAATGAATTAAAAAAATAAAATAAATTTATTTATTTCCTAAAGTTCTTTATTTTTCTAGATAATTCTTTATTTATTCATCCTATAGTTCTTTTATTTATTATCTTAGTTCTTTTAAAAAAAAAATTAAAGGCCAAGGGAAAAAAACCTAGGAAATAAACAAATTTCATGTAAAAGTAAGAAATATGCTCAATCACTAAAATCAAAACTTTTATGAAAAGTAAAATTAAAAATCATGCCCGTAAGAAATACACATCTACTACCATGCTTAATTGTGTTTCAGCAACAAATTATTAATAAATAAATATATAATTTTATCCATCATTAAAAGTATTAGATTGTCTTTTAATGTAAATTTAAAGTTTGAAATAAATAAATAAATAATCCCAAAGGTAAATAAATAAGAGAATCAGCAAAACAAATTAATAATTCTTTTGTTTATTTTACTCTTGATTTTTTTTTTCTTTATTAAGTCTATAGAATATTTATTATTTTTTAAAAAAATAAAACTAATACAAATCAAACATATCTTCCTCTTTTATTTTAAAAATCAGAATCAAGGGGAAATTAGCTTGACTATGGAGGGAGGGGTCTTTGCTGCGTAAAGAACCAAGTTCTAAGAATTTGTGGTTGTAATTATTTTTAAAATATTTTTAAAAATATATTAAAATAATATTTTTTATTTTTAAAATTATTTTTTAAAATTACTATATTAAAATGATCTAAAAATATTAAAAATATTAATTTAAAATAAATAAATAAATAATTTTAAAATATAAAAAAAACATGATAATAACTATAAAGTGTTTGTTTTATTATTATTGAAAATTGCACTCTCTCGAAACCGTAATGTGTTTGTCTACGTTGTTGCGTCTGTGTTTTGTTTAAAACGCAGATGCAACAACGTTTGATAACAAAAAAAAAACGTAAAATACTATTCATGGGTCCCACCAAAATTCACGGTTGAAACGCTAAAAAATAAAAGCAGGTTCTACCTGCTTCTTCTGCTGCACCATGCAGCATCTCTCTGCACTGTTCACTTCAGTGAACAGTGCGAGTGCACTGTTCACTGAAGTGAACAGTGTTTTTTAAAAAAATTTTATTTTTTTTTTTGAAAAATCAGTTAATATTTTTAAAAAATAATAATAATTTTTTTTAAATTAGTTTAAGGTGAATTAAATTTATTCGTACTGTAATCTCAATTTTATTTCTGATAATATTTTATCTAATTTTATTGCACGCTAAAAAATCATGAAAACTATAGTTCTTGTCGGATGGATTTTATATGTAATAGAATTATAGAAAGTTTAATGGAACAATAATTTTTTATATATATAAAACATGATTTATTTCACGATGTAATAGCAATAGTTAAATCTATAATATTTAAATTAAAAACCATAAATATTAATATATATTTTTTTAAAATTATTTTATAACCTCAATTTCAAAAGCATTATTAACCAAACATATTAAACTACTTTTTGTTCAACCTCAATTTCAACCACAGTTTTAATAACTATTTTTTCAAAACCAACATCAACTAAAAGTACTTTTTATAAAACAACTTTTTTTAAACTACAACCACAATCCCTACTGCAATACCAAACACACTTTTTAGTCCTTTGAAACCCTTTTGTTTCCTTAACAAACATCCCCATCACTGTTCCCAAATCTCCCAGTTCCCAAATCTCCCATCTCAAATTCCCTTTTTAGTCCCAACGTCTCGGACACAACTCCTCGCCTTGTTGCCATCATGCAAAGACTTTCTTGTCCCTTACTCTTCGAAATCATTCATTCCAGTTTAATTTAATTGAGATCTTTTAATTAAATCTTATTTTTAAAATCATTTTAAGTTCTGAATAAAACCTAGTTAACTTTTAATTAGGTTGATCCAATCCTAATCTGGATATTACCTTATCGACTTTTAAAAAATATATATTATTTTAATTTTTATTAAAATTAGTTTTTCATAATCAACTTGAATTAATCCAGATTCATCATAATTCAAGTTTAATAAGTGTCTATTTGGAAGTAAAGTAAAAGTAGAGATTGTTTTTTAAATTGATTTTCATTTGAAAATTTATTATAATAATTTTTCAGTTTTTTTAGATTAATATATGAAAATAATAAAAACAAATACTAAAAAATTATTAATTCAATATATTTCAGATAAAACAAATTTAAAATTTTTAAAAAGCACAATTAAATCTTAATACCAAATAATATCCAAGTATAGTTTAAACCATGTTTAAATCGAATGATATGTTTGTAATAGCAGTAGAAGTTGCTTTTCAAAATACTTTTATTTAAAAATTTATCAAAATAATATAATTTTTTTTATTTTTAAAAATTTATTTGTAATATCAATAAATTAAAATAACCAATATATATATAAAAAAATAAATTAAATTTTTTTAAAAACACAGTACTACCAGTATTTTCTCGGTATTTAAAAACATAGTTGAAATCACATTTTAAAAAATTTAAAAACTTTTTTTTTATTTAAAATTAAATTTTTTTTTTAATGTACTGGTAAAAAAATAATTTTAAAAATAAAAAAAATATTATTTTAATAAATTTTAAATAAAAAATTATTTTAACCATGATTATTACGGGACTTTCAAATAGTCTAATATTGCAACTAAAGCCTGGCAAAACGATGAATTGTGTCATAGAAGTGGTGTCATGTCAAGTCAATTTCAATTGGGCATCAGTTCCTTTAGGCCCCATATTCTATCATTTTCACGATGCGCACGTGACCCAACAACTGCTCATGAGGAACACCTTCCAGCAAAGATTGGGATTTTTTTTTAAAATAATAACAAAACTAAGTAAAAGTTTTGAGGGAATTGTATTTGTTGTAAAAGTATTTAAGAAATAACCCAATTTAAATTCAATTTTATTTTTAAATATAGGTTCTTATTTATTATTATTATTAAAAATACTGATGGTGTATCCATGCAAATTAATTTATCTCACTAAAATACTATCCAAAACTTTATGAAAATCTAATTGTTAAACAATAAAATTCAAAATCCAATAATCAAGAAAAGAGATATAAGTTGATTCGGTAAGAGAGAGAGATAAATAATACTTTATAAGGGACACATTAGAGCTCTATTTTTTACAAATATGGTATTATTAGAAAAATCTAAACAATATGATTTTAACATTATTTTGAAAAACTATCAAATAAAATTGTAATTAACTCTGAATTAACCCCCGAATAAGAACCCTAATCAATTATGATTTTGTTTCGTTGAGAATCGTCTCGTTGAGATCTTTCTAACGGTACCGGATATATTAAAAATAAAATTTCGTTGTGTTTTTAATGATCTATTCTTTATTTCTTAACCCTTTTTTTTTTATTAGATCTTCATAAAATTTTAAGTTAAATTTTGTAGAGATCAATCAATTTGCATGAAACAAGCAATAATTTAAATATCCTGGCTTAGAAGTCCGATAATGTTAATTTGGGGTTAATTTAGATCAATTTAAATTTTTTATATATTTTTTTTAAAAGTTAAAAATAATATATTTTAGTGAAATAATTTCCTTGATTGTAGGAGATCCACCATTACACGAAAAGATTACTATACAGATACTTGGCCCTGTTTGTTTACTGGAAAATAGTTTTTTTTTTGGAAAGTGAATTATTTTCGATGTTTGGTAGTATAATGAAAAATAAGTTGGAAAACACTTTCCAGTGTTTGGTTATGTCATGGAAAATGAGCTCGAAAATAACTTATTAATATTTTATTTTTCAAGTTTATTAAAATAATGAGAAACAAATCTTACAAATTAAAAGGTTGAATGAGAATGAAATTGAAAAAAAAATATAATTTCATAAATTATCTCAAATAAAATATATAATAATCAAAATAATAGATATCAAATCTAAAAAATAAAATAAAAATAAAAAATGAAGAAATTAAAATAATAATAATTAACATTTCATAAATTATTTCAAATAAAATAAGTAACAATTAAAAGAATAAGGACCAAATTTAATAGATAAAAAATTTCAACAAAAAATGATAAGGAAAAAGCAAATAACAATTATAAAAATGAGGACCAAGTTAATATAAAAATTAAATTTTAAGAGATGAAATTGAAAAATAAATATTCAAAACAAAATATTTATAGCAATTAAAAGTTTGAGGACCAAATTTGATATAATCAAGCAAATAATATGATATTTCTAAATTTTTTACAACTTCCGGAAAGTGTTTTTTGTTCAAATTTTTCAAAAAAACACTTTCTTGAAAATCAAGCTAAATTTTTCTTTGACTGGAAAGTGTTTTATCGTTTACCAACTTTCTTAATGGCAAACAAACACAGGAAAGTTTGGAAAGTGGTTTCCCGAAAACCATTTTCTGAGAAACAAACATAGCCTTAGAGACATTACCTTTGCTGCAGCATCCGTATTTAACAAAATCATTAACTTATTTCAATAAAATTCATCGCTATTTTTATATTTAATTTTGAACGAATATAATAAAATAAAAATAAAAATAATAAGATTTAAACTTTTAATTATTTGATAAGTTTAATCTTATATTGACCCACGAGAATCAATTAGTGAACAGTTGGTTAAACCACTAAACCAATAAAGTATTACTTTAACCGATTTAAACACCTTTTCAGTTCTAATAACACTATTTTTATATTATTTTTAACAAAAATAAAATAAAATAAAATTCATTAAACTATTTTTTTTATTTGAAATCATAACCTTCAGCTCTTGGATAATTTTAGTCCATAGATTTATATTAGAATGATGTAATTTACACTCCACTTTTTGTTATTTTTATTCCATTATTTATTTATTTATTGTATAGACTAAAATAAATGTATTTAATATGTTTCTTCTACCTTATTGAAATCTTAAATGTAAAAAAAAAATTAAAATAGATCTTATTTAGATTCTGAAAAAAAAATGAACAAGAATTATAATAGATTATGCCTAAGTATTATGAATTTATTTTAAAAATACAAATTATGTAAATTTTATTTCTTACAAATTAACATTGAATTAATCAATGTTGTAAATTCTATGAATAGGTTACTCAATAAATCATGACCCTAAATTTTTTAGTTACCATAAATTACTATAAAATCATAGATTATTAGACAGAAGGATCTAAAAAGAAATGACGGTGAAAAAAATAATTAATTAAAGGGCAAACAAAAAATTTCAATTTAAGTGTTAAATTGAATTGAAAAATAGTTTTAACAAAAGAAAAAAAAATCAAAAGAATGAGTGCTAAGTTGAAAAAAATAAAACAACAAAAGTTTTGATTGAGGGATGAAATTGAAAGCTAAAAAAACTTTAATAAAAGGGTTAAGAAAAAAAATTTAAAACCAAAAGATTAAGGATTAAAATGAAAAAAAAACATATAACAAATTTTAATTGAGGACTAACTTGAAAAAAAAACTTCTATAAAAAAAAATAAGAACAAAATAAAAAATCAAAAGAACGAGGGTTGAAATTAAAAAACCAAAAAGAAAGAGGACAACCGTGCACTTTACATTGTATGAGAGATAAGAGAAGAAGAAAAAGAAAAAAAGAAACCACTAGTGATAATCCAACTACCTTATACATGCACCACAACATGTGGAAGAGAACATGATATGCATTCAAAAGAGATGGTGGAAGGCCAATTGTGGTCATTTAGTGACATTGAATATGCCTCCTAAACAATGAGGACGCCACCCACTTGTTGGCGTGTACGAAGCACACACCAATAATTTTTTTGATTAAAAAAAATTTAAATTCATCATGAATATACTAAAACTCCGATATGACCTTGATGATTACCCAAAAACTCGTGTCAAAGTATAAAAATACCCTCAAATACAAACCTTGTTTTTTGTTTTTTTCAAGGTCAAATAAGTATTTTAACTATAAATGAAGAATGGAAAAACCAAAAAAATCTTTGCCCAACAACCTAATATTTTTTTGATCATTAGGGTAAAAAATTATTTTTACTGTTTAAAAGTTTATGAAAAGTAAAAAAAATCATTGACTAACAACTCTAAATTTGGTTAATTTTTAAGGTAAAAACATATTTTTACTGTGAAAAAACATACAAAACCTAGGTACTCCCAAATAATGTTTTAATAACCAATAAATTAATAATAATAAAAAAAACTGAAGCACCTTAACAACCGATTGCTGTTTTTTACACTAAAAAATAAAATAATAATTTCACCTTAGCAATTCACACTAATTATATGTACTGCTAAATTGAAATATAACACCCTATTTGTTGTTTTAATGATAAAACTATAATTACAAAACTTAATTTAAGGTTTTACCTGTATCTATTCAAGTAAACCTTTATTTTCTTAGGCCATGTTTGTTTGCCTGGAAAGTAGTTTTCCGGGAAACATTTTCCAAACTTTTGTGTTTATTTGTCAAGAAAAGTTGGTCAACGGAAAACACTTTTTAGTCAACGAAAAACATTTTCCAGTCAATTTCAGTCAAAAAAAAATTTGACTTGGTTTTCAGGAAAGTGTTTTCCCTTTAGCTGTGTTTGTTTTCCGGAAAGTGGTTTCTGGAAAATCATTTTCCAAACTTTCTTGTGTTTGTTTGCCAGTAGGAAAGTTAGTCAATGAAAAACATTTTCTAGTAAAAGGAAAATTTGGCTTGGTTTTCAGGAAAGTGTTTTCCTGAAAAATTTGGGGGAAAAACACTTTCCGGAAGTTGTGAAAAATTTAGAAATGTCATTATTTGCTGATTATATTAAATTTAATCCTCAAACTTTTGATTGGTATATATATTTTATTTTGAATATTTATTTTTCAATTTCATCTCTTAAAATTTTATTTTTATATTAACTTTGGTCCTTATTTTTATAATTGCTATTTGCTTTTTCCTTATCATATTTTTATTAAAAAATTTTATCTATCAAATTTGGTCCTCATTCTTTTGATTGTTACTTATTTTATTTGAAATAATTTATGAAATGTTGATTATTATTATTTTAATTTCTTCATCTTTCATTTTTTTTAAAAAAATTTTAGATTTGATCTCTATTATTTTGATTATTATTTATTTTATTTGAGATAATTTATGAAATTATATATATATTTTTTAATTTCATTCTCATTCAACTTTTTAATTTGTAAGATTTGTTCCTCATTATTTTAATAAGCTATGTATGAATATAGGATATAATAAAAAAAATTCATCATTATAAATACTTTTTAGATTTCATTTTTTTTATTGTAAGTGATTAAATATTTTATATATATTAGATAAACTTGAAAAAAAAATTAATTTATTAATAAATTATTTTTCAGTTTATTTTCTAAATACAACCAAACACTGGAAAAGTGTTTTCAGTTTATTTTTCATAACACTATCAAAATATCGGAAAATACTTTTCTGGAATTCACTTTTAAAAAAAAAACCACTTTCCTGCAAACAAATGGAGGCCAAGAGAATAATTAAAATGTTATAATTTTAATAACAAATATTTTTTTACAAAGAAAGTTAATAAGTTAGGGGTTTGAACGGATGAATTCCAGATCATAAGTGAACCTAAGCTTTTAAGAGGGTAAGATTGGTTTTTTCCCTCCTGTTTTTCTTCAATTAGAACCGGTTCAAACCGAAAAAAGCCGAAACAAGAAACCAAAAAGGAGGAGTAGTAAAAGAAAGTGAAAACTAAAGGGGTACGTGGCAATTAAGAAGCACTACAAGTCAAATCGTCCTTAATACTGCTGTGATTGGACCCACCTATCCTTCCCTTTTGTACCATCCTCTTCTCCCCTCTCTGCTACTTGTTTATTTATTTCCCTACTTTTTTAACACTTCCTTGTTCCTTCCTTCACCCCTAAATAGCCATAACCATACAGTGGCAAAGGCACAATCTTTGCTCAAAGATTCATTTTATGATGAGACATGGTGGGTTTAAGTATAGTTCTTGAGGCACAAAAGAGTGGCAGTGTTAGCAGCAAAACCCCACAAGTTATCAACAAAGCTACCATGATGATGATGATGATCAGCAACAAACCTTCTTCCCCTCCTAGTTCTTCTTCTGCAACTGCTTCCTTACCTTCTTACAGAAGCTGTTCTTTTCCAGTCCCTGCTTTTCTTGAGCAATGCTTTCTCTGCGGGCAGAAACTCTTGCCTGGAAAAGATATATACATGTACAAGTAAGTAAAGTGCTGTGCTGGATCTCTGTGATATGTTTCTGTTAACCTTCAAGACTTCATCTTTTCTTGTTTCTGTGCAAAAACCAGATCTTTATCATCTCTTTTTCGTTGTTTGTGTGCTAAAAAGTTTTGATTTGGATGTTGGCTAACTATGTTCTTGATTTGTTGTGTGTAGAGGGGACAGGGCTTTTTGTAGCGTGGAGTGCAGGTGCAGGCAGATATTTATGGACGAGGAAGAGACAATAAGGAAAGAGAACTGTTCATTCTCTGCAATGAAACCAGCTGCATCTGCTGCTGCTTCTTCTTCTTCTTCTTCCACTAAAAGCGCTTCTACAACCCCTGCTTATCGTCACCGCAAAACCACAAGAAACCGAGCGGGTGGTTTTGCTTACTGAGAGGGGGGGAAGGGAGGCCTCGACGGTGCTGTTTTTTCTTCTTCTAGTTTTGCCCTTGTTACTTTTTTGTAATGACATCTCTATCCTTTTTCGTTTGGGTGAACTATGAAGCTGACGAGGGTGTTTAATCAACTTTTTAGCCCCCACGTACCTATGGGCACAGTTTACAAACCAGGCTTAACCCGGGAATATTCCACGTAAAAAATAGATAATTAAGAGTTATATTTAATTAAATTAATATAGTTAATTATAAGAGTGTTGATGCTATAAAAATATTTTATTTGAAAATAGGTGTAGAATAATTAATGCAAAATGGTGGTTTCACTTTAGAAGCGCATGTTAGTGTAGTTGTAGAGGGAATAAGCACTGAGAGGACGCTGTGCACTGCTAAGGGAACAATCTTGATGGTGCTGAAGCTAGTAGTGGTGAATCAAGAAGAATTTGTACTTCAAAAAGAAAAAAAAAAAAAAAAAAAAGAGAGAGAAAAAAAAGAAGAAGAATTTGTACTTGTGGACAATTCTATGGTACCCATTGGCACATCAAAAGTACCATCTAGAACAATGAAGAATATTTCTTGCAAAAAACCCTGTTGTTTTATTTCTATGTGAACAAATGCTTGTATGACTGCATTTTTGCCTGGCTTTTTTTCTGTTTTGTTTTGTTTACTTGTAAAAACCACCGAAAATATAAAGGTTTAATTATTAAACTAACATAAAATTAAACATTGTTTTGAAACCTGGCTGGTGTGATGAGTGGGTTGACACAAGACTTGATTAACTAGGAAATTCAGAAAATTGAATCAGTTATTGAATAAAAAATAAAAAAACCTAATCGACTTCACTATCAACACATTGATTTTTTTAATTAAAATAATATTATTTTAATTGTTTTTAAAAAAATCTTAAGACTGAATTAACCTTCTTAAACCCACCAGCAGTCCAGTTTCAAATCTATATATATATATAAAATTTCTAAATTGCCTAGGGAAATCACATTACACTTTTGAACAAAATTTTGTCATTTGAAGAAAAAATAGGATGCCTTGATTTTAGGGATAATTTGATCCTTTGTTTTTAAAAAATTATATGTATTTTTCAACTTTTTGTAAAACAGTAAATAACTAATTTACCTCTAGGTTAAAAAAAAAAAATTATTGGCCAAAGGTATTTATATCTTTTTATTTTTTAGCATATAGTAAAAATATATTTTTTCCATTGGAATAAAAAATGTAAGACATGTCCAGGTGTATTTCCATCATTTTACATCAATTTTTTTCCCTAAAGAAATAAAGATTCATAAAGGGTATTTTAATTTTTTTTACTTTTAGTGAATAATTTTTATATTAAAAAACTGTTGGCACTTGTTTTTCACGTGCTAGTACGCGGGAGGTGCTTGCACTCCTTCTAATAGCCAAACCTGCTTTTCCACCATGTCATTAGAATAACCATCGTGTTTTCTCTCCTCCTAGTGCATCGTGTGACAAGGATTGATGAAAGGTTTTGTCATAGGTAATTGTTTTTTTTTTTTTTCCCCTCTCACTTCTTCCTGAAACATTATACGTCGTTTTTCTTTGCTTTTGGTATTTCACTTTTAGTCATTGTTCTTTTAAATTTTATTTTTTATTCCTGACATTTTTATAATAGTTTTGTTTATTTTCAATCTAATCTTCTAATTTCAATGTCATATATTATATATTTTTTAATTCGATTTTTTTTCTTGGTCCTTTTATTAAAATTGAATTGATTTTCAGTTCCATCTTTCAATCACAATTTAAGGTATAGAATTTTTAATTCGGTCCACATTGTTTTGGTTTTTTTATATTTTTTATTAAAGTTATTTTTGTTTTCAATGCAATCTTTCTATCAAATTTTTTTGGTTTCCCTCCAATTTGTTTTATATTTTGACTTTCATTCTTATTCTTTTAATTATATTTTTTTTTTATTTTAGATCCTTATCTGTAATTGAATTTTTTATTTTCCGGTTTCATCCTTCAAAGTTTTA
Organism: Populus alba; assembly: GCF_005239225.2. NCBI lineage: Eukaryota > Viridiplantae > Streptophyta > Magnoliopsida > Malpighiales > Salicaceae > Populus > Populus alba. Next base: position 18,014,366 of record NC_133291.1, read on the forward strand.
ATTGTTTGGGATTAGGCTTCATATATTTGTTTTTATGGTACTTTCGATCTAGTGACCTGGTTCACGGGTTTAAAAATGTTAATATAGGTCAACATCCCTTTTGTTTTGCTCAATTTCATTTCTGACTTTATCGTTCATCATTTTTTTAAAAAAATATTAGCTCTATGATTTTATTTATTTATTTTATGTTAAGTTATCTTGGTCCCATGACATGGACCACGAGTTGGTTAACTTAGGTTGGTTTGTCTCTTGTTACCCAAGTTATATGTTTATCATGTTAATTTGAATTGTTTTTTTTGTCCCATTTTTTTAATTCAAATTTGCGCTTCCAAGGTTTTTTGTCTAAGTTATAGTGATTTTTTTTTAATAAAAATCTTATTCTTTTATTATCATTGTTTATTTTTCTATATCGTCTAATTAAAATAAAACCAACTTATTAAATCCAATTGAGCCTATAACCCATGTCGTTTGTTTTTTTAAATGCGCTTGCATCACCTAGACTATCACTGTCTTTTTCTTGTTTTTTAATTCTAATTTTGAATCTTATTTTAATTGATACCTTTTTTAAAATAAATTTTTTAACTTATGTTTCAATTAATATCCCCCCTCCAATTTTTTTTGTGTTAGCCTTTTTTGCATAAAGCCTTTTGTTTTAAAAAAATTATTTTATATATATTTAATTTTTGAAGATATTATTTTGGTTTATCTATAATTTTTTTTATGTTTTATATAAATAAACTTTATTTTTAAAAATAACTTTATTTTTTCACTTATTTACACAAATAATTATTAATTTATTGAATTAGATGATTGCATAAACTTTTCTGCTTATATTTAATTTTTTTTAATGTAAAAAACATGTCTAAAAAGTCTATATATATATATATATATATATATATATATATATAACACACACACATATAAAGTACACGCGCACACACACATGGCAAGTTTTAGAGAAGAAGGTGGTGGGTGGCAGGCATAAAGTCTCTGGATTCTGTCCTCAGACTAGCAAGGTGGGCACGAAGGTATTGATATTGATATTGGAATTTAAAAGAATAAGAAAAGGTGTTAGGAATTAGGAACTTGGAATCTTTTATAGTTTCCCATGTGCCCATGCAGTCATGAAAGCTGAAACCCTTGCTTAGCTATGAAGGACACACCATACATGGGAAGGTGGGAGAGTATTTTATATGGTGCTCCATTCCACCACCCTCCCTGGAAAGCGACACCTGTGTTCTTGCACCACCCTGTCGATAATCCGATTTTCTCTTTTATCGGTTCCGAGATGCATTCCAGACAAAACTGTATGGCGCTCATCACACCTCTTTCTGGGGATCTTCTACCTTTAATCCATGTACAGGTGAACAGAGATTAGTTAAAAATCTACCCAGTCAAACTCTTCAAAAATACAAACAAAGAGAAATTCATCTTCAGGCAGAGCTTTCGCGGTGACAGCTGAGCTTCTGCATATTTCACTTATTCTTCCTTCTCTACACGTGACTTGACCATTTTCTTATTACTTCTCAGTTTTGAACACGATATCAGGGATAAATGATATTTTAGTTTATATCCAAGTCTTTGAATCAACAGCTTCAACTTCCCTGAAGAGAGAAGCTACTCATGATAATTCAATGGAGCCAGCATCCACACGATGAATCTATGACAAAAGTACTATCCAAAGATAAAAGCAGCAACTCAGTTGACTGAGGGACGGAGATTCATATCCACAGGTTCAAAACCATTTTAAGTGTGATCAAATATACATGTTAGGCACAGGAAATTCTGGCTAGAGTCTTTGCATGCCAGGAAGTTTCAATTAATACATACAAGCACTAGCTATAGCATCATGATCATAAATGCATTATCGGCATAGTTGTGATCGCCATGACCATCAGGATCAACCAGATTTGAATAGCAAAACAGCTTTCTGGTCCAAATAGAAATAAACAAAGTGGTTCGTCTCATGAGTCACATATGAACCTGTATTTCAGGAACAAAATGAAAACAGAACAAACGTTACTGAACTTTTTCATGAAACAAGTTACACGCAATCCAATTTCCCTCAAAGGATCAAAATGTATCAGAGAGGATGGAAAGCAAGGCATTTTCTTCTTTATCAATTCAGTAAGATAAACTACAATGAAGCGAGAACAGTTAGCCAACACAGTGTGCACAGTCAAATTAAGATGCACCAATCTCAACAAACATGGGATACATATTCTCGAAGCACAGGGATCACTCTCATGTTTGAGCATCTAACTGCTAATTTTCCTCTGTAAAAGAGATATGCAAGTGGCAGTGTTTGAACTAGTATAGAAATCTTATTCTCATTTACGATTTCTGGAAACTCAGAATATGTTCATGAATAAGCAAAGTGCCATTCTCGGTTGTGACCTGGGTGAAATTGAAACCAACAGATGCATTCGTGCACATTTACTTGAAAGAGAGGACAGATAGCGCGATGCTCTTCCCACCTTGGCCCACAATTAACAATCCCTTTTACTTATTTAATTCCCACTTATGCATCATCTTTTTTTTTTTCCTAACCATGTTTGTTTATAAAAATAAGTATTTTACAATTGAAATTATTAGCTCCAAAAGAGAAATCATTCTAGAAGTTATATTTGGAAAGAATAAGAAGCTGGGCTAGGCTTAAACTCACGTTGGACAACAAGAAAATCAGAACGGATTCAGGCTGATCAGAACATACTGTAACCTGATGTTAAAACTAGGCAACAAACTAGTATATGGAAAGCTATATCCAATCCAGGCAACTAACCAGTAGATTTTTCTAGTAAAATCCAACTTAAACAATATATTTTTCCACAATCCGACATTGTTCTTTCTCATATTTATCTATATATTTGTTAGACAGCACCAAATGATCCAAAATGCAGCCCAACTGGAGGCAGTTTTTAAACCAAAGCAAGTCAAATACCTCTACCAGTAACTGCAAGATATATACCTATCTTTTCTTCAATTTTTTTTCTTTTGAATAAATTGAAACTGTGAGATACTTTGAATGTAAGCAGAGATTTGATTCAATATCCTATTTCTACTAATCCACAAAATATATGACTTTAAATAATCATAATCTTTTTCGGCACACTGAAAAAAGGCATCAATTCAAACAAAAATCTCAAGAGTTTCGTTTGAATTTTTTTCCCACCATGTGCACCTCTTGAACATGGATATACTAGTTTCACTCTAACCCCATGTCAGCATGAACTGAACATTGAGATCCATCGCGTTGAAGATTAAATATCCTTGTCAAACTATCGACCATAATATATTTGACAAATTATATTTTTGACAGCCAGATGAGCTATACAAACACTTTAATTTGGCTAAACTTTTAACAGGCAAAGCCAGAGTCCTCTCAAGCAAAAGAGATGTCCCTCTGACTTTGTGCAAATAACAATGTATATTTACAATCTGTTCTAAATTATGTGCTATGCCTGATTAAAATCTTTAGGGAAGCTAAGGACTATGAAGTTTTACATGCAGAAAATTAAACAGGAAAAAAACACGTTACAATAATATAGGCTCTTTTCAGATACACCAATATATTAACCTTCATGCAAATGAAATGAAATCACATTATATGCATTCAAGAATTTCATAAAAAGAAGCTTAAATGGGCTTCTGAATAGTTTGCTTTGTATTGATTTACTCAAATAACACCTCTCAAGAGTTGCTTTTTAATCATGCAACATCTTCAGAGGTTGTTTCAAAATTCGATAGTATCTATAGATTATTTGAGCCATTTTATTGAAGGTGCAGGCCATGCCTAGCCAATAACAAATGATCATGGTCTTGCCATTATCAATTTTGCACAAATGTACAACTTAAGGACAATGAATTCATAGACATTAAATGGCCATAGTTAGAGCTCAACTGCAGAAGGGGAAAATATGTCGCATGAAAGCACTGGGAACATATATTATCACTTCTAAAGTCAGTTGTTGTCAGCAAAATCCACTCTCCAACCATTAGATCCCCATTGGGATAAGATCACCCAGAAAGATCAAACAAGAACAGCCAAATTCTAAGGCAGACAACAGCCTAGCCATTTAGCAAACTAATTATTTAAGTTTTATCCAAATAATCGAATCCAAACCCGCCTATCACTTCACACAGTCGAAGCCCCAACAACACCTCAAACTGAAAACACAATCAAGTTTTTACTCATCCCTAGTTATCCCTAATATCATCGTCACAAGCAAAACCTAAATTAGTACAATTCCTTAATTCCTTAATTCCTAACCAAATCAATGGCTCAAATCCAATTACAGCCCACATCTCTTAATAAGCTATCAACACACAATTGAACCATAGCTTATCACATCCCCTTTGCACCGCAATTACATTATCACAATCAACCATGCCGCCTCTATAACAGAAAGAAACAAGTTAATATAGTTTAATCTAAGCCTAGATCTGTCTTCCATATTATTTTAACAACATAATAACATTGCCCACCCAGTAATTATTGAACCTAAATATATACCAAAAGCATAGATCTTTAACAAAAACACTCCAAACCCCAAAAATACAAATGTACTAAATCAATTCTAACAAGAAAAGCAGCCACGAAAATTAAAATAAAGAAGTGAAAATGGGTTACCAAAATTGCGACCAACAATGCAATGCCAAGTGGGTCCATGCTTCTTATCAAACTCCTTCTTTATATGCTCTGCTACATCCTTCTCTACATTGTTCCTCTCAAATGCCTAAAAATAACAATTAAAAAAAAATTACCCAGAAAGCAAAATCAAAAACAAAAACAAAATTATCAAGTAGAAACCCAGTTTAAGAAAAAAAGAAATTAAGTGAGAGAAAGAGAGCTAACTGCGATGGCTATATCAACAGCTTCTTTTTGCATGTCATCTTTCATGTCAGCATTCTTGATGATGATTTTTTTTCCGGGAGGGGCTGCTGCAGCCGGTGATGATTTCCGGTAATAAGAGTCGTTCTCGACCTTCACACCTCCGGTGATGCTTCTTTTCATGTCTTCACTGTTCATTTTCTTTGCTTTGTGGTTAAGTTTTAGGGATTTTTTTTTTGATAGAGAGGGGAGAGCTTTATGAAGGAAAAGGGAAGTAAGATGTAAGCTGTCTTCTTGTTTTCTGTCGAGTGGGAACACTGAACTCTGAAAGTGAAAGTGTGGGATTTATTTGATGATTTTACTTTGGTTTACTGCTACATGTGGTCCCTGTACTTTTGACATTTTCTCAATGCAGTCCTTGTATTACAAGATAATGCAGAATAAGGAAATAAAATAAAATAAAATGTTAAGAACACACAAAAGGTTAATTTTACAAAGTTAACTTGTAGTACAAAAGGTAAAAGAAGATAATGTGAAACTTGGACGAGCTTATGCAAGAATTAAAGGGATTATAGGCCATGAGGCGAGACCTTTAGGTTGCTCTAATAGCTTCAAAATCCACTTCAAATGGGATAGATTCTTAAGGGCTTGTTTTGAAATAATGGGTTGTTTTTTTTTAAGTGTTTTTTATTTAAAAATTTATTAAAATAATTTTTTTAAAAAAATAAGTATATTAAAATAATCTAAAAATATCAAAACAATATTGATTTAAATAAAGAAAAAAATAAAAAAAATTTAAAAAATTTCAAAATTATTTTTAAAACATAAAAATAAATAGAAAGATGAACATCCATATCATTTGGAACATTACTTAGACAAATTTTGTTCTCTTTTTTCCACCAAAATACTGCAATATCACATCTTCAAGCACAAGATCTGTGAATAGAAAATGATCAAAACCATGATGATCTTTTGTATTTTATATTTAAATATAAAATGAATCAATGGAGAATTGAGAGGAACACTTGTTACTGTAAAGTAAAGCTTAAAAATGTGGGGAATATATTAGTAGTGGAGAATATTAGTTAAAAATTAATAATATTTGGTTGTCTATAATGGTATCTAGTTATTGTCATGAAATTATAGTTATAAGAGGGTGGAATATTAGTGGTGTTGCCACCAACTTCATTAATTTCCTTACAAAATAACCTTATTGTTGAAATAATATGAATCCATCAATTTTGACTTAACTAAACTACATCTCACCACATAAAAATATAGGTCAAAAACTTCCATACATCATAAAAAAAAAAAAAATTCAAAACTGGTTTGCCATCCAAGCTACATAGGGAAATTTAATGTTATTAGGATCCAAGTCAATCAAAAGCATTTCCCAATGGGGGATGCATGCCATAGACATCCATGCATCATGTTAGAATTTTTAGATTTATCAACCGATTTCTCAATTGGTATTTATACTCTTAGTCCATCGGTAATAATTTTACTAACAGGTTCATGGACAAAAATACTCCATTAGAAATACTCTCATCGGTGATTTGTGGTCTGTCGGTGCGACCATAGGTAATAATTTTACTAATGGTTAAACCTTGAAAAACAAAACAACTTAAATTCAAAAAATTATTCTCATATGAAAAAGATTTCAATAAAAATATTTGTATAATTATTAAGAACAGTAAAAAAAATTAAAAAAACAAAAAAAATGCAAAAACAAAAACACAAAAAAAAAGAAGAGAAAACAAAACTTCTTGCTTTAATTTCATTTGAATTTTGGACGAGAAAAGAAAAATCTAGTTCGTTTGGTATTATGGTTGGAAATGTGTTTTGTTCCAACCACAATTTACAATCGTAATGTGAAAACCCTGAAAATTTATAATTTAAATATGTAGATGTGTAAACCCTCATGTAAACGTAAGACTGAAAGTGGTAATATTTCGATGAGTGATGAAAAACAAGATTAGAAATAATAGATAAATAATGATATATAATAGAAGAGATGACCTCTATAAAATGAATTCTTGGATATGTGGTGCGCCTAGATGTTTCCTTCATTCTGAACGGTGGAGATCGGAAACTCATTCTCCGGAAAGGTTTTGTGCATGTTGAACAGTAGCTCATCCATTTTCAAGTAAGCTCGGTTTTATGCAGATCTAGGGAGATCTAACTATTGGATCATTATGATTTTGAGATATAGTATGCACAACTCTATGATATGTAGTCTGACCGTTGGGTTTAGAGCAAAAATCAGAATTTCATGACTTATCGCCTTTTGAATCTATTGCTAGTTTTGGCAAAATGTAGCAAGCTTAATTAAATACATGTTTTGATGAAATTAGAATTGTGTGGGTGTATGTTTTATGGAAGATATAATGGTAAAATATGTTCTTGTTATTAGTATTATTATAGATTAATTGTGTATTATTTATATGAGGGGAAGTATAATTATTGTGTAAGAATAGTAAGGAACATTGCTATATGAACATGTTGATTGAATACAAAGCTAACTTGTTGGTTGTGTGGATATAAATGGGGTGGAACCATGAAGAAATTGAAATGAAATAAATATGGAAAATAAAACATATTTAAAGCTAGCCATAAGTATTTTTGGCAAATTGATTAGTTAATGAAGATTGTCATGGATTCCAACTAGTAGGGTGAAATTGTTGTTGTGATAATGATTTATGAATATTAATTATTAAGGTTTGCCGCATATGTTTAATCGCACGAGGAGAGAGCGAAAGAAAATGAATAGTTCATCATTTTGTTGTATTAATAATAATATTAGGAGAAATCCCAAAAGGAATGAGTTTCCTTATTTTTGGTCTAATCTTTGCTATATTGTAGAGGTAGGGAAATTGTTTGAATGTTTTGCTTTAGAATTGGTTTGAATTTGTGATTTAATGATGCCAAATGACCTTGGATGATGTTGTTTTTGCAATGAAAATAAGTTGGAAGTTGAAAAGGATTTTCAAGGAATGGAAATCCTCGTTGTCCAAAATTTTAGCTATAAAGGAGGGGCTATTATGATTGTTGATTGTGAGCCTTAAAACAAAATAATTTGGAGTTGGTTTCTTCATAAAAGTTGTATTTCCATGTTTTAGCCTTTCATAGAGATAAATCACGCCCAAAACTGAGTTTTACAGCTTTAGTTAGGATTAAGACACTAGAAAGTGTTCTGGGTTGGTTAAGCTAAATTGATTGGAATCAGACAATTTTTAATCTTTGCTTGGAATTTGCTGTTGAGTGATGGTTTTGATAACAAAATTATAAGAATGAATATAAACATGAAAATAAGTAAGAGTATGAGATCTTAAAGAAAATTCCTTGTGATTGGTTTGAGAATACTAGTTGAATGAGAATTAAATGAAGATGTGATGTTGGTTGTATTATTGATAAAAATTGAATCCCTGGTGGTACAACGGAAGCTATGGGGATTGGACAATAGCATGGAGTGGCAGCACATGCACCTATTCAGGTAGGTGATTTATCACCTTATTTTGTAATTATTAGTTTTTCTTAAATATTTGTGTTGTGTGTTTAATTGATGTTAAAAGAATGAAACAAATGAATAAGTTGAGTGATTATTTCAAAGGAGAATTATTGGTAATTTAAGAGAAATTACTGAAATTATTTGGCTAACAAAAGAGGTTAGTCGGATGTTGGGTAATTCGTATGGAATTACCGGATTGATTGGCTAACAAAAGAGGTTAGCCGGATGTTGGGTAATTCGTATGGAATTCCCAGATTAATTGGCTAACAAAAGAGGTTAGCCGGATGTTGGGTAATTCGTATAGAATATTACTGGATTGACTTTGGCAATCAAGATGGGGTAGCCAGATTTCTTGGGTAATTTTAAAAAATTACCGGGTTTATTGGTTAACAAGGAAGTTAACTGGAAATGGGGTAATTCGTATGGAATTACATGATTGATTGACTAACAAAAGAAGTTAGCTGGAGGCTGGGTAATTCGTATGGAATTACCAGATGTACTGGTAACCAAGGAAGGTTAACCAAATATGTGGGTAATTATATGAAATTACCAGAATTATTGGCAATTGAGATGAGTTAGCCGGATAGTTAAGTTTTGAAAAGATTATGTGAATTAATTGATTGAAGTTAGAAGTAGTAAATTCTAAATGTTATGAGTAAAATAATTAATAAATGACTAAGATACTGAGTAAATTAATTAATGTGGTTATTGGGTAGAAACAATGATTTGGAGATTGGAGGGGAATTGATAGATAATTAATTACCATAGTGTTGGTGGCTAAGGATACATTACAGTGATACTTAACACCATAATGATGGTGGCTAAGGGCATAAATTGATACTTGGCACTGTGATGAGGGTGACCAAGGTTATGTGAAGGATGCTTAGTGACCGTAGTGTCGATAACTAAGATTGTGTGCAAATGATACTTGGCAACCGTGGTTACAATGCATATGATGTTAATAAGATTCGGTACGAATGGAAGAATCAAATGGCATGGATTAGCTATCCAGGTTTGGATTGCTAATGGTATCGATGAGGTTTCATCGGTGCCAGTATTTTTTAAATTGATTAGTCTAGCCTAATATTAGAAGACTAATGATACTAATGAGATTTATTAGTTTCGGCGATTACCTTCTAGCAACAGATTTAGAAAAGGAAAAATATTGATTAATTATTCCAAAAGAATGAGATAAGCTAATGATATCAAGAGAGGAATATTTTGGTATCAAGTGAGAATTGATTTATAAGGAGATGGTGTTCGCAAACTGTTGAGTTGTGTTGAGATTTCCAAGATGGAATTATTCTTGGCAAATGAGATAGGATATTAGATGGATATTGGTAATAGATGGAAAATATAGGTTGTAAAAGAGGTTTATGCCTAATTTTATATATAAAAAGAAATTCCATAGAGATTATTGTCTGCCATTGTTATTGCTTGTTACTATCTTTTATATTTATGTGTACATGTTAATTTCTATTTTCAGGTCCATCAGGGTCGCGTCAAGGGTAATACTAGTTTAGTTATCTTTTGCTTTTGACCATGTAAATTAATTGTAAATTAAAAGACTTATCTCCTAAAACTTGAGATGTAATATAAATCCGTAAATTTGAATGTATGTCTCTAATCTAATGGTTGAAACTCTTAGCACCTTTTTGACCATGCATGTTTATAGTTGAAATTGAATCTTTTATTTGAACTACATTATATGATGTTATTGAATAAGATGTGTTGTGTTGATAAGAATGAGTTGGGTTGAGACCCAGGATGATTGGGTTGTGATTTTGAGTTATGAGATGTGAGATATTAGAAGTGTAAACAGGGTATATGTCGATAACTTGGAACCTATCAGTATAGGGGAGACTCTGCCGACATTTTGGTGGAACCTGTATATCAAAAAAAAAAAAAAAAAATTTACCTGAAAATTTCCAATATATTGTGAAAAAGAATGTAGAAAAATTGGGGTTTGTTACAGTTGGTATCAGAGCGCTGTTGTGATTCAGTAGACTTTGTAAGCATGAAAAGTACAATGAATCATGTATCTTGAGTTAGAATGAACTAGACATGTGTGTATATATATATATATGCTTGGTTACCACAAGTGTGGTAATTAAGGAAAGTGATCCTAGGTTGGCAAAAAGTCGGTAACTAAGGAAACAAGCTATTACCTTGTGATTGTGTTATCGGTAGCAAATAATAGATGTGAAACCATTGTCTGATAATATGTTAGATAATAAAAAGGGATTCATGAACAAAATAAATTTGAAATATGAATAAAACGATAATGTAACAAAGGTGTTTGTTGTCTTGATGAAATATGAATGGAGGTGATGAAACCATATATGAATTAATATTAAAGTGAATATATGATTGTTTAGGCATAATGATGTGTTGGTGTAAGCGCTATTGATTAAAACTTCTGACATAACGTACGGATAGAGACGGGACTGTTTTGTGATTAATGCCTTAATAAATATTTATGTCAAGACGGTAGTAAGACCCTGCATATTAGGCACTTGCCTTAATTGACAACACTTTATCTTGACATTCAAAGGAAAACTAGTTTGGTACATAACAAAATGGACAATACAAGTTTATTATTGGCATAGTAGATATGAGGTAAAGGCTTGAAAATTGGTTATGAAAAGCATTATTAAATTACCTTATGAGAAGTCTACCCCAAAATCAAGAATGAATTAAGGATTGTAAGCGTGATTATCTTTGACATAAAGGAGTAAATGGTTAAAACATGAACATGGATGTAATACCTGTTGTGGAATGTTATGGGTTAACGGTAAGACACTAAGTTACCGTCATACAAGATAATAAATAAATAAATAAATAATTTGGCAAGCTACCTATAAGAGTAGACGAGGAGGTCACTAGTGTGCAATGTATATACATGTGATTGTGGAAATACATAGTTAATAAGGAAACTAGAAAAGAGATGAATGTAGGGAATGAAGGGAACTAATACGCACTGATGATGAGACATAAATGAACGTTGATTCAGGAATTAATACTTAATATCAAGAGTGTTTATGCACAGAAGTTGAGTAATTATGGATACGGAGTGTGACTTGGTGGACTCTAAATAAGAATAGGATGTGAAAATATGATGGTATGAACAAGTAGTAAGGTATGAAATTATAGGAACCGTGAGGATTTCTATATTAGAACACTAAATAGCTAAGATAAATCTTAGTTGTTAAATTGTAAGGAGTGCAACATGAAATTGAATATATATATATATATATATATATATATATATATATATATATATATTTGACAATTGACGACAACAATAGTTATATACAAATGTAATTGGAAAACTACGACAATAACAAGAATTACATGTTAATCGTAATGAACTTGAATGATGGATCCTGAAAATATTCAATACATTAGTTGGCCACGGTACCAAATACTAACAAGTAAATAGATATTTAGTTGACAATATGACAAGCTAAAGTTTTGAATTACATTATATGATGTTATTGAATAAGATGTGTTGTGTTGATGAGAATGAGTTGGGTTGAGACTCAGGATGATTGGGTCGTGATTTTGAGTTATGAGATGTGAGATATTAGAAGTGTAAACAGTGTATATGTCGATAACTTGGGACCTACTAGTATAGGGGAGACTCTGCCGACATTTTGGTGGAACCTGTATATTAAAAAAAAAAAAAAAAAATTTACCTGAAAATTTCCAATAGATTGCGAAAAAGAATGTAGAAAAATCAGGGTTTGTTACACGTTTGGTAACAAATTGAAACGCAGATTTAAAGATGGATCTCACTAAAAATTGAGTTCACACCACTGGTTTTGCAAAAGTAAAAAATAGCTGCTTTTTGTGTTTGTCATCGCCTACTTCCACCATCTCCATATGTATAAAGTGAATTAATTCATCTGGTATTGTTCACATGAACAGTGCCAAATGAATTAATTCATGTGTCACTGCTCACACGCCACTGTTCATTTGACTGCGCCTGACTCGGTAAAAAAAATCTTAAATTGTGTTTTACTCAAATATTAGTGTTTAATATTATTCAATGACACCACATAAATTATAAGGAGATCGCATGATGACGTAGCATTTACAGAATTTGATCGTAATTCCAAATTTTTTTCTAATGATAATTTACCTGATTTTGTTGCATACTAAAAAAACCATGAAAATTATAGTCCTTATCAGATGAATTTCATACTTGATGAAATTGTAGATAAGTTAATGGAACAAAAAAAATATTTGATATAAAGTATTATTTATTTAATGATATAATAGTGATAGTTAAATATACAATATTTAAATTAAAAACCATCAATATATATATATATATATATATATATATATATATATATCTTTTTTAGTTATTTTATAACCTCATTTGAAAAGCATGTTTAACCAAACATATTAAACTAATTTTTATTCAACATCAATTTCAACCATAATTTTAACCAAACATATATAAATATCAAACCAACCTCAATCAATAGTACTTTTTATAAAACAATTTTTTTCCAACCACAACCACAAAAGCTACCTAAATAACAAATAAAAGGAGATAGATGTTAATTAACAAAATAAAAAGGAAAAATGAGAAGAGAAGAGAAGGATATACCCATCTTATATAAAGAGGAGAAGAGAAAATAAGAGAAGAACTTAAAGAGGTGAGAAAGAGGGAGGGGGGGAGAGAGAGAGAAGAAGAAGAAGAAGAAGAAGAAGAAGAGAGAAACCCGTCTTATATGATTTTAGGGATTCTAGTATTTTAATTTGGGGTTTTTTCTAATGATTTTACTAACAGAAAATTAAATATTAATATTTTTAATTTTTCTATCGGTGTTTTTGTTTGTAATGTTTAGTTGAAATTTTCAATTTAATAATTTTTTTTTTAGAAACCTCTAAATATTATCGATGATTTTTCAGTCTGTCAGTGATTCTTAGTGCAATTAAGAAGTTAAAAGTTCAAAAGCTATTAAATATTAATATTTTTAATTTTTCTATCAGTGTTTTTGTTTTGTATTGTTTAGTTGAAATTTTCAATTTAATAATTTTTTTTAGAAACCCCTAAATATTATCGATATTTTTCAGTATATCAGTAATTCTTAGTGCAATTAAGAAGTTAAAAGTTCCAAAGCTCTTTGGAATATATCAACGGACTTAGGCTATGTTTGTTTCCCATTAGAAAAGTTGGTTAACAAAAAACAATTTTCAGTCAACAGAAAATACTTTCCGGTCAACGGAAAACACTTTCCAGTCAAAGAAAAATTTGGCTTGGTTTTCAGGAAAGTGTTTTCCTTTTATTTTGGGCAGAAAACACTTTTCAGAAGTTGTGAAAAATTTAAAAATATTATATTATTGGCTGATTATATCAAATTTGGTCCTCAAACTTTTGATTGCTATATATATATATATTGTTTTGAATATTTGTTTTTTCAATTTCATCCCTTAGAATTTATTTTTTATATTAATTTCGGTTCTCATTTTTATAATTGTTATTTGCTTTTCCCTTATCATTTTTTAATTGAATTTTTTTATCTATCAAATTTGATCCTCATTCTTTTGATTGTTACTTATTTTATTTGAAATAATTTATGAAATGTTAATTATTATTATTTTAATTTCTTCATCTTTCAATTTTTTTATTTTTTAGATTTGATCTTTATTATTTTGATTATTATTTATTTTATTTGAGATAATTTATGAAATTATATATTTTTTTTCAATTTAATTCTCATTCAAAATTTTAATTTGTAAGATTTGTTTTTCATTATTTTAATAAACTTGAAAAAAATAAAACATTAATAAGTTATTTTCCAGCTCATTTTCCATGACACAACCAAACACTGAAAAATATTTTCCAACTTATTTTCCATTACACTACCAAACATCGAAAAATAATTCACTTTTCAAAAGAAAATTACTTTCTAGTAAACAAATGGGGCATTAATCCATCGGTGACATCGTCTGAAAATGACACCATCTATAGTGCTATAAAGAAGGGAACAATTCCAATGTTCTTAAGAATATATCGACATACTTAATCTATTGATGATCCCGTATTTAATACCATGAACAATGCAATTAAGAAGTGAACAATTCCAAAGCACTTGGAAAAATACCGATGGACATTAATCGTTAGTGATCCCATATGTAATTGACAACATAAATAGTGCAATTGAGAAGTTCAAAGTTCCAATACTCTTTAGAATATATTCACAGACTTAATATGTCGGTGATACCATTTAAAAACAACACCATCAATAGTGTCATAAAGAAGGGAACAATTTCAATGCTCTCTTGAATATACTAACGAACTTAATCTATCGATGATCTCGTATTTAATGGACACCATAAATAGTGCAATTGAGAAGTGAATTGTTAAAAAACTCTTAAGAAAATATTGACGAACCTTAATCGTCGATGATCTTGTATGGAATGGACAACACGAATAGTGCAATTAAGAAGTTAAAAGTTCCAATGCTCAAAACCATAATGGGGGAATATATTAGTAGTAAAGAATATTAGTTAAAAATTAATAATATTTGGTTAGCTATAATGGTATCTAGTTGTAGTCATGAAATTATAGTTATAAGATGGTGGAATATTAGTAGTATTGCCACCAACTTGAACAATATAATAGTAGCTAGCTATGATACCATTTATGGTGTTCTAAATGACAAAAGTTATGACATAGTAGTTGTTGTTGTATTGGAGAACTGAATTAACGTTGGTGAAGATACAACCTAATGGATCGAAAATGAATTGGCTGTAACTTCATTAATTTCCTTACAAAATACCCTTATTGTTGAAATAATATGAACCAATCAATTTTTACTTAACTAAACTACTTCTCACCATGTAAAAATATAGGTAAAAAAATTCAAACATCATTAAAAAATAATTCAAAACTGGTTTGCCATCCAAGCTACAGAGGGAAATTTAGTGTTATTAGGATCCAAGTCAATCAAAAGCATCTCCCAATAGGGATGCATGCCATATACATCCATACATCACTGTTAGAATTTTTAGATTTATCAACGGATTTTTCAATTGATACTTGTACTCTCAGTCTATGTAAGAATTTTACTAACGAGCTTACAGATAGAAATACTCCGTTAGAAAAACTCTCAACGGTGATTTATGGTTTGTCGGTGCGACCATTGATAATAATTTTATTGATGATAAAAAAATGAAAAACAAAACAACTAAAATTCAAAAAACTATCCTCATATGAACAAATATTTCAACAACAACATTCATACAATTATTAAGAGCAGAAAAAAAAAATAATGCAAAAAAAAAAACACAAAAAAAGAAGAGAAAACAAAACTTCTTGCCTTAATTTCGTTTGAATTTCAGATGAGAAGAGAAAAAAAACAAAATAAAAGAGATAGATGTTAATTAACAAAATAAAAAGGAAAAATGAGAAGAGAAGAGAAGGACATACATGTTGTGTATAGAGTATAGAGGAGAGGAGAAAATAAGAGAAGAACTTGAGGAGGAGAGAAGGAGAAAGATAAGAGAAAGAGAGAGAGAGAGAGAGAGAGAAATGCTGGTGGACAGAGGAAGAGAGAAGAAGAGAGAAACCTGTCTCATATGATTTTAGGGGTTCTAGTATTTTAATTTGGAGTTTTTTCCAACAGTTTTACCTACAAACAATTAAATATTAATATTTTTAATTTTTCTATCGGTGTTTTTTTTGTTTGTAATGTCTAGTTGAAATTTTCAATTTAATCAAAATTTTTTAGAAACCCCCAAATATTATCGATGATTTTTCAGTCTATTAGTGATTCTCAATGCAATTAAGAAGTTAAAAGTTCCAAAACTCTTTGGAATATATCAACAAACTTAATCCATCGGTGATACTGGCTGAAAACAACACCATTAATAGTGCTATGGAGAAGGGAACTATTCCATTGCTCTCTAAAGTATACTGACATACTTAATTCGTTGGTGATCCCGTATTTAATACCATGAACAGTGCAATTAGAATTGAAAAATTCCAAAGCTCTTGGGAAAATATTAATATTTTCCAACAATTTTAGTGACAAACAATTAAATATTAATATTTTTAATTTTTCTATCGATGTTTTTTGTTTGTAATGTCTAGTTGAAATTTTCAATTTAATCAAAATTTTTTAGAAACCTCCAAATATTATCGATGATTTTCCAGTCTATTAGTGATTCTCAATGCAATTAAGAAGTTAAAAGTTCCAAAGCTCTCTGGAATATATCAACAAACTTAATCCATCGATGATACCAGCTGAAAACAACACCATTAATAGTGCTATGGAGAAGGGAACTATTCCTTTGCTCTCAGAAATATACTGACATACTTAATCCGTTGGTGATCCCGTATTTATTACCATAAATAGTGCAATTAACAAGTGAACAATTCCAAAGCTCTTGGGAAAATATCGATGGACATTAATCGTCGATGATCCCATATGTAATAGACAACATGAACGGTATAATTGAAAAGTTCAAAGTTCTAATACTGTTAGGAATATATTGACAGACTTAATCTGTTGATGATACCATCTAAAAATGACACCATCAATAGTGTCAGGGAGAACATAACAATTTTAATGCTCTCTTGAATATACCGACGAACTTAATCCATTGATGATCTCATATTTAATGGACACCATGAACAATGCAATTGAGAAGTGAACTATTCCAAAGCTCTTAGAAAATACCGATGAACATTAATTATCGGTGATTCTTGTGATGTCGCGCGATCGCACAAATTAATTACCCTAGCTTAAAACACAACACACAAGATAGTATAAAGCAAGCAAGGGATCGATTCCACGAGGAAGGTTTAGTTCAGATTTTTATGCTATACGTTATGCAATGGGGGGTTTGTGATGATCTAAACTATGAAAGAAATTAAACTAGTAAACAAAATCAATTGAAACCAAAATTTATCAAGAAAACAAATCTTGGTCGCAAGCACACATTCACTAATATAAATTAGAACCGATCCTTGAAATGAAACTTTAATTTATATTCTGAATTTTTTATCTTTTCTTAACGTTGGTTAATTAACGGATCCGCCGTATAACTAACTTTAACCAACAAACAATCACAATGTCCGCATTAATGATTTAGTTCAATGGTAGCCCTAAGAACTAGATAAATTGATTGATGTCTTGACAACCAAGTTGTCCGCAGCTTGTGTTCCTTTGTTCGAGTGTTCTCCCTAAGTTTAATAATGTAGTTCCGCCACAATTATCAAGCTTAGTTGCTTCGCAAGTTCATATATCACAACTTCGGTTTTGATACCAAACTTAGCAATAGATTGTTTACAATAATAACTTAGAGTCCGCTATAGCAATTATCAACAACAATCATAGAAAATATGCATAGGAAAACAATTATACTCATTTATAATATAAACTAAAAATAAAAGGAAGAATAAATCTCATGGTTCTTGAAATATGAAGGTTTTGTTGTGTCCTTGCAACCGAGAAAACGAGTTTAGCCTTGCATATCTATAGAACACCTACTCCTAGAGATAAAAGAAAGCATTATTTCTGGTTTGTAGAGAGGAGAGTTTGTTTTTCTTCACTTCTGGCTGCCACCCTCTTTTTTGCCCTCTTTCCCTTCTCTCTTTCTTTTTATATGCTAAGAAACCCTAGTCTCTATTTTACAAAATAGTCCTCCTTTAAGTTGACAATTTACATTTAAGTAATTCAATAAGTATTTTTCTAAAAAGGAGAAATAGCTTTGCATTAAATCTTCTAGCTTTGACTTAGAGGAGCTAAATTGCTTAAATAAAAACTTGAACACCGGTTTAGATGCTCCGAAACATAATTTGGACATGTTCCTTCACGAAACTTGTTTGGTGGCAGAATTTAGCTGTCATAATTGAAAATTAATATCTCCCTCATATGACATCTTTTTTGGTTGAAAGTTGTATCGTTTATAGGTATTTAAGTCAGGAATCCAAAACAATTGAGTTTGTGTCAATTGGACTTCTGAAGCTCCATATATTGAATTTTGAATGGCTAAAGGTCAACATTGGCAGAATACAAGAATTGGCTTTGAAGGATGTGATTTCCATGATCTTTCTTTTTTATTTTTCTTGTATTAAATTTCCAGAAAAGTATGGATGTTAGCTTTTTAGTGCCACTAGAATCACTTCATTTCGACCTCGAGAACTCACACTCTGCACAAAACATCGACTGAATGTTAAATTTGCCAATTACCTCCAATTCACTTCTTTTTGCATTTTTCATTCAAAAATACCTTCAAAACATAAAACAAAGAATATCAAGGCATTAGATATAATGCCTTGATATTACATGGGCAAAACACTAGTTAAATGTGGATGAAACTATCGAATAATATGGTTAGATCAATGATCCTATATATAATGGACAACATGAATAGTGCAATTGAGAAGTTAAAAGTTCTAATGCTCTCTTGAATATACCGATGGACTTAATTTGTTGTGATACCTTTTGTATTGAACACAATAAACAATGATAAGGAGAAGGGAACAATTCCAATGCTCACTAGAATATACTAATAGACTTAATCTGTTAGCGCATCTATTGATATTTTACATTTCATATATATTTATATTGGTTTAAAATAGTTTTCGTTACTAGATTGTATATGTATTCCTTATCTATCTACCCTATAAATACTTAAAATCATAGCAACATACATGACATAATAACACCAGTTCTGTGTATAATAATAAAATCATATAAAATAAATGTTTCCTTGTCATTATATTAAAGTTAATTTCATCCATAAATATTACACTATAGTTTATGACATTACAAATTTGTGTTCTGAAAATTAATCACAATAGTTTTCTTTTTATTGTTCAATTTCATCATCATCATCTTTATCGCAATCTTCTACGTTGATTTTATCGTTATCATCATCTTCATTAACTTATGTATGTTCGTTGGTTCTCAAAACATCATATAACTCCTCAACGTCAACATCAAAAAAAGTATTCTTGGTGATGTAAAAATTTGAATTTTCTTTTAAGTCAATAGACGAAGCAACTCAATATAGATCAACTAACTCAACAAGTTGAAAGACATCATCTCCGATAGTTAATTTATCGTTGCCATCCTGAACAACCTAGTTATGACCATTTTTTCATTACAAATAACCATTCAACTCTTAAACGATCATTTTTAAAGGATGGAGTCTGTGTAATAAACTTGTTGGTATTGCTCGGTGAAAACAAAGACATCATTGATGTTGCGGAGTCTAGCGTTTGTATTATTTTTGACCAAATCATGATGAGGATCTACTCTGATTTCTCTGTCAATGGTATCATACCAATAACAATTGAATAAAAAGACTCTATTCTACTCGCTATGATATTGTAATTCAATGACCTATTCTAACTTCCTATAGTAAGCAACTTTAAACTCATTAGAAGTCGATCCCTTAACACAAACCCCACTAATATATGTCTTTTTTGTCCTGACCATACTCTTCAGTATGAAACACATATCTATTAATGAAATGCTCATTATAACATTTCACTTTTTTTTTCAGGACCTAGACTCAATAAAGATAAAGTAACACTAACATTCCCTTCCAATTGATAAATGAATTATAACCATTAATAGTTAATGAGAAATGTTTACTGAAATTGAATATCCCAAGAGATAAGAATAATTAAACAGTCCTAACATGTGAATATCCCAAGAGATAGGAATAATTAAACAGTCCTTACATGTGTTTTGAATCACATGTGAATCACGTGTGTTGTTACCCATTTTTGGGTTCCCATATAAAAATGAGAAAATACAATATATATATATATATATATATATATATATATATATATATATATATAAAGAATTTAAAAAATAATAGGAGTGGCAAAAAGACCCTGGAATGCCTACAAAATGGCGAGGAATTGGTTAAGGAAGTTAAAAAATACAAGAATTGAAATTTTAACAGTATATTTTTGACTGATGAGCACTAAGGATAAGGAAAATTGAATTTGAGAAAATAAAAGTCCACAATCAGATGTTTATGGACTCAATTAAATTTTATCCAAGGTTTAATTGAATTTATGGAGGGTTTGATTGCAAGAAAATTGATTTCTTAAGTCAATTTAGGCTTTTATTAGAAGAAATTAAAGTTCTAGGGTTCAATTATAATTTTGAAGAGTTGATTTGGTCAATCAGGGGTTTAATTGCATAATTATTGAAGTTTGATGGTCAATTAGGGACTTAATTGAAACAAGCCAAAACCAAGGACTAAATCAGAAAAGGTGCTAAAATCAAGGGGTCTAATTACAATTTTCTAGGGTGCTTGATTACAAAATTACATAAACATCCAAGGATCAAATCAAAAATATTATTTAAAATTGCAAAACGGTGCTGTTTCGCTCAACCTTATTCACCGTCTTCTTCATAAGACGTTACATTGCAACTAGCGGAGAAACGGTTGCAGCAGTGAAGGTGGTGATCAAGGGGCCACGTCCACGGCTGATATCTATCCTGTCATTACTCCGTCCCTGCAAAGGAAAATGGTTGCGTCCTCTGGCTATAAAAGCCAGAGGATGTACTGCACAGAGGAGGGGGAAACCAGTTTATTAAAGTCGCGAGAATTGGCCAATATTTCAAAATTCCAAAAAATAATAATATATTTTGTTTCTTTTAATATCTAGGGTTATGACCTTATACGTAAGACGTATTCCATATATTAAATTATTTTGTTAACGTCATAACAGTTAGGTTTTACCCGATCAGATAAGGATTTCCTTACCAAGGAGGACTTTTCTTTTACAATAGATGGACCAACAATTGAAAAACATGACAAGATATTAGGTTTTATCAGACAATAAAACAATGCAGCCTACCTTAGATAGGGTGTATTTGGGGTGCTAATTCTTTCCTTTTACGCAATTAGTCTCCACACCTGATCTCTGATACCAGTTAGAGTTCCTAGTGACTAAAATACTAGGTGGCGACTCCCATTCCAATTTTCCACTAATAAAAGACAAGAATTCCTTGTCTTCCCACATTTGCCACATTTAGATAAAAATTTGAGGGTGGATGTTTTCGCCGCAACGCCGCACACGTGCGACAATGTGAAAAATTATTTATTTTGTAATCAAAATATTTAGGATTTAGTTAGCTGTTAGTTTTGGGATACTAAAAATTGATGATGTTGCATACAAAGAATTCAATAATCTATTAGTTTATGATATTATAAGAGATAAACTGTTTGAAAGCAATGACATGCTAAGTATTATACTTACTGAATAAAAGATCTTAGTTCATTGTAGTTAGCACATAATTATATGCTTATCTGAATTCTATTTTTGTTAAATATATTCCCCTCATAATAGTTTTTGGTATGGGTCATCAAGGATGGAAGAATATTTGATAAGTTTCCACTTAAAGACACTTCCCCATCGTCGTCATGCCTTGTAATGTAGTTGATTCTTGTTCTTAAGTGAGGCTTGAAATAATATAAGATATTTTTGTTAAATATCTTCCCCTCACAATATTTTTTGGTACGGGTCATCAAGGATGGAAGAATATTTGATAAGTTTCCACTTGAAGACATTTCCCCATCGTCGTCATGCCTTGTAATATAGTTGATTCTTGTTCTTAAGTGAGGCTTGAAATAATATAAGATAAATGTTAAGATCTCTTCAACAATATATGCCTTGCATATTGAAATTTCAACATGCGTTTTGTGTTTTTACTTTTCACTTATGGTTGAACAAGTATTTGCATGAAACTAAATGAATGTTTTTAATTTAAAAAAGATGATAAAATTTTTAATTATGATGTATATGTAATCCCTAACATCTCGAATGGATACATTCACCTATAATGGACTAGACCTTCAACTTTTGTATTGAAGTCTCAACATGCACCTTGTTTTTTACTTTTCTCTTATGGTTGAACAAGTATCTGCATGAAACTAAATGAATGTTTTGAATTAAAAAAAAACTATAAAATTTTAATTACGATTCATGTGTAATCCATAACATCTCGAATAGATACATCCATTTATACTAGACCAGTCCTTCAACTTTTGCCTCAAATGATAAATGTATGGTTAGATTCTCAATTGAGTCGAACAATAATAAAGGAAATATCATCTTAAGTTTGAAAATTGTTTGAATAATATTTATTTCAAGTCTCTCCATGTGTTGTGTCTCTTGTTGGAGCATATATCTCTAAAGAAGTGACTAATCTCCATGAGTGCATTTTATATCCCTTTTGGCAATAAATCCCGATAAGCTAGTGAAATGAGTATTTGCATAAACACGTGGTAGTCATGACTCTTCATTCCATACAATTTGCAATCCTTCAAATTCACCAACCTTGATATGTTTGAAGCATGTCCATTAGAAAAACAAAAACTCTTAAGCTAATGGTAGACAAGTAACTATGCATTCATGTCTAAGGCAAAGCTAGCTTTGGGGTTTGCAACCTATGACCTATCATAAACCAACTTCATATTTTTATGGTGATAAAACAAAGATATATCAATTCTAGCCTTGATGCTGTATTTTTTTTTTCCATTTCACGTCCATAACTGTGTTGAAAATATTTTCAAACATGTTCTTTTCAATATGCATGACATTAAGGTTATGATGGAGAAGATTGGTTTTCCAATAAGAAAGCTCTTAGAAAATACTTTGCTTTACTCAATTGTGGGTCAAACCAAAACCAGAAAAATTCTACTTATCGAATTGAAAACCAAACATAATGCCATCAAACTCTGTCACCACGTTATACAATTCTTCACTCGACGGTAGCGGCGGTGCAACATCCCCTTCAACTTTACCAACAAAGAAGTCATTTATATTTTTTTCTGTATTTGTGATTTGTTGCTAAGAACCTCCAGCACCAATAAAAAAAAATGATTTATCATTATTTATTAAAGTAAAGGCATTATTATTTTTCATACAATATGGATATGCTAGTTTGACATGCGAGTTCCAACAAAAAAACCATTCCATATATATCCCCGATACATATTCTTCAAGCCAGTCAAGTTTTCATTATCTATGATTTTCATATTTCTTTCCTTTGTTTTTTTAACCGTCAAGTTAAAAAGGCGACTATCCATGGCCATCTCTGATGACATATCCTTGTCTTTAATACCGTTTAATCTGCTTTACAATGCTAGGTTCCTACCTGGTTGTAGGGGGTGGGGTTTTGGTACTGTATCATCAACTATATATGCTAGTTGACCAAAAAAAAAAAAACTCTTCAAAATTCCATTTCTTAGATTAATAGTAAACACCAAATACGACAAACGAAAAAAACAAGAAAGTTTCCAAAAAAAAAAAGGAGCTCTCTCTATTATCCTGTGATATTTTTCGTTCTTACTAAAGAAAACATTATATTACACCAAGTATTCAAGATATTCATATTTGATTGATTTTATCAACGGATAAATCCTTTTAAAGACTAGTACTTGAGTATATTCATATACGTACGTTCTTGTTATTTCTCTTGTTTTTTTTTGTTTTATAAGTCAATTAAGAATCTATAAACAAGAATGTGAGAAGAAACTTGAAGGAGTAGGATGACAAGCTAGTAACTTGATGTGCAGGAATATAATATAGTAACTTGAGAAGAAGCTAGCTAGTTGGAAGGCAAAGCACTTGTCTTTAGCAAGGAGAATCACGCTATGCAAAGCTGTTCTCAAGACTGTTCCCCTATATCCAAATATTGCAGTCCACTGTTATTCCCAAATCAACGTGCCAGGAGATTGAAAAAATTTGTAATATAATATGAACAGAGCTTTCATAACGAAGCTAGCTTGGGGAGTCAGACATGAGAAGGATAGTCTGTGGGGTAATTCGAGGCAAGTATGTTAAGGATCAGAATTAGATGTTACAAGCTAAGAAGAGAGATTCTCCACTGTGTAATGGAGGGAATGGGCAGGTCATTGGGTAACGGGAGGAGTGTTAAAGTTTTTGGGAGGATCAGTGGGTGGATGGATGAGGGCCTCTTATTCAACGTGCCACTAGTGACATTCCAACTGCTGACAGATACGCAACCGTGGCGGACATGGTTACCTCGGACAATAAGTGGGATTGGGACAGATTTTCCCAATTAATCCCTGTTAATGTGTTGATTATTATGACTAGTATTCCAGCTCCGAGGTATGAAATGGACGAGGACACGGTGTTCAGGCGCAATACTACCAGCGGGGAACTTAGTATCAGGTCAGCATATGAATTATTCGATAAAAGTTCAGGTCAGCTAAACATGAAGGACCCTATATGGCGTATAATCTGGAGGTGGAAAGGGCCAGAAAAGGTTAGGCATTTCTTGTGGCTAGTCGCGCAAGATGGGCTGCTGACAAATGAAAAAAAAAGAAGGCTGAGGCATTTTACGGACAATCATTCTTGTCAAGGATGCCAGACCGAAGAGGAAACTGCACTTCATTTGTCGAGGGACTGTCCGTTAGCTTCACAAGTATTGGTAGAATCAGATATGGAGATGGCTTTTTCAGTTCAGAGGATGACATGGCTGATTCCCAATCTCTCCAGTAGTGATACCACGCGGCAAGGCATGAAGTGGGGAACAATGCTTGGGGTGGCCTTGTGGTGTATATGGAAGAGCAGGAACAAGATTTGTCGGACATTAATCTGGAATCCATAAGATGTATGGTAACAGAGAGCAACATATTTAAGATAAGTCAAATATTTTTAACAAGTGTAAGCAATATATTTTCTCGAGCATCTATGCATTTGGTTAGAAAATATCGTTGAAGTCTGAAAGATGTGTGCACATTTTAAATTTCTTGAAGGTGTGGGATAGTTGAAATCAAGGGGGAGCTGTAGATTTGCTAGAGAGACGAGCTAATCAGATGTATCCATATTGGATTATTATGTGTTCAAGAAAATGTGGAAGATAGACCAACCATGGATTCAACTCTTTCATCCTTCCAGTACCATCAAGACCTGCATATTTCATACACTCTGCTACCATGGGGCAAGGCGAACCAGCTAGCACCAAGTCAACAAAAAGCTTCGTGCCACGAAACAACTTTGGAAAACTTGTATCCTCATAAATTTTGTATTCATTCCCCCCCCTCAAGTTTTAGAACTCTCAATTATGGCTTACCATCTATATCAGTGTAGATTTCTGCAGCTTGCATGTTAAATTTTCTTGATTTCTCTTCAATGTCAGTTGCTATTCTATTAGTGATGTGGGCACTATGCTTTACTTTTTGAGCAATTTATCAATAAGCAACTATCCCCTGCTTAAAAAAAAAAAAAAAAACTTGAAAATCAAAATGAAATTTATCAATGACATATTATCTTATTAGTATTCTTTAATTTTCTGTTATAATTTTGAAACCTAAATACAAAAACAATCTAAAAATAACTAGAAAAATAATATAAATGACCTTAGCTAATTAAAGCTTGCTAACCTCTTATATAATATGCATAATAGAGCGTTCGACAAAGTTTTATCCATATATAATTCAATTATAAAAGATCTAGTTTAAGTAGTTAGATTTTAAGTTTACTCCCAAGAAATTATTAATTTGAGTTTCATAAACCTCAAAGCCACTAGATACTTATATAGTTGTTAATTTCAGAGCCCGTGAGATTAATCGAGATGGCATATAAGCTAGCCAGACACCCACATTAATAATAATAAAAAATTAATAACATGTAAACAATTATGAAATCAACCTTTTATTTTGTTTGTGGAATATCCATCATATCCTTCGAACTACATCAAACAGAAGGCATACAAAACAAGCAACCTTTTATTGGGTTGTCATCAATGAATTAGCTTTAAAGTTGTACTTTACCCTGAAAATCCCATCCCAATAATCAACATATAACACAAGGATTTGGCCTCTCCTTGGAGGTACTTGCCATATGGCGATATATAGAATTTATAGATGGAAGAATTAAGTAAGATTGTGTAGTTAACAATAGAAAGGCATGCTAAATAAAAAAAAAAATTATTTTTAAGAAAGCTTAGAGTTTATAAATGTTGAAATTGTAAGCATGCATTATATAAATAAATTCATTAACATATGTAAGATGTATTTTTTTTTGGTATTAAATAAACTAGTTTTAAAAAATAACAAAAAATTTTCTTTCACAAAATATATATTTATGTTTTAAATTACATATGATCAAGTTTCTAAAAAAAAAAAATCATGCTTGGATTTTTATTAAAAAAAGAAAATACAGAAAAATACTCATGATTTAGCATACCAAAAAATTTTAAAAATAGTTTTTATATTTTGCATGAATTATGGATTTAATAACATGTTTATTAAAGCCATGATGACTTGACTTAAATTTCAAAAAAAAAAAAACCAATTTATTTATTTTTAAAATCAAGAAATATGAACTTATATGTAAGATGTATTCCCAATGTTAAAAGAAACAAATACAAAAAATATATTATAGGTTTAGATTGATAAGATTTGACCCATAAAGTCATGGTTTTCTCTATTGGGATAGAACTGTTTTAACTAGTAGACAAATCAATAGTTAGAAAAACACAACAATGCCTTAGAAATAATCATATAAATAAAAAAATACAGATTACTTTAGGTAAGTTGTATTAGGGATTATATTATCCTCCCTATACATAATTAATTCCCTTATCTAAACTCTGAAAACTAGTTGAGATTTATAGTAATTAAAATATTAAGTGACGACTCCAAAATTTTTAAACCATAAAAGGATAAAAATTCGTTATTCTTTCCACACCACCCAAAACTCAATCCAAGAAGATGATCATCACGACGCTTCATAAGTACGATTCATATGAACATCCTATTATCTAAGTATTGTGTCAATAAATTCCATATTCCATTTTAGTGTACAACACTTTTCATTAATAATTTTCAATGTTTAATATTTCATTAATAATTCTCAATGCCTAGCATTTCTTCAATAATGTTTTATGTCGAACACTCGTTAGGCACTAATTCAACCCATCAATTTCATAGAAACTTCACAAACCCATCCTCCCCAAACACACAAACAAGAATTTATACCTCATTACTCAACTTGAATGGTCATAATCCAAACATAACATACTAGTTATAATCATATCACAAATAATCAAAATCTTACACGCAATTAACCCCAAAACATGTCCAATTCTAAAACTTCTCCAATTACATCAACATGACCAGCCATCCCTGGTTTAAAAATCCATGGTTGGCCTCAAATTCATCAATTAAACTACCAATAGTACCCCTTCTAATATAAATTCCTCAATAATTTGATCAATTTAACAATTTACTTTATCAAATTCTAAACACCTATAATCTCATATTTGCACATTGTTTCAAAACATGTCAATAAAAAACCCATGTATAAAACAACCTGATTAATCTTAATCATACTCAATTAACTCACACATCAATACATAACACAAAAATTTGCATAATCTACTTCAAAATTTCAAAATTCCCTTAAATCAAAACTAAAATTAGCCACTCATAGTCTAAACCCCATGGTTGGTGTCACAAGGTTAATTTCTTATTGAAATTTTCAACCCCCATATGACAGTCTAGTCCCACTAGACTCATCCCTTTCACTCATTGATTTACTCGTGTTTGCCTACAACTAATTTGTTTCACAAACCCAAGAGGTTACCCACACTTTTTCAATGTTGTAAACAAACAGAATACACAAATAAATATGAACAGAAACAATCACACAAATTATTATGAAAACCAATCCTAACCTTTTATTAACTCAAAAGGATATACACAAGTCTGTTTATGTATGTGTTATGTATAATTGTTTTGCCCTTAGGACATTGTATGCTACACACTTATATACTACATATTAAAAGGAAAATAACATGAAAGATTACAATAAAAACTATCCCCTAAGACATGGAACATGTCTAGTTAGTTTTGCGTGTTGAAAACTATCAATAATTGCCCCTAACCATTCCTTCTTCCCTAGCTTGCCACCCAACAAACCAGTTATCCTTTCTGCCAACTCACTTACTATCAGAATAGGTGTTTGCATGCCTTGGACTATCCGTTGTCCAAGTTCCCACTCTCATTAGCCTATTGTGCCAATAAGACAATGTTGTCGAATTGCTAGACATACACCGTCGCTTAATTTTTTTTTTGCCAATGCTCAAGCACGTTGCCACTGCCAATGCACGTTGCCACTGCCGATGCATGCTTCCATTCATGCTAGTAGTGTTTTTGTCAAGTCTTGGACTATCCATCTTTCAGAATTATCTTCAGCCCCTGTTACAAATTTCTTCGATGCTGCTAATCTCATTAGTACTGCCAATTTTGACATTATCCTACTATGTCATCCCGGCACTGTTTTCGCCAGCATTCCCTTGACAAATTTAACCCCATTATAAACCTTCCCCACCAAAAGAAGTCAACATGCTTGTCGAACCAAACTTGAAGCACCTCTACACTAAGTTTATCCACTATCACAATTTAAGGTCATCCGCACATAACCTCTCAATTCTACCCATATTCACATCTAGAATATTGTCCATCGATTCTGCAATGTCAAGCTGACCTTCCCATTATCAACCCATTTTCAAACCAAGCTATGACTAACATCTTCTCTAGGGTCCTACTTATTTCCCAACAAAGTTAAATAAACTCTTAGTTCTACTCAAAGCTATGAAGATCAATTCCATTAATCTCGTCTAGACACTAACAAAGCTGTAACATCACACCATCATAAGCTGCCGTGTCTTTTGAATTTTGCATGCAACTCCTATAAGTCACACAAATAAGTTGTTTTCATTACCTTAGTAATCCCACATGCCAAGTTTGTTCACCCACAAGTTGTCTTTATGAAATTCAGACGCTTCCCACAACGTCCTAAATATTTCATTTTCTCCATGAACAATACCATACATAACCCATCTTGAAGAATCAAATGAACCCTATAAATTCATTAACTCTCCCAACATTCCCACATGTATCCTGCAATTATAGAATTGAGTAACTCACTTTCGATGATCAACAATGTCTTTACGTTACAGTTCTTTTGACAAGTCTCATTCTTGCCTAAGCATACTCACATAACATTCCAACATCAAATCTGTATGACCTAGTCTTCTATACATTACTATTGTACCTAACTCTCTTTCAACATCAGCCATAAAATCTCATTAACGTAATAGCCCTGCAGCCCAACCTTCGTCACATGTTTCAACCACTGAAAAGTCTTGACATGCTAATCCAAGACAAGAAAAATTCCATTATACTCACATCATTGTGAACCATACATCATCACAATGCACAAAATAGCCACCTATACTGCCTCTCCTCCAAGACAGCATACCAAATCATATCGAACCCCTTGACTTGACTGCCGAATTTGTCACCTAGACTATCCATTATCAAAGTGCAGACACCTAATGCCACACCACCACTGTACTGCCTCCCCTCCAAAACAACACACCAACCTAAATCCATCTAGTCTGGTTTCTCATCCAAATCTCTCCATGATTTGGTTGCCAAATTCTTCTTCTCAATAAGTCATCGTCGTCAAAGTTCCTTAAATTCCCAATGAATTACTGTATGGCTTGTCCGTTGGCCACAATTCTAGCATAGTTTTTTTGCTTCTGTCATTATGATCCTTCATCGACAAGGTGCACAAAACATACCCCAAGTTTGCCCTACCCTAAACAGTCTCGCCCATCCATATCCACCTCCTTCAGGCTGGTCCTAGCACGATTGAATTCTATCTCAGCCATTAAACACACGTATGAGATTTCTATATGTTTTATCCTCATCGCCATCTCCAATAACGATAGCATTGATTCCCCCCCTTTTAGGTAGTCTCTAACAAAGTGATTTCCATCGTATATGAATACATAAAAATTTAGTTTTGAACCTTTATTGATTGCTTTCCCATCTGACCTTTCATTGTCAGTAGCATGTTTGGGCTCTTCCTCACCAAATTTATTATTTTTTTCATCTCATCCTTCCCCTTAGGCTTTGACAAAAACCTAGAAGCTTCAATATTCTCATCACTAGTCACTCAACTGAAAATGCCAATCCATCGGTAGCAGTAATGACTGATGTAACTATATTATTTGATAGTTTTACCCATATTTACCTAGTATTTTGCCTAAGTTTTATAAATAAAATGCCTTGATATTCTTTGTTTCGTGTTTTGAAGGCACTTTTGGATGTAAGAGTAAAAAGGAAGTAAATTAGAGATAATTGGTAGATTTGACCTCTGATCGATGTTTTGTGCAAAACTTGAGCTCTAGAAGTGAAAATAAAATGACTATAGTTGCATTATAAAGCTAAAATCCATACCATTCTATACATATATAGAAAGAAAAATAAAAAGAGAAAGAGAATGGCAATCACATCCTTCAAAGACAAATCTCGCATTATGCCAATGTTGACCTTTGACCATTTCAACTTGAATATATTGAGCTAAAGAAGTCCATTTGATGCAAAGTCAATTGTTTTGGATTCCTGACTTGAAAACCTATCAACCTACCAAATATCAGTAGAAAATAAGCTCATATGAGAGAGATATGATTTTTCTAAGATGACACATGAATTCTTCCAACAAATAAGTTTTATAAAGAAACAAGTTCAAATTACTTTCCAAAGCGTCAAAACCGACATCCAAGTCTTTATTTCAGCAATTTAACTCTTCTAAGTCCAAAGTCAAATCTTGAGGATTTTATGCAAGGCTATTTTTCTTATTTTAGGAAAATAGTTATTGAAATACTTAAATGTAAATTGTCTACTTGGGTATGGACTATTTTGTAGAAAAGAGGGATTGGTGTTTTCTATCAAATAAAAAGAAAGAGAGAAAGGAAAAGAGGGGCACAACCAAAAGAGAAGAAAAATACCTTTTCCTAAAAAAACCCCGAAATCATGCATTCTTCTTCCTTTTTGATTATTTGTTTAACAAATATGCAAGGGTAAACTCTTTTTCTTGGTTGCAAGGACACAAAAACCTTTGAATTTCAAGAATTGTGAGATTTATTTTACCACTTTCTTTTCAATTTATATAATGAACGAATATGTTTGTTTTCATATGCTTATTTCCTATGATTGCTTATTTTAATTGCAAGAGCGGACTCTAAGTTATTATTGTGAACAATCTATTGCTAAGTTTGATATCAAAACCAAAGTTGTGGTATATAAACTTATGAAGCAACCGAGTTTAATAATCATAACAGATCTATGTTATTAATCTTAAGGATAACATTTGAACAAATCAAACATGAATTGTAGACAATTATGTTGTCTAGGTTAATAAACTTATCTAGTTTTTAAGGCTACCATTGAATTAAATTTCTAATGCGGACACTATGATTGTTTGATGGTTATGGTTAGTTATACGACATATATGTCAACTAACCAATGTTAAGAAAAGATAAAGATTTAGAATATAAATTTATATTTCGTTTCAATGATCGGTTTTGATTTCTGTAGGTGGATGTCTACTTGAAACCAAGGTTTTTTCTCTTAATAGTTTTCTGATTAGCTTGGGTGTTTTATTATGCTATAGTCTAGATAACCTTAAAACCCCTTGTTTCCTATCTATAACATAAAAATCTGAAGTATATCTTCCTCGTAAGATCGACCCCTTACTTACCCTATACTATCTTGTGTATTTAAGCTTGGGTAATTCATTTGTGTGACCGTGATATCGCAATAAATTTTGACATTGTTGTCGGGGAAATGATTTGACTTGATTCTTATGTTGTGATTCTTATTTGCTATGATTGTTATTTATTTTGTTGAAAAAAAAAACAGAAATTATATTGCTTGCGGCAGTATTGTTCAAGTAATGTTTACAATGGATTTTTTGGTGGAATTAGAACTCAACCTTTTGTTTCATGAAAGAAAACGACGTTTTGAACGCGACTAGTGGCCTTAGGCCACTAGACCCACCCTATCGAGGCTAAATTCTATTGTTTTTAGGCAGTTTTTGTGTTTTTGTGTTGGATTTTCATTCAAGATGAACTACTTTAAATCTCTTATATGGTTGATTTCTTTTTGTGTTTTCTTGACAATTTATGCTTGTACACCAATCTACTAACCAAAGACAAGTTCAGGTAGATCACAAAATAGAAAAGACTTTACGCAGGTGATGAAAGAAAGCTTGTTGCTCCTAACATGGAGAATCAACCATTGTGCATAAACATCGACAACAATGCCAACTTCAAACTCAAGTCTAGTTT
This sequence comes from Populus alba, assembly GCF_005239225.2. Taxonomy (NCBI): domain Eukaryota; kingdom Viridiplantae; phylum Streptophyta; class Magnoliopsida; order Malpighiales; family Salicaceae; genus Populus; species Populus alba. The sequence continues at coordinate 18,046,881 of NC_133291.1, forward strand.
TATACACTTACTACCAATATTTAATAAACCTACTGGAGAAGATCATCATACTCATCTCAACGAGTTCTACATGGTTTGTGTTGGCATAAAACCACATGGAGTTTGTTGTAACCCATTTTTGGGTCCCCACATAAAAAATAATAAAAATAAAAAAATTCAAAAAAAATATATTAAAAAAAAAACGCAAAACGGTGCCGTTTGGAAACGGCACCATCGTCTTCTTCCCCTGGACACGCAGAGAACAGGGGAGAAGAATCATTTTTTTTCTTCTCTTTTCGCCTAATTTCTTTCCCGGCTTTGGCGCAATAAGACGCCCACAATTCAGCCACTTGCATACTTTTAAAGGATAGTGGAGGGGCGGCCACTGTTGGCCGCCCCACCACGTCGGCCTCCCCTGTTTTCCTATAAATACAGGAGGGTGGCCGAGAGAAAAGAAAAGAAAAGAAAAAAAAGAGAAGACCAAGAGAGGGGGAAGAGAAGAGAAGGGAGAGCAAAGAGAGGGAGAAGAGGGAGAAGAGAGGAGAGAAGGCAGAGAAGAGAAAGGAAGAAGCAGAGAAGAAAACAGAGGAGAGAGAGAAGGAAAACGCAGAGCCACCGCCGGCCACCCCATTGTCAGCGCCGCTTCCTGTCGCCACCAGAAGCTCCGCCATCAACGACAGCCACCACAGGTCAGCCCTCAACCCCTTATCTTGTTTTACTGTTCATCTTCTTGCATGCAGAATGTGCACTGTGCACGTTCTGCAAGCCATGAATTAATTACCCGGTTACTGTGCATGGGCACAGTAACTGGCTAATTAATTCACTAGTTACTGTGTGCACAGTAACCCGGTTACTATGTGCACAGTAACCAGCCCATTTGGGCCTGGGCTGGGACGTCAGCCAGCCCATGTAAATGGGCCAGGTTTGGCCCAACCCATGCAATTGGGCCTGATCCGGCCCATTGTAAAAAAATAGAAAAAAAATATTATTGTTTTAAAAAAAATATTTTATGATGTTCCCACTGTTGATTTATGTTATTTTTATTAATATCGGGTAGTATTTTTATGTCGTAAAAATACAAATCTGGTATTAAACTACCCGGTTTTTCATCAAAAACTTCCAAAAATACAAAAAAATTAAAAAAAAAGGAGAAAAAATGTTTTTGTGCATACGGCCAAGTGTCTCAAAGCTAAAAAATCATATTGTATTTTTCATACACCAAAAAAACAATGTTTTAGCATGCATTTTGACTTTAATAACCAGTTTATTAAAGTCAAGAGAATATTGGCCAAAATTTCAAAAACAACAAAAAACTTTATTTTGTTTGTCTCTTAGTATTCGAGGTATGACATTATATGTAATGCATATTCTGGATATTAATTCTTTTTTTCCGGACAATCGAACCTGGGGTATGACATTACATGTAATGCGTATTCCGAACAATTACAAACCACAACAAGACTTTAGATTTTATCAGACAAAACAATGCAGCTTACCTTAGGTAGGGCGTAGTTGGGGTGCTAATACCTTCCCTTTACGCAACCAGTCTCCGTACCCGATCTCTAAAGACCAGTTAAGGTTCCTAGTAACCAGAATACTAGGTGGCGACTCCCAGTCCATATTTTCACATATAGAGACAAGAATTCCTTGTCTCTCCTTATTTTCCAGGAATACATATTCCGATTATTCCTTGAGGGTGGACGATCGCCGCGCCGCCGCACACGTGCAACAGAATGGCGACTCCACTGGGGATCTTGTGGACTAAGCTTTGTTTTTATCTAATTATTGTGTTTTTTTGTTGTGGTTTTCATGTTTATTGTTTAAATATGCATTTCCTTTATTTATTTCTCACGCGCTTTAATTTTTGTACATATTTGTTCATGCATTGTATAGAACTGCCTCATGTATCACATGCTTTATATTTTTCAAGCACACACAAGCTTCTAAGTTAAGTGGGGAATTAACGATCTGCCCTATGACTATTGGTCGGGTTCAGATGCGTGAAACACCCAACTCATATCTGAGAGCCTGCTTGGTAATGGTGGGCATATGTGCCTTAACTGTTCTTTGCAACGCCCCCATACTGCCTTTACGAAGGACGTCACTGGGCAGATATGAGACCCTTTTGAGACCAGGTAGAAAACCTATGCATGAATAGACGATGTCTTTAGTTTACATGCGCTATCTTTCTTTACAGAATATGTCATACAAAAATAAAATAAAAATAAAAAAAATCATGTCACCCCTTTAAGGGCAAATGCATCATATAAATTACATGTTCATACATTTAACATGCATACATGGCAGATTGAAATATAGGTCCCCAAAAAGTCTACAACACCCGACTTCGAGCAAGAAACATGGAAGATGAAGAGCGTGCTCAACGTGAGGCCTATTTGCATGAAGAGTTGGAGTCTCTGAAAATAAGTGTGGCTCACCTCACTAGCTTACTCAAGCAAACATTAAGAAATACCTCTGATGAAGGTCCTTCAAATCAACCGATCACCTTTGATCCAACTCCTACTACAGTTCAGCCTGAGGAAAGAATGAGCGAACATGGTCAAGAACCTCAGCAAAATCCAACATTTGTGCAGTCAACGACACCTGCACCATCCCCAACAGTCGTGAAGGCATCTGCTAATGAGTCCCACGAGGCTAAGTCATCTGATAGCATTGATCAAGCTAAGATAGAGGCGCTGGAAGCCAGACTCAAAGCCATTGAAGGGATAGACTTATATGACCCGGTACGGGCAGCAGAGATGTGTTTGGTCCCAAATGTGGTTGTCCCAAAGAAATTTCGTGTTCCTGAATTCATCAAATACAGTGGAACACAATGCCCCATGACTCATCTCAGGTCCTACTGCAATAAAATGGCTGAGGTAGTACATGATGAAAAACTACTAATGCACTTTTTCCAAGAGTTTAAGTGGGGCAACTTTGAGTTGGTACATGAGATTGGATAACACAAAAATTCACAACTGGAAAAATCTTGTGGATGCCTTCGTCAAGCAATACAAATACAACATGGACATTGCGCCTGACAGAACCAGTTTGTCCAATATAGAGAAAAAGGATAAAGAAAGCATAAGGGAATATGCTCAAAGATGGCGAGAATTAGCTGCTCAAGTACATCCCCCACTTCTGGACAAAGAGATGGTCTCTTTATTTGCCAATACACTCAAAGCACCATATTACGAACATATGATGGGTAGTTCAGCCCAACAATTCACTGATGCTGTGATAGTGTGTGAACGCATAGAGCAAGGTGTCAAGAGTGGTAGAATTGCTGCACCAACCGAGAAAAGAGGCATTGAAAGAAAAGAGGTTCACCATGTTGAAGATGGCTACATGGGCAAAACAAATACATCCCAAAATTACCATACTCCATCCCAAATTGCCAACATAAAAAAACCTGAACCCCAAAACTTTCAAGCCAAAAGCCAAATTGGAAATTTCCAAAGGGTTCAAGAACAACTACCTCCACTACCGTTACCCTTGAATGAGATGTATCAAAAGCTATTGAGCATCGGGCAAATAGCTCCAGAACCTCTGACACCTCTGCAGCCACCTTATCCTAATTGGTACAAGCCAGAACTCAATTGTGAATACCATGCCGGTATTACTGGGCATAGCATCTATACCTGCAACGCCTTCAAGAGAAAGCTTCTGCAATTAATCAAGGCTGGGTGGATAGAATTGGAAGATGCCCCCAATGTGAATACGAACCCGTTATCTAATCATGCTTGAAGCATATTAGGATGGAAAGTTTGGGGAATTGGAAAGCATCAATGGTCCAACATGATAGCTCAACTTTTGACCGTGGTGTTGTTCCGCATTGTCTTTGAGTCCTCTACGTAGAGCTTTTGAGAGGGAGGTAGCCTATGAACAAATTCGCCAAAACAGAGGAATGAAGCCTGCCTTGTTATTGCCTTTTGTTAATGCTTTTGTTAATGAGCATCTCTTGTGAAATAAGATCATGTGTTTTCTTGTGTTCACATCACACTCTTCTTTGTTGTTATTACATGTAAATAACATTTTGAGCGCAACTTTGCTCATAACATTACAACATGAAGAACCCTTTGGTGTTCCTTTCTTCCAAACCCATACATAATGTCATATGTTTTCAAGGATATTTTTTGGGACATCCACAGTGAGTACAAAAACAAAAATCATGTTGATATTTGTCCAAAACAAATGCATTTTGAAAATTCAGGTGATTCCTTAAATAGGTACACATATACCTAGAAAACTTGAAAGAAAAAAAAGACAACAAAGATAAACAACACTATGAGGTGACTCAAAAAGCTGAGTTTTATTTGACTGAATAAATCATTTGGCATACGCACATGAAAGCAAGACCTATCGATCCTCACTGCAGTGCATTTGAGATGAAGAAAGGCCATCTTTGATAAACCTTTCACAAGGCTAAAATATATCCTTTGCAGTCCCATTTTGAGCCTAGTAATGTTTTTTTTGAAATAACCTTGACTAGGATCACACCCCACACTGGGGGGCAAAATAAAAGAGTTTGTTGTTTTCCAGACAAAGCAGTGAAGATGGGTGCTGAAATTGATCATGTAATGTTTCTTCTTTCATTATCATCCAAATGAAACAGTGAAGATAAATACTGTGATTGGTTAAAATATTTGAGCTTCTCATAAAAACCAACGAATATGATTGTGCTCAACGAAACAAAAACGAAGAAAACAAAGAGAACAGCCCACGCCCGACACTGGGGGCATGAAGACTATTTTGAAAAAAACAAATTCAAAAGACAAAAGGTCAGGAAACAAGCACAAGTGATCCCTAGTCGTGAAATCCTTTAAACACCTTTTGAGCCTGCAACATATCCTTTTCTTCGTAACTAATAGCCAAAGCCTACATTACATACCTGATAAAGCCCTTTCTGATCAAAGGCAAGCAATCTAGATTGGTAGGTAGTGCTTTCATGTGCAAGTCAAATCATTATTTATGCAAATAAAATAAATGCTTTGACTCATTTCGGTTCTCAATAACCCTCAAATTGACATTTAAACCTTTTGTGACCAACCAGATGTCACTTCATCTTTTAACCAAAAGCAAAAAGCTTTTATCACTTCAAGAAACCTGTCTATAGGAATCGCTTGAATTTTTTAGAACAAGTTTATTTTGAACCAATATCAAAATCATTTTTGTGATTGGAATAACTTGGAAGTTCCAAAAATTTTGCATGAAAACATTCATTGTACAAAAAACCCAAACTTACTTTCACATATCCTCACCCCAAACTAAACCCAAGTTGAACACTTGGGGGGCATGATCAAGCTGGGGGGCAATCAAAAACACATGGTAGGGCTAACTCCATGATTCCTGTTCTAAGGAAAATGTCGGGCAAAATTGGTAACTCTTGAGATAGAGGGTGAAGGACAAAGATGTATGATGACATCAAACCCTTCCCAGAGGTCAAGATCACAATGTGTAACCCGAGTAAGCAAACGTGGAAAAGCCATCGAAGTTTACTACCAACATTACAACTTTTGAGAGAAAAAAGACACCATGAAGAAATGGGGGCCTATGTTTCTCAGGTAAGAATACATGCATATCAATCATAATGCATTTTCTTACAACATTCACAGATCTGTGTTTCAACATCAACTTTTGGGTAGTGCGTTTTATAACCCTACCTCCTTTTGAGTGCGCCTTTGAGCCCTCACCTCCTTTGGAGTGCGCCTTTGAGCCCTCACTTCCATTTTGAGTGCGCCTTTAAGCCCTCATCCTTTCGGTAGTGCGTTTTCTAACCTTACCTCCCTTTGAGTGCGCCTTTGAGCCCTCACCGCCTTTTGAGTGCGCCTTTGAGCCCTCACCTCCATTTTGAGTGCGCCTTTGAGCCCTCATCCCTTTGGTAGTGCGTTTTCTAACCCTACCTCCGTTTGAGTGTGCCTTTGAGCCCTCACCTCCGTTTGAGTGCGCCTTTGAGCCCTCACCTCCATTTTGAGTGCGCCTTTGAGCCCTCATCCCTTTGGTAGTGCGTTTTCTAACCCTACCTCCGTTTGAGTGCGCCTTTGAGCCCTCGCCTTCATTTTGAGCGCGCCTTTGAGCCCTCATCCCTTTGGTAGTGCGTTTTCTAACCCTACCTCCGTTTGAGTGCGCCATTGAGCCCTCACCTCCGTTTGAGTGTGCCTTTGAGCCCTCACCCCCATTTTGAGTGCGCCTTTGAGCCCTCATCCCTTGGGTAGTGCGTTTTCTAACCCTACCTCCCTTTGAGTGCGCCTTTGAGCCCTCAACTCCTTTGGTAGTGCGTTTTTTCTAACCCTACCTCTTTTCGAGTGTGCCTTTAAGCCCTCGCCATCCAATTCTTCATATTTTTTCCATCTGGGTAGGTCACCATTACAATGAGACCACTCTTTACTTTTATGTTTGGGCAGGTCGCCCATGAAAATAGACCAATGTCAGCGTAAGTGTGTGGGCTGGTCGCCCCTGAAAATAGACCACCTTAAGTATGTGTTGGGCAGCTCGCCCGTGAAAATATACCATCTTTCTTCAAAAACAAAGGGTTTGAACACACAGGTTTTTGGTTCTGGTTAGAGGGGATTGCCGAAAGGAATCTCAGTCTATCCCAACCACACACAAGATTTTGGTTCTAGTTAGAGGGGATTGTCGAAAGCAATCTCAGTCTATCCCAACCGCACAAAGGATTTTGGTTCTGGTTAGAGGGGATTGCCGAAAGGAATCTCAGTCTATCCCAACCACACACAGGATTTTGGTTCTGGTTAGAGGGGATTGCCGAAAGAAATCTCAGTCTATCCCAACCACACAGAGGATTTTGGTTCTGGTTAGAGGGGATTGCCGAAAGGAATCTCAGTCTATCCCAACCAAACAGGATTTTGGTTCTGGTTAGAGGGGATTGCCGAAAGGAATCTCAGTCTATCCCAACCACACACAGGATTTTGGTTCTGGTTAGAGGGGATTGCCGAAAGGAATCTCAGTCTATCCTAACCACACACACATAATATTTTAGGTTCTGGTTAAAGGGGATTGGCGAAAGGAATCTCAGTTTAGCCCAACCACACACAGGACTTTGGGTCCGGTTGAAGTTTTAGGTCAATCAATTTTTGAGACGACCCGTTTTGGAAAACCAATTTTGTTTTATCTTTACAACGCTTACTATGCACAAATCTTTGCTCCGTAAGCATTGTAAAGAGGGGGGCAACTGTTGTAACCCATTTTTGGGTCCCCACATAAAAAATAATAAAAATAAAAAAATTCAAAAAAAATATATTAAAAAAAAAACGCAAAACGGTGCCGTTTGGAAACGGCACCATCGTCTTCTTCCCCTGGACACGCAGAGAACAGGGGAGAAGAATCATTTTTTTTTCTTCTCTTTTCGCCTAATTTCTTTCCCGGCTTTGGCGCAATAAGACGCCCACAATTCAGCCACTTGCATACTTTTAAAGGATAGTGGAGGGGCGGCCACTGTTGGCCGCCCCACCACGTCGGCCTCCCCTGTTTTCCTATAAATACAGGAGGGTGGCCGAGAGAAAAGAAAAGAAAAGAAAAAAAAGAGAAGACCAAGAGAGGGGGAAGAGAAGAGAAGGGAGAGCAAAGAGAGGGAGAAGAGGGAGAAGAGAGGAGAGAAGGCAGAGAAGAGAAAGGAAGAAGCAGAGAAGAAAACAGAGGAGAGAGAGAAGGAAAACGCAGAGCCACCGCCGGCCACCCCATTGTCAGCGCCGCTTCCTGTCGCCACCAGAAGCTCCGCCATCAACGACAGCCACCACAGGTCAGCCCTCAACCCCTTATCTTGTTTTACTGTTCATCTTCTTGCATGCAGAATGTGCACTGTGCACGTTCTGCAAGCCATGAATTAATTACCCGGTTACTGTGCATGGGCACAGTAACTGGCTAATTAATTCACTAGTTACTGTGTGCACAGTAACCCGGTTACTATGTGCACAGTAACCAGCCCATTTGGGCCTGGGCTGGGACGTCAGCCAGCCCATGTAAATGGGCCAGGTTTGGCCCAACCCATGCAATTGGGCCTGATCCGGCCCATTGTAAAAAAATAGAAAAAAAATATTATTGTTTTAAAAAAATATTTATGATGTTCCCACTGTTGATTTATGTTATTTTTATTAATATCGGGTAGTATTTTTATGTCGTAAAAATACAAATCTGGTATTAAACTACCCGGTTTTTCATCAAAAACTTCCAAAAATACAAAAAATTAAAAAAAAAGGAGAAAAAATGTTTTTGTGCATACGGCCAAGTGTCTCAAAGCTAAAAAATCATATTGTATTTTTCATACACCAAAAAAACAATGTTTTAGCATGCATTTTGGCTTTAATAACCAGTTTATTAAAGTCAAGAGAATATTGGCCAAAATTTCAAAAACAACAAAAAACTTTATTTTGTTTGTCTCTTAGTATTCGAGGTATGACATTATATGTAATGCATATTCTGGATATTAATTCTTTTTTTTCCGGACAATCGAACCTGGGGTATGACATTACATGTAATGCGTATTCCGAACAATTACAAACCACAACAAGACTTTAGATTTTATCAGACAAAACAATGCAGCTTACCTTAGGTAGGGCGTAGTTGGGGTGCTAATACCTTCCCTTTACGCAACCAGTCTCCGTACCCGATCTCTAAAGACCAGTTAAGGTTCCTAGTAACCAGAATACTAGGTGGCGACTCCCAGTCCATATTTTCACATATAGAGACAAGAATTCCTTGTCTCTCCTTATTTTCCAGGAATACATATTCCGATTATTCCTTGAGGGTGGACGATCGCCGCGCCGCCGCACACGTGCGACAGAGTTGATGAAGAACATGCTAAGTTGAAAGCTTTCCCTTTCTTTTTAAAAAGGGGTAGCAAAGACATGACTTTTCTCTATTCTTCTTGGTTCCATTGGAACTTGGAATGGCATGAAAAAGATTTTCCTTGAAAAATATTTCCAGCCTCTCAAGTTACAAATATAAGGAAAGAAATATGTGGGATTCAACAGTTTCATGGGGAGACACTTTTTGAGTATTGGGAAAAATTTGAGCAATTGTGCATTCAATGCCTTCATCATCAGATACTCGATCAACTACTCATTCAATATTTCTATGAAGGGCTGATACCTACCAACCGTAGTATCATTGATGCGGCAAATAGAAGGGCATTAATAGATAAAACACCTGAGGCTGCACACCAATTGACCTTAAATATGATAGCCAACTCAAAATAATTTGGCACGCATGGAGACCTTCCTAGCAAACATGTAAATAAGATAAGTATTGCTAACATTGAGAATAAAGTTAATGATCTTACTTCTCTTGTGTGTTCTTTGGCTTGTGGAAATGTACAACAGGTGAAAGTTTGTAGCATATATTTGTTACAAGGACATGCTTCGGATATGTGCCCAACAATGCAAGAAGATTATATTAAACAAGCTAATGAAGTTGATAGAGCATTCAATGGACAACCTTAGTGTAAGTATGGTCCATTTTTTAATATGTACAATCCAAGATGAAGAGATCATCCAAACTTATGCTATAGGAACCCACCTCAACAAGGCAATCAAGGCTGATAGTTCCACCCCTATGGATTTTAGTCCTACTAGAATTATCAAGCGAGACAACCTAATACATTTACAAACTCCAATGTTATGGGGTCATTGAGTGATAATCTTTATGAGATGATGAAACCTTTGGCTTCTAACATAGTGATCTTGCAAAAAAATATCATGTCTTTTTAACAGGAAACAAGGTCAAGTATTCATAACTTAGAGAAGCAAATGGGCAAGTAGCTTTAAGTGTAGGGAAATTGGAGGCACAAATGAATAGAAAGTTGCCCTCCTAAGCATTAAATCCAAAAGAGAATGTTAATGTGATCACACTGTGAAGTGGGAAAGAACTTGAAGAGCAAAGGTCAAAATAAATTGAGATGGAGGAAGAAGAGGAGATACAAATTGAATTGAGTATAAAGAAGAAGCATCCTCCTCCTCCACCACAAATTAAGACAATGACCAATACTCCAAAGCCAAGTCCTAACTCAAGGACTTATATTTTTAAGATAATTCCCCCATTTCCTATAAGTTCTTCTAGGTCTAAGAAAGAGGATTAAGAAAAAAAGATTTTAAAGGTTTTCAAAAAAGTGAAACTCAACATTTCTTTGATTGATGCTAGCTAGCAAATTCCTAAGTATGCCAAATTCTTAAAGGAGTTGTGTACTACTAAGAGAGCTTACAAGCTAAAAGGTTATAACATGGTAAGTATGGGTGAAGTTGTATCTAATATTGTTCAAAATAATTTGCATTTGAAGCAAAAAGATCCAAGTGTATTTACTGTCCCATGTGCTATTGATTATGTTAGTTTTAAAAGGGCCTTATGCGATTTAGGTGCATCCATTAGTGTTATGCCTAAACATGTTTATGATTCTCTTAGTCTTGAGCCTTTGATTAAAATTAGCATTGTAATACAACTTGGGGATTGTAGTTTTGTTTATTCACTTGGTGTGATTGAAGATGTCATAGTCAAGATTTCTAATTTGGTTATTTCATGCAACTTTTATATTCTTAATATGGAATGTGATTCTTGTGATTCATCAAACAATACTTCTATATTGTTTGGGAGACCATTCTTGAAAACTGCCAATACAAAAAATTATTATGGTAATGATACTTTATCTATGGAGGTAGGAGATGAAAAAAATTAATTTAATTTTCATGATGCAATGAAATATCCTTACATTGTTTATTTTATCACATGTTATGACTAAGTTGATAAGTGTATGTAACACATTTTTTATTTTAATTGTAAGGACGGATTAAACATGGTTTTGAGCTACGACTATGATTTTACCGAGATAGAAGAGATGAAGAGGCATATATGTGTTCCCCAAAACATGCATGAATGAGCATTGGCTTTGCAATTTTTGTAAACCGTACCCCATGGTAATGTCTTTGTTGATTTAATACTTTCATATAAAAAGCTTTTGCCATCTTTTTAATAAGCCCCCGAGTTAGAATTGAAACCTTTGCCTAATTTGAAGTATGTATTCATTGACGACAACAATACACTTCTCGTTATCATAGCAAAAGGTTTAACAAGTACGCAAGAGGAGAAACTTGTGAAGTTGTTGTGCGATCACAAAACAACCATTGGATTTTAGCTGACATCAAGGGCATTAGTCCCTCGATGTGTATACATCATATACTATTAGAGGATAATACGAAACCAACAAGGGAAATGCAAAGGAGGTAGTGAAAGCTGAAATTTTAAAACTATTAGATACATGAGTCATTTACTCCATCACGGACAATAAATGGGTAGCACCAATCCATATGGTGCCCAAAAAGACCAGAATCATGTTGGTAAAGAACAAAAAGGATGAACTTATTCCTACTCACATCTTGTGTGGTTGGAGAATGTGTGTTAATTATAGAGAGCTTAATCTTTTTACTTGCAAATATCATTTCCTATTACCATTTATGGATCAAATGCTTGAACGCCTGACACGTAAGTTTTTTATTGCTTTCTTGATGAATATAATGGATATAATTTGATTATTATTAATCATGAAGATCAAGAAAAGACTACATTTACATGTCCATTTGGTACATATACTGTAACAACTGGCTTTTCAAGCCCAAAACAATAGTAATTTTTTTTTTTTTGTACTTAACACACATCGTGTCAATAATCGGCGAACATGTTCCCTTCACATCATCAATATACAATCCATACACCAACAACAATCAACATTTTATTTTGAAAATGAATCTTACATAAACTCATATTATTATGTTTGCATGATTAGAAGTTCACATTTAAAATATACATACATAGACATGAGTTTGTATTCTATCCTATAAATAGACATCACGAATTTAATCTAAAAGGATCTAATAATAGTTATACATTCAGCACATTGATTCATATAAAATACATCATGATTTAAAATGCAACTACATGATTCCTTGCAAAAGTAGGTTCTTGTGTATTGGGTTTCCTATGCACCTTGTTGGTATGATGTCCCTACTGCAGTACAAAACATTTACAAGAATGCAATTACTTAATAATAATAATAATAAGAAAACGGTCTGACAATTTAAAGAAGCATTAACATTATCTCATTTTTGAAGCGTGACATTTGTAGTTCCTTCATGTTCTTGGTATACACAACTTGCAGTACATGTAGATGCACCAATTCTTACAATCAGCTATAATCTTAAATCTGGCCATCCTCTTAAGACATCATTTGTCGAGGTTAACCTTTCACTCACCCTGGCCATCCCTTTCGAATGCCATCATCCAAAGCTAATCAACTGTCTGTCCTAGTCGTCCATTCAGATGCCATTAATCAAAACTAATCATTTATTTATCCCGGTCATCCCTTCGGATGCCACTAGCCAAAGCTAATCATTAATTTGTCCTGGTTATCCATTCAGATGCCATTAGCTAAAGCTAATCATTCATTTGTCCCGGTCATCCTTTTAGATGCCATTAGCCCAAGCTAATCATTCATTTGTCCCGGCCATCCTTTTAGATGCCATTAGCTAAAGCTAATCAATTGTTTATCTCGGTCATCCCTTCGGATGCCATTAGCCGAAGCTAATTAATTATTTGTCCCAATCATCCTTTCAGATGCAATTAGCTAAAGCTAATCATTCATTTGTCCCGGCCATCCCTTCGAATGTCATTAGCTGAAGCTAATCAATTGTTTGTCCCAGTCATCCCTTTAGATGCATTTAGCCAAAACTATGATATCTGAATTAACACAATATAGTAACATTCATGATAAAGTATTTTCATTATTTAACATTATTTAAAAGGAAGGTGAAAGTCACCTACCTACAGTAGAAGCTCTACTTGTACTCTTTTATTATTGTTGTTGCACCACACCGGTGGTCCCTTCTGCAGTCACAAACTTATATCATAAATTTTCCTCGTTCAAGGATATGTTTTATAATAATCATATCAATAGTTAATAAATCTTTCTTTTAATCATTTCTTTCTTTATATCTTACGTTTTTCTCATCACACCCATTAATGTTGTCATCCTTTATCCAACCATGGTTATCATTCATTCATGCCGATATTATAGAGAATCCATATTCATCCATTACTCATATGTTACTTTCTATGTATGTTCATTTCCTCATAATAACATATATACATATATCATGTATATTTTTAGAGTTAGTATCTCAATGTATAAGTGTTCGTATGAATCAATTCTTTTATATTCTTACATAGTATTCACGTGAAGGTCTATTGTTACTGTCTAACTTTGAACTATTATTGTCTACTGTCCAACCGTTACTGTCTACAATTGAACTGTTACTATCCAATTTTTAACTGTTACTGTCCAACCGTTACTATCTAGACATTGAATTGTTGCTGTCTAACTTTGAACTGTTACTGTCCAATTTTCAACCGTTATTGTCTAGACATTGAACTGTTATTGTCTGACTTTGAACTATTAATGTCCAATTTTCAACTGTACTGTCTAAACACTCATAAGATTTTTAACTTTATCTAAAGTTCTAAAACTCCATTTTAAGTGAGATTGATCTTATTAGAAAGCTAAGACACGAGGCTATAAGTTCTCAAAAGGGAGAAGAACCCAGTTTTGCCTCCAAGATAATCAAAATTGCTCATTAACTAATTAGTCCTACTACCCTACATAATCAGTCACAACTCAGTCTCAGTTGGTAACCCATAATTGGAGTTCTACATCTCTAAATTGAGCAAGACTAATTTCCTTGGTTAACTAACATTCAAATTTACAATTTCTATAAGGAACCTGATCCTAATTCTCTCATTCTCCTACTCGAATTCTCTCTAAAAGTCAGGAGACGAATCTGTCCAGATTCATCAATCTTTTCATTTACACACAACATCCACAATTTAACTTTTTCTCTTTTATCTCAACCCTTGGCCATATCACATATCGTTTAAGAATGTCAAAAAAAGTATCTTTATGAGATCCAATTTATCTTATTTATTTCAATCTTCCCTCTTAATGTCAAAATAAAACATTCTTATCGATTTTGCAAACTTTCCGAACAATATTCTTCTAAACATAATCCTTGATAACATTTTCAATCAACCATAAATAACAAATGAATAATAATCCAAACAATATATTTTCCAGAAGTGTATTTCCCCATATATTTTCCTCCCTCGATATCTCTCTAACGGGGACTAATATAGAAAATCCCTCTAGTGAAAATGTACATGACATGGATGAGAACAACATATCTGAATATTGTTTTGATCTAATGGTGGAAGGTGGAGTTTTAGTTGTCGGATGTTTTGCCATCAATATGTCTTCTCTCCAGCCTCTCTCTAAACTCTCTCTTACTCTTACCAGTCCCTCCAATAGAGAAAATAGAATGACAGTTATAGTTCTAACATCTTGTTAATTGCACATTTATCCCCATCCCTTTTTATCATTTGTACATAAACTCTCAACCTTCTGTTATTTGAATATTGACCTCTCTTGATCTTACGTATTCATTTTGTCCTCATAAATGTTTTTCTTTTCAATAATTTAGTACTATATTCACTTTTCATTTCATTAATTTCACTTTTTTTTTTTCTTGATTTAGGTTTCTTTAATTTAATTTAACCCATTTTACTATTGGTTAAATTTCTCATCTATTAATAACCCAGAAAAATTATTACCGAGGTTTACATATACATATAGGATAATGCCCTTTGGTCTCAATAATGCACATACAACTTTTGAAAGATGCATGATAAGTATTTTTTCTGACTATGTTGAAAGAATAATTGAGGTTTTCATGGATGATTTCACGGTGTATGGTGATTCTTTTGATAAATGTTTATAATATATATATTTGGTATTGAAAAAATGCATTAAAACTAACCTTGTATTGAACTATAAAAGGTGTTATTTTATGGTAGAACAAGAAATAGTTCTTGGGCATTTTGTGTTTTCGCATGAATTAGAGGTTAGTAAAGTTATATAGATGTTATTAAATCATTGTCTTACCCCTCATGTGTGAGGGAAGTTCGTTCTTTTCTTAGTCATGCAGGTTTTTATCAATTCTTTATCAAAGATTTCTCAAAGATTATAGCAGCCTTGTGCAAATTATTAGCCAAAAAAATGAATTTTGTGTTTGATTAAGCATGTAAAGATGCTCATGATGAGCTTAAGAGGCGTGTCACGTCTGCCCTTATCATACAACCACCAAATCGGGACGAACCTTTCGAGATAATATGCGATGCTAGTGACTACATGGCAGGGGCTGTACTTGGGCAAAAAATATGAAAGAATTTGCATATTATCATTTATGCTTCTCGCATGTTAGACGAAGCACAATATAATTATTATATAACTGAAAAAGAACTTTTTGTATTGGTGTTTGCTCTCAAAAGTTGTTATTTTTATTGACCATGTATGTAGACCCCAGTAAAAATAAAAATAATATATATAGTTTGTCATCCTTCCCAACAAATCAGCAATCATTGAGCTTCATCATTCCTAGTAAAAATAACTTGTTTAACTACTATATCATCAATATATTGATTTTATGCTGATGACAAGGAAATGGGGAAGGCAAACGAATCATTTATTTTGTTTGTGGTATATTATTCATCACTACACGAAGCATACAAAACAAGAGAACCTTTTATTGGTTTGTCATCAGTAAATTAATGAGCTTCAAAGTTGTATTTTACCCTGAAAATCCCATCCCGACAATCAACATATGACACAAGAATTTGGCCTCTCCTCAGAGGTACTTGCCATATGACGATATATAGAATCATCTTCGCTTTCGTAAAGTAGCTTCTTAATCTCAGCTTTCTTTTTTTGTTCATCAAGCTCTGCTTTCTGTCTTTCATCATCTGTGTAAGCAGGCTCTTCTTTCTTGCCATTCTCTTTCTCCTTCTCTTTTTCTGGCACGATATTCAAAATATCCACGCTCCAATCTTTCCTTAATTCATTTACAACAGCAACAGGATCAGCATCACCATTTACCGTCATGTCCATGGAAATGGAGTCGGTACCTGCATATTCAATATTAGGCGTGAGATACGGTTCGACTTTATTTTAAAAATCTTAAAATGATTCTGTCTTGCATTGACGTGGTTAACTCACTCAAACCATAACCTGAGCCTTAGGTCGAGTCATGGCCAGGTAGGCTGGGTTTGGGTCTTATAGCTATGATCTTATTGAGAATTACATATCTTATTTGCCATCATCAAGCAACATGGACATAGATTAGTTTCACGACCCTTTGATCTTCCTAAAACCTCCTAAATTTCTACAATTTTCTGATCACCTGAAAAGCTCGAAACCCGTTTCACGGCCTTCTGCTTTCCCTCCTCATCGTGCACGTCCAATTTGAGAAACACCTTCTGCAAAAGAAAGTAAAGGTTGCAAACAGGAAACATCCTGATTTTCCATGAAAAAAATCACACTTCAACTGCAGACAAGGACCTAGTTTTCCGAAAAGCAATGTGAAAAGTATGTGAAAAGTCCAAGCACACTTCCTTCAAAGAAATTATACGCAGCTACAAAGTTACATAAGCTAAGAAATCAAGAAAGCTCGACAAGATGCTTGATTTCCTTGGCCATACATATACAGGGGTGGTATTAAAATAAGAGTTAGTCTAGTCTTTCTCCTTAGGTATGTGTTCTGAAGCTCCCTTTGAGTTTGGGGTGTAAAGAAACTTATAAATTAATTTTGAAACTTTTCCCATGATTATTAACGTGTGCCTAGACCACATCACAGAGTTTCTCTAAAATATTTGCAGAAAATATATAGCAGAACCATATTATATATAAATTCGACAGCATAAATTGACACTCTGAGCCGACCAGTCCCAAAAAATCACAAGATGAGATCGATGTGTTTTTTATATACAAGAACCAAGAAATTAGTCAAATGAAAGCGTGGTAATGGCCAAGTTTTTCCAAGAAACAGATACTAGAGGGAAAACTCACCTTCATTCTCACTTGGTTATGGAAGCTGTGACCTCGACTTGAATCGAAAGCTGTCAGTTAATCAGAAAGAGTCAATGAAAACGATAAGCTAAGAAACACGCACGCTCAGTTGAGGAGGTGAGGCTTTTTCATAGTGAGCAATTGTGCAAGTCAAACAAACAGATTTACCTGGGCAATACTAAGAAAAAATCGATCTGGAAGCCGATTGAAGTCGTAGACTTGGAACTTATAAGCGTCCGTCCAACTGAGGTTCCTTAGCATAGGGTTTATGTAGTACCTAATATAGTTTGCCTTCTTTCATTGACTTTGATTTGAGTCTTTCCTTACATGTATTGAAAACGAGCTTTAGTACTTTCGTGCTTTCATCAACTTGTTAATACGAACGTGTCCTCCAACCAAATCATTTTCTTCCTTTATCCAAATTATTTTATATTACCTTCAAATCTGAATATATGTAATGGATTTTATTTTAATAGATTCAGATAATTATATTTAAAAAGTTGATTCAAGATATAAGATATATTCATAGAGTTAAAATTCACTCTTTTACAATTACAATTAAAATACAATATTATTTCACTGGTCTCATTTTTTGCGCTATGCAGCGGAATGGACGTTTTTTTTTTCAATGCCAAAAAAGGGTGCAGTATTGTTAATGTTGTTTTTACCATAAAATGATTTAATTACGAAATTTTTAAAAAGTTTATATGCGTGTTTTAAAAAAAATAAATTGAGAATTATATATATAAATAAATTATAATAAATTCCAACCAAAAATTTGAATCAGAAGTTAAGATAAAGATGTTATTGTTGAAACAATTCAATTAACACAAAATAAATACAAACATGAAAGAGAAGGATGCTAGAAATCTTCTTAATTGATTTGTAAAAAGTAAATTGTTTAACCTGAATATAAAGAGCTTATATATAGGTTAAGCTAAAAATATTGTTCTACCTTTAATAAATAAAATAAGATAAAAGTATTATTTAACATCTCCCCTCAAATTCACTTTGTGGCAACTACAAGTATTAAGAGTTTGTCATCTAGAAAACAAAAACGAGAAATGAAATGCGACTTGGTAAAGAAATTTGTAGGAAAGAAGAAACAAGAGGTAAAGTAGTGGTGGCATGCTTGAGATGATGACGAGTAAGATGACAATCAATGTTAATATATTTAGTTCGTTAATGAAAAACTGAGTTGTGAGCAATTTGAATAGAACTCATGGTGTCACAATACATAAGAGTAGAATGAGAGAACAAAACTCTCATATCCGCAAGTAACCAACGTAACCAAATAATCTCTTTAGTAGTATATGTCATAGCACAATATTCTGCTTCGGTTGAGGATTGAGAAACAATAAATTTTTTCTTGGTCTTCCAAGAAAAAAGAGAATCATCTAGAAAGATACAGAAACCAGTAACTGATTTGCCATCTGTAGGATCATTGTCATGATCAATATCAAAGTATGCATGTAGCTCTAAGAATGAGGTGGATGAAAGTAAAAGACTTTGAAATATTGTACCCCAAAAATATCGCAAAATACGAAGAACAGTTGTCTAGTGAACAATAGTAGAAAAAGCAATAAACTTACTAACAACATTAACAACATATGTAATATCTAGACTAGTAATGGTAACGTATATCAAGCTCCCAACAATAGTAGGATATAAAGTAGGATTTGTCAAAGGTAAACCATTAGAAAAAGAATACCTTGCGTTAATTTCAATGAGAGTGTCTACAATCTTGTTATCAATAAGTCTAACCAGTTTAAGAATATATGCAACATATTTTGACTAAGAAAGAAAGTAACATCTAGGTGAGTAAGCTACCTCAATACCCATGAAATATCGAAGAGAACTCAAATCCATCATTTCAAACTATCTAGCTAGCTCTATTTTCAAAACTAAGATACCATCAATGTCATTACCATTAATAATCATGTCATCAACATATAAGGACAAAATAATATGACATGCATCAGTACACTTAATAAAAAGAGCAAAGTCATGACTACTAGCAACAAATCCAAGAGATAAGATCAAAACAAAAAATTTCTTAAACCAAGCACAAGGTGCTTGTTTGAGATCATATAACGCTTTCTTGAGCTTACATACATAACCAAAGTCATCTGAAACACTGGGAGGAGGCATCATATAAACTTCTTCTTAAAGATCTCCATTTAAGAAGGCATTTTTAACATCAGGTTGTGAGATATGTCATTGATGAGCTGAAGCTACAATAATAAGAGTACGAATAATAGTCATTTTTGCAACAATGACAAATATCTCCTCACAATCCATACCATACTATTAAGAGTATCCTTTTACAACCAACCTAGCTTTGTATTGCTTAATAGACCCATCAAAATTAGTCTTGATCTTGTACACCCAGCAACAATCAACAACATTCTTACCAGGAGGTAGAGGAATCAAATCTCAAGTATCTGTCTTATGCAAAGTAGAAAGTTCCCCATCCATAGCTTGGTGCCAAAGAGGATCAAGAATTGTCTCTTTATAGGAAGAGGGCTCAGATAGACAATGAATAGAAGCTAAAAAGCAAGTAAAAGATGAAGAATAACAAGAATAGGTAAAATCTAGTAGTTTTATGGACTTACGATTGTGTGTGGATTGACATAGAGGTGGATCCACAATCTAAGAAAAAGCTTGAGGGGTTATAAATAAAAATAGAACTTCAGGTGTGCCGGAGAATAAATGTCAGTACCTGTAGAATGACAAGTACAAATTGGTCAAACATAAAAAGGGGTATCTGAGGTACTAGGAACCTGAGATGATAAACTATTAAAATCCTCAGAGAAGGGATCTATACAAATAATATCAAGTCTAGTCAAGCCATAAGTAGTAGATGGAAAAGAAAAGAAAAGGTATATGCTCAAGAAAGACAACATAACGAGACATATAAAGTTTCTGAGTTATTTGATCAAAACAACGATACCCCTTTTTACCTTTATTATAATCCAGAAAGACATAAATAGCAGATTGAGAGGTCAACTTACTGTGTTTTGCATGGGGACGAAGAATGAATCAAGTACAACAAAAAACTCTAAAGGTGGGATAATTAAAAACATACCCATCTAATTTTTCAAAATAAGAAAAACCTTAATTATAAGAAGATGGGATTGTATTAATCAATCTTACAGTAGTAAGGACAACTTCTTCCCAAAAATCATTAGGAATAGAAGCAACAACAAGAAAGAATGAGTAGTTTCGACAATATGCCTATGTATTTTTTCAGCAACACCATTTTGCTTAGGAGTATTTATACATGAAGTTTGGTGAATGGTTCCATATAAGACAAGAAACTGATAAAAGTTATTAGAAGTGTATTCCCCACCTAAATCACAGCTAAAGCATTTGATTCTAGCAAAATATTAAGTTTTCACAAAAGCTTAAAAGGTTGTATATTTCTTATAGAATTCAAAACGTTGTTTTATTAAATAAACTCAATAGTAACGAGTATAATCATCAATAAATAAAACATAATATCATAACCCTCCATTTATGGCAATAGGAGAAGGTCCCTATACATCAGAATGAATCAAATCCAAAGGTGAAGAAGAAACAAAAATACTTTGATTAAAAGATAAAGCGGAAAATTTTATCAATTTACATTCACTACAATCAGAAATATCGCAAGTGTTCAAATCTTCTAAGGCTTCTGAGGATGCCAAAAAACTTAAACAAGAAGATGAAACATAACCTAGACGAGAATGCTATAAATAAAAACTAGAAGATAAATGACTCAAACAAAAAGAAGACAAATCAACAGTAGTAGTAGCAGCAGCAGCGGTAACTAGCACTTTTAACTCATCCAAAATATATAGTACATTCTTCTTATGGCCTATCCCAATCAACTTCTAAGACTACAGATCCTGTACAAAACAAAAAGAACTAGAAAACATGACTAAATAATCAATATAATCACATATTTGACCAACAGAAGCAAGATTCAATTTAAGTTTTGAAATAAGATAAATATTAGGGAGAAACAAGTGAGGTGTGACAACATAACTAACACTTACTAATGGCATTAGAGTGTTATTAGCAGTCATAACAGGAATGAAGGGTGAAGAGGATATAGAGATAAAAGATGAAGAATCTGGAAATATATAATGTGAAGCATACAAATCCAAAGCCCATTCAAAATATGACATACTTGAGGAACTATGAGGCAACTAACCTACAGAAGAAGAACGAACATTGCTTATGGCTGCAAGGAGAGAAACTTCTGAAATTGCGCAACTAGAATACTAGAATCCGTGATAGAGCCTGATGAAACTACTATTGTTGTATTGTGGTGTGGTAATTTATAACCCTGAGGTGCTTTATGAGCAATAGATTGTGACTAGCTGTCAGGTTTCCAAGATTGATTATATTGTCTCAATTTGAAACACTAAGCCTTCCAATAACCTTTCTACTTACAGAAACTGCACTCGTCAAAGTCAACCCTTGTGTACGGCTTATTTTGATGATTAAAGAATAGCTTAGAGGGTACCATTAGTACAAAAAGATTCAAAACATAAAAAATTCCCTTTTCAGAATAGGATTGAAGATGTATTTCTTCAGCCAATAACTCACTGACAGCAGAGTCAATAGACGATAATGGAGAATGATGCAGGATTGAACTTCTAAGTCCTTCAAAATCACTACAAAGTGTTGTTAAAAACTATATCAATCGTTGCTACTCTCTACGCTCAATATAGGCACTAAATGCCTTTAGTTCTGCTCATTCTGTAAGAGTCAATTAATTCCAGAGATCTGTCATAACAGAATAAAACTCCTGAATACTCATATTCTTCTTATGAAGAGCTCTTATATAATTCTCTAATTGATACCACTTTGCAAAATTTGATTATATGAATAATCTATGCAGATGATCTCAAACCTTCTTTGTTGTCTCATACTTTGCCAGATGCATACCTATAGAATGCTCAACGAAATTGTTAATCCATATAGTAATCTTTGCATTGTTTGCTTCACATGCATCTATCAAAGCAGCATCCCCTTTTTAGTATTCTTTGGTGTCATATAGGTTTCACTGATATATCCCCACATCTTTTTACCCTTTAGAAAATTTCCCATTACATAACTCTAATACGAATAGTTCTTCTCATCCAACCTTACACTCACAGACTGAAGCGAATCATATCTTTCAGTAGCCATAATCAACAATCACAAAGAACCAGAATGCAAAAGCAACATAAAACAAAATACTAAATTGCAAAAACTGAATAGAGATCACAAAAACTAAATAAATATAATCTCGAAGTTATATGATTACGCCAAAACACAAAATGAATTTGCAGAAATTAAACGCAATTATAGAAATTAAAGGGAAGACGAAATACCAGAATAATTACAGAAATAAAATGTAAATTTCAAATTGCAGAAGCTAAAAGAAACACAAAATACTAGATTTTACAGAAGTGGAAGATAAAATAACACTTCAAAAAAAAAATTAAGCCTTATTCTATAAAACCAGCTCTGATACCATGTTGAAACAATTCAATTAACACAAAATAAATACGAACATGAAAGAGGAGGCTAGAATTCTCCTTAATTGATTTGTAAAAAATACATTGTTTAATCTAAATACAAATAACTTATATATAAGTTAAACTAAAAATATTATTCTACTTTTTAATAAATAAAACAAGATAAATGTATTATTTAGCAATTATTTCTTAGAAAAAAAAGATGTTAAATATTTATTTTAGTTTTCAAATAGAATCTCTTAAGTTTTAATTGGTTTGAATCAATAAAATTGAATTTTATTTTTTCAAATTGAAATTTTAACTTTGCATCGAAACTTATTATTAACTTTGCAATAATTGTATTTAAAGCCAACCGAAACAAGCATCAAATCCAATCTCAAGTAAACTTAATTTGAAAAGATTAAATTGAAAACAAACCAAGTGAAAAAGAAAATTAAGAAAAAAGGAAAAAAATAATGTGGATAATTATTGCAACCCATATTAGATTTGTGTATTTCTCCTGTGTTGCATTTCTGTCATTTGTTTTTAATATTCCTTTAATTGTACATTATCTTTCGTGTAAACATCATTTCATAGTTTACCAAGCAATAAACTTGCAAAACTAAACCACACTTATTAAATACAAAGCAAAAGGACCCAATCAAAAACAAAAGGAAAAAACGAAGGATGCTAATGAATAAAAAAGTTTGACCCATGTTGTATTTCCATCATTTCTTTTAATATATTTTTTTCATTTCATATTACCAAGTGTTAATTTTGCAAAACCAAACTAAGCAAATGGATCAATTAAAAAATATATCCAATATTTTTGGTAGGGATCAAGTTCTATCAAAACCCTGAAAGAATTGGATCTGAAGGGCAGGAAGCATCAGGTGGCACGGCGTTACTTTCACTATTTATTCCGGGAGGCATTGGCGGCCCTCAATATTCCTGCATGGGATGATGGAGTTGTTCACGTCCAATATCCTCAACTCTTCAGAATGCAATCCATTGATAGAGTCGACACTTGTATTCGGTTCGTTGAACTGCACTGTGTCTTCCTCGTACACCATGCGGAACCCCCAATTCATGACTCGGGCAGAAAGAACCTGAAACTCATTGTTGGTGTTTCTTTCTTGAATAGATGACCGGAACTCCACCTCAATGGCCTGAGAAGTAGTATTAGACACAGCAAGTGGTTCCGGAAACTTGCCTCTGGGAAAGAAGATAAAGAAAACCTGATTTGACGTAAATGTTGAACCTTCAGGGTACTCTAGAAAGTAGCTCCTAGATTTGAAGCCTTTGATATCGAAGTTCAATGTCATAAGACATGAATCACCGCAATCAAGCTCTTCAAAGAATGCACAAACAGCTAATCCCATCCACTTACTGCTGGACCAATGCTCATAAGGAAGTAGCCGTATTGTTAAAGAATGACCCACGCTCTTATGGTGAAACCAACCAGGAATTTCACTTCCTGGAAAACAGGTAAAAAACCAAGAGGCTGGATGACCCTGCACCAAAATCATAACCTATTTCAATACACAACACAAAAAATTTAACACAGAAGAAAAATATAGAAAAAGCGTGGTCTGTGAAGTGAGAGGGGGAGAGAGATAGAGACCTGATGGCCGCTTTTCAACAAGAAATGGAGGTAATATTTAAGCCATGTCAAACCCATGCTGATATTCCCTTGATAATTAGTCAACTCAGAGCAGTTCATAAAAATCAAGGACAAAAGCTTTGAGCGGGCACATTCCTCAAATAGATTTGGAAGAGTTCCCAACGAAGCGCAACCGTCCACCCCAAGATACTCAAGCCTTGATGGAAGATCCGGAAGTGACTGAAGCTTCTTGCAATTGCCTAACCTGAGGCTTTTAAGTTTAGAGAGCCGGCTGAGGCTTGAAGGTATTCTCACAAAGTTATTTCCGTTAAGGTCTAATTCTTCCAATGATGGGAAGCAGCTCATATCATCAGGAAGTTCTCCTTCCATGAGATTGCAGTTGCTTAGATTTAGCTTTGTCAAAGAGTATAGCGCTGACAGAGAGGACAGCATCAAAGTAATTGGACAAGGATTTCTTGGAAGTGACCGGAAGGAGAAGAGAGAATACCATGATTTAGGTGCTGGTCCCTTGCATCCATCAAAAGATAGCACTTTAAGTTTTTTCCAGAGACCAAAGGTTGATGGCAGTTGTGTTATAGCAGTTCTGCCCACATCAAGCTCCTCCAGATTCATTAGATTTCCCAACATCTCAGGCAATTTTTCAAGTTTGAAGCATCCATACAAGTTAAGAATTCTGAGGGTCTCCAACTCACATATGTTTGTTGGAAGACAGGCAAGCTTTACGCAGTCCTTCAAATTCAAGAAAACAAGCCCTTTCAGAATTCCGATAGAGTCGTCAATCTTAACCAGTTTTCTGCAACCCTCAAGATTCAGCTTCTCAAGATTTGGAACTTGTCTGAAGTCTGGAGTCTTTATTAAGTTTCGGGAGTGTCTGAGATCAATAGCTCTAAGCAACTTTAAAGGCTGTCAAAAGATATAGAAAGAAAATCAGAATGATGAGACTCTAAATACATCACTGAATTTGAAGTAACAAAATAGAAGCAGGCGTACTCTCACTCCCTCCCATAATTGTTTAATGCTGCTATGACGCATGTGGAGCTCAACAAGTTTATCAGGTTGAAAAGTTGATGGCAATGATTTGAAAGGATATCGGCACCATTCAAGATATCTCAACTCATTGGAGAGATATTTAATCTCCTGGGAAAGGTTTATATTTTGGAGTTTGAGAATTCTTAACCTTTTCATCTTCATTATTGATTCAGCACTCAAGTATAGCCCATCTACTTCGTCATTTGAATTCAGGACGATGCCTTCAACTTTGTCGGTTCCCTGAACAGTAAAGTTAATAAATAGGAATGATGAACAGGAAAAGGGAAACTCAAAATCTGATACATAGAATTGTGGTTGTAACAGTAAGTTATTTACCGTATTATTTTGCAAAACTTGAACGACATCCTCACAGAGCCACAACCTGGTGCGTTTTCCAGGTTCTTCATGAGACTCTCTCTTGACAATTTGTCGACCCATTTCTTGAAGCAAGTCATGCATCCATACTCTGTTATCTGAAATATTTATGAGAAATTTCTCTACGAGAATCCTTATTCCAATCTGTGGATAGAAACCAGAACTTTCCATTAATTTTGTCACACAATCTTCTTCCCACCCGTTGAAAAAACAAGCAATATCTAGAAATATTTTCTTCTCTACTTCGTTAAGTCCATCAAAACTTATTTTAAGTTTATCTAGAATTCCTTTATCTGGGATATCTTTCAGTCTTTTCAATGAATTGTTCCACAATTCTACAGATCTGATCCCAGAAAAAAATGAACCCAAAACATGGAGAGCTAATGGAAGGCCATCTGCATACTTTACAACTTGGATGGTCTGAAGCACATAATCTTCCGGGGGACAATAACTTCTGAAGGCTTTCAGACAAAAGAGTTGAACGGCTTCGATGTTATTTAAACTTGCAACTCTATATATTTTATCAACTCCAAATTGTTTCAGAAGAAGTTCATCTCTTGTGGTTATTATAACTCTACTTCCATTGTCAAACCAATTACGATCTCCAGCTAAAGATTCTAATTGGACCAATTGATCAACATCATCAAGAACAACAAGAACCGTTCTAGAACGCAGCCTAACCCTTATTTCATTCATTCCTCTATGAACATCAGAGATTTTGGTCCTTCTTTCCATCAACGTGTCTGAAAGAAGTTGTTCCTGTAAGCGAACTAAACCATGTTTCTCCTCAACTTCTCTAACATTTGCAAGAAAGCTGCTGCCTTCAAAATGACCCAGCATCTTCTCATAGACAGCTCTAGCAATGGTCGTCTTACCTATTCCACCCATCCCACAGATCCCTATGACGCGAACATCATTCAGCTGCTCTACTCCTAAATATAAACTCATTTCCTCCAAACGCCAATCCATTCCAACTAAGTTCTCGGTTACCCATGACATGCTGTAACTTGATTTTCTCAACTTGCATACTATCTCTTCAACAATGCCCTGAATAAACTCTGACTCGTGCCTGCAGACGAAATACTCACAAGGTTACCAAACATGAATCAAATTGGCACAGATCAACAACTTGCATGCTGAGGTATAAATTTCAGACAACATACTAAAGGGGTTTTCCTCAATTACACAAACACAAAACATGAGAAAAAGAAGATGTGTTCTGGTTACCTATCCTGCAAATCCCATCCAGAAAGATTGGCCACTAGTTTCATCGCAATCCTCCAGGTCTGCACCTTCTCAATGTTGTCTTTGAAAACCTCTTCATGATCAGCAAAGGCCTGTTGAAATCTCCCTGTCTGATTCCTTACTTCAGAAGGATCAACATCATAGAAAACTGGAATAACTGTTTGTCTACCTTGTTTCATGCATTCCACAATTTTTACTAGTTCGTTCAAGCACCATGTGGAAGAAGTATAGTTTCTTGAGAAAACTATCACTGAAAACCTTGAATCTTGTATTGCTTGAAGAAGTTCACGGGAAATTTCATTCCCTCTCTCAAGTTCTTGATCATCTCTAAAAGTGATGACTCCTCTGTGACACAAGGCAGTATAAAGATGGTCAGTAAAACTCTTCCGGGTGTCTTCACCTCTGAAACTGAGGAAGACATCATATTTCCACCGAGTTGTAGTACGTGAATAAGAAGCAGCCATGAAAACCTCAAAGAATTGTTCGATCTAAATTTGGTAGGCTAGATTGCTCTCTGTTAGCTGTTTTAACAGAGCCAGAGAGAAGCTACAGCCACAAAATCGAGGGTATTTAACGC
Source organism: Populus alba (assembly GCF_005239225.2). Lineage (NCBI taxonomy): Eukaryota > Viridiplantae > Streptophyta > Magnoliopsida > Malpighiales > Salicaceae > Populus > Populus alba. The sequence goes on from NC_133291.1 coordinate 18,074,150, forward strand.
AAAGAGCACCATCTTGGAAATTCTATTTATGACGAAAATTCCACGGAGTAAATTTCGGAGTGAGTGGTAATGTTGACTTTAGGACAGGCGAAAGAGCCACAAAGTCTTCACTCAAATAATTTATAGTAACTGACAAACCTCCTGGTTATTTCCCGCAGGGTTTCCAAGAAACTAATGCTAGTGTTTACAATTATTAAATAAAGCACGTCTGTACGCACCCGCAATTGAATAATATCTGCGTTAAAATGTCAAAAATATTTCTTCCAGTTTCATAACAAGGAAGCAAGTACACAGCTTAGCAGTAGTAGTAATTCTCTTTCTCCCCCAACAAACGTTCAGAATTTGATCAGATTCTAGTGCCAAACATGTCATTCCTTAAAGATTAATTACCTTTCCAACCACAAGGTCCAATGATCAAGCAAATGACTTCCTAACAATCAAATGAACGCCGATGAAAGGAAGTTAATGTCACAGCTCTATTTTTAATTGTCATCCACTGTTCAATCATATGTTTTCTATTTGAGTTTAGTTCACTACATGAGATCTCTCCCGAAGTTTACGTGATCATTGCAACAGAAGCTTTGTCTTGCTACATGCATGGGCGCTGCAGAATAAGAAAACAGGAAGTGGTACAAAACAAACAGGAGATGCAGTCCCCATGTGGAAAAACAACAGAGCTGATCTCAGCTCAATTAACTAGTACTACTTCAAAAAAGAATGGCAAGGGACCCTAATTATTGAGATCCAAGTTGAAAGAAAATCCACTAAACTAAATAACAACTCTCAAGTTTAGAAATTTGAGTCCAGAAAAAAGGTCTCAGAAATAGCCTAGGATCTGATTCAGCATTTGACACTAAAATCGAGGTAACAATTCCCAAAAGATAAACACAAATATATATATCTCCTTTTTCTCATAAGAGGCAAAAAACTCTAAAATATGTTGTTTCTTCCCAGGTCCGGCACACTTAAACCTTCAAACAAAAAATATCAAAGAAATGAGGAGCTGTCGCCTTAAATAAACCACCAAGACTACCAACCCTTTCCAGGGATTAAAAGCTAATTACGGAAAAAAACTGCTAAAAAATTGTTAGGTTCTCAAATCTTTCTCCAACAATCTCATGCAACTATTGATTTATTTAAGTGTAAGGATATTGTAACTCGAAAGCAAACATGAAACAGATGACAAAGCACAACTATTGATTGACTTGTGAGCCTTCTGGTCAAACACAAAGTGTACTAGCAGAAAGAACCTCGAAGATGCACACATCTCTGCTCCTCTTGATTGTGACGGATCAAGCATCCTTCCTGTGGCAAGAATAACACTTCTGTCAGTCAAAAAGCATAAAAATGAATTATTGGACCACTCAAAGTTACAAAAAATTTCACGAAATGGGAAAAAAGGAAGAGCACATGTATGTACCAAATTACAAAAGAGAAACAACCATGAGATATTGCTAAAGGGCAGCATTTATCTAGTAATAGGACCTCAAGATAAGGTATAACCCCCCACCAGATTGACAAGCTACCCAATTCCCTCAATAAGAACCTATCAAACATTCAGTTCATTTTTAATCAAAAGCCTATCTTCTTGAGGTGTCATGCATCTTGAATATAGTAATAAAAATATCAGCTTGTGAGAATGCCACAGTCAAATCTGGAGTTTTAATTCTAAAGCAGTGAGGGTAGAGATCCTGGAGTAGTGGAAAACCTGACATCCAAGACCATGTTGATACTATTCTTCTAGGCGCCAAAGAATTTCATATTCATGAGTAATACAAATTAAGCTTGTTACACCTTGCTTGCCATTCAAACTCCATCACGAGAATTCTAGAGCTAAAACCATGCTACTAAACACGGTTTACCAGAACTTTACACCTTAGTCTAACTTGAAAGTGATTCACCAAATTTGTGAAAACTCTACACATCATAAACTCTTAAAAAATATGAACAAACAAAAACTCAACTTCAAGCAGGCTTTTTGCATCGGCAGAGCTTATGAAAATCCACTTGGAGACTAATTAGTGGAATTAAATAATCTCAGATTGAGCCCAATTGCAAAAGGAAGAAATGGAGCACCACATATATGTAACCAACTGTTAATAATTATTAGAAATTAATAATTAACCAAATGGCTATTTCCTTTGGCAAAGAAGATTGCAAGCAACAGGTAATTGATTACTCATGTATTCTGCAGGTTTTTTTTTTTTTTTACAGTATTCATGCATGATTTGCGTGGAAAAGCAAGAAGAGAAGAAGCAACCTGGCCTGGGGAGGTGCTTGTTGCTGTTGCTAGTCTGTCGTGAGGATGGTGGTCCACGGTGAAGCTGCTGGTGATCCACTGCAGCAACTGGAGAAGGTAGAAAAACAACGGTGGATGTTGGTTGCTAGTGTGGCTTTTGGCTGGGGAAGAGGAGAGGTGACAATGTGTGTTGGTTGCTAGTGTGGCTTTTTCTTTCTTTTTCTCTATATCCTTTCCTTCGGTTTTCTTCCCGCTTTGTTTTTCTCCCTCCTCTTTCACATGAACTTCTCCTGTATTTATTTCATTTTGGGATCCCTCGTAGGCTTGAATCTAGCACTTTGATTCGCCCGGATTGGATCTTAATTATTGAAAACAAGCAAACAACTTTTACTCCCATTCCTGACAAGCCAATCGATTGGTAGATCCTAATTATCTGGTTGAGGAAGCACCTTTCAGTTAAAAAATCCTCAATTCGAAGTGGTGAGTCAGTCTTTGATTCCACGGCAGAGTCAGTGGTAGTTCCTCAACGCGGATCCATTCGTATTTTTTAAACATTTAAATTTTTTTATTAAAAATTAATTTTTTTTATATTGTAGGAATATTTTGATATGCTAATTTCAAAAATAATTTTTAAAAAATAAAAAAATATATTATTTTGATACATTTCTTAATAAAAAGTAATTTAAATCATTACTGCAACTACAATTCCAAACAAGTTGTCAAAAGCTGGTTGAGGGAGTGACTTTGGACCAGCGTTGCAATGGTTATAAGAGCGACCACTCAGCAAGAACCATGATGAGGCATGGTATGATATCAAGGTTACAGCGGAGCATGCCTTTTGTCTTACATGGGATGTGAGAAGGTATTAAGTGTGTGTTTTGCTTGGAGGTGTGGTTGATTTTTTTAAAAGGTATAATCTTTCTAGAGTACAAATCAAATTTCACAAAAGTTAAAAAAAAAAATACATATTTTTTATGTGGGTCCTATAAAAAAAAACACTCACACCCATAGTTTTGAAACCCGGCCCGACGGGTTGACTCGGGGCTGAAACTGAGCTGGGTTGAAGAAAAAACAAAGAAAGAAAAAACCTAGTGTAACCCAGCAAGACCTGGCCGCAAACCTGTTGACTTTTTTTTTTTTTTTTTACTAAAATGATATCGTTTTAATTCAAAAAGAAATTTAACCCGGCCGACCCGGTAACCCAGTCAAAACCTGGAACTCGGGCCTTGGACAGGGTCAGCCACCAAACCGGGTCTAAAAACCATGCCCACACCTTCAAGTCAAACACCCCTTAAATGGCTTTGCAAAAAAGAACTCCAGCCAGCTTTCTTACAAGGCAAACAAATAAGACAATGAACCACTACATTGTTTTGGCAATCCTAAACTAAATTAGGTCATAAATCTCGCTTTTGATTTCATCCCTTAATCTTTGAATTTGTTCAATTAGGTCTTTAATTAAGTTCTGATTTTAAAAATTAATTCAATTGTACCCCTATAAAATTTTAAAAGACCCTTTGATTTTAGCGTGTTTTCAACTTGGTCATTGATCGTAGATATTTTTAATTTTGTCCTAAATTCACATTTAAATTTATAATTTCTTCAATTTTACCTCTATTTTAGCTGAATTTGGTCCTCGAATAAGCGTGGCTTTTGCAAAAAGGTTCTTGATCTTGAATTTCTTCGCTTTGACCTTAATTAACCCTTAAACTTTGATTTTTTTGCAGTTTTGACCCTAATTTCTTCCAATTGAGTTTGTAAAAACTAAATCTAGTCCTAAAAATTTTCATTCTTCTCAATTAAGCTAAAATTAGACTTTCAAATTTAATTTTTCACCAATTAAGTCCTTAATAAAATTAATTTGACTTATTAAAAGTCTAATTAAGTCCTTACATTTAATTAATTCTTTTAATCTTAACCCAAATTAATTCTTCAATTTAATTATACCTTTAATTTGACCTATCAAAGTAAGTCTTTAAACTTAATTTTTATACAAATTCTTTAGATATTTACTCAAGTTAACCTTGAATCTGCATTGTTCTTCATATTCAGGTCCTTTAAGGGTGCAATTGAGCTTTCAGATTTACACTTAAATCCATCTTTAGTCTATCTTCGCCAATCAAGTTTTTGGTCCTCTTTCATTTTTGTATTTTTGTTTCTTTATTTTTTATTTTTTAAAAAGAAAATGATGACTTTAAGGGAAATCTAAAATTAGGTTATGACAACGAGTATGATGATGATATTCAAAATCAAATGAGAAAAACAAAGACAAATAATCTAAGCTCACATTACGTGCCTAATAAAGTATTTTTTAATCAAAGGCAAGCAATATGGGTTGGTAAGCAATGCTTTCCCATTCAAAATTAGATCTTCAAAAGATTACAGATATGCTTTATTATTCATATAAGTAAAATGAATGCTTTAAAGATTTCTTTTCACTGAAACTCTTGATTTCTTGAGCCTTTTGACCAATAAATCATGAAAATAAAAGGTCACCTCATATTCTTAATAAGAGAAAAACCTACACCAAAATCTAAAATTCAACCCTCATGAAACCATGTCCATAGGAATTGCTTGATTTTTTTCAAAAACAAATTTGCTTTAAACTTGCATCGAAATGGTTTTTGCATTTGGAAATAGCTTTGAGATAATGATATTTTCTAAAAACCAAAAATCTTCTACAAAACATCGTCCTTAATTACTTTCATGTAACCCTGTCTATAGAAATTGCTTGCATTTTTTCCTAAAAAAAATTACTTTAAACTTTCATCGAAATGATTTTTACATTTGAAAAGAACTTTGAAATTCCAAGAAATTTTCTGTGATATCAATCTTTTATAAAAACCAAACATCTTTTGCAAAACATTGTTCTTAAGAAAACCCAAGCAAGATAAAGTACTTGAGGGAATGATCAGTCTGGGGGTAATTCAAGAAACCCAATAAGGATGGTTGTATATTCCTTTTTTAAGAAGACAAAAAATTGGAAGCAAGTTGCTTAAATATTTCAATGTTTTTTTAGAATTTAGATTATAACTAGGAAAGCTATCATAGAGAAAATATGGTGAATACTAAGTGGTGGTCATGACACCCTAGTAGTGATACACATATAAATACAATGATAAATATGAGTGCCATAAAATGTCACAATCAATTAGATACAAATGCCTAGATGATGGGATAGGCAAAGATAATCTAAGCTTATTAAATGAGTATCCCTTTCCTAGAGATCAAGTCCATAAGTTGTAATTGGAGTAGGCTAAAACAAAGAAGCCATGTAAACTTGTTACAAAGATTGAAGCTTTGAAAGACGAAGTTTATAAGGAAAGAGGAGCTATGTTTCTCAGGTAAAATTCATGTATATTAACCCCAAAGCATTACATATTAATCTTTACAGAGAGCCCAAGGAAAGAATCTTTGATAGATTCGAATATTTCCAACAAAGGGAAACTATTGAAGGTTTTAATTTATACCAATACAAGGACAAAGAAAACCTAATTTTCAAAATATGAGATCATGAGATATCTTTAAGGTTATATCTATATAAGTTTGAAGCATACCATTTTGAGCCTCTCACTTTTAGACAACATCTTTGGCATTATTTTCTCCTAAGTGTGCTTTTGAGAGGATTAACCACTTCTTGATTTGATAAATCCACATCCTTTTATCTTTCCTTCTTTACAAACTTACTATCTAAAGCGTTTTACGAGACTTTCTATCATAATCATTGTAATAAGGGGGCAACTTTCATAATCTAATTTTAAGTTCCTTCAAAGTTATCATTTTCTTTTTCTTTATTAAGAAATCAACTTGGTTGGCAAGGACATATTAAAGAGGCATTTAAATACATAAATGAGAGATGAAGAAACCAAACTGGATCTTTGATGAAATTGAAAATTCAATCACACCCTTCAAGTACCTAGATGTAAATGACAATATAGATTCAAGGTTAAGTTAAGTGAATATTTGATGAATTTGCATAAAAATTAAGTTTGAAGACTTAATTAGACTTTTAATTGGCTGATTTGATTTAAGTATGAGACTAATTAAAGATTTAACTAAGTTTAAGAATTAGTTTAAGCCAAAATTAAAAGAATTAATTAAGTGTAAAGACTTAATTAGACTTTTAATAGGTTAAATTAATTTTATTAAGGACTTAATTGGTGAAAAATTAAATTTGAAAGTCTAATTTGAGCTTAATTGAGAAGATTGAAATTTTAGAGGACCAAATTTAGATTTTTCAAGCTTAATCGGATGAAACTAGGAAATTAAAGTTTAGAGGATCAATTAAAGGCTAAATTGAAGAAATTCAAGACCAAAGACATCTTTGTAAAAGACGCGCGTGTTTAGGGACTAAATTTGGTTAAAAATAAGGGTATATTTGAAGAAATTGAAAGTTTGAAGGTTAATTGAAGACAAACTTGAAATAATCCAAGTCCATGGACCATGTTGAAAAAACGCTAAAATCATAGGATCCTTTTGAAACTTCGTAGGGGTAAAATTGAATTGATTCATAAAACTAGAATCAATCAAGGGTTTAATTGAACAAATTAAAAATACTGAAAGCTAAAATTAAAAAAAGAGAAATTAAAACCCTAATTAATCTAGGGTTATTAAAAGAACACCATTTTATTTAAATGAACGGTGTGTTTTGATCAAAACAACTTATTCTGGTTTAATATGATGCCATTTTATGCAATCCTAGATAAAAGAAAAATAAAGAAAGGGTTAGACGACTTGTCACCTAGTCACTGTTAATCTTTTTCCCTCGAAAAAGTCTAGTTATGCTGCCACCTTCCAAGCCTGAAACCTCCCTCATCTCTCCCCAACCTAGAATAAAAAACATTCCCCTTTTCACCCTGTCTTTTGTACTCCTACATAAACCAAACAAAGACTCTTTTGCAATCCTGAAGGCGCTTTTATAATGAGCCAAAACCCACGCCCCAACCAGCCATGTTTGCTATAAAATAACAAAAACAATTGGTGTACTCCTTTTGCCAGCTCTCAAACATTGAAAGGGTTAATCCTTAACCTCAATGGATGGCTGGGATCTATTCTTCAACATTAAAGGATGAGAAATGTCCAGCTCATGACCTTTTGATGACTCTCATCGCCTTTTAAAAACCTATGCCAAAGACCATAAAAGAATGGGAGGAGAAACTTGGAAAACACATATTTTCACACTACAAAACCTAAAAATCCTTAGCCAAATCATTAACCAACTAAGAAAAAAAAAAAGAAAACCTTTGATAGGCCACCAATACAAGTTTTAAACTAGTTCAAAAATCTCTAGCTAAGAAGCAACTTAATTGGACAAGGTATGTTTTAACTTTGATAAGGGGGTGAAGCTCAATGAGCACACCCTCTCCTCCTCTATTTTGTTTTTTAAATTACTGCTTAAAATGTTTATTAGGCATCATTTGAAGTTTTTTGTTAGCTTAAATGTAATGAATGTTTGTATTTAGATGTTTAGTTATGCCATGATTTAGTATGTATATACATGTTTAATATTTATTTGAGGCTTGATTTGATGTTTAGGATTGTTTATTGGAGTGTTAAATGCCATTTGATATACATTTTAACATGTTTTAATGATTAGTTAACCAATTTTGAAGCCATGGTAAGTTATGTTAAGAATTAATGTTGTTGTTGGATTAAGCTGTTTTGAGTAGCTTGTTTGGTTTGTTTGAAGTTGCAAGCATAAAGATTGAGTTTAGAAACAATGAAAATCATCAATGAAGTAATGTTTTTGCCTAAAAAAATGTTATTTTTTATTACTACTATCATGGACTTCACTTGTTGTTATGCTTTTGATTTTTTGTTTCTAGTTTTTTTTTATGGTTTAAATAATTTATGTTAAGCATGCTTAAGCTATAATTTTTGTTTCTAAGTTTTAGATATTTTATGGGTTTAAAGTCTTTGCTACCTTTTTCAGGGTTTGATTTGCTTTTTTGGATTGATGTTCATATGTTGAATTAGATCCTTGTTTTCCATGTCTTTTTGATAATTTGTTAACTCTTCCACATGCGTTTTAACTTATTAAACATTAGTCTAGGATCCCATGACTTTAAAAACACCAAAATCATGCATTTGATCTATGGTTCTTTCATTTTATTTTTCACAAATAATCAAATAATCTTGACATAAGGTTGTTTATTGTGTTCATCCAACCTCAAAATCTTGTTTGAGTGTTGTTTTTTCATGCTTTTATGCCTTATTTGACGTGGTTTGTTATGGTTTTGAATCTATGTTTTTTTGGGCTTTTCCAAGTGTTCTTGAGTAAATTTAAATGTTTTCCTCTTTTGATCTTCGTTCTTTCTTTTTTGATTTTGGATCGTGTTTGCAAGCTTGACATTTGGGCCAAGAAGCCCTAGCACACGTAGCTGTGATGAGTCCATCAGATATTGTTTGGATGGTTTAAAATTTTCAAAATAAAAAATACAATAATTTGTTCTTAAAGCATATTTTCCGTATACAACTTTAAGCTATTTCTTAAGCCTTTGATTTTTAGTAAAGAATATGTTTGGGAAGCAGATACTATTACTTTTTTTAATAATGTTTATGTCTTTTCCAAACAAAACTCAAATAAATTTAAAATATCCTAAAATAAATCAGAAAAATTATTTATAAATACCTCACTTGATTTCCAACCACTTGATTTAATATGCAATGTGGTGGTAGTTAGGATTGATGATTTCCAACCACTTCAATTAAAAAATCAGGTATTTTGTCGTCTGGTACTTGTTTTGTTTTTTTATTTTTTATTTATTTTTTCATGCTAAACCAGTCGAATCCACGATTCTTGCTGCAGACGACGCACATCCTCTTCATAAGGTCATGACTTCCAGCAACGTCATCTAATATCTTCATCCCAGCACTTCGATCTCAAGTGTTTAAGCAATTGATGTGCCTCCAACAGTAATTTTTAGTAAATTCACGTTTTTAATTCCTTTAAGCGATTATTTATTTAATTCTTAATGATACTAAAAGCCCCTTTGTAATCATTTTAAGAAATAAAGTATTTTTTTCGTTTTTTAGAAAATAAATTAATTAAAAATCCCAAAAAAATACATGAAATCTCGAATCTATTATTTATTTACAGCTGATTTTTTTTTTTCTATTCTCTTAAGTTTGGTTATTTTTTTTTATATTATTTTAAGAATTCAAAAACATAAAAAAAATATACTAGTATATTTAAATTAATATTTTTTTTTTTTTTTAGATATTTTGATGTACTAATATTAAAAATATTTTTTTTAAAATAAAATAATTTTATTTTAATATATTTTTAAATAAAAAATATTTTAAAAAATAACTATTATCATAACCTTAAATATTTTATAAATAAAAATAATGGATTATAAAAAGTGTTTGGTATTGTGGTAGCTATTGTGGTTTGAAAAAAAAGTTATTTTATAAAAAATACTTTTAGTTGAGGTTGGTTTTAAAAAAATATATATTTCGTTAAAACTGTGCTTGAAATTGAGGTTGAATAAAAAGTAGTTTAATATATTTGGTTAAAAAATACTTTTCAAACTGAGGTTGTAAAATAATTTTAAAAAAAATATATTAATATTAATAGTTTTTAATTTAAACATTGTATTATTTTATTAAACTATTTACAATTCTATCATGTATGAAATACATCCTGATAAAGAATACAATTTTCTTGGTTTCTTATGCGCGCAACAACATCAGGTAAAATATTATCAAAAATAAAATTAGGATTGCGATCTCCGTCTAATTTATTATTAGTGTCATTGAATAATGTTAAATACTAATTTTTTTTTAAATAAAACACAATTAAAAATAAAAAAAATTAAATTTTTTATTTTATTTTACTATTTTATAGGTTGGTAGTTATGTTTTAAAATAATATATATATTTTTTATTTTATAAAATTTTTTTTTGATATTAATATATAAAAATTTAATTTAATTTTTATTTTTAAAAAATAACAAAATAACAATAATTTAACCATAATCCAAACATGGCTATAATCATCATTTATAAGAAGAAAGCTAGTGATGGCTTGGCATTGGCATATAGAGAAAATAATTTCTATGTATAATAAATTATTTTATCTGAAAATAAATATCTAGTATTCTAATGATTAATTTATTATGATGGGTAGAGTTTATCGAGAATAAAAGCTCTATTATTTACTGAAATAAGTGAAAGCATGTAAAGGTAGCTTTTGACTCTTTTTTCTAAGTCTGCATTTACAATGCAATAATGATGAGATCCATTAACAATAATTGCTTACCGAACATTTAGTTCTTGCATTTTGCTTCAAGCGCAATCTTTATATCGTAAACAAATGGTCTCTAAGTGGAAGAAATCTGTGACTCGAAAGTGAACAAAAGATATATTTTAATTTGAAAAAAAAAAAAAAAACTTGGCCGGCCCGGCCTGACCAAGCTGAACGCAATGGCGGTTTTCTTTTAAGAAAAAACAAAAATAATATTATTTTTATAAAATTATTGATACAAGACATTTGCGAACCGACTGATACGGATATAAGAAAATAAATGGACAGGTACGGTCACTGTCCATAGAAAGCAGGAGCACGACCATCCAATCCAAGAACGAAAACGACGGATATGGAATACACGACCATAGAACAAGGTCGCCGTTGCTGTTGCCGCATGCTTTAAATGCGTATTTCTCGTACTCTAGTTTCTTCACAAACCTCTGCAACGTCTCTTCTTTTGCTAGCACACGACACCAACCTCATCGGTATAAAAACAAATTATAGACTAGGAAGACAATATTGACGTCTCAGAACCTAGGAAGGGAGAATGAAAGGAAGCAGGACCAAGGGAACAACCACTATTGAAGTCGGAGCTGATGGGGTGGCTTTAATCACCCTCATCAATCCTCCTGTCAATGCACTCTCTTCTGATGGTATTGTCACAATTTCTTTTCTCTGAATTAAGTTAGATCTTGTATGTTTAGTTCATTCTATGTGTACCCTTTTGATATTTGAACTTGATTTCTTGTTTTTTTGGTTGGCTGGCGGTCTAATTTCAGTGTGTTTGTTGGATCGAGAGATTTTTTAATTTTTCAAGTTCATGAATGGCAATTGGTTGAGGAAAAAAGATAACTGGCTATAAATTAAGAGATTCAAAGGGGTCATTATTGGTGGTGATTTTCTCTTACCTTTTTTTTCAGTAACGTAGTCTAAAGGCATGGAGGAATTAAATTTAAAAATTGCTCTTGTTTTTTCAAGGATCAGGATTGTCAATTTAATTTTAATTTATAATTTCACATTTCAACTTCTGTTTAGCAAGACAAATAACAGATAATTTCTAACAAAATGGTGGATGCCATGCTGCAATTATTTAGGGGGTAAAGGGCCTCAATCCTCGTATTCTCCGTGTTATACGATTACTTGTTCAAGGAATTCTGAGACCATCTTCGAGGTTTATTTTCTCACTCTGGAAAATTTATGCTACAGTTGTATAAGGCTAACTTGGAATATTTAATGTTTCTGGTTTAAACTAATGACTGATAGCATTTGGAATCACCTTTTGGGTTCTGTGTATTCTTATTCTCCTCAAATTTGTTTGCGAAAGCAATTGGCATCGTCCAAGACTTGCTTGATGTCACGGTTACTTATTTGTCTTCAGTTACATGATGTTTTTCAATGATGCTGATAAGATATGGAACTTATTTATGCTGCTCTCATCCCAGTGTTGAACAGCTTGAAGGACAGTTATGAGCAAGCTTTAAGAAGAGATGATGTGAAGGCAATTGTTATAACAGGTATCTATTAAGAAATTATTCGTAAAAATTTCAAGGAGTTTGTAGGACATTTCCAAGCATCAGAACTGAATGAGAATGTGAGATGTCAAGCTAAGATCTCATTTTAATGATGCAGGTGCGAAGGGAAAGTTCTCTGGTGGTGCTGACATTTCTTCTTTTGAGGAAGTTCAAGAGGGAAAATGTATGTTCAGTATTTTTTGTCTTGTGCTCAAGATATTCTTTCCTGTAACTCAAATAGAATCTCCTTTATGTTTTCTCAGTGAATGAACCAAAACCTGATTTTATAATCTCTGAGGTTCTCGGTAACACTTTAGAAGGTACTCTTGATTTATTCTTCTTCATTCTTCATGACTTAAATATCCTCAAAAGAAGTTTCGCCAACATATTTCAGCTATTTGAATAGTTGTTTTGCTTTCCAGCTGCTAAAAAAACCTTCAGTTGCTGCAATTGAGGGCCTTGCCTTAGGTGGAGGACTAGAGGTTGCAATGGTATGCCTCTCTATATATACCGATTTATCATGTTACAATTGATTTCTTCAGATGATCTGATATGCTTGCTATTTCAGGCTTGCCATGCTCGTATCTCAACCCCTAATGCTCAATTAAGCCTACCTGAACTTCAACTTGGACTAATTCCTGGTTTTGGAGGTATGTCAGTGGGATCTTTACACTTCTTTTGTTTTGAATGCCTACTTTTTTGTAATTTCAACAAAATAAAAACTTTTGCATCGTATTTTACACTTTCTTGTAATGTTCAATGGCTTGAATTTTAGGTATTTTGATCAAGATGTCAAGGAAAATCTATAGATGACCATTTTTGTTTTCTTGCATGAAAAAGAAATCAGGTGGAGGGGGATAGTAAGGCATAGTGCTCACTAAATCAGAATTGATGAGTATATAGAGTGAGTAATTTGCTTTAGGAGTTGTCGAATCTGCATGGCATGACACCTTGGCAATTTTCAAAAGTTAAATAATAAATTCCAGCATAAGGATGTGCATTCTTGTAAAATCTAATGGTAGGTGTTTAAGACAACATGTCTAGTGAAATACGAATGTTAAAACCATTCACTTTCTAGACAAAGAATGATAAATCAATGATGATAAAGGAAGTGAGAGCTAGTTTTGATGGAGGACAAGGTGAAAGTTAGTTAAGATGATTTGGTGTGTCAAGACATGATATCATAGCCATGAAATCTAGAACATGTGACTCCAGATATGGTATGCTCATTGGAAGGGAAAAGGCTTGTTTTCATCTTGCTGAGGCAAATGGCACAAAAAATGATTTCCATGTCATGATATGAGAGCCTAATGATCCTCTTTACAGAAACTAAATCAGTAATTTTGTTGCTCTTAAATCATAGACTTGTCATTTATATTTTGTGGTTAAACATGCACAAAAAGGCTTTTGCATGAGTTACTCATTTAGCACATCTTTATCATTTTAAGTGAGTAAAATCTGTTAGAGAACCTGCTGATTAACATTTTTACACGTAAAATGGAAGGATGAAACTCCTCAGATTCTTCAGTTAAGGTGATAGGAGTGATGCTTACTTTCTCCTTTGGTGTTTACTGTTATTGTTGTCATGTTTGCCCATTAGCTGTCAATTCTTCCTTCAACAAAGTTACAGTATACATCTCGGATTTGACAAATGGTTATTTATCAGGCTCATTTTCCTTAAAAAAGGGTTTTCTTTTCTTTTCTCACTTCAAATCTTATGTTTCTGATTGTCTCAGGAACACAGAGACTCCCACGTCTTGTGGGTATCACAAAGGCCCTTGAAATGATGCTGGTATGTTGTAGCTAGGTCTTCCAGTTTCTTGATCCATGTGTTTCTTTAGCTGCACAGCTGTATAATATTTAATCAATCCCCAACTCCCCTCCCTGCATATAGACATCAAAACCAGTTAAAGGTGAGGAAGCTCATGCCCTGGGTCTTGTGGATGCTGTTGTTTCGCCAAATGAGTTGTTAAGTACTGCACGTCAGTGGGCCCTTGATATCTTTGAGCGTAGGAGACCGTGGATTGCTAGCCTTTACAAGACTGAAAAATTAGATTCCCTTGGCGAGGCAAGGGAAATATTCAAGTTTGCTAGAGCACAAGCCCAGAAACGAGCCCCTAATCTTTTACATCCTATAGTTTGCATCAACGTTGTTGAACATGGCATAGTTTCTGGTCCACGTGCTGGACTCTACAAGGTCCTTGCCTGAATTTTTTTTTTCTTTATCCTCAAATTGTAGCCCATTCAACTGTTTTATAAGTTGTCTGATGTTGGCAGGAGTTTGAAAGTTTCCAAGAACTTGTGCGTTCTGACATCAGCAAGAGCTTGGTCCACATCTTCTTTGCTCTGCGTGGAACAACCAAGGTTCTAGTGCAATTTTATTCATGGAATTGTTGGCTATTCATCTGCAGTTTTTAGTAGATCTTATAATATGCTTTCTGTCAGCCATATTAATATGTTTTTGCAACCATTTATATTCCTGCAAGATATATTTGGCTATTCATCTTCAGACCATTTGGTTTGCTGATTTGTCATCTTCTTAACTGTTTTGTGGATTCTCCTTTTAATCCTAGAATTCAACAGGTAGGTTCACTCATTCTGATTTAAGTCAGGAGTTTTGATTGCAGAGATTGGTTTCTTGTTAGTAGGTTTGTTCTTTTAGTGTGCGCCAACTTAGGTTTCTCAAGAATTGAATTGAAAATAAATTGATGCAATTGAATTTCCAGAGTTATCAATACATGTAATGGCTATCTGGAATCTGAATTCGTGGAAGATATTTGTCCACTTGTTCAAGATTGGTCTGGCACTTAACACTCCACATACTTTTATTTCAAAACCTTGATCAGCTCTTGATTTTGAACAGGTTCCAGGAATTACTGATCTGGGCTTGGTACCTAGACGAGTGAAGAAGGTTGCTGTGCTTGGTGGAGGATTAATGGGTTCGGGAATTGCAACTGCATTAATTCTCAGTAATTATCCAGTGATCCTGAAAGAAGTAAATGACCAATTCTTGCAGGCTGGTATTGGTAGAGTGAGAGGTAGAGCCAGTGCCTTGTCTTGAGATCAGCTTTTAATTTATCATCTTGTAACTCAGTTGTCATTTGGTTTACATAATGAGGTTCTACTGTTGTGAGTAAATATTCTTTTTTTTTTTATTCAGCCAATCTCCAAAGTCGTGTCAAGAAAGGAAAAATGACACAAGAAAAGTTTGAAAAAACCATGTCTCTTCTCAAGGGTTCTCTTGATTATGAAAGTTTTAAAGACGTGGACATGGTCATAGAGGTCTGCATGTTCATCTGATTTAACTTTCTTTTGTTACTCTTGAATTTTCTATCCTGAAATTAAACAACTCTATTCTCGTTATTTGTTCTTGATGCTTGAAACAGGCTGTGATTGAAAATGTTTCTTTGAAGCAACAAATTTTTTCTGATCTAGAAAAATATTGCCCACCACATTGCATACTTGCCAGCAACACTTCCACAATCGACTTGAACTTGATTGGAAAGCAGACCAAGTCTCAAGATAGGATTATTGGAGCCCATTTCTTTAGGTAATATCTGGTGTAGAGAAAGAACTTTGTGTTTTCACCTTTTGTTTTTGGCTTGAATCATTTGTGCTTCTGATGCAGTCCGGCTCATGTTATGCCACTTTTGGAAATTGTCCGTACCAAGCAGACATCTCCTCAAGTAATTGTGGATTTATTAGATGTTGGGAAGAAAATAAGGAAGACTCCAGTCTTGGTTGGAAATTGCACAGGCTTTGCTGTCAACAGGATGTTCTTTCCTTACACCCAAGCCGCTATTTTACTTGTTGAACATGGTGTGGATCTTTATCAAATTGACAGGGTGATCACCAAATTTGGAATGCCAATGGGCCCATTCAGGTACCTAATTCATTGGGAAAAAATGTAACCATTTTCCCCTTTTTTTCTGGAGAAAATATATTTCAGTTCATCTTGGTATCACTTCATAAAATATATGATTTTTCACCTTGAAAAACTACAATTTTTCACTTGTTCATGCAGGTTGGCTGACCTGGTTGGGTTTGGCGTCGCAATTGCAACTGGCATGCAATTTGTTGAGAATTTCCCAGAGCGAACCTATAAATCTATGCTTCTCCCACTAATGCAAGAGGATAAGAGAGGAGGTATTTTTCTTTTCTGCTTAATCTATGAATTTCCTTCTGATGAAACATGAATAGAAAGTAAAACTTCAGTTGCAAAAGTTTGGAAGACTGCATCAACTCTTTAATGGGATCCATCTTAATAACTATGTTTCTCTCTGAAGCATTCCTTATTCACCATGTAAATGTCAGGTGAAACGACGTTCAAAGGATTCTATTTGTATGATGATAGGCGCAAAGCTAAGCCAGATCCTGAATTAAGGAAATACATTGAGAAAGCAAGAAGCATTTCTGGTGTTGCCGTTGATCCCAAGGTATTCACTCTCTTTTTCTCACTTACTGCTTTCGTAGTTCTAGGTGTTGTTTCCATCCTACCTAATATGGATCCTGACCTCAAATAACAAAAAGTGTATCTTCTAGTGAATCTTCTCTCCCTCTCTCTTGCTCATTCTGGGTCATTAATGCTTGTTACAGCTTGCAAAATTACCAGAGAAGGACATTGTGGAGATGATATTCTTCCCAGTAGTGAATGAGGCTTGCCGAGTCTTTGCCGAAGGCATTGCAGTCAAAGCTGCTGACCTTGACATTGCATCTCTTATGGGAATGGGTTTTCCACCTTACAGGTTTGGTTTTTACGGAGTGAAAGGGTTTCTTTCCTTAGTTTAGGGTCTTGCTCTGATCAATTTGTTTTATTTGGATCAGGGGGGGCATTATGTTTTGGGCTGATTCTTTTGGATCCAAATACATTTACTCAAGATTGGAGGAATGGTCAAAGACGTACGGAGAATTCTTTGAGCCATGTGCCTTCTTGGCTGAACGAGGTGCCAAGGGTGCTCCTCTGGTGAGAGACCTGAATTTCTGAATATGCTTTTCACATGATTAGAAGCACGAGTGCATGAGTGAGTAGATGAGTTATAACATATCACTCATCGCTTTATCATCAGTGCTGTCTTTAAGATTGCGTAGGACTCGGTCACTGAGACCTTGCCCTGTAGATGCCAGGTGGTAGCAGTACTGTGCATAGAATTACCAAAAACATATATTTAAGACACCAAACTTTGTAGCCAGTAAATTAATGAGTTTTAACGTATTTGTCTCCAACATTTCCTGAATCATATCTGCCCCTTCAAAAGCAGACTTGTTTTTAACAGCTCAAACAGATAAAAACCTTGTAACATGTCTGTATTCTGGACGGATCTTTTACATGAGGAGACGTAGCTGCATGTACTTTGGATTGTGTTTAAAACATGGTAGTGGCTACTAAGTGTCTGAATGAAGCAAGTGCCTATTTGCTTACCAATTACAACATATTAGCTGATTGTATAGCTGTTCTTGCAGATTAATCTTGGATAGCGAATGATATTTGTTCTGTTTTGTTACAGAGTTCTCCGGTGGAGCAAGCGAAGTCTCGGCTGTAAGATTTAACTCGCCTGATGCATCACCAACTGTTGGAAGTAAATGTTTCCTGATCTTCTTCCCTCATGTGCTCAATATTTTTTGCTGATGAGAAATGAGAGCATAGACAGTAATATTTATAAACAGGTGAATAAAAATAAATTAAATTCTTAAGGTGAAGATTATTATTCTATGATTGTGGGAATGATAACCATTATTGATATTCGGAGATGTCAAAGCATAAACAGCAGGCAGTGTGGTGAATCTCAGGCGGCAAGGGTGTTTTTTTTTTTTTTTAATTCAATGCATCACTCATCTCTGTTGAAGGCTCTTTTTTTTTTTTTTCCTAATTCAAATGCAGCTAGTGAAAAGAAAGAATGAAAAATGACACATATAAACAATTAAAATCTTATTTCTTAATTCTAAACCATTATTCTTTTTATCCAATAAAAGGAAATAGGATGCTAGAAATAAGAAATAAAATAAACAAGTCATAAATAAATACAAGTTTTTCTTGAGCCAGACAACTTTATGTAAACATCTGTTTTTTATCTTGATAAAATTAATTATAGAAGTTTAATTAATTGATTAAGATCTTGTTTTATCAAATTTTAAATTATTTTTTTCTGTATTTTTAGATTATTTTGATGTGTTGATATAAAAAATAAATTTTAAAAAAATTAAAAAAAATTATTTTAATATATTTTTAAGTAAAAAATACTTTTAAAAATAATAATAATTATTATTTTTTATTTAGTGAATAAGGAAAATATTATATGATGCAGGTGAATAGATTAACTTTAAAATAACAATGACTGATTAATTACTATTGCTATAAATAAGCTCATATTTTATTTTTTAATTCCTTTTTTTAAAAAAAGTAAATAAGATCTTAATTTATTTTTTGAAAAAAAATTTATTTTTTTATACTAAAAAATTCCAAAAATTTAGAAAATAAGTTTCTGATCATGCTCATACATTAAACTTTTAAAAATGTTTAATAAACAAGAAAATAAGTTTTTTTTAACAAAAAAAACTTTTATCTAAAAAATTTGATAAAAGACAGACCATTTCGAGGATTTTTCTATTTTTATTTATGGTGCAGGGCATCTTTGTTGGTTTTAAGTCATTTCTATAATATTATGAAAAGGAGAAATGTAAGTTCTAAAAACCATTAGAATATAAAATATGGATGGTCATTTAAATTCTTTGCTAGCCAAAACCTCAGTTTAGTCCCCAGCTATTAACAAGTTCTCAATATAGTCCCTCAAGTTGCCTCCTAATCTTCTCAATTAGATCTTTTCCCTTCACTGGATTGCTCTCTAATTCAGATTTTCGAGGACTATACCAAGAAACTATTAATATTTGAGAAGCTAACACAAGAGTCTAAAATTTGTGGGTTTTTTCCCTCTTTTTTTCTGTTCAAAATTTAAAAATACAAAATTACCACCCTATCACTATGATTTCATAATCATAGCCACCACCATCCTTCGTAATATCACCATGCATATTATCAAACCATTATTTTTATGGTAATTTCTTAACTACAAACTCCTATTTAATATTTTCAACATTATTATTGAAAAAATATTTGAAAATATAGAATGGGTTGTTTTTATTTAGAAATATATTTAATATAATATTTTTGTTATTTTTAAATATTTATTTTTGATATCAAAACATCAAAACGATTTAAAAACATAAAAAAATATTTTTTTTTAAAATTAAATTTTAACTAACTTTCATTTATACCGCACTCCCAAACACAAACTAACTCCATTGACACAACCACAATCATTAGCTATGTAAAATTTATAAACATATTTAAAACTTTTATCATCACCATTATATTCTTCATTATTAGTATCATATAAACCATTACTATACTGCCACAATGCTATTAGTTTGCTATCGCAATTTAATGTGTCATATTATCAGTTCTATATTTTAATTAATAATATATTTTATATTTCTTAAATTAAATAAAAACTGCATAAAAGTTTTTCTTTCACATGTTTTTGTGAAAAGAATAAATATCTTTTTTTAGAAACTATAAATAAGAAATATTTTTTTTGGTTTTATAAAACAAAAGGTCAATAAATGTCCCCTTAATTAGATAACTAGTTTATTTACTGTGTTATTCCAGCAGCTTGGATCAAAATCTTTTGAAACAAAAAATAATAATATCTACATCATATATATATATATATATATATATATATATATATAAATATATATATTTTAACATTATCATTAAACTCAGTATAACAAGTCAAACTTGAAAACTCTTGATTTGAATCTTTACTTATTCCGAGTTTTAAACTAAATTATATAGGAGTTGTAAATGCATGATTTTATTGGCCGGACAAATCCACAAAAAAAGAGAAAAAGAAACAGCTTTGGTTAACCCTAGTGAAACCTCTAAATTCATGACTCAGATGATATATGAACTCCATTAGATCAATTTTTTTTTTTAATTATATGATAAAAAACAAAAAAAATATAATTTACCATTAACCTAATATTGAAGGATAAAATTAAATAAAAATCTCACATTAAAAGATTGAATTAGAAAAAAAAAAAACAAATAATAAATAAAACAAAAAAACTCCCCAAATAGCCAATACAAAACCCAAAGGGCTTGTTTCAACAAAGCTTAGGAGTGTGGGTGTGGGGCCTAGGCCAACATTTTTTGTCATCCATCTTTCTTTTTTTAAAAAAGAAAAAAATAGACGACATGTAATCTGTTGCCTAAAAAAACATATTGCCAGTAGAAATTGAATTCGCAACCTTTAGTCACTAACACACGCGCCTCAACCAACTAGGATACGACACAAATTTTTTATTAAATAATTTAAAAATATATTAACTTAGTTTATTATTCACATAAACAGTTAAACTGACCACGATCCTTTTAGTTTTTTTTTTTTTGATAATTCTACTTAAAAAAAATATATTTGAAAATAAAAACAGAAAAAACTGAACCGAACCGGTTGGATTGAACTGGTTTTGGTTTGATTTTTTTTAAAAAATCGGTTTTGGTTATTTTTTTGATAAAAACCAAACTGAACCGAAAATAATCACTCAGGTTAAACTGATTAAAGATTATGATTGTGTGATAGATTATCACCTTGAAAAAACAAATGTTGTGGCAAATGCTCTTAGTCGTAAAAATAGGATATCAACTTTGGAAGCAGATGATTGTGATTAAAAAGAATTGTTAGAGTTAAGGAAAATTAATGCCAAGGTGGAGATTGGACCCGGGGGTTCTTTGTTAGCTCAATTGAAAGTGAGATCGGTATTTCGGGAAAAAATATTAGGGGCTCAACAAAATAATATCGAAGTTAGTAAGATAAAATATAAGATTGAATTTGGGGTTGAAACTCCTTTTCAAATCTTAGATTATGGGATGGTGGTAATGGAAAAAAGAATGTATGTACTGGAAGACATGGCTTTGAAAGATAAATTGTTGAAAGAGGTGTTTGGGACCAAACTTAATATGCATCATGGAAGTACTAAGATGTATAAAGATTTGAAAGAGTTGTATTGGTGGCCAAATATGAAAAAACAGATAGCTAAATACGTGACTAGTTGTGCTATTTGCCAACAAGTAAAGTTAGAACATCAAAAGCCAGCAGGGCCTTCGCGGTCTTTTTTGATACCTCAGTGGAAATGGGAGGAAATTACCATGGACTTTGTATTTGGTTTACTTAAAGGGAAGAAGGATAATGATGCGATATCGATGATAATAGACAGATTGACCAAGTTTGCTCTCTTTTTACCGATGAAAATGACATACTTGGTTGATAAATTGGCTTGGTTGTATATAAATGAAGTGGTAAGGTTGCATGGAGTACCCATATCGATATTTTCAGACCGGGATCCTCGATTTACTTCTCGGTTATGGCCAAGTATACAACGTGCTTTGGGAACGAGTTTGAATATGAGCACAATGTTTTATCCTTAGACTGATGGGCAAACTGAGAGAACAATTCAAATCCTAGAATATTTATTAAGAGCTTGCGTATTGGAGTTTGGTGGTAATTGGAAGGATCATTTACCCCTAATGGAGTTTACTTATAATAATAGTTATCGAGCCACTATAAGAATGACCACATATGAGACGTTGTATAGTAGGAGGTGTTGGACTTTTATATGTTAGGAAGAAGTAACTGACCAAAGTTTAATTGGAGCTGAAATTGTTCAAATGACAACGAAAAAGGTTAAGTTTTAAAGATTGTATGAAAGCAGCCCAAGACAGACATAAACGTTATGCTGACAAACGAAGAAGGTCTTTTGAATTTAGCACCAAGATACATCAAGCCCTATGAAGTGGTAAAGAGAATTGGACATGTGGTGTATAAATTGGCATTGCCCCATATTTGACCAAGATCCATGATGTGTTTCATGTTTCTATGTTACGGAAAGCAAAGATAGACCTTGCTCGAACGCTACCACAGGTTCCTATAGAGATTGAATAAGATTTGACTTTAGAAGTGAAACTTGTGAAAATCTTGGATCAGAGTGAAAAGGAGCTTCGAAATAAGAAAATTTCTTTGGTCAAGGTGTTATGGAGGAGTTCTCAAATTGAGGAAGAAACGTGGGAAAAGGAAGTAGAGATGAGGAGGAAGTCCCTGGACTTTTCTAAACATAGGTATAAAAATTTTAATTTCAAGGACAAATTTTTTTTTTAGAAGGGTAGAATATAAACCCTTGACTATAATAATCTCATCTTGATTTAGTAAAATAAAATAAAGTACAAAGGATGTGGAGAAATGATTAAATTGAACAAATTAATTGAATTAAAAGAGAAGTTATTTAATGAGAGGGGTGAAATTGAAAACAATAATAAAGGAGTAAGGAGTTAGTAAAGAGAAAAAGTAGTGGAGGTCAAAGGATTGATAAAAGGAATGGTGGGGTCAATGTGAAAATAGAAGTAAATATAGGGGAGCAAGATGCAAATAAGGAAAGAACATAATTATAAATAACAAGTTCTCTTATTAAGTCACTTGAATTTGTTTATGTGTTTTTTGAATAATTGAGATTTTAGAATACCTTAGTATAGGTTTAAGAAGTTTGTTAAATAATATAGGTAGAGGCATTATGTATTTATTGTGGCTGAAAATGATGAAAAAAATGCATGGGAAACGAATTTGTACTTGTTGAACTTAGAAATAAAAAATGGACATGTTATCTCTTAATTTCTCTACTAAGATTTGGACCCTAAGATGACAGAATGTGAGATACTTTTATTTATAAAAGTTGTAGATATGGATGTTACCTTTGAAATGAAATTGACCTTGCTTAAATTGGAGTGACAAAACACTAAATATGGAAGAAAAACCGAAGATAGGTCAAAACCCGGGAATCAGCAGGACAAATTTTTGGGTTTCTGAAATTTGTGAATTTAGGCATGTAGATGGAAAAACTGGGTATATTCATCTTCATATAAGTTGTATACATTGATGTTACCTTTCAAATAAATTTACCTTGCTTAAATTGGAGTGAAAAAATGCTAAATATGGAAGAAAAACCGAAGATAGGTCAAAAATCGAGAATCAACAGGACATATTTTTGGGTTTCTGAACTTTATGAATTTAGGCTTGTAGATGGAAAACCTGGGTATATTCATCTTCATGAAAGTTGTATTCCCATGTTGTAGTGTTCTAAAGAAACAAACTACGCATAAAACTAAGCTCTATAGCTCCGGTTATACTCAAAACACTAAATAGTGTTTGGAATCTGTTATGTTGAGCCACCTAAAACTTGTAAATTGGTAACTACTATTTGGAATTGTTTTTTTTATTACAAAATATTGAATTATGAAGGTAGTATGTATATGTGTGGATGTGTGGTCAAGACTTGAAATTTAAATTAGTGTAACTATTAGTATAGGTGAAATTGTGGAAAATAGATGAGAGCATGGGATGACTAGTAGAGCATAGATTTCAGGTAGTGTTTGACACTTAGATTTCTTATTTAAAGTCTTATTTAATTCTTTAACTTAGTCCCTAATAAGATATAGTTCAAATTTTTGTATTTATATGTAGTGTCTGAATGATGGTGAAACCAGTTCCTAGTTTAGGACTGATGCCTAGTGAATGGGCTGATGATTGGACTAATATCCTGGTTTGGAACTGGTGCCCTGTGAATGGGCAATCAACAAAGTTAGTTATTATTGGACAAGATTGGTGTGTTGACATGTGGGAAACTATAGAAATTGATGATAAATGAATTAAAAAGCAAACAATTAATGTAATGAAAAATATGCTAGATCATCTTAAATTAATTTAATTATGTTTATGCAAATTACCATGCAGGTTCATCTCAGCAACGTAACCCTTAGTTGATGCATGGGTGTTCCCTCTGTAAAGTCACTTAAGTTAATAGGAAGATGAAAGAATTTTCTTTTGGGTTGTATATACTAATACTTCTAATTTGTATGTATAAAGTTATGTAGCATTATTTTATTACAACTTTAAGTAGTAATTTGAAATTTAGAATCTTCATTATGCTAATGTATGAATGCAATTCTGATGGTTAATTTATGGTTACCTCTTAAATCCTATGATTCTTCTCATTTTTATAATTTGATAATTGTGTTAATTTTTATCTTAAAAGTTTGGGTGTTACAGATTGAGACTTGGAATGATTGGATTGTATATGAACCATGAATACATGAGATGTACAAATGATCTGTCGATAACTTGGGACCTCTTAGAATAGGGGAAACTTTGCCAAAATTTCGGTAGAAATTTCAATAAACTTTGTATGAATTCAACAAAGAAAATAAAGTATTTTTTTTTACCATGTTTCTTTTTTTTCCCCTTTACAGTTGATGCATTGGTTTCGGTAATGAGGATGTTACAATACTCCTATTATTTTTTGGTTGGTTCGGTTCATCGATTTCTATTTTAAAATCAAAACCAAACTGAATCGGCAAGATTTTATGGTTTTGAAAATCAATTTTTCATCTTGGTTTGGTTTTCTCAGTTAATTTTTCTTTGGTTTTTTTGGTTTTCTCAGTTGATCAGTCTTTTTGAACACCTCTAGGTATAACAATTTTTATTTTAGAAATGAGAACTTCCAAAACACATGACAACTTAATAGTATCTCAATGTTGTTATATTAAGAAGATTCTTGATAAATTTGATAAGAATGAGAGTACTAAAGTCAAGACATTAGTTAATGTAAACCTATACCTATCTAAAAATATAAGTGACAAAATATCTCAAAAAAAATATTCATGAATCATTAGAAGTCTTATGTTTATTATAAACTGCACTAGACTAGACATAGCATACATAGTTAACAAACTAAATAGATATACAAGTAATACTAGTAATGATCATTAGAAGGCCACTATAAGGGTTTTCAAATATTTGAGATACACCTTAACATATGGGTTACAATACACAATATATTTAGTTGTACTTGAAGGGTATATTGATGCTAATAGGATATTTGATATTAAAGACTCAAAATCCACAAGTGAGTTTATCTTTACTATTAGAGGAGTTACAGTCTCTTGGAAATTCTCTAAACAAACTTGCATAGTCAAATCCATTATAGAGTCTAAGTTTATAGCTTTAGACAAAGTTGGTGAAAAAACATAGCGGATTCAAAACTTTTTAGAAGATATTTAAAGTTGGTCAAAATATGTACCAGTTATATGTATACATTATGATAATCAATTTGCAATTGATAGGGCACAAAATAGTATATGTAATGGTAAGTCTTTGACATATATATCGAAGACACAACATTGTAAGATAATTGTTCTCAAATGGGATTATCTTTATTGACTATATAAAGTCAAATAATAACATTGTGGGCTCGCTTTAAAAAAACTTAACAAGAGACTAAGTCAATAAATCATTGATGGGATGAGAGTAAAGCCTATTTGATTGGAGATTTCAAAATATAAATTCAAAGGCACAACTGAATCATTTATCAATTTAGTAGTAGCACTCTTACCCATTCCTATGATGAAGAGTGTTATCTGCAATGAAGATTAGGACACGTTAAGCTTTTAATGATTCTTATCGCACCCTTGCGGCGACCCTCCACTGATTTATGATTTTTTTTTTACTGTGTAAAGGAGTTGCCACCTATTATTTTGGTAAATAGGAATCATAACTGGTCTTTCAAAGATTTTAAGGCAAGGGACTGGTTGTATAAAGGGAAGGTATTAGCATCCCTAGTACGCCCTATCTAAGGTAAGCTGCTTGGTGTTTGGTTTATAATTGCTATGATGTTGGTGTTTTCTAATCCCATCAGTTTTCCTAGATTTAATTCAAACTAAATTTATTAAGATAGAAATCCAAGGAGATTCCATGCGCTTTAAAAGCTTATTTTCCCCTTAGTATTTCAAGAGTTTGCGACTCGTAAATTGCAAGGAGGAGGGACAAAAATTTAGAAATCTATGGCACTTTAAAAGCCTATTTTTGCCTTAATGTTTTATACTTTCATGGCTCATAAACTATGGAGTAAAAAATTAAAATGTCCTCGATTATAATCAAGGCTTCTTTCAAGGACGTGTGATGACTTATAATTCCTAAAAAATTATTTTGGATATTTACCACTTAGGGTTTCTTTATCCAAATATTAACAGTGAATAATAACAAGTTATTCTCGACAATATTTTGAATATTCATCCATTTGGGATTTCTTTATCCAAACATTAACGATGAATAATAGATGAATTCCCTCTAAAATAAGATTTTTTTTTTGAAATATTGGCCAATACCCTTTAGAGTTTTACAAATATGTTGTAAAATCCATAAATACAAGAAAATAATTTTTGTTATGTTTAAGAAATCCATGCGAAAACATATTTTTGAAACTTCTAATATTTTTTGTATCAAAAAGAGCATTTGAAACATGTTAGGGTGTTGGCCATATGCAACACACAAGAAAACATTTCTTGATATATATGTATATTTGTCACATTGCGTTGAAAACCGAGTATTCTAAATACGAGGTTGATATTTTTTTAAGACCTTAAAATAAATATGTCATAAAATCATAAATCTCTTTCTCTCTCTTATTTTTTTTAAAATAAAAAAAAAGAAAATAGTAGGTCCGGAAAAAGGGGCACAGTCCTCTCAATGAACAAAGCAAAATGCATGCAAAGAGACTATGTTATTGTTCAAGTGAATTAAAATTCACTTGAACAATGCAAACACAAAGCAAAAAAAATGCATGGTGCGAGAGGTGAAAATAACAGACATGGGAACGAAAGGACAACAACGATGTTTTAAGGCTTGTTGGCTAATTGATCAGTGCTGCCGTCTGCTTTAGCTCTTTCCCCCTTATTCTTTATTAGCATTCTTCTTCTAAGTTTCACCTCTGCAATCTTCGTCCCTCTCCCTCTCTATTGATTTTCTGCACTTTCTTCTTCCCTGTTCTGCAGATTTTATATGCAGAAAAATAAAAGCAAAGACCGAAAGGTAGTCCCTGCTTGTTTTGTGGTTTCTCTTCTCTTTTTCATTTTTTTCCTTCTTTCTCTTCTACTGCTTGCCTTCCCGATCTCAAAGTAATGCAAGAATGAAAGAAAGAAACTCCCTCGTTCTCTGTTTGTTTTCTCTCCTACTGCCTGCCTCTTTTACATTTTTTCTTGTCTTTCTTTTCTTGTTTTCTCCTCCTCCTCCCTGCTAGGTTAGTAAAGGGTTTATATAGCCTAATCACAACTCTTATTTAGAAAAGATTCAATGCACTAATTCTAGGATGCAAATCCCTATTGATTTTGCAGTAAAAACGCAAAAAGGAAATTGAACTATTTTGATTTTTATTTTGATTTCAGCAATTAGTTTCTAGTGATCAAGAGCGTGGTACAACTCCTTCTTTCCTTCCATAGCTGGGACCATGAGGCACCAATTATTTCCTTTGAGTTGAGGCAATAAAAATGTGGTCTGCAGCTCCAAAAATCAGGCGTGATGATAAAGAAAAACAACAGGAATTTGTAGAGAAAAAAGAAAGAACTCAGCAGGGAAGGTTTGTGCAAGAAAGAAATCAGACGGGGGGAGGGGTTGTTCTCAAAATGACAATGGATAGTGTTATGTTAATTATATCTTCATGAAGGGGCTGTGCAGTTGTGTCAAAATAAAAGGTAGTACGACGTCGTAAAAATGAGAGCAAAACATGATCAGCTCCCCTATTTTCCTTTTCGGATCGAATCTTTGTTCTTCAATTTCTTCATCTGGCAAAATTTCTTTCTAATTTTATCTTCAATCAAATTCCTTATTTTAACACCTTTTTCCATTTGATCATTGGTAAAAAAAAAAAACTTCAAGTTGGCCTGCAATTGGTCTTTAAACTTTAAGTATCGTGTAATTGTGTCCCTGTAAACTTGGGCAAAAATCCTTCTCGCGACAGGAATTCCTACTTTCATACTAGATATTCAAATATGAATATCTTAAGCTTCTGATATCAAAATCAAGTGATTCAAAAGCCCAAATTTATCTACATGTCCAAAACTACATCTTTGATGAAGGATTTGAAGTGAGAAAAATTTGTTTTGAATAACAAAATTGCAACCAAACTCAACTGGAAACCTTCTCGCGGCAGGATTCTATGTTTTCACGCTAGATTTCAAACATGAATATCTTGAGCTTCTAATATCAAAATCAAGCAATTCCAAAGCCAAAATTCATCTACGTGAGACTATAACTTTGATGAAGGATTCAAAGTGAGATAAAATCATTTTAGATAATAGAATCTGACAGGGATCTGGTTGGTCAAAAAGGTTTTCTTGATCTGACAATGCCGAGCATCCAAATCTGACTGAGAGTTTGCCCTAAGAACAGTGACCCCTAGGATCCAATAAAGATGTAGGTTAATTCTTCAATATATCATGAGTGACAGAATATGGCTAAGATAGTCAAAGAAGTAATGCTAATTTAAATGTAAAAAATTGTCTATAATAAAAGACTATGACATGGATTTTATTATTTAGAAAATCTCTAGTCTTTTTAAAACTTGTTCCTTCTATAAAAAATATTTTTTTTTTTTTGTGAAAATCCCTCATTTCCTTTCTTATATAGAGAGTAACATTAAATGTTTTGATTCACTATTTATTCTCGGTTGTGCTACTAAGAGTAAGAAATTGAGTAAGCCTAAGAAATAATATTGCAATCACACTACTAACACTAGAGATCAAGCAATAAATTGTCTTAAGGTTAGTGATTAATTCTCGTCTCAATCTACTTTTTCAAGTTTATTTTGTTTCAACAAGTATTTTAAGCTATTTTACTTTTATATATTGATATGCATACCTATTTTTTGTTTTGTAGAAAGCAGATTACAGAAACTACAAGTAAGAACAAGAATTCAAAAAATAAAAAAGGAAATAAACTCCTTGATTCAACACATGTACTCATAAGTTTAGCCATTAATTTGATTTAAGATGTTAGTATTTATCAAATATAATAGATTGTGATAAAAGAGACAGACAAAGAGAGAGAATCCAAATACATTAGAAAATTCGTGGATGATTAAGGTGGTACCAATTTTGTTTAACTTAAAATATCTTCATCTTTCCTTACGACTAAAATGTCTCGAAGTCCTAATTCTGAGGTCAACGACATTTTCTCATGATCTCTCTCTCTTTCCCCTTTGTCTGTCTGTAGATATCCTAAACACAAGCTCTCTAAAACTCGTGAAGTAAAAGAACAGTTTTTTAAACAAAAAAAGGCATCCATGGAGTAAGGCCATGCATGTTTGTGTCTTTAATGCTGTGCGAGATGCTGTCTGTCTACGTTTTTGTTTTTGTCTTGTTCCAATCACATATTCAAAGATTAATCAGTAAACATTATAGTATAGAATGGATACCACTAAAAGTACTTTTCTTGGAACAATATTAAAAAAAGATTATAATTTATAATTTTTTCCAAACCTATTTCTTCAAATGAAACTGCTACGATACCAAACATATTTCATAGACACTAGCTGGGAATTAACTATGATGCAAGAGAAATGAACTATGAAGTAAATAAGAGAAAACTTAGAAATATCTGCAACTTAAAAGTATTATATATCCAGAATTCATAAAGTATTTTTATATCTGCTGGGAAGCAAAATAACGTATGACACACCTCTCCTAAATACCGGAGCTATTTTAATGATTCCATGTGTGGAATGATCCGTAATTATCTGCAAAACAACTTGCACGGCACGATAGATCATTTATTTTTAGTGTTTTTTTTTCTGGTTGCAGATGATATAATAAGCCAGAAAAGATGCATTGGATCTTGGCAATCGATACAGGGTGTCCCGTCTATCAATTTCCCAGCTAGCAAGCAAAGTCACATTAAAGAGCTTTTCTGGCTGTTGACCCATCAAAGTCACAAGTCCCCACTCGCTAATGAACAAGAAATTTTGACATTTACAAAAAACAAGGTGTCCAATGAACTTTTATAGCGATGTAAATATTTTTATAATGAGATCTTGACATCATTTCGCCCGTAAAGAGAACAGAATCACGTTACAATTTCTCTGTATTTCTCGGTTATTTTTCTAATCTGTCGCCACAATCGAATGTTGAAATGAAATTATTCATGGCTGAGTTTTGAATGAGCTGATGAAGCCCCGATGACAAAGTTGATCTGAATGTGCAAGTATACGATGGCTCCCTAGGAGCCCCACAAAGACTTGATCAACCTACACCAATAATAGAGAGTAGTTTTGGAGTTTGGACTCCTCATCAAAGTTTAAATAACACACCAAATTAAAATTTAAATTACAAAGCTTTGCCTTCAAAAGGGCTTAAAAGTAAATATAGGACACATAATCTAATTTCTAAATCTTTTTTTCCATATCACATGCCTGACATGTACATAAGAAGGCACAGATCAGTCCACTAGATAGAAGACGGACTAGAGGACCACCGTGAGTTATAATTGGAGGTTCCTGGGGAAGCAACATGACAGAAACTCATAAATTTCTCATAGCTAACAATAACAACAATAGATGTTAGCAAAACTATCCATCTAGCATTGTACAAATAGTTGTATCAATAACAAGTATAATATCTGTTGATGTAAATTCAAACCTTGTTTCCATCTTGATTAGTAAGGTTTAAACTTCTTCCCACCCACCCTGTAACACCTGAACTAAAGCACAGGCACTATCAAGTTTTGTGACAGCATTTCTACTTCTCTCTAAATGCCAAGAGCAAACATCTAAATGCTGAGAGGAAGTGATTCAAACAACAAGAGATTATAATAACATAAATAAACAGTCATGAAAATCACAAATATAATGAAACAACAAGACACAATCAACATATATCCTCAAGTTTGAAGAGTACATATTTTCAAATCAATAAGAAAAGAAAAACATAATTTCTAATTTCTAAACATTCATAGGCACATAAACTAGCTTCTCCAAGACAGGTGACTAGGCTGCACAAGTTTCTTGTTTAAAATGGAGTATCAATTAGATAATTTTTAGTCATACACGAGACCAATCAAACTGGCAACTCTAATTGTTCATCAATACTAAAAAAAATAAACATTCCACCTCAGACTAACACCAAGCTTTCAAAGATTTAATTCTTGTTTATGTGTTTTCCCAGTGTTAACAGTGAGGATTGCCCATGTAGCAGCTACTGACACCAGGCATTTGATACACAGAAACACATTACACACTACACAAAACACACAGAAACAGAATCATACAGGATACACAGAATGCACAAATAAAAATCATCCCTACGCTAATCACAGAATACACACTACACAGTACTCAGAACAAATTTATTAATGCAGAAAAAAAATCAACCAAAATACATAGAATGCTCAAACTCTGGTGTTAAAAAAAAATTCAACCAACAAATATACAGAATCACAAAGCATATGTTAAAAAAAAATAAAAATAGAGATTGACGGAAAAAAAGAAATCATACCTGGTGTGAGTTGGAACACGATTCAAGGTCCGGTGTGAAAGAGGGAGGGACTGGTTTGCTAGATTTAGACTCTGGTGTTAAAAAAAAAAAATCAACCAACAAATACACAAAATCACAAAGCATATGTTAAAAAAAATAAAAATAGAAATTGACAGAAAAAAGAAATCATACCTGGTGTGAGTTGGGACACGATTCAAGGTCGGGTGTGAGAGAGGGAGGGACTGGTTTGCTAGATTTGGACTCTGGAGGTTCGGTTTGCCGGTGTGGTGTGTGTCATGCAACTCGTGGCTGACTGGCTAGGTTGTTAGTTTTGAAGATGAAAATGGTGCGAGAGAGCCATATGGATGAAGAATCGAAGATGGATTAACTTGATTTTGTTGCAGAGTGAGTGAAAGTGTGAGTTGTGTGAGGTGCGGCCGTGAGGATGAGGGAGCGGCTGCAAGGAGTTGCTAGAGTGAGAGTGTCTAGGTCTAGGGTTAAGTTTTTTTTCTTCCTATTTATAGTACCCCTTAAACCGAGCCGGTTCGGTTCGGTTGGGGTTTTGCCGGTTTAAGGTTTCGGAAACCGAAACCGAACCGAACCGGAAATTTTTACAAAAAAAATAATCGGTTTTTTTTTTCGGTTCGGTTTTTTCGGTTATTTTTTTCTCGGTTTTCTCGGTTTACTCGGTTTCTCGGTTTTTTTGCTCACTCCTAGTTAGATTTATTATTATTATTATTATTTAAAGTAGATATCCCACACGAATCAAATTAATTAAGGGGTGTTTAAAATCGTGGTGGTGTAAAGTATTTTTTAAAATAGTTTTTTATTTGAAAATATCCTAATTGTTTTTAAAATTTTTTTATACTAATATATCAAAACTATTATAAAATACTAAAAAAATATCAATTTAATATTTTTATTCAAGCCAATGATACATTTAAAAGGCATTTAGAAATACAAATAGAAACCTAAGTTTAAAGTTCCATGATGGAGGGTAGAGAATAGAAGGAAATTAATCAGACTTTTTAATAAGAGTATATTTTTTTGCTCCCTCCATTCTCTTCTTTTTAAAAAAAAAAAATTATTAAGATGAATACCACTTGAGGGCAATGTACGTAGGAGAGGAGAAAGGAATGAATATAAAATATTTGAAATCAAATTTGTTGTTCTTATTATTTATTTATAAAACAATATTTAGAAGAAATGTTTTTCTATATTAGTCTCGTCTTGCTAACTTAGAACGATTGAGTTTAAAATCCCACCAATAATTCAATATATATATATAAACCTTTCTTATTTATGAAAAAAATACGGGATTTCTTTTCTAGAATAAGGAAAGAAGAAATAGCATTTTAACTAAAATTGTTTATAACCACCTTTTTTATGTAATTATTTTTATTTATCCTGCATTTAATTATTTGATTTTCTCAATCATTCCTTATATCAAGAATTATGTTAAAAAATTATCCAAAAGTAAAAAAGAAATAAAATTTAACTTGATCAAGTGCATCTTAAAAGAGAAAAATCATAACAAGAAAGATAGGAATAAATTTGAGTCATGTATAGTTCTTTATTTTATCTCATGAAAAGCTTGATTTCTATTTTCACCTACCTTTTCTTTAAGTGTTTTAGTAACTACAAAGAGATATTAGACGTTTTTATAAGGTCAAATCTACTTTAAAGATCTATTTGCAGATCATTTTATGATTCAACCCATAAGCCTATATATATTGCTCATGTCTAGGGATTATAACTTTTTTATTATTTCTATATACATTTTAGATATTATATTATATTTTATTTTATTTTTGTTTTTTTTTTAAAAAAATTTTTTTCTCATACCACATCATTTTATCTCATATCTCTTTCTTGACTATTGAATTTTAAATCTTATTTTTTAATCCTTAAATCTTTATAAAATTTTGAATTTATTTTCATTAGACAAAAAACATACTATTCAAAAATATATATAATTGAACAGCTACATAATTAATATCTTTTCAACCTATATTATTCTTCTAAAATTTTTATCATATTTTGATATTTTTTTTATTAAAAAAAAAACCCTCTTTTATAACTTTGCCATCAATGGGGCCACTTCTTTAGCCATGTCTAGTATGATGTCACCTACCAATAAATAATAAAGAAAGAAAAAGTAGAGGTGGTGCTCTTCTATATATATCATGTGAAACAGAAGTGGAGAATGATAGCCTCAGGATTTTTTGAAGCATAATTTGGACATGTGAAGAATGCAGATTGAGAAAAATGTAAAAGAAAGGGAAGAAACACTAAAGAGTTTGTTGCCAATAATTACCTTATTTTCTTAAACCACGTGAGATTTTTACTGTGAATTTTTTTTACTGTAGTTATATGGAAAGACTATATGAAATTTTATATTTTTTTAGTTTGATTCCCAAAATTTTATTTTATATATATATATAAATTTATTTTTGATATTATTATATCAAAACGACATGAAAATACTAAAATAATGAATTTGAAACAAAAAATAATTTTTAAAAAAACATTTTTAAAATCAAATAAAGTAATAATCATTATAGGTCATCGAAGATTAGTTGTGAAATACTAAAGGATTCAACTGGATCTTATTTGATTTTTTTTAATTATTAATATAAATATTTGGGTTAATTTACGCGTACTTTAACTAATTTTATAAGTTTTAAAATTAAAAATTTAGTAATATATAAAAAATAAATCTAAAATTTATCAACTCGATTATTTCTTTTTTTTTTTTTTTTTTTTTACTTGCATGCAAGAGATGTGGATGTGCTAAACAGTATTCACAACAATAGACTTTCTTGGAACAAGACGCTCTCCATTACTTTTGGCAAAACCATTAATTAATATCTCTAAAAGGACAATAATAACAAGGGGCTCTCTTCAATTATGATGTTGGATGTTTCTCTCTCCAATTATATGCTAGTCCAAGCTCCTAGCCTTGGCAACCTTTCGAAGGAAAGCCACCTCTCCCCCCCCTCTCCCTCCTCTCCCTCTCTCTCTCTCTCTCTCTAGCCCTCTCTCTCTCTCTCTTATTCTTATATATCTCTTGACCTAGCTAAAATTAATTCGCACAATCTTCATCTCCACGTTGATTTGAGTTTTTTTTTCCCCCCCCTAAAACATGGAAAGCTTGATTTTCTATACTGGAGTCATAGGTGAGGAAATGTATAAGGGCGTATGATATTGAAAAGATTCAAAGACTACTTATTCATGTTTTTTCTTTCTCTACTCTTGTTTGTTTCAGGCAATGTAATCTCTGTGCTCATGTTCCTCTCCCCTGTGTAAGCACGCTAGCTGTATTCCAAGCCTCTTCTTCCTCTTTAAAGTTAATTCAGGTGATGACGACTGACGACGGCTATGTATACTGCAGAGGGACTTTCTGGAGAATCATAAAGCACAGATCGACGGAGGACTTTGAGAGCCTTCCCTACGTCTGCACGTTGCTGAACTCATCCTTGTGGACTTACTATGGAATCATAAAGCCTGGAGCATACCTTGTTGCCACCGTCAATGGCTTTGGGATCGTAGTGGAAATCATCTATGTATCTTTATTCCTTGTTTACGCACCAGTAAAGAAGAGGGTAGCTCATTAATTCAAACCAGAATCAAGGATGCATCCTATTTGTGCTAAGCATGAGCGCTTACAGTGCTTAAATACAGATTAATTAATTGCTAAGTGTCAGTTTTACTGCTCCTGCAGAATAAGACTGCCATTCTTGCTGGGATCTTGGATGTGGGGGTTCTGGCGGCAGCGATTCTAGCTACTCGGCTGGCTCTCCATGGAGAAGTACGGATCGATGCCATAGGGTTCATGTGTGCTGGCCTCAACATTATTATGTATGGTTCACCTCTGGCTGCCATGGTAAGTATATTTCTATTTGTTTTTGTCTTTTAAAAGTTTTTTTTAAAAGATATTGATTTTTTTAATTTTTTATTTACTTTCAAATTAATATATTTTAATTTTATTATATTTTTAAATGTCTATGTTATGTTTAAATATTTCTCCATTATAACATCCTCAGAAACTTTGTTTTATAGTTTTTAATTGGCTTTTAAATAGTTTTGAAACCCATTTTTTGAATGTTACGAAGGACATATTGTTCACTGATTATCGAAACAAAAACCTCAAAATCTTTTTTTTAAAAAAAAAACTGGATGTTGCCAAACATCCACTTATTATATTAGTGAATTATGTGTGATATATATTAATTTTTAATTGAATCATGATTAATTATTATATGATTGTTCATATTTGAAAGAAAATTCTTAATTTTTAATGCGCCCTAAAATATCAATTGCCAATTCGGGAAGTACATATATAGCCACAAAGGGACGCATAATGTATGTATAAGGAAATTTCTTTTTAACCACCATTAAAACGACAATCTACTTTCCTCTTCGGTGTGGTGGTCCTTTTCTTTTTGTCCTCCCATAACATTCAGGAGGCAGGCTTTATTCATGGTTGTCAGATCTTACATGCATGAGACAATATATATATATATATGAGATGGGAAAATCTTTAATTAAGAAGAAGAAAACTCTTCGGGTTCAAATCATACTCTAAACAGTTTATTTTTTTTTTTTTTTTTTTAATTTCCGATGATAATATTCGATAAGGTATGATTTTAACCAGGTTAGTTAGATTAAATAGGTTCAGCTAGGTTAATTCATTATACAAACCCGTTTAAAACTCAATCCAAATAAAATCCAGAGTTATTAAATTTTCTGGTTCAACAGCTATGTTTTTTCATGTTAAAATTGTTAGATTACATGCTTACATTTAGGGATAGTAAACTTGACAGGTACCTCCTTCCAAACCGATTAAAATGAATTGAATATTTTTATGAATAGGTATTGTTTGGGTAATAAATATTGCTTTAATTGATCTAAAAATTTATTTAAAAAGCATGAATCACCTGGGAGTTCCTATGGTGATAGTGGCTTTGCAGGCAGGTGAGAGAAAAATCATGGTCGTCGTAAGATCACTTGATAACAATGAAACCTATTGCAATATCAAAGCTTCCATTAACATTATAGATGACACTTTGGACTATGATTATGGTTTAGCTTTAAAAAAAAATTTAAGATGTTTTTTTTTTAAATTTTTTTTAAGATGATAACATATTAAATTGATTAGAGTTTTATAGCTTAACTTGCAAAATATATAACCCGGACCTTGGACTCCACTGGACTTATAAAATAAATTATTTTTTATTTAATAATATAATAACAAAAAATAGACTTTTGTAAAAATTAAGTGAGTATCAACAAAGTATCTGTATATTTATTTAAGATTGCGATAATTTTATATAAAAAAATTATAATGAGTAATTCAAAATCAATAAAATATTAAATGATGAATTATAATAAAATAATTGAAAAGTAGAGTTTAAAAAAATTCAAAAAAAAATTGAGACGCTTATGAACAGTAAAACATCATATTCTTCTCCACTTCTGTAAGTAAAAAGAATAATGATGTATGAAATTGTACCTTGTTGGCTTTGTTTTGCATCTATCGTAATACGTGGTTTTGTTTTCTTGTCAATATCTTGCTTTCTTTGGTTTGTTGCTTTATCCCCTTATTTGTTGCTCTCGGGCATAATGGTGCTTGAGAACTTGTAAACAAATTTCCATATTGGTATTGTACATACATCCTTTCATGTACTTCTTTAAAATGATACACCTTCGTGTTTGGGTACTAAATACTTAAATGAATATCCAAAATTTAATTAGGTTGGTTAGGTGTATCATTATAAAAAAAAAAAAATTAAAAAACACCAACAAAATATTTCATTAGTATATAATAAAAATTACATTGACATTAAAAAATGCTGACAAAATAAATAATTGAACATCGTCATCAAAAAGTATCTTATCAAGCTTTCTATTCTATCGATAATATCATCATTGTTTATTCTCCTGATAGAATTTTTCATTGATTATTTATTGGTACGATGCTACCCATCCTATATATTTTCAATTGAAATATTAATGAAATTGTCAACTGAAAGGAAGTTTCATTAAAGATTGTGATTGTTTATTTATCGATAAAGTGAGAACATTCTGTATATTTTCAATTGAATATTAATGAAATTGTCAATTGAAAGACAATTTCATTAAAGATTGTGATTGTTTTCTCACTTATGATCCTTAATAACAACAATGAGATAGATCATAATAAACCACAACCACAACAAAAATAACAGCTCTAACAATTTACTTATATAAATTTTATAATTTATTTAAATAGTTCACAATGATGAGATAAAAAGAACTCCATACACAAACATTTTTTTTAAAAATATAAATATGAACAACACTTTAAAATTTCTAAGATGATGGAGATGGAGGGGATGAAAAGATCATGAACTAGAAGGTCCATAAGAAAGAGGAAAATGTATACTCATAGCTACAATTTTTTAAGCCCAATACATCCTATTTTTCTTGTTGGGAGTTCTACTTTTTTTTTCCTTGCATATTTTGCATCTCAATAGACAGTTGCTTCTAAAATCGTTTTTAGACAATCACATTAAAGTCCTATGACGTATAATTTGGGCTTGAATATGACGTGTTTATAGTTGAAACAATGCAACTCATCCTCAGTTCTCGGGCCGATGTTATAGGCAAACCATAAACCCCCCTTTTCTTTATATGAGCTCCTTAATAACTCCATCAGAGTCGATTCTCATCCAAGTTGTTTTTCCTGTACATTGAATAGTTTGTTAAAAGTCTCATAAATAAACACGTGATTATAACTTCAAGAAAAATCATAACATATAACTATGAGCTCTTACTAGGCATTTTGCATGGATGATAAACATAATCACTCCTTCGGTGTGCTTGCTCACTAAGCTATGCATTTTTTTTTTATTTCTATTTTGTGTATTGCGCTTTGTAAAACTTTCTGAAGCCATAAATATTTTATACAACAATTACACTTTATGATATGCCTTAGTTTATAGCCTTTCCACTTTTCCACGTCATCCAAGCCGACCTTCCTAATTGCTTGTTTGTAGGCATCATACCAAAAATCATGCAACCCGGTATAAAAATTAATTAAATAAAAATTAGATGAGGAAATAAAAGAATACAAGTTTACAATATAACATTAATTTATTTAAATTGACCTAGTTGCAATGTGCTTTTTCCACACCCTCTTGACCGAAGCCTCATTGCCTTCGCCCTACCAAAGTTTTTCCTCGATTGAATTCATACATTAATTAGTTTTTTTAATTTAAAAAACCTAGTAACTCAAACAAGAAATTATTTATCTAACCTTAAATTTTTCTCATTGAGCATCTACCATATACATTCGTTCATAATGGACATGAAGCCGACTCCACTAAAACAATGGTTCTTCGAACAACGACTTCATTGTAGAGGTGAACGAACATGCAACTTTAATATTGGTAAACCTGAAAATCAATTTAAGCAAGAGTTTTCATGTAATTGTAAAACTTAAAATAATTTAATAAAAATAAATAACACCATGAAAAAAAAAAAGTTAATTACATAGATAGGTTACCTTTCCATTCTATTATAATTTTACCTAAAATAGGCTTTATCAAATAAGGGATGCATGCTCTATTGTCCTCATTGGTTGAACCTTAGCCAATAAGTTTTACATTATGTGTCTTTTCATAATCATCACCTAAATTCAGGAACAATCACCGACACTACTACTTAATAAAGCAATAATGCTTTTGTTGGACTTGAATTTGTTTTTTTTTTTGAATATATGGTACATAAAAGTAAGTCATTGACACCATAACAATAAGATAGAAGAAGACACATATTTATAGACATTCATTGAATCAAAATCAAGTAACTAAGAATCAAGGTAAAATTTATATTTCCATACACATAGTTTGAACGAAATTCCAACTACTGAGATAGCTTTCCTAGAACAAAATTGACTAAGGTAGTTTTCCAGGTTGTATTGCCCCTACTTAATCATATAATCATTTCATATCATGTCAAGGCACATTGTCACATTCTTAGTTGTGTTGTAACTTTTCTTTCTTAATTGAACAAATAAAAAAAAAAAAGTTAATGAACTTTCTAAATTTACAGATCTATAGCTAAAAGAAACTAGAATTTGACATTTGAATGATGTCATGAACTTTATAATTTTATAGTTAACATGAATCAAGATTTGACAATTACTAAATAGGATTGAAATCAAAAAACAATTTCAAATCATTACTAGAAATTTGCAACAAAAAGACTAGAATCAAAAGAACTTTAAGGATTTGTAAATCCTAGAAATCAAATAAGAATTTGACGATAGCTAAGAAGATATTGGATGAAATCATGGACCTATAAATTCTACCGCCAACATGAAGCAGGTCTTAATTATAATTTGAGAGATATTAAATGAAGTCATGGATTATGAATCAAAATTTGACAATGACCATAGAAAGGTATTGCTAAAAAGATTCACACATACCATTACAAACAAACCGAAATGAACATATCAAATCCAATTTCAAACAAGACTTTTCAATCTTTTGGATTTATAAATGTGACATTATTAATTATATAGAATTCTAACTATTAATATGATAACAACACATTGATTGCTATGATTACAACTAGGAGGTATCATGAATATACATTAAAAAAAAACTTCACAATATCATTACTATGAATCATCAAAGTCAGTAAACATCTTTAGAAAGACTAGTAAGAAAGCATGTGGAAGTTTTTAGCTGAGAAATGTAGCAATATGAATATAATTTGGCTTAACAAAATCACTTCCAATTTGGGTAAAAACCTTGACCCTAACTAAGGATTTAACAATGTCACACCCTAAGTTTAATAAATGAAGAAGAATAAGAAATCAAACCCGGTAGAGGAGAGGTACTCTCGATGCTGGATTTGCGAGTGGAGGAGGTTGTGTAATGGACTCGATTGCACGATTTGATCAACTCTTACAAGTTGGTTGTTGGATTTGTGAGGGGGGGGGGGGATGTTGCTATGTTTTGTTAAATGATGATGATGATAGAAGAAGAAAAGGAAGAAGAAAAAGAAAAGGAAGAAGAAGAAGTGAGAGAGGAGAGGAAATGTCAGGTCTTAATTCATTTTAAAATTGTCGATAGAATTTTCATTAATCATTTTTTCAGTAATTTGACATGTTAGCAAGAACGATAAAATTGCCAATAATTTTTTTTTTTTTCATTCAGTCACTTTTTTCGTTGAAAATTTATGACAAAAATGTTATGTCATAATTTTTGTTGGTAAACAACAATGAAAAATGGTTATCGGTATTTTTGTTAATTTTTTTTCGATTTCTAGTAGTGTATCCAAAATTCATATAATTGTATACTTGATAGCATATAGATATTAATTTGGATTTAAATATGAGTAGAAATAGTACTAAAACCTAATTCATGGATATCTTTTATCATCACTACACTAGTAGTAAAACCAACATATGTATTGTAAAAACCAATTATACCAAAACTTCATGCAAACAAATGTGCAGAATGTGATAATTAATGAAGTGTGGATCTAAAAAACATTTATAATTTGTTTGTTTGTATAATATTACTATATATTGTATGACCATATTCCGTTCCTATTAACATAGTTTTTTTTTGCCACATTCCAGAAAATAGTGGTGACAACGATGAGTGTGGAGTACATGCCATTTTTCCTCTCATTTTTCTTCTTTCTGAACGGAGGGATCTGGACTTTCTATGCCATACTTACACGAGATTACTTTCTTGGGGTAAGTTCTCTCATCTCCTGTAAATCAACATAAATAATCATGATAATTATTAATCCCACCATCTTCTGCATTAAAAACCATTAATTTCTCGAACCCACGTTGATAGAAAGCAAGCATGAGCTAGGATATTAAAACCATAACACATTGTCAAGTGCTTAATTTATAAAATTCCAACATATTGTCAAGTGCAAACAAAATCGAGCGGTGAATAACTTTTTTTTTTGTTAATGGTTTGAAGAGAATAAACCCAAATCTAACACATGCTTGACTTGGTAAAATTTTAAAATCCAACTTGGGTTTGATATAAAAAATCAAAGAATATATTTTTAGCCAATTGTTTTTAAAAAATAACGAGTTAATGATCATATTTTGATTGGATAAATTCAGATTTTTAACTGGATCAATTAAATTGTTTTTTTCTATTTTTCTTTAACCTAAACTCGTTCATGTTCGATCAGCTAAGCCAGTTAAGTTTTCAATACAATGATTAATAGATACAAGTAACCATGACCAAATACTCCTGGACGTGAATAAATAGCTGGTTAGATCACTTTCTACCCAAGAAAACTACCTTATATACACTTGAAGATGCATTTCAGCATTTAGAGAACCATGGGGCAATTGTTTAATTTGCAATTGCCCCCACTTGTATTTCTGGACACCAATATTTTCAAAGAAAAGAATGATTTCTTGACACCACATTGGAGACTCTTCACATCAATCATTCACTAGCTAGTATGCGATATGAGGCATTACATTTTTGTAATCTTTTAATTTGTTTCTAGAACTTAAACTTGAGATTAACTAGCAACTAAAATTTTCAAAGACTCTAAATGGGTTAAATGCTAATAAAAAAGAATAGTTTTCTAGCACATACATGCTTCTATAGAAGCTTAATAATCCCACCATCTTCGATTCTAACATGGGAGGGAACCTAGAGCTCGGATTTGCATTTCAAATCATTTGATATAAAGCTGTTTTGTGTTTTTTCAATTTAATATGGATATTGTAATCAATATCAAGAAAGTTGATCACTCTTGTGGTTTTTTTAAGATTGTGATCAATGGTTTAATTTAGAAAAATAGCCGTTTTAAATTTAAAAAAGTAGTCAATGTACGCTGCTAAAGCAAAAGAATTATACCATAACAATAAAGTAAACAAACTTTGAGCATAAGATTGCTCACAACTGATCCTTATGGATAGAGATTGTGTTTAAAACAAAGGATGAAGATTGTATGGTTCTTTGATGAGAGTTGCAAAATGAAACAGTACACAATTAACTGAAGGTTTGTGCTTGTAGAAATTTACCATAAAAATAAAACATTAATTAAGACTTAAATAAATTTACATTTCAAATTTTATAAGAGTACACACACACATACCTAAACACACACACATAAGCTACAATTTCAAAATAGAGACTCAGATGCACATATATGTTTTTCTTTATTATGGTTTTAGGTTAAGACTCCAAGTATTTTGTGGTGTAGGTACCAAATGGAGCAGGGTTTTTGCTTGGAATAGCACAACTAGTGCTCTATGCAATTTACAAGAATGCTAAGCCATCCATAAATGTTTCTAATAGGTTGGAAGAGGGATGTGAACAAGAAAGCCTCATCTCGTCCTCAAATTATTCCAATTAAATTAAAGAATGAAGGTTTTCAGATCTCACGTATTGAAAATTTAAGGATTTGTGACTATAGATCTTTCAGTCTTTCTTGAAGATTTGGGGTTGTTGCTTCTATAAACCTATATATTTTTAAGTTCATTCAATGATTGCAAATTAAGGATATTTTCTTAGGAGGTTAATACTTCATTAATGCAAGCTATATATTCTATAATAAAAACTCTAGAACAATTAAAGTTATAGTTTTTGTCACCCCTAAACTTCTGGACACCCCCGAGCCCAACGGGCTAATTGCGATTGATATGATTCAAAAAATATTGAATAAGAAAATTCAGATTTTACTATAATTATGCATATTGTTTAATTTTACACTATTAATCATAACTCTCAATTCAACTATTGGATTGACCTGAAATTTTAACCTTCATAACCAAAAGTATTGGAAAAGAACTTTGACCCGTTGTTTATAGCAAAACAAGAACCCGAAGTAAGTAAAGACACCACAAGGTCAATTATATATTGATAAGTCAAATTCGTTGATCTTTTTCCTAGCAAAGAACAAAAAGTGTTACATTATGCAAAATACAAGTTTACTTAAAGCATCACGACTGTAAAGCAAAAATATATACAAGCTAAATAACCTTATTTATAATAGGTAAAAAAATATGCTAAAAAATTCTGAAAAAATAATAAAAGAGATCTAAATAAAATAGAAAAATGAATCTCAAATCAAGTAAGAAAATAATGTAATTCTTACACAGTAGTTTTTAGATCTTATTAAAAGGCCTTCTCGATGTACAATTAACTTGAAATTCTAATTGTATTTAAAATAAAATATCTAGAAACTTTTTTGCCCTTTCCAATGATCAGATAAGAAATTATACCTGTTAGCATCAAAATGTGCAATAGAAAAAATTAGCTCCAAACTAACTTTAACTCTCGTGCATGAAAATCTTTGTAATCAATGTTTCCCCTTAGTTTCCTTGCAGTAGTACTAAAACACCATTATCCATAAGGTAAAATGACATTACTAAGGTCTATAAATTTCTTGGATCACCGGGTAAACATTCAAAAGTTAGGCAAGCTCATTCAAGAGCTTCATACTAGTTTATACAATAATTCCACCCAAGATCACAAACAACAAACAACCACACAACAGTTCCACCTAATATCACATACCACAAACAATCATTCAACCATTCATCAAGTTCAGACCAAACACAAAACATTCACGTATACATTCTCTCATGTTCTTTACACTCATATACATTATTACTCTACTAAATTTTACTAATGTAAATCTTGAAGGGTCTCATCTTCTAAAAATGGACTTCTTTTTTTAGGTGAGCGTAAAGTCACTCTGTCAATACACTAGACCAATGGTTAAGTTTAAGCTCAATTACTCCACCAACCCTTCAATTATAATCGTGAAAAGCCCAATATAATTCTAATGTTTTGACAATATCATCAATATAAAAGCTCCTAAAAAAGAGAAAACATGGGTAAACTCAATATACAACAAAATATTTAAAGAACCGTAAAAGAATCTTAAGTTAAAGTAATCTAAATACAAGGACAACACTTAACCAAACATTATAGAGTAGA
Organism: Populus alba; assembly: GCF_005239225.2. Classification (NCBI taxonomy): domain Eukaryota; kingdom Viridiplantae; phylum Streptophyta; class Magnoliopsida; order Malpighiales; family Salicaceae; genus Populus; species Populus alba. Next base: position 18,118,539 of record NC_133291.1, read on the forward strand.
TAGAGATGACAATTTCACTCAATTTGTCATGTATTCAGCGTTATTTGATTCAAATAAACTGGATTTTTATTTAGTTTGACTAGAGTTGGATGGAAAGGTAAATAAATTACACACCATCCGAACCCCTACTTTACCTCCACCCAATTTTTTAATCTATTATTTATTTATTTTTATAAAGTGGTTATTTTATTTTTAAATATAATATACTTATTTTTATCTTATTATTCATCAAATATTTTTATGGTTTTATGAATGGATATGAAGTATAGACTCTATATTATGGTTTTATAATTCATGGATGAAATTACTATTTATTTTTAAGCTTAGATTTTATTTAAAAAAATGACTTAAAAATAATAAAAAAAAAATACAGGTCAAGTCTAGTTAGGTACCGATGGCATATGTCATGTGGGAAAATCATCAACCTGATTTGATTTGTTTGAATTGGAGGTAAAGTAGGATGATAGATTTAGAAATTGTAACACGGAGTCGAGTAAAGCTAAATCTAGCTCTAACTTGAACCATTGTCATCCCTGAGGATTGTCATCCTTAAAGGTGGATAACATTTATTTTCAACACCATTTTATATGTACCATCATAACCTAAAAACATCTAGAATATAACTCACTTGTATATAAGACAAACACTAACCATACACAAATTAAGAGAATAAGACTATACTGAAGACTTAAAAGAAATAACCAAACAATGGAGAACAAAAAAAATACCACCAATGAAAATATTTTGTTGTTACATTCCATACCTGTATTGTTGCTACATTGCAATGGCCTAACCACAACACTCCAAATCTAATGACATTTCCACTACTGTTACTACTTTTCATTTCTTCACCAATCTTGTTATAATGCTAATACACTCTAAAACATCAACCTCCTTGTAAACACCTCAAATCCTACCATCTTCTTAACACTATCCTCCCAATTATCTCTCTAAAAACACATTTTAATCAAAACACAATTATCATATGTAATGTTTATAAAAACATTTTTTTTAATTTCTTCAACATGTCAATTTTGAAGATAATATAGTTATAAATTGTTCTAATGTTATTTAAAGTCTTTTAAATAAGATTAAAAAAAAAACAAATTTTTTAGGTGAGTTGTAGCAAAAATAATTCTTGGATGTTTAGTATTGACCACTAATGGCTAGGAATTTCTATCCAGAATACACATTTCTGCATGTCCCATGCAAATTATGCAAACTAATTAGTACTTAAAAGTGTATTTTTATCAAGGTTTTATATCATCATTTTGCACTTGAAGTATCAATAACTAAATAGCTAGAGCATGTTTTATAATAACATATCTAATTATATAAGATACTTTTAATTTATGGTAAATGTTCATCTTAAATGCAGGTTTATCACATAAATCAAAGGATTGATTGATAAGTTTAACTAATGAAATTGAGAAGATAAAGAGAGGGCTAAGCATAGGAAAGAGAGGGCTAAGCTTAGAAAAGAGATGCTAGTTCAGTCCAAACTGGAACAACATTCAATTATTGGATCATAACTGGAGCTGTTGAACTTGGATTTAAGTCTGCTCTATATGGATAGAAAGCTAAGACATAGGTCTAAAACTTTCATGGGAGTGCAAGATTCAAAAAGGCCGTTTTCAAGTTTAAATTGTAGTAACAACGGAGAAATCTGAATCTATCCTGCAGCCTAGACACTGTTCAGTTTTCAGCCCATATCTCAAGTTCTAGAATTCCAAATGCACAGATTCTTTTTTTGTTGGAAAGCTAAGACAATTTCTAGAACTTTCAAGGTACAACCTATTTAAATTCTAATGTTAGCAATCATGTTTTGTTCAAACAAAAAGATAAGAATTGTCACTAAGTCAAGATGTGGCCACCCACTCAATAATTAGTCATCAAATCAATAGTTTCAAATTTTGGCCTATAAAAGGAGGCATCTGCCATGCATTTAGGCATCTTGATTTTCAAATCAAGATCATGCTCTTTATTTCTTTCTTTATATTTTTGTAATGTTTAAGTTTTATTTCATGTTATATTTTCCTTAATCTCTTATTTATGATTTTCATTTCCTTTACTATACTTATGTTCTTATGTTGTTTATTTATGTTTATCTTCTTTATTATGTTTATCTAAGTTTATTATGTCAAGGTGAAAAGGTTTCACTAATGGTGTTAGAATATGTATAATATAAACTCAACATGGACTTCAATGTTTATATCCATGAAAGTTTGTTATTCACATGTTTTATCTTTTTATCTTACTATTTCTTAATACCTTGCTTGTTAAATAGTTAATCTAGATTTGTGTTGTATAACACTTGGTACAACAAATGCTTGAAACTTTCATAGCCAACCGTATGGTATAACTTACACTTGTGCTATGAAAGGAACTTGATTTGTTGTTAACATAAGTTAGCATTATGAATTCCTGACAATATTTAAAAGTATGGTCTTACTTAAATAAGATAATTAATATGATCATGTTAAAAATTTATAATGAACTATTAAGGATAAATCATCCAATTGGAACCTCCTTTGTGTGTGGTTTCCAGTTGATTAATAAAAAAAATTTATACTATACTTATTTCTAATACTATTAGTGGATCCTCTAACCTTGACAATTTTTTTTATCATTGTTTAATCCTTACATCAATATCCCATTAAATTCTCATAAACTCTTTGTTTTATTAAATATATATATTATTTCTAATTTATATAGTTCACCTCCCTATGGTTCGACCCCGGTTTTGCTGGGTCATTTATTACTTCAAAAACTCTTGCATTTAGGATAACACATTAATCTTTTAGTTGTGTCACAAAATTCTCTCCCAAATAAATATATCATTGCATGGTCAATAAGAAAAAGCAAGTAGATCAAATAGTAAGAGAAAAACAAGCAAGTTTCAATGGCTAAGGAAAGAAAAGGGGAAATAGGTTGAAAAAAACAAAAAAAGAATAGGAGTGAGAAAAGAAAAAAGAAAATAAGGGAGAAAGAATGAGACACCAGAGCTATATTGGAGCTCCAATGACAACATCCTCAAAACCATTAGGAAAATCTTGGTGAGAAGAATCTATAAACATCTAGGAAGACTGTTAAAGAAGGACAGGGTAGGTTATACATATTTCCTAAAGGTTACGGCTAACCCAAATCATTGGCGCATGCATTGCATGTGCGGTTAAAAAACCTATTGGTTGTTTGGGCTTGGCTTAAACAACTAGCAATCCTAGCCATTTAGACCTATCCTAAATGGCTAACTTTCTAGTCATTTAGGCCATGATCATATAGTTAGAATCCTATTTGTTTGTGTAAATCCAAATAGCATCTCCCTTACCCAATTCAAACTCATCTCATTCTATCAAAAACTACCCCGGACACATACCTCTATTCATCTTTTCAATTCCCAATATAGTGCAAGCTTGTAAATTCTCTACTTAGGAGTGCATACTAGGTGTACATGAAATTTTTCTATGCAAAATAAACACCCCTCTTCTCACTAATAGTTATATTATGCCAACACTTCTCCACCAATGGCATAGTAAGTATCACAACTAATGACAACACTAACCTCTCCACCAATAGTGCAACTATCCTCTCCTTAAACCATGAGGTAAGTAGATATGACCAGGATCTATAAATGCTTTTGTCACTAGGTAAGTAAAAAAAAAAAAGTCAAGCCATGCAATTTCATACACAAGCATAACCACACAACAATTCTACAAATCACAATCAACACCTAACAATTCTAGGAACCTCTAGCAACCACCCAACAATTCCAGGAAGCACAAACAACCATTGAACAAGTCATATAAGTTCATACGTAGAAAAACACAACATGCTAATACATACTCCTTACAATTTAATTCTATTTTCCTTTACTATACAATATTTTCTCCTCTTATATTTACTAACTTAGACATTGGAGCATCTCATGTTCCCATAAGAGACTTCTTTTGTAGAAAATCTCATTGACTAGTAGTTTAACCCAATAACATGACCAGTGATATGACCAAAAGATTGATGTCTTATCTCAAGTGTAGGAGTGTCGAAGTAATAAATAACCCAGCAAGACCGGGGTCGAACCATAGGGAGGTGAACTATATAAATTACAAATAATAATAATAATAATAATAATAATAAGTTAAAGAGGACTTTGAGATGTAATATTAATGTGAGGATTAATCAAATATAAAAGCAATTGTCAAAGTTAGAGGATCTACTAATAGTATTAGAAATAAGTATAGTACAAACTCTTTTTATTAATCAACTGGAAAGCACACACAGAGGAGGTTCCAATCGGATGATATATTCTTAATAGTTCATTATAAAATTTTAATATGATCATATTAATTATCTTATTTTAGTAATACCATACTTTTAAATATTGTCAAGAATTCATGATGCTAGCTTATGTTAACAACAAATCAAGTTCCTTTCATAGCACATGTGTAAGTTATACCATACGGTTGGCTATGAAAGTGCCAAGCATTTACTGTACCATGTGTTATACAACACAAATCTAGATTAACTATTTAACAAGCAAGGTATTAAGAATTAGTAAGATAAAAAGATAAGACATGTTAATAACAAACTTTCTTGGATATAAACATTAAAGTACATGTCCAGTTTATATTATACATATTCTAACACCATTAGTGAAACCTTTTCACCTTGATATAAAAAACTTAGCTAAATGTAATGAAGAAGATAAACATAAATAAACAACATAAGAACATAAGTATAGTAATGGAAATAAAAAGCATAAACAAGAGATTAAGGAAAATATAGCATGAAATAAAACTTAAACATTACAAAAATATAAAGAAAGAATTAAAGAGCATGATTTTGATTTGAACAATCAAGATGCCTAAATGATGGAAAATGCCTCCTTTTATCGGTCAAAATTTGAAACTATTGATTTGATGACTAATTGTTGAGTGGGTGACCAACTCTTGACTTGGTGAAAATCCTTATCTTCTTGTCTAAACAAAATATCATTGCCAACATTAGAACTGGAACCAACTGTACCATGATCGATCTAGGAAATTGTCTTATCTTTCCATGAAAAAAAAATTAAGGTCATTTAGACTTCTAGAACTCGAGATATGGCCTGAACACTGAACATTGTCTAGGTTGCAGGATAGATTCAGACTTTACTTGGAAGAAAACAAAATTTTTGTTCTAATGTTTAAGGTTAGGATTATTATCTTTTACTTTTTTTAATATATATATATATATATACATACCTTAAAACACAATGCATCTTTAATCCATGTAACGAGCTTTCGGCTAATGACTCCCAAACCAGTTGGTCTTAGAGCATTAGGTGTTGAGACACCCTTACGATCTTAGTAACTAGGGTTGCAAATACTGATATGTAGATAGTGAAATGTTTGATTCCCTTAAGCTTTTCTCCTCAACCCATGTAACAAGCGTTGGGTCAATAGCTCCCAAGTCAGTTGACTTTAGGTTATTAAGTGTTAAAACACCCCTTTGGGCTTAATTGCTTGGGTTAAGGAGGCTACAAAACCAAACTTATCTATGTTTTTATTATCATTATTTTTTTTTGTTTTTGTTTTTATATACTATGTCTTTCCCTTAGTTGTTACTTTTAATAAAAGAACATAAATAATGTAATAATCCAATGTGCAACCCACAATCATGTGTTAAAGTGTGTGTGTGAAAATGAAGATTTAAGAATACTTGTTAAATGAGCATATGAGCAGAATCAAGTGATAACAATACGAGAGTTTGTAAACCTGAATATTTCAAAAAGTATTTTGATAGACCTTATTAAGAATGTTTACTAAGATGTGCCTTAAGAGTCACTTTAACAAAAGAACTCCTTTTACTCTGCTATCCTAGTAACAACAGTTTTACAAATAGTTTATGAAATAGAAAACACAGTTAGTTTTTTTTTTTAATATCAACTACTACCCTTTCCCCCCCAATCAAAATGAGACATTGTCCTCAATGTTCTAAGGTAGAAAGATAGAGTATAGAAGACATCACCTGAAATAGTGAACACTGACAAACCTGAAACACACTTAAACAAATATAAGAAACAACAAAACACAATAATAAAACCAAAAGACACAAAGTTTTTACAAATAAAGGCTCAAATCCAATCTAAGCTTTTTACGGCTTTTCTTAGTTGACCAATTTATGCGACTCGTGGAGGGATCAATTACAGGGATGAAAAATTATAGTTAGTCAATCAATTGTTCAGTAGTAGCAGCATAGATTATGATTTGTCGTGCCGAAGATGTTAGAAATTCCTGTTCCACATCATGATCAAGAAAAGACAACAACTTATCATAAAAATCATCAACATTTAACAGACTTATGGGTTTATGGTGAATGTACAATTGGGCCCAAGAGGAAATATGAAATATTTCTTTCAATGTGCCTAGACCACCTGGTAAGTCAATGAAGGCATCAACGTGTTTAAACATTGTATTCATTCGATCATACATTGTGGAGACTTGTAGTTCTTCTCCAATTATTTTTCCAATGATGTCCCCTTTTGCTAAAGCTTTAGGGATAACCCCTAAAACTTGACTACCTCTTAAGAATGTAGTTGTTGCCACACTCCCCATTAACCCAAGGCTGCCTCTCTCATATACTAAATGAATCTTTCTCTCAGCTAGTATTTGACCAAGATGTTTTACGGATTCTATAAACTCTATTTCTTTCCCAAGACTAGATCCATAAAAAAACACAAATATTTTTATTTTAAAAGCTAAGGATCCTACCATTTCAAGACCTGTCTATGCTTGTAGAATGTGTGGGTTGAGTAGAAATGAAGGGAAGAAGAAGGAGGTTTTATAGATGTGAAAAGGAAAATGCAATCATATCACCTATATGGAAGCCAGCTGGAGTCTCTCTCTCTTTCTTCCCTTTTTTTTGTTCATTTCTTTTTTAAAAAAAAAGCATGTGTATGTATAGGTAGTTGTGATTGTGGCTCACATCTTCCCTTGATTTTACGTCTAAAAACAACTTGAACGCCTTTTTATGGGTCGGAGATAGACTTTCCATCAAGTTTTCTTAACAACTAACAAACAAGGTCTTTTATTAATCAGATTCCCAATACTATAATGAGCATGCTCTTTATGAAAATGGGGCCATAAATCATGAATTACATGATGCACATCTCCATTATGATAAGACTTATGAGTCAATAGAAGATTATCTAAAGACTCTCTATGTTTTGAAATAAATCCCACCTTTTGACAATTTTCACAGGTTTTGCATAATGAATATGAGTCCTTGAACATGGTGGGCCAGTAAAATCTACTTTGTAAGATTTTTGCAGTCATCTTTTTTGACAAGAAATGATCCCCATATGCCTTAGAGTGACAAAATTTAATGACACTACTTACCTAATTGTCGAGAATGCATCTTTGAAATATTTGATTAGGACAATATTTAAATAAGTAAGGGTCATCCGAATAAAAGTTTTACACGTCGCTAAAAAACTTTCTTTTGTCTCGGTTATCCAAATGAGCTAGCAAAAATCCTGAGGCAAGAAAATTGCTATTTTTAGCAAACTAAGGCATTAAACTAAGAGAAAGTAAAGATTCATCAGTTGGTGTGATGTTGGATGTCGAATCTATTATCAATTTTAACAAATGATTGGTGCCTTTTTCATCCTCGATTGCTTCCTGTTTGGTCATGGCATGAGGAAATGAAAGTGCTGGTGGAGAATTAGTCTTTTCTTTGCAATGTTAAGATTCAACCCCTTCCTTACCCTCGGAGATTGGCTCATCATCTTTCTCACAAGGTTTAAGAGAGGGTTTTTCAATAACCTTACCATTGCGAAGAGTGATAACTGATTTGACTTGATGTATGTGTTGCCTTCTGGAACTATTTGCATATGCACTATATTGCCTCTTTTGATTTTGCTGTGTTTAAGATGGAAACTTACCGTTCTCTTAAAAACTAAGAGTAGATGTGAATTTTGCAAGAGCATCTTTAAAATCTATCATGCTTAGAGCAAGTTGAGTGTTGATTGTCTCTTACTTTTCAATGAATGCATGCAATGTTTCCTCAAGATTTCTTCTAGGAGGTTGAGCATAAGGAGGTGCATATCCATGAGAATTTTAAAAATTACGGTGTGCTTGAAATAATGGTTATGAAGTTTGTGCTTTATTATTACCACTCTTCCAACTGAAATTTGGGTGATTTCTCCAACCAGAGTTGTATGTTTGCGAGTATGGGTTATAATTGGGACTTCGAAAACTGTTTAAAGCACGGACTTGTTCTTAAAGACATTCCTTAAAAGAAGGAAAAGTTGGATAGTTATTGGTTACATGTTCATTCATTTCATAGATTTGACACATAGTATCTTGAACAGATTTTAATTAACCACTCTTTTTAAATTCAAGTGCCTCGATTTTTCTATCTAAAGATGCAAATTTGGCTTGAGGTTATGATATTCCCTAAGGTTGTACATACATCTACTATGAGGTTGAGTTTTATCCGGTGCCTCATAAGTGCCTATAGTGTTCCAATTTTGAGCATTTTCAGCTAGCAAGTCTAGGTTCTCCATTGCTTCATCAGGGTCTTTATTTTCCAAAGTTTCATTGCACATCAATTCCAACATTTGTCTATCTTTAGGTGATAACCCTTCATAAAAATGTGAAACCAATCTCCATGTTTGAGTGAAATTGGTGATTTGTCTTTTAAAAGAGTTTGTTTTGTCAGATGGAAAAAACTTCTTTAAAAATTATTGTTGCATTTCATCCCAAGCATGAATGGATCGTAGTCTTAAATTTTGTAGCCATGTTTTAGCTTTATGTTTTAATGAAAAAGGAAAAAGCTTTAATATGATGGTGTTTATGCTACAATTTGAGTCATTATACGTGTTACAAACTTCTTCAAATTCTTTTAAATGCAAGTATGGAATTTCTAGATCTAAGCCATGAAAAGAAGATAACAGTTGAATAATGCCTGGCTTAAAATTAAAATGTGATGCATTAGGAGGAAAAAATATACATGATTGCGTAATTGTTCTTGTTGGATTCATGTAGTCTCTAAGTGTTCTAACCTGATTATTCTCCTTATTCTCATTATAAAGAGACTGATTATCCTCTTCAGCCATGTTTTCTAAAGAATATGAGGATACCCTACAAAGTCTATCATTTAATGTACGTGACCAAACTCTCATGTACGTGTAAGAAGAGAATAAAAAGAAGAAAAGGAGACAAAACATAAGAAACAAAAGTTAGATAAATGAAAAGTGAAAGGAGAAAAATATAACAAAATTTATAATTTGTATAGAAATTTACCTCCTCGGCAACGACACCAAAAACTTGACAAGACCAAAAGATTAATGTGTTATCCCAAGTGCAGGAGTATCGAAGTAATAAATAACCCGACAAGACCGAGGTCAAACCATAGGGAAGTTAACTATATAAATTATAGATGATAATAATAATAATAATAATAATAATAATAATAAGTTAAAGATGACTTTGAGATGTAAGATTAATGTGAGGATTAATCAAAGATAAAATCAATTGTCAAGGTTAGAGGATCCACTAATAATATTAGAAATAAGTATAGTAGAAACTCTGTTTATTAATCAACTGGAACCCACACACAAAGGAGGTTTTAATTGGATGATTTATCCTTAATAGTTCATTTTAAATTTTTAACATGATAATATTAATTATCTTATTTAAGTAACACCAAACTTTTAAATATTTTCAGAAATTCATGATGCTAACATATGTTAACAATAAATCAAGTTCCTTTCATAGCACATGTAACATCCCCCATTCCGGGTTAAAAACGACAATCTCATGTCAATAAAAAAAAGTATTTTTTTTCTTTTTTTGTAAATATATTCATGGTCTTTGTATTAAAATCAACTGGAATTTCGACGGAGCCCCCCTTATACCGTAAGGTCCCAAGTTATTGACATGAAATCTATTTACACTTCTAATAGCTCGCATCTCATAACTTAATTCCCGACCCAATCATCCTGGGTTTCAATTCCACACTTATACTCACACCCATCAACCACAATATTTAAGATATGCATTAAATAACAAAATATCATTATGGATGGATAAAAATAAATAAATATAAATACATAGACATGAAATATGGTTATATGAACTACAAGGTTAAATTCATTCAATCAAGTTTAAACATTAATTATACAAATTAAGCTATACAAACATTTTCATGTTTACAAAATATAAGGGTATACTTCGTAGAACCTAGATTACAAGAAGGGAACATAAGCTAGGATCTAATCCTGTCGTGCATGCGATGATCCTGAAATAAAATATATATTATTGAAAGATGAATATTACAATAAATATAACAACACGAATATCTAACAATTTCAACAGGGTAAAAATGCATTCATAGTTCATTCGCTTTTCCCTTATAGTTTTTATTAGAATCCCTTCCTGATCCAACTATTAATAATTGTTCTCTCTGTCACTTTCAACCTTTATTCCAGACTTTATGAAATCAAACATGATTATTTTTTTGCTTATCACATTACCGATACCAATTTCACTAGTATCATCATCATCACCTCATAGGAGTCGATGTAAGGTGATCCCCCTTACCCGGGATCCTAACATACACTAAATGTATGCTAGCCAATACAATTGATCCCCTTACTCGGGATTCTAACATACACTAAATGTATGTTAGTCCAATCATGGCGATCCCCTTACCCGGATCCTAACATACACTAAATATATGCTAGTTTACGCCTCAAATCACACTTCTCATATTTCTTTTGTCAGTGATAATTTTATCATTTAGCAATTGACACAACAACTTTTCACCTTGAATGCAAATACATTCAGTAATTTACATTTCACATTGGTAATATAAATAAATCATGGAATTAATTAGGAAGTATAGGTATGATTCACCTACTTGTAATATAAGCTCTACTCGTGCTCCCTTACTGCTGCTGTTGCACCACGCTTGTGGTCCCTCCTAAAATTCACAGGTTTATCTCATAAATTTTCCTCACTCAAGGATATGTTTTATTATAACCATATCAACAACCAATAAGTCTTTCTTTAAGTCATTTCTTAATATTTTATGTTTTTCTCATTTCACCCATTAATATTATCATTCTTTGTCCAACCACAATTATCATTCCTTTATATATATATATAAATTGTTTCCACTTAAATCCCAAATTGTCATTGTCTAGACATTGAACTGTTACTGTCTCGTTTTTGAACTGTTACTGTCCAACCTCTCCTCAGATTTTTAACTATATCTAGAGTTATAAGACTATGATTTAAGCAAGATTAGTCTTGTTGGAAAGCTAAGATACGAGGCTACAAGTTCTCTAAAGGAAGGAGAACCCAGTTCTGCCTCTAAGACAGTCAAAATTTCTCATCAACGAACCAGACCTACTACTCTATAGGGTTTGTCATGACTCAGTCTCGATTGTTGAGCCATAGTTGGAGTTCTATAACTCCAAATTAAACAAGACCAATTTTATTAGTTAGCCAACATCCAAAAAAACAATTTCTATGAGGAACCTGATCCTAATTCCTTCATCCTCCTACCTAAAATCTCTCTGAAAGTCAAGAGATGAAACTGTCCAGATTCATCAACCTTTCCATTTACATACAACACATGAAGTTTTTTGATTTAGCAACTCATACTTTTTTCTCAATTCACGTCTAAGAACTCAAATCTATAAATTAACATCCAGGCATCAATTCATAATCGACTTGAAATGACTCATAAAAGCAAGTTTAGAATACCTTACCCAGTATGAATCAAGGATTCAATCCCTCCTTTTCTTTCTAATGACAGCCGACCCTCCCCTCTTCTTTTCTTGTTCAATTTTTCTTGTCAATCCTTTTCCCACTAGTGTTTATTCTACCTATAACTCTTAATCTTGGATGGGCTTTTGAAATTTTGGTGTTTCTCTCTTGATTTGTAAAAATGAATTAAAAACTCCCTCTTTTCTTTCTTTACATTATATGTAGATCTATTTTTGGTGAGAAGAGGAGTACTTATGCTCTATAATTATTCTTATTTGCATTTAGGCCTCATTTTCTTTAAAGTGTATTCGTTTTGCCCCCACTTCTTTTTAGTTTAGTTTATTTCCTTTAATTTAATTCAGCCTTGATTTTTTTTTTTCTCAGGATTTACATTCTCCCCTCCTAATAAAATTTGTCCTCAAAATTCAAGTTACGTACCTATGTCGGAGAACAAATGCGGAAACTTCTCCTTCATCTCGGATTCTCTTTCCCATGTTTGTTCTTCTATTTGAGAGCTTCTCCACAATACTCTCACTAAGGGAACTCTCTTATTCCTCAACAACCTCTCATCTCGATCTAAGATCCTGACGGGCTTAGTTTTCATGGTTAGATCCCCTTCAATCTTCATAGGAACTTATGGCAATACTCGTGAGGGGTCTATTTTGGCCTTTCGCAGCAATGATACATTGAATACATTGTGAATCTTATCCAAATATACAGGCAATTCTAATCGATATGCAACTGGCCCAATTCTTTCCTTAATCTAAAAGGGTCAATATATCTTGGGGCTAATTTCCCTTTTACTCCAAATCGAATGATGCCTTTCCAATGAGCCACCTTTAGAAATACTTTATCCCCCACTTGGAATTCCAAGGGCCTTCTTCGACTATCTGTGCAACTTTTTTGTCTATCCTAGGCTTCCTTCATCCTCTTTTTGATCACCCTCACCTTGTCAGTTGTCAGTTGCACCATTTCAGGTCCCAAAAGCTTCCTTTCTCCTACTTCCTCCCAACAAATTAGGGTATGACATTTCCTCTCATATAATGCTTCATAAGGAGCCATACCAATATTAGTTTGATGGCTATTATTATAAGTAAACTCCACCAATGGCAGGAGATCCTCCCAATTCTCTCCAAACTCCAACACACAGGACCTCAGGAGATCCTTAAGAGTTTGAATGGTCCTTTCGGATTGACCATCCATTTAAGGATGAAATGTCGTGCTTAGATTCAACTTTGTCCCCATTGCCCGTTGTAATCTAGGCCACAATCTTGATGTGAACCTTCGATCCCGATCCGTTATAATTGAAATTGGCTCTCGTAAAGTCTAATTACCTCATTTACATACAATTTTGCCAATTTATCCACCGAATCAGTCATCTTCATAGGCAAAAACAAAGCAGATTTTGTTAGTCGATCCACGACCACCCATATGGCATCATTCCCCTTCTTTCCCCTAGGTAATTCCGTCACAAAATCCATAGAAATATCCTCCCATTTCCATTTCAGAATTGATAATGATTGTAATTCCCTTGCAGGTTTCTGGTGTTCTATCTTTACTTGTTGATAAATCCCACAGTTCGACACAAATTCTGCTATTTCCCTCTTCATATTTGGCCACTAGTAGTATTCCTTTAAATCCCTATACATCTTTGTACTCCCAGGATGAGTAGCAAATCGAGATTCATGAGCTTCTTTTAATATTTCATCTTTCAAAATCTTATCCTCAGGCAAATAAATTCGTCTACCCATAGCTATTAGCCCATCGGATAACATTTGAAATGATGTCTCTTTACCCTTGTTTACCCTCTCCTTGATCTCTTTTACTTTCCCATCTGCTTGTTGAGCCACCAAGACCTTATCTCGAAGCACATATCGGATTTTTAATTGAGCTAACAGTGATCCCTCAGGCCTAACACTTAGTCGCAAGTCCATTTTCTTTAACTCCACTATACTTTCCTGTTCCTTAAGCTCCATATCATTCATCACTATTTTTCCCTTCCTACTTAAGGCATCGGCTACTACATTAGCCTTACCAGGATGGTAGTCAATAACACAATCGTAATCTTTTATTAACTCTACCCATCTTCTCTGCTGCATGTTCAACTCCTTCTATGACATCAAATACTTCAAAATTTTATAGTCTATAAAGATTTGAACCTGTGTCCCATACAAATAATGTCTCTATACTCTTAAGGCAAACACCATCGCTGCAAGTTCTAGGTCATAAACCGGGTAATTCACCTCATGTGACTTTAACTGTCTTGATGCATAAGCAATCACACGCCTGTGTTGCATCAATACACATCCCAGACCCCCTTTTGAGACATCACTATATACCACAAACCCTTTTGTCCTTGATGGAAGGGCCAGCACAGGAGCAGAAGTGAGCCTCTCATTCATTTATTGAAAGCTCGCTTCACACTCTTCCGACCAAATAAACCTGACTTCCTTGTGGGTCAGCTTAGTTAAAGGTGATGATATGGTGGAGAACCCCTCAATAAACCTCCGGTAATATCCAGCAAGACCCAAAAAACTCTGGATTTATGTCACGTTTTTAGGCCTTTCCCATTTTAACACGGCCTTAACCTTTCTTGGATCCACAATTATTCCTTCTGCGGATATTACATGGCCTAAAAATACTACTTCCTTGAGCTAGAACTCACACTTATCTAACTTTGCATATAATTGATTCTCTTTTAAAGTCTGTAGCACAACCCTTAGATGTTGTTCATGCTCCAAGTGAGAGTTTGAATATACCAAAATATCATCAATAAATACAACCATATATTGGTCTAGGTAATGCCGAAACACCCAATTCATCAAGTCCATAAACATGGCCGTAGCATTGGTTAACCCGAAACGCATCACCGAAAACTAGTGGTATCCAGATCTTAGATTTATCTTAGAGAACACTCTAGCACCCTTCAACTGATAAAACAAGTCATCTATTCGTGGGAGTAGGTATTTGTTCTTTACCGTCACTTTATTTAATTGATGATAATCAATTCACAAACGAAGGGTGCCATCCTTCTTCTTTACAAACAATATCGGAGCTCCCCAGGGTGAGTTACTATGTCGGATGAAGCTTTTATCTAACAACTCTTGAAGCTAGACCTTTAATTCTGCCAATTCCATAGGTGCCATACTATAAGGAGACTGGGCTACAGGAGAAACTCCTAGAATAGTTTTTATGGAAACTTCAATTTCTCTAACTGGAGGTAATTTAGGCGACTCTTCTGGGAATATATCTCGAAACTCCCTTACCATAGGAATACTAGCCAAATCTATGCTACCTTTCTCCAACTCTCTTACATGGGCTAACCAAGCAGAACAACCTTTCCTTAGTAATTTTCTAGCCACCAAGACTGAGATTACACAACTTGGAATTACTTTTCTTTCCCCTTTAAACACTTTTCTTTTATCACCTATTCCTTGGATTGTCACCGTTTTGGTGAAACAATCCATTTGTGCCTTATGTTTACTTAGCCAATCCATGCCTAGAATGACATCAAAATCATATAACTCTAATAGCATAAGATCTACCCTCAACTTTAATCCTCTAATATATAGTTTTACCCCTCTATAAATATCATCGACATGTATATTCTCTCCTAGAGGTGTACTAATCGTCACCCCTACACCCAAGTTACTAGATAACACATGCAAGTTATTCATAATTCTATAAGATACAAAGGAATGACTAGCTCCAGGATCAATTAAAGCATAAACTTGCATTGTATCTAATTATAAAGTACCTGCAACCACATCAGGTACAGCTCCCACATCCTCGTAGGTCATTTGATATACTTGACCCTGAGTCCTCCCCTCCTGATTTCTGGGCCTCCCACAAGTAGCACTCGTCCCTGATTGGGTAGGCCTGATAGGACGATCTACTATCACTGATTGTTGTTGGCTTTAAACCTCAATCCTCTAACCATGGACTCTCTCGGTAGTTCTACGAGAACAATCCTTCTTTTTGTTACTCATATCCCCATAATAGTAACAGGCTCCACCTACATGCGGGCACTCTCTCCATCGATGCCCCTCACCTCTACAAATATAACATCTCCCAAGCATCACAGAGTAATCTCCAGGGTGTTGCTGCTCACACCTCTGACAAAATGGATATCCTGGTCCCTTCTACTCTATAGACCCTCCAACAGTTTTGACTCTCTGTCTAGACTGTCCTCCCCAAGCTCCTTTTCCACTGACCTATCTAGATCCTCCTAAGCTCCCTCCTGGGTTGAAACTCTCACCTCTTCTCTGGAACTAACCTGATGATTGCTCGCTCTTCCCCTTCTTTAGGAGTTCTCTCCTAATCAAAAACTCAAAATCTCTCTTTTTAGCTCCTATTGCCTGACTTTGCTCGATCACTGGCTTTGGGGTATCCTTTATTACCCTCTCCATACCTTGAGCAGCCCGTACCAATTCTCATACAGATTGAAACTGCATGGCTATCAATATCATCCTCAATTCACGCCTCAGTCCATCACGAAACCTCTCCACCCTGTAATGCTCTGTGGGAAGGTAAGTAGAGGCAAAAGCTGCTAAATCCTGAAATCTCCTCTCATATTCCAGAACTGTCAAATCTCCTTGCCTCAAATCCAAAAACTCATGTTCTTTCTCCCTTTTATGCTCCCAAGAATAGTACCTCTCCTCAAACTCTTGATGAAAATCCCTCAATCTCAATACCTCCCCTGATCTCCTCTCTCTAATGGTCTCCCACCAAGAGTGGGCACTTTCAACCAATAGTTGAGTCACACAATCCACCCATAGCTCCTCTGGCACCTGCATCTAATTTATAACTCTTTCCACTTTCCTCAGCCAATGCCTAGCAATCTCAGCATCCTCTTCGCCACGGTAAGTCATACAACCCATCTCTCTCAAACCCTTCACCCATTACACTATGGTGTCTACTCCCCTTGATCTAGGAGTCGTATTGGAGGCTCCCGCTACCATTCCTGCTACTACAGCTCTCACTATATGTTCTATAAAAGCAGGATCTGAAAATGGGTTTGATCTAGCTACCGGTGCAACTGGTGGGGGTATATTATCTCCCCCCTGTCTGTTTGCTACCTCGGGCATAGACACATCTGTATGACGAAACAATGAATCATCTTAAAGTCTTACTGACTCACCCCCTTCTAAGTACACTGATGTTGCAGGTATATGAGAAGAGGTGTCTGCCAAGGGATCCTAGTCTGCATCACTTTCATTACAAAAACTCTGGTCACTTCCCCAAACTAGGGATGGATCAGTCTTGGCTCCTTACCTTATTCTCACCATCCTGAAACACATATCAAAATCATCTAATTATTCCTGTCTCCATAATAGCAACCTGGGCTCTGATACCAAAATGTAACATCCTCTATTCCAGGATAAAAACAACAATCTCATGTCAAAAAAAAAAAAGAAACAGGTAATTTATATATATATATATATATATATATATATATATATATATATATATATATTCATGTCTTTGTATTAAAATCTACTGGAATTTTGACGGAGTCCCCCCTATACCGGAAGGTCCTAAGTTATTGACATAAAATCTATTTACAATTCTAATAGCTCGCATCTCATAACTTAATTCCCGACCCAATCATCTTGGATTTTAATTCCACACTTATACTCACACCCATCAACCACAATATTTAAGATATGCATTAAATAACAAAATATCATTATGGATGGATAAAAATAAATAAATATAAATACATAGACATAAAATATGGTTATATGAACTACAAGATTAAATTCATTCAATCAAGTTTAAACATTAATTATACAAATTAAGTTATATAAACATTTTCATGTTTACAAAATACAAAGGTATACTCCTTAAAACCTAGATTACAAGAAGGGAACATAAGCTAGGATCTACTCCTGTCGTGCATGCGATGATCCTGAAAAAAAATACATATTATTGAAAGGTGAATATTACAATAAATATAACAACATGAATATCTAACAATTTCAACAGGGTAAAAATGCATTCATAGTTCATTTGCTTCTCCCTTCTAGTTTTTATTAAAATGTTTTCCTAATCCAACTTTTAATAATTGTTCTCTCTGTCACTTTCAACCTTTATTCCAGACTTTATGAAATCAAACATGATTATTTTATTGCTTATCACATTACTGATACCAATTTCATTGGTATCATCATTATCATCCCATAGAAGTCGATGCAAGGTGATCCCTTTACCCTGGATCCTAACATACACTAAATGTATGCTAACCAATACATGGTAATCCCCTTACCCAGGATTCTAACATAATTAATAAGTAAGATTATGTCAAGATAATATTTTTAAATTACATTGATTATGAAAATAATAATATACCTGGAGGTAAAAGGGTGCGATCATCTCGCGGACACTCTACCAAAGTCATGTTCTGCATTCCTAAACAACTTCATTTCACTTGTAAGCTTGCTTAACATAATTGCATTTCCATTTTCATACTTCTCAACAACATCTAAAAGTCCAAAAATGGTGTTTGTATCTCTATCCATTAGATTGACATCATATTAAAATCAAGGATTGAATCAAAATCCCGCTGCATAAAGCTTCCTATACAATTGTCCATCCCATCTAGTGTTAATAATGTCTACGAAAGGTTGCATGTTAGCCCTTTTCCTTTGAAATCTCCTCAACATTTCTTCCTTTTCAGAATGGATAGCCTCATATAAATATCCCATAACAGGTCTATCATCACTATCAACAATTCATAGAACTCAAACGAATGGTTCGATTATCCATATAATTGATGCACATTCTTCCCAAAATGTAGAGTTCAACACATTATCAACAAACTTTTTTCCTTTATTATGTTTAGCATAAGCAAAGGAGACCCATTCCCTAGATGTCACCATAGCTCTCAAATTATCTTTGTGTACTAAAATACTTTGCAAAGTAATGAAATTGGTAGCAAAGCGAGTAGGAGCTGGCCAAAGTATTTCTTTCCCTCTAGTAAATTTCCTCATCAAATACAATAGATAGCAATGATTATAAATGTGCTTTATAATACTAGAAGCATGATCAACAACAGAACAAACTGATTATAGCTTGCCAACATCTTGAAGTATGAGGATGATGCAATGAGCAACACAAGGACACCAAAATATTGAAGGTAGTTCTTCCACCAACAACTTGCTAGCAACAACATAATTAGAAGCATTGTTAGTCACCATATGCACAATATTTTCAAGCCCAACAAATAAAACAACCTCTCTAAACAACTTATACAACAACATAGCAGTTGTTAAGGCCTCTAATGCATCTACTATTAAAAAAAAAAAAAACAATCCCTTTAGGACAATAAACTAAGAAATTAATTAAAGTCCTCCTCTTTTGATTTGTCCATCCATTAGCCATCAATGTACAACCAGTCTTCTTCCAAATTTCTCGAAAACTCTCAACAAAAATCTTCACTTCATCAACCGCCTTTGCTAGGTAATAACCACGAAGAGCATGAAAATTTGGTCTTTTATAACCTGGACCCATGACTGTTATACCATCTATAGGATGTTGATAGTAAACAGAGTTAGCAGCATTGAAAGGCACACATGCATCAATCATCCATTTTGTTATAGCAAGATCACATCGTTCGATAACTTTGTTTTTCCAACAACTTTGGAGAGACTTTTGAGCACCATGAGTTATTCTTGGAATAAAATATGCCTCTAATGTTGCATTTTCTTTCTGTTTTCCATAACTTGCAGTTGATTGTTTTAACAACATTAATGATTTTACTCTTTTCTTTTATGGTAACCTTCGGTGGTAACATTTGCTTATTACCATCGGCTTCATCATCATCATCGTCTTCACCTTTATCATCATCTTTTAATTGTTTAATCATCCTCTCTTCATGCTTTCTTTGTTCAGCACTATATAGGTTAAAATCTGCATTCATTTCTCTAGCTCTCCTTTTCTTTTCAATATTCCCCTAGAGATTCAAAAGCATTTGATGACGAACATTCGAAGGACATTTGCGACATTGTTCCACTTCTTCTTTTGCTCCAACTAAATGTTGCTTGAATTGATTAATGCCTCCACCTGTAAAAACTTTGGCACAATATAAGCATACTAATTTGGTTTTCTTACATCCCACACTAAGTTCAGGAGCTTCTCTGTAATGACCCCATGCCAAATTTGTTTTTCTTCTTATACCATTTGATGTTGATATGGAAATTGAAGGTTCAGATGAATGAGCAATTGAAGGATCACTACTTAGAGTGCTACCATGTTGAGAAGACATTTTAAGGAGCTGTAGTAAACCAAATCAATTATAAATAACTAAGCACCCACATAGATTATATTAAGAATTTAAGTCTGTAATACTATTTAATTCACAAATCAATTCTTATAATCTATGGCAATAACAAACAAATCAAAATAGTAAAATTGACTTTAATTAATCAAATTGAACTAATAATCATCCACCACTTAAGAACCACCTAGTAAAACAATATCAAATTAATCAAACGATAAATATGAATATTGAACTAAATTGTTAAGAGAAAAATAATAAACTTGTACTGGTTCTCTGTCTGGTAATGGTAAAATACTGAAGGCTAATGAGATATTAGTCTTGTGATGAAGGGCTTAAGCCTCAACTATGATAATATTGTATATTTGAATCTCCCAAATGTCAGAAAAGTGTTCACAAAGAAAGGCATGGTCTTTCCAGTAATGGTATGAATGGCAAACATGAAAACTTGGGTTCTAATCGAGTTGGAACTAGTTCAAGTGGTGAAGGTTATGATTTAATGACGAATACGGGAGATGTAGATGGCAACTTAGACAATGACATAGAATTTATTTTTGAATGTCTAAGTTGAACCCATTAATGGCTTAACTTATTGGGGATTTATTAGTGCATGAGATGGTTATTTTATCTTTAATAACATGTCAACTTGAAATGTAGTGATGTGATTTGTTTTTTTCTTTTGAAGAAAAAGGCTAGACAAGGAGACTTGATATTTTAAAATATTCATGACAATAGAGATTTCTTTGATGAAGACGACAATGACTGGGAGCTTATGCAAAAGCATGTAGAGCTTATAAAGTGGTTTTGTGTCAACTGTTATGACATTTTTTTTTCTCTCTTTTAAGAATTTGCTGGATGAAAAAAAATGATTTGTTTTCCCAAATGTCAAATAGGAATCAAAGTTACGCATATCAAAGATACTGTGTTTATAAAGTAGTTTGCTTATAATTAATGGAATAAAGGCTTGGAAATTACCTTAGAAATAATTATAGCAACAATGTTCTCTTAACAGTAATGTGTTACAGTAAGTTATAACATGGAACATTTTTAAGTTTTAACTGCAACTGCAAGTAAGGGCTTGCCACTTGAATAAAAAGAAAGATCTCAAATCCTCTCATCTCAGTAAAGAACTAAAGCTAACAGTTAGGAACAATTACTAAGAGAAATATTATAACAGTAGATAAAGCTAACAGTTACATCCTAATGCTTTCTTCTCAAGATAAATTATTGACAGATAAATTGGAATCTTGGCACCAAGATTGCCAAAATTTTGAGAGGATACACTGAGTGAGAGAAGTTATTTATTTTCATAATAGCATAGCATACCTTAACTTGTTTTGAGAGAGAAGGCCCCTAAGCAAACCCGACTAGCAAATAGAACCAAAAAAGCAAGCTCTCAGCACAACTAGTTGAAGCAAGATAGAAGAAGCCAACAATAAAACCATCATGATATTGTTACTAACCCAAGGGACAAGGGAGATGTGGATGGAGAAAGAGAAATATTCACCTCAATCACGATATTCTCCGCTTGTAGAAGCTAGATGGGATCGATTCACCAGTGGTGCCTTTAGATCAATTCACTAGTGATAATTATTCACCTCAATCACGATATTTCTTCTTCTGCTCGAACAAAAAGTAGGGCAGAGTTAAATGTTTTTTCTGCTTGAACAACTTTTACTGTGAGTAAAGATTAGATGTATATATATGCCGGGTATCACCCGGGTTTGCACGGGTTGACCAGGTCATGGGTCGACCTGCTAGGTAGACTGGTTCTGACAGGTTTTTTACATTCACCGGTCTTTTGAGGAACCCAGACCGGTCTAGCACCCAGGTGCACCAGGTCCCAAGTCGAACCGCCAGGCCAGTTTGAGTTTTATAACTCGAGTTCTAGAAATCCAAATGCATCAATTTTTTTTTTGTTGGAAAGTTGAGACAGTTTCCCAGAACTTTCATGCGAACAACCTGTTCAAATTCTAACGTTAGCAATCATGTTTTGTTCAAACAAGAAGATAAGGATTGTCACCAAGTCAAGATGTGGCCACCCACTCAAAATTATCATCATCAAATCAATAGTTCCAAATTTTAGCCTATAAAAGAAGGCATTTGCCATGCATTTAGGCATCTTGGTTTTCAAATCAAGATCATGCTCTTTATTTCTTTCTTTATATTTTTGTAATGTTTAAGTTTTATTTCATGTTATATTTTCCTTAATCCCTTGTTTATGCTTTTCATTTCCTTTACTATACTTATGTTCTTATGTTGTTTATTTATGTTTATCTTCTTCATTATGTTTAGCTAAGTTTATTATGTCAAGGTGAAAAGGTTTCACTAATGGTGTTAGAATATGTATAATATAAACTCAACATGGACTTCAATGTTTATATCTAAGAAAGTTTGTTATTTACATGTCTTATCTTTTTATCTTACTAATTCTTAATACCTTGCTTGTTAAATGGTTAATCTAGAATTATGTTGTATAACACTTGGGACACCAAATGCTTGGCACTTTCATAGCCAACTGTATGGTATAACATACACTTGTGCTATAAAAGGAACTTGATTTGTTGTTAACATAAGTTAACATCATGAATTCCTGACAATATTTAAAAGTATGGTGTTACTTAAATAAGATAATTAATATGATCATGTTAAAAATTTATAATGAACTATTAAGGATAAATCATCCAATTAGAACCTCCTTTGTGTGTGGTTTCCAGTTGATTAATAAAAAGAGTTTATACTATACTTATTTCTAATACTATTAGTGGATCATCTAACCTTGACAATTGTTTTATCATTGTTTAATCCTTACATCAATAGCCCATAAAATTCTCATAAACTCTTTGTTTTATTAAATATATATATTATTTGTAATTTATATAGTTCACCTCCCTGTGGTTCAACCCCGGTCTTATCCGGTTATTTATTACTTCGACACTCTTACACTTGGGATACGACATCAATCTTTTGGTCGTGTCACAAACTTCTCTCCCAGATAAATATATCATTGCATGGTCAAAAGAAAAAGTATGTAGATACAATAGTAAGAGAAAACAAGCACGTTTCTATGCCAAGGAAAGAAAGGGAGAAATGGGTTGGCAAAAATTAAAAAAGAATAGGAGTGAGAAAAGAAAAAAGAAAATATGTGAGAAAGAATGAGACACTAGAGCTATATTGGAGCTCCAATGACAACATCCTCAAAACCATCAGAAAAATCTTGGTGAGAAGAATATATAGACATCAAGAAAGACCATTAGAGAAGGACAGGGTGGGCTATACATATTTCCAAAAGGTTACGACTGACCCAAATCATTGACGCATGCATTGCACACGCAGTAAAAAAACCTATTAGTTGTTTGGGCTTGGCTCAAACAACTAGCAATCCTAGCTGTTTAGACCTATCCTTAATGGCTAACTTTCTAGTCATTTAGGCCTTGATCAAATTGTTAGAATCCTATTTGTTTGTGTTAATCGAAATAGCATCTCCCTTACCCAATTCAAACTCACCTCATTCTATCAAAAACTACCCGAACACATACGTCTATTCATCTTTTCAATTCCCAATATAGTGCAAGCATGTAAATTCTCTACTTAAGAGTGCATATTGGGTGTACATGGAATTTTTCTAGGCAAAATAAACACCCCTCTTCTCACTAATAGTTATATTATGCCAACACTTCTCCACCAATGGCATAGTAAGTATCACAACTAATGACAACACTAACCTCTCCACCAATAGTGCAACTCTCCTCTCCTTAAACCACAAGGTAAGAAGATATGACCAGGATTTATAAATGCTTTTGTCACTAGGTAAGTCAAAAAAAAGTCAAGCCATGCAATTTCATACATGAGCATAACAACACAACAATTCTACGAATCACAATCAACACCCAACAATTCCAGGAAGCACAAACAACCATTGAACATTGGAGCATCACACTCCTTACAATTTAATTCTATTTTCCTTTACTATACAATATTTTCTCCTCCTATATTTATTAACTTAAACATTGGAGCATCTCATGTTCCCATAAGAGACTTCTTTTGTAGAAAATCTCATTGACTAGTAGTCAAATCCAATAACATGACCAACACAAAATTATAGTTGTGAAAGATAGTCTCAAAAGTTTTCACAGCTTCATCATTTTAAATTTGAAGACAACATATTAGCATCCTTTTATATGTGCAATGTGGAGGAGCATATATGAAGGCACAAGATAAGTTCACAAATGAGTTTGACAATGTCACAATTGGGTGTTTTATGTTTTATGAGTAATACATACCTTTTTTTTCATAAAACATGACATTCTTCTATAGGTGCCAACTAGTAATTTGACCTGCGCTTCATCGTGAGTTGGATATTTTGTTTTTGCAAAAACAAATAAATATGCAAGCTTTTCAAATGTGTTTTTTGTTAAAAAAATATTCTAATTATAAATCAAAAAGCCTAATCATGCATTTAATTAAATACTTTAAGAATCATTTGTGCCAATAAATGCAAAAAAACAAAGTGTTAAAATGTTTATTTGACTCGCCTCGCTTCAAGTCAATTAATTTTTTTTTTCTATCACCAAAAAATTAATGTGTAGATGTTATTAATATGTTTTTTTAACTTCGAGTAAAAAATATAATTATGAATCAAACAGCCGATGCTAACATATAACAAAATATCATAAAGATCATATGCGTTAATAAAAATATTTAAAATCTCAAGCTAGTTTTTAATGTAGCAAATGAATGGAACAATGTTGCAATTGCTATAATGAAACAAAATTTTCTTAGTCTTTGTATAATATTTTTTTAAACAATAGTGTAGAAAAAAAATTACAAAAAAATAAAGATACAAGTAAAAATGGTATAAATAGTCCAAATATAAAGTGATAAATATTCAAAGTGTAAAAAATAAAAAATAAAAATCAATATTTGTTTTCCAAAAAAAAGACTGTAAAGAAGAAGAAAGGAAAAACTAAAAAAATATTAAAAAAAAATAAAGACAAGAAAAAAGAAAGATTGTGATAAATAAGTCAAGTGTAAAATGATAAAAATGTCTAGTATGAAGATAGAAAAAATAAGAAAAACTTATTTTTTGTAAACAAAACCAAAAATTTTAATTTTGCAACGCTACAGTAAAAGAATTGGTAAGATTTAAAATTATACCATTTCTACAAGAAAACACCATTTTATTTTAGTATATATACTAGTTATTTGATGCGCACTTCATCACGGATCGGATAATTTTTTTTGGCAAAAAAACAAAAACTATGCAAGCTTTTCAAATCTGTTTTTTTTTTTTTAATCTAATTATAAATCAAAAAGTCTATGCATGCATTTAATTAAATGCATCGCGAAAAATTTGTGTTCATAAATGCAAAAAAACAAAGAGTTAAAGTGTGTATTCAACTCGCCTTGCAGCAAGTCAAATATTGTTTTTCTGACATAAAATAATTAATGTGCAAGTATTATTAACGTGATTTTTTTATTTCAAGTAAAAATATAACCGTGAATCAAAAAGTCGATGCTTACATGTAATAAAATATAATAAAGATTATATGTGTTAATAAAAACATGTAAGATCTCAATATAATTTTTAATATAGCATAAGAATAAAACAATGTTGTGATTGTTATGGTGAAACACCATTTTTTTAGTTTTTATATAATAAAAATTAAAAAATAAATTACAAAAAGAATAAAGATAAGAAAAAAAAAATATGGTATAAATAGGTGAAGTGTAGAGTGATAAATATTTAAAGTGTAAGAAATAAAAAAAGTAATAAGTTTTTTTCAAATAAAGTGTAAGGAAAAAAAAAGGAAAAACTAAAAAAATATATATATAAATAAAAATAAGAAGAAAAAATGGTAAGTAATAGACCAAGTATAAAATAATAAAAATACCAAGTATAAAGAGAAAACAAAAATCTAAAAATTAAAAATTTTACCACTGTTATAGTAAAAAAAAAAAAAAAAACCAAAATTTATTATAATTGCAATTCTACATAAAAACATCATTTCCTTTTAGTGTATGTATTATATTCCTTTAACTTTAACTTTTACTTTCGATGAGCTGCTGCTTACAATTAAGGAAAGTGGGTAAAATAGCCTTAGCTGACCATGCAAATAATTTTTCAAAAAAAGAATTAGCATGATTGTTCAAACTAAATTAAATGCAACGTTTACCATTAATATACCAATTTGTTTGCTAATTAAGAAAAATGGAGGAACCACAATATGGCCCACCTTATGTTAAAAATAAATCCTACTATAGCCCACCTTATGTTAAAAATGAAATAGAAAATGGGTTAGGAATTAGAATGTGAACAAAGAATATAAATTCATAAACAGTGAAGAAGCTATATAAATGCACCCAACTGGGTTCCTATTAGGGGTGAGCAAAAAAAACCGAAATAACCGATTAAACCGAGAAAACAAAAAAAAAAATAACCAAAAAAACCGAACCGAAAAAAAAACTGAATTAACCGATTAAAAATTTATAAAAAAATTATGGTTCGGTTCGGTTCGGTTTCGGTTTGTAAAGTCTAAAACCGATGAAGCCGAACCGAACCAAACCGGTTCAACCAAGCCACCACTTAAAAAAAAAAAAACAAGTATAAATAACATGTTTTCCTAACTCTAAACCTAAATTAGCTTTCCTCTAAAAACAAAACCAGCCGCCCCCTCCCTTCCTTTCTGCATCTGTCCATCTCTCTTTTTAATTTGCTCCTTGCATCTTTACTTTTTGATTATCCTTCATGCTCCTTTATTTGTTAAGCTCTGCTCCATTCTCCTTCATGCTTCTTTATTTGTTAAGCTCTGCTCCATGCTCCTCCTATTTGAAAGGCACGCCACCCTCTTCACTTTTTCAATTTTAGTTTTAATTGTTTTATTCCCTCTATAGGAGACATGTCCCTCTTTATTTTTACTTTTAATTTTTTTATTCTTCTTTCTATTTTTCACATAATCCTGTAATTATTTAATAATTTTTCATGCACTTGTAACCAAAAAAAATTATCATGTTGAACCAGTAAAACGCTTTCCTATGCTCTCCTTGATGCTGGTATTGTGAGAACAAAAATTCAAAATCAAGTTTGGCACTCGATGGATAATGAGCAGATGAGGATCTATGTAAACTATCTTTTGATCTTCCCTTTGTGTTTTTTTTCTAGTCAAATGACTTCTGTTCTTTCCTTTTGTTTGTCATACATGCCCAGCCATTTTAAGAAAAAGCCATGTTGAGAAAGCCAAGATTTATTAGAAAATAAGCACAGATCTGTGAAATTAAGAACAAGATGAAGATAGAATTCCTGAAAAAATATGGTTAGTGAAAAAACTCAGAATAAAAACTCATTTGAAATAATTTCGGTTTAAATCAGTTTGGAAGGGGAAAAAACCGAACCAAACCGAACCGAATTTGGTCGGTTCAAACCGGTTTTCGGTTCGGTTCGGTTCAAAAACTTGAAGAAAAATTTTTTCGGTTTGGTTAATTATTTTGGCCCAAAACCGGACTAAACCAAAAATGCTCACCCCTAGTCCCTATAGGGTACCAATCTATAGCCCATCTCTTTTAACCCTAGCCCTTTTCATTTCACGATATTATTTTAAATTTATGCAGTTATGTAATTTCAAAAACTAAAAAGAAAAAAACTTATTTATCGATTTTTTTTAAATAAGTTATTAGGTGACCATTTTGTGTCTTTTTAATAATAAGCTTGAAAATATTTTTTCAAAACTATTTAATATTATGTTTTTTCAGATAAAAAAACATTTTATATTAAAAAACATACCATAATACTAAATCATGAACCTAAAATAACATTCAACCAATCCTGGATAGTACGAACTAGCCGGTTAGCCTTGCTTAGTTGCTGGTTGAAAATCTATTTTTTATTCAATTATATAATAACAAAAAATGACAAGCAAGGAAAAGACACTGAATAAAGTTTAAGAAAAAAATTATTATATTGTCTACATGTTTAGCTTTGGTCAAGAGAGTAGGTAGACGATGCATTGTTTGCCCAACATTTAATAATAATAAAAAAAGTAGACAGTATGTGCTACATGTTTAGCTTCAGCCACTAGGGGAGGTGATTAGTGCTTAAAAATGCATTTTTATCAAGGTTTTATATCATCATTTTGCACTTAAAGTATCAATAACTCCTTAACTAAAACATGTTTTATAATAATATACCTAATAATATAAAATACATTTAATTTATGGTAAATATTCATCTTAAATACATGACTATCACATAAATAAAAAGATCGATTGATGAATTTAAGTATTGAAATTGAAAGGACAAAGAGAGGGCCAAACTTAGAAAAGAAATGTTGGTGCAGTCCAAACTAGAACACTGTTCGGTAATTGCGTCATATCTTGAGTTCTAGATATCCAAATGACCTTAAATTTTTTTAAAACATTCGGTAAGACATAGGCCTACAACTTTCATGTGGAGTCCAAGATATAAAAAAGCCGTTTTTAAGTCCAAATTATAACAACAACGAAGAAGTCTGAATCTATCTTGCAGCCTAGACACTGTTCAGTGTTCAGCTCATATCTCGAGTTCTAGAAGTCTAAATGACCTCAATTTTTTTTTCTGGAAAGATAAGACAATTTCCTATAACTTTCATAATTATAGGTGGTTCTAGTTTTGATGCTAGCAATGATGTTTTATTCAGACAAGAAGATAAGGATTTTCACCAAATCAAGAGTTGGCCACCCACTCAACAATTAGTCATCAAATCAATAGTTCTAAATTTTGGCCCATAAAAAGAGGCATTTACCATGTATTTAAGGGCTTGGTTTTTCATATCAAGAACTTGCTCTTACTCTCTCTCTTTATATTTTTTTGTAATTCTTAAGTTTTTGCTTTCATTAATATCTTGTTTATGCTTTTTCATTTCCTTTCCTTTACTTAGTTAACTTGTATCTTATTTATGTTCTTATTTTTTTATTTATGTTTCTCTTCTTCATTATGTTTAGCTAAGTTTATTATGTCAAGGTGAAAAGGTTACATTAATGGTGTAAACTCAACATGGACCTTAATGTTTAATATTAACATGTCTTATCTTTTTATCTTACTAATTCTTAATACTTGCTTGTTAAATGGTTAATCTAGATTTGTGTTGTATAACACTTTGTACAAAAAATGCTTGGCACTCTCATAGCCTAACTGTATTGTATTACCTACACCTGTATTATGAAAAGAACTTGATTTGTTGTTAACATAAGTTAGCATCATGAATTCCTGACAATATTTAAAAGTTTGGTGTTATGTAAATAAGATAATTAATATGATCATGCTAACAATTTATAATGAGTTATTAATGACAAATCATCCGATTGGAACCTCCTTTGTGGGTGATTTCTAGTTGAATAATAAGAATTTATACTATACTTGTTTGAAATACCATTAGTGGATCCTCTAACCTTGACATTTGTTTTTATCATTGTTTAATCCTTACATTAATCTTTCATCTCAATGTTCTCATCAACTTCTTCTTCTTCTTTATTATTATTGTTGTTGTTGTTGTTGTATTATTGTTGTCTATGATTTATACAATTAACCTCCCTGTGGTTCGACTTCGGTCCTGCCGGGTTATTTATTACTTCGACACTCTTGCACTTGGGAGAAGACATCAATTTTTTAATCGTGTCAGGAGGCTAGAAAATCAAGCTTCGCCCTCTTGGTCCCAAAAAGAAAAATCCACTTGAAAACATCTCGTAAACCAACTTAATAAAAATGTATCTAACCTTAAAACAATATCTAATTGGTCAAAAAATTAAACATCAACCCTAAATGAAAAACATTCCTAGAGTGATTTATATTTTTCAGCGATATTAGAGGCAACAAACACTTAAATGGAATTTTTATCATCAAATAGAATCCATTCATACCAAGATTGACTTTTATGGTTCTTGAAACATGGATAATTGATTTTTTTTTTCTTCTTGTCGTTTTCTAGCAAAAATCTCTCCTCTCTAAAAAACAAGGACCGTAATGTTGATAAAATCAAGTTTCAAATCAAAAGATAAAATTTTCAACCATAAAGGACTAAAAATGACATCAAAAAAATTATGCAGTCAAAAATTTGTAAAAAGTCATCTAATGAACCATACAAAAAATAAAATAAAAAAGACTGGAATTCTATCTAGCTATCAAATTTGTTTCTCATAATTTTTAATTAAAAAAATATTAATTTAATATATATATATTTTTAAAATAAATAAACTTATAAAATGTAATTAAAAACTCATTCTGAAACAGCCAATGGCCCTACAGATAAATCCATCATGAAATTGATTTTGATTATATAAACAGGTTTATATTGCGGTACTGCAACATAAATAAATACAGTTTATGATTTTATTTAATTATTTTTAATGTACATCATATAAATACAATTATATATTTTTTAAAATTACTTAAAAAGAACTTAGTTTTAGTCGATGTAATAATTGATTTAATAGTATAATTTATCCTCGAGTATGTGCATCAATCAGCAAACCATGCCCCTGAGATGTTAAATCAAAGGATATGTGGCCACAATTACCTGCCCATCTGCATGCATTAAATCCAAGCCCAAAGAATTCCATCTTTTTAAATCATCCGAGCACGATTACCTCCATGGCTCCTTGTAAGACATACTCATGGGTCCAGGGCCTATACAGGGAACACACCGAGCCCATTGTGGTGTTCTTTGTTCTGGGTGGAGCTAAGAACTCCTCCATGTCTCCTCCATGTCGGCCGTCAACCGCCACAGATGAAGGGAGGCGCCTGGTGGACCTGTAACTGCGTGGTGTCCCTGATTAATTAATAATCACTATCTTTATTTAAGAAACACCAAGGGTGGTGGAGAGTGGAGACGAAAGAGCTGCCTTGTCATGCTCTTCTGCTCGCGCAAATAAACAAATCATACAAATAATTAATCTTGCGTTTGTGCCCTGCAAGTATAGACGGCCCCTCCCTTGAGTGTCTAAAACAATAACGTTTATCCAATAGTCGAGCATCATGGCCTTCTTAACACAGTGTATCGAATTTTCTTTTTAAATCAATTTATTTGAGACCAAATATTCATGTGGATCAATTTTCTTTTCCTTTTTCTAAATCGGCCGTCCCAATAATTGAGGGACAAATCACACTGGGACAAAATCCATCAGTCGATCTAGACCATTGATCAAGTGGCAAGAATGAAAGGCTGATATGGCACGGTTGAGCAGTCTTGTCTGATGCAAGAGAACAGCAGGGAAGTAGACAATCGCAGGATGGGGACTCCACAATTGACTAATGGTACCTTCTAATCATGTGGGTATCAGAAATTCTCAGGGCCATTGGCATCACAAATCCAAGCTTTCACTTGCCATTTTGGCTACCTTCACAGGGTCAAGGGTAGATGTGACAAGAAGGGTGATGTACATCTCCTCATCCAACGGTTCATATCACAAGATCAAGCATGTGTTATGATCACCTTGTCTACAATGATTCATCAATTATGGAGAAAAATTCCCACTTTAGATACCCATGAATTCAATATATTCATTGAACCAAATTAATGGTTTAATTTTAAACCATCATAACTTTTGATTTAAAAATCACTTACAAAAAGTTCATTTTTCCAAGTCATAAATCTTATCTAATATATATATCTATTCCATATTTTAATTTTACTTGTTAAATTATTTTTGCTTATGATTATGATAATTATTGACTCTTAAGTTTATTTTATTTCTCTAATGTTGTAGGGGGCAAACTTTAGATCAAGTATTTAAGGCTGTCCATCAACATATGGTTTCAATAATATTTCATATTTTGAATCTTTTCATCTACAATATTGTTGTTGTTATATTCTAATTTTTTTTTATGCTCGCATAAACCTTATTTTTCATCAAATGTTGCATTTTTAACCACTAGTATGCCAAGAAATCACGTTAAACCCAATATATTTATTTATGATGGCAAAGGTTTTATATAAACAAATTTTATTTTTTGTAGTTTTGAAGGCTTAGAACAGTCATTGACTG
Source organism: Populus alba (assembly GCF_005239225.2). NCBI lineage: Eukaryota > Viridiplantae > Streptophyta > Magnoliopsida > Malpighiales > Salicaceae > Populus > Populus alba. The sequence continues at coordinate 18,150,588 of NC_133291.1, forward strand.
TTTTTTATATACTACTATTCAAGTTTCTATCTAATTTATTATAAATGCACCTATTTAGAGTGGATAAATACCTTAATCAGGTAAATTTTGGTTTTAATGTATGAAAAATGATTAGAAAATACTTTTATCACTTAGATTCAAAATGTTTTTAGTTCCCTCTTCCAAAATATCATTGATTCAAAACAATCATTTTTTTTACATCTATAAAACATTGATAGAGTAAGACTGTTTTCTAATCTAGAGTTGAAATTTTAGAAAAAGCCATGAAAGAATTATTTTCGTATCAATTCGGCAGTTGAAATGTAGATGTTCCAAACAAAGGTTCTCTATGCAAAAGCTAGTACACTAATATCATCACACTTTAAAAAAGAGAAAAAATATAGGAGTGTTGATGAAATTGTATTAAAATCTATATCTGCTCAACATGTTTCAATACTTAAATCGATCTGAATTGAAAAGAAAAAGAATTGGCTAACTTGGTAAAAAATTCAAGTTGATCTAGTTAAAACTTGACCATCAACCCATTGACCTTTTTTTTTTAAAAAAAAAATAGAGTTGACCCTCCCGAGCTTTGCTCTGAGTCAATTCTAGAATCGATTTTTAAAACTATGGTCGATGCTAAATTGGTTGGCAAGGCTTTGAAAGAATGACAAGACATGGTTGAACCAAAAATAAAATTCCTTTTCTTCCATTATGAATAGAGAAATGTGTTCCAAATAGTATAAGAGATGAGTCAACACAAATATCAATGGAGTCCTGAATTTAGTCAACTTATTGGGAGTTTTATTGAAACCTTACTCAACCCAAGCCCCGAATCACCAGGGTCACAAATCAACCAGCTAGGTTAGTTGGATTTTAAAAGAGTGATTAAACCTAGTGAAATAGGTAGACTTTGAAACATGACATAATCACACTAACATTACACAACACTAACATTACCTATTTATTGTTTTTACTTTAGTCATAATTATTAAATTTGGTCTAACATGTTGATCCGGTAACTTGGAGTCTGATTTATGATGGGTTTTCTTTCAAATCGTTTTAAAAGTTAACATGATCAACTTGATAACTACTAGTTGATATGATTGACTTGGTCAAATTCGAGTGACATCCAACTAGGTCAATTTTAATAATATTCCTTTTATTTTTTTTGTCTAAAATAACATTCTTGTAGTTTTTAGATTGTCTAAAAATAAAACGTTTTGAGATAAAATTAAGTTAACTTGTTTGTTAGTGAGTTAAGTATATAAACTTACAACCTAGACTTAGTTGGATTGGATATAATAACTATGACCTTAACAATCCCCATCTTATATCGTCTCGAACGAGAGAGCTATAATAGAGAGCAAACAAAACCCTAACAAAATGGATCTTTATTTATTGATTCCGATTCTCAAAAAGGATAGCTATATGAGATGCTAAAATATATTTTGTAAAAATAAAGAGTCATTCCTAAATGTTTTTTAGAGAAGTTAAAAAATGGAGGGAAAATTTTAACTATGTTTTCTCTTGAAAAATTTCCCCTCTTTAATCATTGTATGTAAAAATAGCTTGTTAAAATGGTTTTTTTCATTGGAGTGCCACATGAAAAAAAAGAAGTTAAATGAAACTATTCAAAATGTTATAATGATCATGCAATAATTTGAAAGAAAAAGATAGATTTTAGTAGGAAAGCTCAATAATGCCTTGGGAGGAGTAGATATTAATTTTAAATGAATGAGAGACACTTTGATAATTGCATAAGATTGATAAATATAAATAGAAAGAGAAAGATAAAAGAAAAGAAATCATAATTTAGAGAGAGAACTAGAAGAAGGGAATGAGAAGAAGAAAGAAGAGGAAGAGATACAAGAAATTAGAAGAAATAGGTTGGTAAGGTAAGATTTATGCTTTTATACGTGTAATTGTTGTTATTAGTTAAGATTTTGAATTTGATAAGATTTAGGGTTTTGAAGTTTATGCTTTTTAGTTAAATTGATGGGTTAATTGAAATGTTAAGGGTTGATTATTATGGATTTTTGAGGTGTTAGTTGAATTTTAGTGTAAACACCCAAAGGAATATATATATATATATATATATATATATATATATATATATATATAGAGAGAGAGAGAGAGATGATGATGAATGCAGTTTTCGCTGTCGACGCGGAAATCGGCACCGACGCAGTTTTCGCTGCCGATTCTGGATTTGGCAGCGACGCAGCCTTCACTACCGATACAGAAATCGGCAGCGACACAATTTTTCGCTGCCCATTTCTTGATCGATAGCGACGCAGTTTCTGTTGCCGATTTCTGGATCGACAGCGACGCAGTTTTCGCTGCCGAGGGAGAAATCGGCAGCGATGCAGTTTTCGCTGTTGATTTCTCAATCAACAGTGACGCAGAGCTGGGAGGGAGGGGTAAAACCGGTTTTAGATAAACCAAAACAAGGATAAGAACACACCTAAACCAACCCCCAAACAACCCATTTCTTTTGATGGGTAGTATAAATAGAAGGAGAAGAGAGAGAATGATCCATCTTCTTCCCAAACCAGCAGCTGCATGCCGTTCTTCCCTTCCCCTTTCACAACAGAAACTTAAATCAAATCAGTAGAGAATGCTTTGTGAACTTGTGAGGGAGAGATGAGACCTTGAGAGAGGAGTGGGCAGCTGCATAGAGGAGATGAAAAAGAGAGATGGAAAACGTGAGAGGAAGAAGAAGGAGCAGAACCAGCAGGAGTAGAGAAAAGAATAGTGTCAAACCTTCCTCAAACTTAGTTAAATTCAGAAGGTATGGGTCATGAAACTCCTTTCCTCTTTCCCTTAAGAATCAGAAACGAAAATGAAGAAGAAAACCCCTAAGAAAAATTGATCTAAGACCTAAGCCAGCTATGAAGGAAACTGAAATTAACTAGGAGAACTAGCAAACATAAGTGAAATAAAGTCAATTTCAAAACATCTAACAAATCATAGTAGAGGGCTGGCTTTAACTATGGGGTAGGCCAGCATGCATGTGTGTGTGTGTTCTGCTAGGGTAATTAATGTGTTCTGCTGTGATGTTGTTGCTGAAATTAATGTGTTTGTGTTGTGAAGTTGTTGTGCTGAAATTAATGTGTTATGCTGTGATGTTGTTGCTGAAATTAATGTGTTCTGCTGTGATGTTGTTGCTGGAATTTTGTTGAAGAATTATGTGCTGAAATCGATGATTCAGATTTGTGTGTTGTGCAGGGAAACTCTGTTTCGCTGCCAAAACTGAGCATTCTGCAGCGAATTAATATTCGCTGCCGATTTGTGTATTGTGCAGCGGAATTCTGTTTCGCTGCCGCAACTGAACCTCCTGCAGCAAAATTCTGTTTCGCTGCCGAAACCGAACCTCCTGCAGTGAATCGATATTCGCTGTCGATTTGTGTATTGTGCAGCGAAATAGAATTTCGCTGCCGCAACTGAACCTCCTGCAGCGAATTGATATTCGCTGCTGATTTGTGTGTTGTGCAGCAAAATTCTGTTTCGCTACCGAAACTGAACTTCCTCCAGTGAATTGATATTCGCTGCCGAGTTGTGCGTTATGCAACGAAACTGTGGCACCAACAGCGATGCAGTTTTCGCTGCCGAACCGGCAGCCTCTAGCAAACCAATTCTCGCTGCCGAATTGGGCAGCCTGCAACGAACCAGTTTTCGCTGCCGAACTGGCTGCCAGCGGCGAACAAGTTCTCGCTGCCAAATTGGGCAGCCTGTAGCGAACCAGTTCTCACTGCCGATTTCTACAATAAGCCTCCTAGGCAGTAATTGACTTAAATGCTAGTAACAATTTCATGATATGATGGTGTAAAATATGGAACACTTGAATGTGAACATATGAACTCTTGAAATAAGTGTGATGATGAATATGATTCAAAAATAAAATAAATACAACTGTGCTGATTTGTGACCATTGATGTCTTAGGTGGTGTGGTCGGGATTGGACCATCATCAAGACAGGAACAACCCACAGGTGGAGCAGGTAGGTGACTTGCACCTTTCTTTTCATAGGTTGAATCTTGAAATATTTTAACTTGAGTACTACCATATTGTTAGAACCGATATTAAATTGTCGAACGCTTAAATGTTGATTAGCTTTGGCTAATGGCATCCAAACGGATGACCGGGACAAATGAGTGATTAGCTTCGGCTAATGGCATCCGAACGGATGGCCGGGACAAAAAGTGATTAGCTTTGGCTAATGGCATCCGAACGGATGACCGGGACAAATGAGTGATTAGCTTTGGCTAATGGCATCCGAACGGATGGCCGGGACAAAAAGTGATTAGCTTTGGCTAATGGCATCCGAATGGATGACCGGGACAAATGAGTGATTAGCTTCGGCTAATGGCATCCAAACGGATGGCCGGGATAAAGGAATGATTTCGTTGCCGATGCAGAAATCGGCAGCGACGCAGTTTCCGCTGCCGATTTTGGATCGGCAGCGACGCATTTTCCGCTGCCCATTCTGGATCGGCAGCGACGCAGTATTTGCTACCGATACAGAAATCGGCAGCGACCCAGTTTTGGTTGCCGATTTTGGATCGGCAGCGACGCAGTATTCGCTGCCGATACAGAAATGGGCAGCGACGGAGTTTTCGCTGCCGATACAGAAATCGGCAGTGACCTAGTTTTCGCTGCCGATACAGAAATCGACAGCGACACAGTTTTCGCTGCCGATACAGAAATCGACAGCGACACAGTTTTCGCTGCCGATTTTTGGATCGGCAGCGATGCAGCTTTCGCTATGGAATCCAGATGGATGGCCGGGACAAATGAATGACTAGTTTCGGCGAATGGCATCTGAAAACTTGTGTATCTATATGTACTACTAGTTGTTCTATCAAATACATGAAGAAATTATAAATGTTAATGCTTTATTTAATTGCCAGACCATTAGTTACCATTATTATTATTATTAAGTAATTGCATTCTCTTAAATGTTTTGTACTGCTGCACGGACGTCACACCGATTAGATGTTTAGGAAACCCGATCCATGGGAACCTACTTTTGCAAGGAATTATGTAGATGCATTCTAAATCATAATGTGTTTTGTATGGATCAATGTATTGAATGTATAACTTTTATTAAATCCTTTTGTTTAAACTTGTGATGGCTATTAGTAGGATAAGAATGCAAACTCATGTCTATGTATATATTTTTAATATGAACTTCAAATCATGCAACCTTAATATTATGTGTTTGTGTAAGTTTCGCTTTTAAATGAAATGTTGATTGTATGGATTGTATTTTGATGATGTGAGGATCCAAGTTCCTTGATTACGGGCACCATGTGTATTAAATATATATATAAAAAAATTTATTGTTTTTTTGGGCTTGGAAAGCCGGGTTGTTACAGTTGGTATCAGAGCACTTGGTATGGATCCTGAGGATCATTAATAAATGTGTTGTTGTGATGAATTTCAGGATGGTACGCACCCGACAAGGGACACGAACTGAACCACCCTCCTTAGAAAGGAGGGGCATGAACCGAGGTGCCTAAGGCTGGCAAGACGAAGATCCCTTGGATGATACAGCATCTCATGCTCCGATAATACCACCCGAAACCTTGCAGGGGGAAGATATGGTGGCGGGGGAAGGCTCGAGGCCTAATCAGACAGAGGGAACACCCCCCGTCGCAACAGAGCAGTGAGAAAGATCAGAAGCACAACCATCTGCTGTTCCAACTGGTGTGCCCCCACAATACATAGATGCGGGATTCCTTGTACAAATAGTTAAAGCAATGATGGAGGGCATGGCTAGTTCAGTGGCACAAACAACTCCTACCACGCAGATTCCACCAGCAGCCCCTATGACTAGCATGACCATGGATAATGTGGTGCCACTAGTGCAACTAGTCAAGAGTATGAGGGAAATGGGCTGTGAACTGTATATGGGGGAACAAGATACAGAGATAGCTGGAAGATGGATCAGGAAGGTAGAAAAGACAATGATTCAAATAAGCATACTCGAGGGTTTGAGGGTAAATTGTGCAACCCAGTTAATGTCTGATAGGGCCATGACATGGTGGGAAACAGTTCAGCTGAGGTGTGCGACTGAGACACTAACTTGGAGTGACTTCAAGATAGAGTTTGAGAATCAGTTTTATTCCAAGTATCATCACAAGGTGAAATAACAAGAGTTCTTGGCATTAAGACAGGGTGATATGTCAATATTGGAGCACGAAAGGAGATTCCATGACCTCTAATTGTTCGCCCCACATTATGTGCCGACAGAGGAACACATGATTGAAAAGTTGAGAGATGGTTTACGACAGGATTTGAGACAAGGATTGATCGCCTTGCGATTTAAATCGGTGAGGGAGTTGATTGAGGCTGTACAAGCTTTTGAGGCATGTATTGGAGAAAGCCAAGGGGGTATCAGGGTATAAGCAAAAAGAGAGATGGGGACTATTTCAACAGCAGACCACCGCACCCGAAGAAAGGAAAAAGTGGAGTGTTTGAGCAGTACAAAAAAAAGGGAGTTTGATATTAACGCCTCACCAACAGTCAAGTGGGAGAGTGATGGTTGGACAGTCGCACTCGAGGGCAAACTCTTCAACTGGGACCGGTGACCGCAAGGGTGTTAACTATCCTTTTTCTGTAAAATGTGGACAAAAACACCCTGGGGACTACTCAGTTTCCCCTGGGCGATGCTTTGTGTGCAGAGGAGAGGGTCATAGGTGGAGGAACTGCTAGTATCTTAGCCAAGGGTGTCATTACTGTGGTGGGAGAGGTCATTACAAGAGGGACTGCCCCAAAAGAAACACCGGACAAGTACAGAGCTATAGACAGCCCAGTCAGAGCCACCAGCAGTCAGTCACCGTTAATAGGCCAGTGAGATCTTCTCAATTAGGGGCAAACTCCAGTCGAGGGAAGCCGAGGGCACAAAATAATCGAACCCTAGGGAGGGTCTTCCACCTGACACATGAGGAGGCCAGGGCTGCATCGGATGTGGTGGCAGGTACACTACTATTGAATGATTTTAATGTGCATGTGTTGTTTGATCTGGGTGCCACCCACTCATTCATTGCTAAGAGAATTGTCACTAAATTGAGAAAGAAAGTAGAAATAGTAGAGAAGGGGTTTGTAATTGGAACTCCAATGGGAAACATGGTTGAAACAAATACTGTATATGTGGATGTGGGGGTTAGTTTATCCAGGTAAGAAACAAAAGTAGATTTGATTCCCTTAGAGTTGCATGATTTTGACATAATATTAGGCATGAATTGGTTGAGTAAATACAAGGCTCTAATAGATTGTTATGCTAAAACCGTTACTTTCCAAACACCTAAGGGCAAGAAAATGACTTTTGAAGGAGAGAGAGTTCTCAAACTGAATGCTTTAATATCGGTGGTAACAGGCCAAAAACTTTTAAGAAAGGGATGTACGGGATACCTCGCATACATCTTAAACTCTGATGATGAAGGTCCACGATTGAAGGATATTCCTATGGTGAAGGATTTCCCAGATGTGTTTCCTGAAGAACTACCAGGACTACCCCCGGAGGGAGAGGTAGAGGTGTCTATAGACACTTTTCCGGGAGTCCCACCCATAGCCCAACAACCGTATCGGATGACTCCAGCAGAACTGAACGAGTTAAAGACTCAATTACAGGAATTATTAGACAAAGGGTTCATACGGCCCAGTAATTCTCCTTGGGGAGCACCGGTCCTATTTGTAAGAAAGAAAGATGGAACCCATAGACTTTGTATTGACTATCGACAGTTGAACAAAATAACAATGAAAAACAAGTATTTGTTACCTCGGATAGATGATTTGTTCGACCAATTAAAGGGAGCGAGGGCATTTTCAAAGATAGACCTGAGATCAGGGTACTATCAGATGAAGATTAAAGAAGCAGATGTAGCAAAGACCGCATTTAGAAGTCGTTACAGACACTATGAATTTTTGGTGTTACCGTTCAGGTTGACGAACGCCCCAGCCCTCTTCATGGATTTGATGAATAGGGTTTTCCAACCATAACTGGATAAGTTTGTGGTGGTATTCATTGATGATATACTGGTGTACTCAAATTCTTTCGAGGAGCACGAAGAACACTTGAGACAAACCTTACAAACCTTGAGAGATCACCAGCTATATGCAAAACTGAGTAAATGTGAATTTTGGCTAAAAAGAGTGACGTTTCTGGGACATGTCATCTCAGCCGAAGGTGTTTTTGTCGACCTCCAAAAAGTCGAAGCAGTCTTGAAGTGGGAAAGACCGACTTCGGTCACTGAAATACGTAGTTTCCTGGGACTTGCAGGATACTATCGGAGATTTATAGAAGGTTTTTCCCTGATTGCAACCCCTTTGACCTAGCTAACTAGGAAGGATAAGAAATGGGTGTGGTCGGAAGAATGTGAGGCAAGCTTCCAAGAATTGAAGAGGAGGCTCACCATTGCTCCAGTGTTAACTCTCCCCTCAAGGATCAAGGGTTTTGTGGTATATAGTGATGCCTCGGGGAAGGGATTGGGGTGTGTTTTGATGCAACATGGGAAGGTGATCACCTATGCATCAAGGCAATTAAAGACTCATGAGGTGAACTACCCGGTGCATGACCTGGAGTTAGCAGCTGTAGCATTTGCCTTGAGGATATGGAGACACTATTTGTATGGGTCTCGAACCCAAATTTTTACTGATCATAAGAGCCTGAAGTATCTGATGTCGCAAAAGAAGTTGAACATGCGACAAAGAAGGTGGATAGAGCTCATTAAAGATTATGATTGCACCATAGAATACCACCCGGGGAAAGCAAACGTGGTGGCAGATGCCCTCAGTCGAAAAAATAAAGCCTCCTTGGGAAGCTTAACAGTGGGAAAGGAGCGGCAATTGGCAGAATTAAAAGAGTTGGGTGCAGATTTGGGAATTGATGCAAGAGGTGGGTTAGTAGCCCAGTTAGTGGTGCGACCAACGTATCGAGAACAAATACTACATGCCCAATTCCATGATAAGGTGGGGTCCAAGATTAGGAAGAATGTGGAGGCCGGGGTAGAAATGAAATTCCGAGTAGCGGATGATGGATCCTTGATGATGGGACAATGGTTATACGTGCCTGATGACGAAACAGTCAAACGAATGGTTCTACAAGAAGCACATAAGTCCAAATTGTCCATACATCCTGGCAGCACTAAGATGTATCGAGACCTGAAACACCTCTATTGGTGGCCTAATATGAAAAGGGAAATAGCTGAGTATGTGTCAAAGTGTGGGATATGTCAACAAGTCAAGGTTGAACACCAAAGGCCTGCGGGACCATTACAAATTCCAGAATGGAAGTGGGAGATGATCACCATGGATTTCGTGTCAGGATTTCCCAAAGGGAGAAAAGGAAATGATGCGATATGGGTCATTGTAGATCGGTTGATGAAATCCGCACTATTCTTGCCTATAAAGATGACCGACTCGGTGGACAAGCTTGCCAAGATCTACATAAATGAGGTGGTACGACTTCATGGGATTCCTGTGTCCATTGTATCGGATCGAGATCCCAGGTTCACCTCTCAACTTTGGCCGAGCATACAACATGCCTTGGGGACAAGATTGGACATGAGCACTGCGTTTCACCCTCAAACGGATGGCCAATCAAAAAGAGTCATCCAAGTCTTGGAAGACCTATTACGGGCTTGTGTGCTAGAATTTGGAGGAAACTGGGAGGAACACATGGCATTGGTGGAGTTCACGTATAACAATAGTCACCAAGCCATAATAGGGATGGCCCCATATGAAGCCTTGTATGGTAGGAGGTGCAGAACTCCTTTGTGTTGGGAGGAAATTGGGGACCGGAAGTTATATGGCGCATAGTTGGTCCAAGTCACCACGGAGAAAGTGAGAACTATCAAGGATCGCATCAAAGCCGCACAGGATAGACAGAAGAAGTATGCCGATGTGAGGAGAAGACCTCTCGAGTTTAGTACGGGGGACCAAGTGTTCCTGAAGGTAGCCCCATGGAAGAACATGTTATGGTTTGGATTGAAAGGGAAGTTAACTCCCCGTTTCATCGAACCCTTCAAAATCTTACAACGAGTTGGACCAGTAGCCTACAAGGTGGATTTGCCCCCACAGTTAGCCAGGGTCCATGATGTGTTCCATGTCTCCTTGTTAAGGAAGGCTGACGTACACTTCGCCCGAGTTCTACCCCAGGTCCCAGTAGAAGTCAAGGAAGACTTAACACTGGAATTGAGGCCCATAAGGATACTAGATCAAGAAGTGAAGGAGTTACGGAGCAAAAAGATCCCCATCATCATAATCTTATGGCGAAATGCTCAAGTAGAAGAGGAAACTTGGGAGAGGGAGGTTGAGATGAGGAAAAAGTACCCCAATTTATTTGAACTACCAGGTATGGAGTGTGAAACTTCTTAAATTTCGAGGACAAAATTCATATTTAAGAGGGGAATGTAAACACCCAAAGGAAAAAATATATATATATATATATATATATATATATATATATATATAGAGAGAGAGAGAGAGAGAGATGATGATGAATGCAGTTTTCGTTGCCGACGCGGAAATCGGCAGCGATGTAGTTTTCGCTGCCGATTCTAGATTTGGCAGCGACGCAGCCTTCACCACCGATACAAAAATCGACAGCAACATAGTTTTTCGGTACCCATTTCTTGATCTGCAGCAACGCAGTTTCTGCTGCAGATTTCTGGATCGGCAGCGACGTAGTTTTCACTACCGAGGCAGAAATCAGCAGCAATGCAGTTTTCGCTGCCGATTTCTCAATCAACAGTGACACAAAGCTGGGAGGGAAGGGTAAAACCGGTTTTAGATAAACCAAAACAAGGATAAGAACACACCTAAACCAACCCCCAAACAACCCATTTCTTTTGATGGGTAGTATAAATAGAAGGAGAAGAGAGAGAATGATCCATCTTCTTCCCAAACCAGCAGCTGCATGTCGTTCTTCCCTTCCCCTTTCACAACAGAAACTTAAATCAAATCAGTAGAGAATGCTTTGTGAACTTGTGAGGGAGAGATGAGACCTTGAGAGAGGAGTGGGCAACTGCATAGAGGAGAGGAAAAAGAGAGCTGGAAAACGTGAGAGGAAGAAGAAGGAGTAGAACTAGCAGGAGTAGAGAAAAGAATAGTGTCAAACCTTCCTCAAACTTAGTTAAATTCAGAAGGTATGGGTCATGAAACTCCTTTCCTCTTTCCCTTAAGAATCAGAAACGAAAATGAAGAAGAAAAACCCTAAGAAAAATTGATCTAAGACCTAAGCCAACTATGAAGGAAACTGAAATTAACTAGGAGAACTAGCAAATAAAAGTGAAATAAAGTCAATTTCAGAACATCTAACAAATCATAGTAGAGGGCTGGCTTTAACTATGGGGTAGGCCAGCATGCATGTGTGTGTGTGTTCTGCTGGGGTAATTAATGTGTTCTACTGTGATGTTGTTGCTAAAATTAATGTGTTTCTGCTATGATGTTGTTGTGCTGAAATTAATGTGTTTTGTTGTGATGCTGTTGCTAAAATTAATGTGTTTCTGTTGTGATGTTGTTGTGCTGAAATTAATGTGTTCTGCTGTGATGTTGTTGCTGGAAATTTGTTGAAGAATTATGTGCTGAAATCGATGGTTTCGATTTGTGTGTTGTGCAGCGAAATTTTGTTTCGTTGCTGCAACCGAACCTTCTGCAGCGAATTAATATTCGCTGCCGATTTGTGTGTTGTGCAGCGAAACTCTGTTTCGCTGCCAAAACTGAGCCTTCTGCAGCGAATTAATATTCGCTGCCGATTTGTGTATCGTGTAGCGGAATTTTGTTTCGCTGCCGCAACCGAACCTCCTGTAGCGAAATTCTGTTTCGCTGCCAAAACCGAACCTCCTACAGCGAATCGATATTCGCTGCCGATTTGTGTATTGTGCAGCGAAATTCTGTTTCGATGCCGCAACTGAACCTCCTGCAGCGAATTGATATTCGCTGCCGATTTGTGTGTTGTGTAGCAAAATTCTGTTTCGCTGCCGAAACTGAACTTCCTGCAGCGAATTGATATTCGCTGTCGAGTTGTGCGTTGTGCAGCGAAACTATGGCACCATCAGCGATGCTGTTTTCGCTGCCGAACCGGCAGCCTGCAGCGAACCAATTCTCGCTGCAGAATTGGGCAGCCTGCAGCGAACCAGTTTTCACTGCCGAACTGGCTGCTGGCAGCGAACCAGTTTTGGCTGCCAAACTGGTTGCCGGTGGCGAACTAGTTCTCGCTGCTGAATTGGGCAGCCCACAGCGAACTAGTTCTCACTACCGATTTCTACAATAAGCCTCCTAGGTAGGAATTGACTTAAATGCTAGTAACAATTTCATGATATGATTGTGTAAAATATGGAACACTTGAATGTGAACATATGAACTCTTGAAATAAGTGTGATGATGAATATGATTCAAAAATAAAATAAATACAACTGTGCTGATTTGTGACTGTTGACGTCTTAGGTGGTGCGGTCGGGATTAGACCATCATCAAGACAGGAACAACCCACAGGTGGAGTAGGTAGGTGACTTGCACCTTTCTTTTCATACGTTGAATCTTGAAATATTTTAACTTGAGTACTACCATATTGTTAGAACCGATATTAAATTGTCGAACGCTTAAATGTTGATTAAAGGTTGATTAGCTTTGGCTAATGGCATTCGAACGGATGGCCGGGACAAATGAGTGATTAGCTTCGGCTAATGGCATCCGAACGGATGGTCGGGACAAAAAGTTATTAGCTTTGGCGAACGGATGACCAGGACAAATGAGTGATTAGCTTCGGCTAATGGCATCCGAACGGATGGCCGGGACAAAAAGTGATTAGCTTTGGCTAATGGCATCCGAACGAATGACCGAGACAAATGAGTGATTAGCTTCGGTTAATGGCATCCAAACGGATGGCCGGGACAAAGAATGATTAGCTTTGACTAATGGCGTCCGAATGGATGGGATAAAGGAATGATTTCGTTACCGATACAGAAATCGGCAGCGACACAGTTTTCACTGCCGATTCCTTGATCGGCAGGAATGCAGTTTCTACTGTTGACTTTTGGATCGGTAGCGACACAGCTTTCGCTATGGAATCCGGATGGATGGCCGGGACAAATGAATGACTAGTTTCGGCGAATGGCATCCGAAAACTTGTATATCTATATGTACTACTAGTTGTTATATCAAATACATGAAGAAATTATAAATGTTAATGCTTTATTTAATTGCCAGACCGTTAGTTACCATTATTATTATTATTAAGTAATTGCATTCTCTTAAATGTTTTGTACTGCTGCAGGGACGTCACACCGACGAGATGTCTAGGAAACCCGATCCACGGGAACCTACTTTTGCAAGGAATTATGTAGATGCATTCTAAATCACAATGTATTTTGTATGGATCAATGTACTGAATGTATAACTTTTATTAGATCCTTTTGTTTAAAATTGTGATGGCTATTAGTAGGATAAGAATGCAAACTCATGTCTATGTATATATTTTTAATATGAACTTCAAATCATGCAACCTTAATATTATGTGTTTGTGTAAGTTTCGCTTTTAAATGAAATGTTGATTGTATGGATTGTATTTTGATGATGTGAGGATTCAAGTTCCTTGATTACCGGCACCATGTGTATTAAATATATATATAAAAAAAAAATTTACTGTTGTTTTGGGTTTGGAAAGCTGGTTTGTTACATTTAGAGATCTACCATTTTAGGAAAGATGTATATTGGTTGTTATTTACTCATTGAATTGTTGAACTCACTTTCTCATTCTTTATCCTTTCCAAGCTTATAGCTTTGTTAACACGTCGTTTTCATTAGACTTTCAAAACATGCTTTATCAATTATAATTAATGGTATTCCTTTATATTTAGTTAGTGCTTCATATTTACTGAGTTTGTATTAAGGTTTGTATTAAGATATTAATATATATTATGGAATTAATTATGATAGCAAATGCTGCTTAGAACTTTGATTGAGTTAATAAGAAAAAGTTTGTATGTTTGGGTTTGTATAGGTAAGGAACCTAGAGGGGGACCTTATCCATGTATCGGTTATAGATCCCAGGATCGGGTCATGATAAACACGGTATCAAAGCCTGTGGTTAAAGAATCAACAATATAATTAAGTTTGTAATAGGTGGAGCATTAGTGTAACATCCCGGCCTAACTTGCCATATATTGTCTACTTTGGGCCTTACCGCCTTTATGGTTTTGTTCCTAGTGACGCGAGCCCACATTTGAGCTTGACGCCCCAAAACGCGTATGACAAGTTAGCAACTAGCACTTTTAATAAGGCCAGCTATGAATCCCTCACCCGTCAATGTGGGATATGATAATCTACCACCTTTAAGGATCCCGACGACCCCATTGGGACAACCAGAAAATTAGTGAGGTCGGCTTTGATACCAAATATAACAGTTCGGCCCAACTTGCCATTTATTGTTCGTTTTGGGCCTTACCGCCCTTAAGCTTTTGTTCCTGGTGATGCAAGTCCATATTTGAGCTTGACGCCCCAAAACGCGTATGACATGTTAGCAACCAACACTCTTAATAAGGCTAGCTACTAATCTCTCACATGTCGATGTGAGATATGACAATCCACTCCTTTAAAGAGCCCGACAACCCCATCGACACAACCGGATAGCCAGTGAGGTCGGCTTTGATACCAAATGTAACATCCCACATACTGAAACCAATGCACCAACCTTAAAAAAAAACATGGTAATTTGTTTTTTCTTTATTGAGCTCATACATAGTTTATTGAAATTTCTACCGAAATTTCAACAAAGTTTTCCTTATATCAGAAGGTCCTAAGTTATCAACAAATCATTTGTACACATCCTGTATTAATTGTTCATACACAATCCAATTATTCCAAGTCTCAAACTATAGACTTTTTAGATAGACTTCACACAATTATCAAGTTATAAATAAAAAAATGAGAAGAATCCTAGGATTTAAGAGGTAACCTTTAATTAACCATCGTAATTGCATTCATACATTAGCATAATCAAGATTTTAAATTTCAATTTACTACTTATAGTTTTAACAAAAATAACACTAAAAAACTTTATACATACAATTTAGGAGTATTGTTATATATAACCCAAAGGGAAAATTCTTCCATCTTCCTATTAACTTAAGTGACTATACAGAGGGAACACCTAAGCATCAACTAAAGGTGAAGTTGTTGAGATAAACCTGCATAGTAATTTGCATAAACATAATTAAATTAATTGAGTTGATTTAGTATATTTTTCATTACGCTAACAATTTGCTTTTTAATTTTTTTATTCATCAATTTCTATAGTTTTTCACCTGCTAGCAGACTTATCTTGTCCAATAATAACTAATTCTATTGATCATCCTTTCGCATAGTACCAGTTACAAACCAGAACACTGGTATAACCATCAGCCCATTTAGAGGGCACCAGTTCCAAACTAGGACAGTAGTCCATTCCTCAACCCATTCACAGGGCACCAATTCCAAACCAGGACACTGGTCCATTCCTCAACCCATTTATAAGGCACTAGTTCCAAACAAGGACACTGATACATTCGTCATGCAAACATTACATATAAATACAAAAATTTGAACTACATCTTATCAAGGACTAAGTTAAAGAATTACATAAGACTTTAGATTAGAAATTGAAATGTCAGATACCTACCTGAAAACTATGCTTTGCTAGTCATCCCTTGCTCCCGTCTATTTTCCATAATTTCACTTGTACCAATAGTTACACTAATTTAAATTTCAAGTCTTGACCATACATACACACATATACATGCTACCTTTGTATTCAAAAACAATTCCAAATAGAAGTTATCAATTTACAAGTTTTAGGTGGCTCTACATAACATATTATCCAATTGTTACTGTATGACCTCTCCTTAGAGTTTTAACTATATCTGGAGTTATAGAACTCCATTTCAAGTGAGATTGGTCTCGTTGGAAAGCTAAGACACGAGACTATAAGTTCTATGTAGGAAGGAGAACCCAATTCTGCCCTCAAGACAATTAAAATTGCTCATCAACAAACATTGAATTGTTACTGTCTAAAAAATTGAACAATTACTGTTTGACCTCTCCTCATATTTTTAATTATATTTGGAGTTATAGAACTCCATTTCAAGCGAGATTGGTCTTGTTGGAAAGCTAATACATGAAGCTACAAGTTCTTTGTAGGAAAGAGAACCCAGTTCTGCCCCAAGACAATCAAAATTGCTCTCATCAAACAAACGTTGGACTGTTATTGTCAGCTATTACTATCTAAAAAATTAAATTGTTACTATTTAAACACTGTTTAGTATTTTAAGTATAACTGGAGCTACATAGCTTGGTTTTATGCATGGTTTGTTTCTTTGGAACACTATAATATTAGGCTACAACTTTTATGAAGACAAGTATCTCAAATTACATCATCTTAGGGTCCAAATCTTAACAGAGAAGTTGAGAGACAACCTATCCAGTTTTGATTTCTAAGTTCAACAAGTATAAATTTGTTTCCCATGCATGTTTTCCCTACATTTCATCCACCTATCATTATTTAACAAACTTCTTAAACCTATACTAAGGCATTCTAGAATCACAATTTTTTTTAAGAAGAACACAAACAAATTCAAATGACTTAATAAGAGAGCTTGTTACATTTTATTACAAAACAATGAGTCAAGAGATTGAGAACAACCCTTTTTCCTCTTCTCTTTCCTTCCTTCTTCTAACCCTCCCCTTCCCATTAGTAAAGGTTTTTTTTTTTTAATGTTTTGTTCTTAAATCTTATGTGACGCACTCGTAGTTTACTTACTCTCACTTTCCTTTAGATTCAAGTGATGAAATTACAAGGTTTCCTCTCAATTTTTCTTTTCTCTACTTTCTTCTTCTCCTTGGCCGCCCATTACTCTAGGGATTTCTAGAGATTTCTTGTTATTTATAATTATGTTCTTTCCTTATTTGCATCTTGCCCTCCATATTTACTTCTATTTTCACATTGACCCCACCATTCATTTTATCAATCCATTAACCCCCACTACCTCTCTTTCTCTTTACTAACTCCTTACTCCTTTATTATTATTTTAAATTTTACCCCTCTCATTAAATAACTTCTCTTTTAATTCAAATAATTTGTTAAATTTAATCATTTCTCCACATTCTTTGTATTTTATTTTATCTTCCTAAATGAAGATGAGATTATTATATTCAAGGGTTTACATTATTCTCATATCCTACATCGACGGGTGAGGGATTGGTAGCCGGCCTTATTAAGAGTGCTTGTTTCTAACCTATCATACGTGTTTTGGGACGTCAAGCTCAAATGTGAGCTCGCATCACTAGGAACAAAACCGTGAGGGCGGTAAGGCCCAAAACGGACAATATATGACAAGTTAGGTCGGGCTGTTACATTTGGTATTAGAGCAAGGTTAGGGTTTAGGATATTGAAATGAAAACCTTATGATTGTTGGATTATTTCAGAATGGTACAAACAAGGAAAGGTATGGCTACTGATCCCTCTTTAGCGAGGGGGAGAGATTAGGCTACTGGATTTGCTGATAGGTAGTAGGAGGATCCTTTAAAGGACTGCTTCACATGTACCGCCAACATCTCATCAGCCAAGTGTTGAGGAGTCATCTAGACTCTAGGTTGGGTTGGTTCTATTCAAGCTAGGGATTTACCACATGAGAGAGTCGAACCGCAAGAACAAATAGAAGCACCAGCAGCATTGGCAATAGCCCCTACTCCTTTTAAAGACCCCATCTTAATTGCCTAAATAGTTAGAGCCATGATCGAGTCTTTGCCTAATACAATAGCTCCAATAACCCTAGTAGCACTAGCAGTTTCTGTACCACGAACAACTCTGGTTGTCCCTATTGCTATTGATTTTGACGGTGTAATTGCTCTAGTACGGACTATAAAGAGTATGAGGGAGTTGGGATATGAGCCCTTTTTGGGCTAATAGGATGAAGAGATTGCAAGTAGATGGATGTGAAGAGTAGAGAACACTATGACTCAAATGAAAGTGCTCGAGGATTGGCGGGTGAATTGTGCTACACAGTTGCTAATGGGTAGAACCTAGTCATAGTGGGAGGTGATACAATCTAGGAGGGATACTAGGATATGGACTTGGAGTGAATTTAAGAGACAATTTGAGATGCAACTTTTCTCTTCTTATTAGTGTAGGATCAAAGAGCAGGAGTTTCTAGCGTTGAAATAAGGGGATCTGTCAGTACTAGAGTATGAGAGGAGGTTTCATGATCTCTCCCTGTTTGCTTTACAATTCATTGCTATTGAACAACATATGATTGATAGACTATGTGATGGATTACATTAGGAGTTGAGACTGGGATTGATTGCTTTACAGTTTGAGTCTATTAGGGAGCTTATAGAGGCAACTCAGGCTTTAGAAACATGTATAACAGAGGGCCACTAGGGCCAGACGATATTGGGTAAGAGGAAGGATGTTGATGTTTCCTCAGGTAGACCTTCTTATTTTGAAAGGGGAAGCCACAGTTCAGTCAACTTAGGAGAAAAAAAAAGGATAACAGTTGGGAATGTTCAAAGTTCTAGTATTGGACCTACTAGGGGACAGTAGGGCAATAGGAGTGGATCCGAATTGGTTAGAGGGATGTCAGAGCAGAGGCCAATTGTTTATCCTCTATGTATCCGGTATGGACAAAAGCATCCTAGAGACTGTTCCACTATACCAGAGCGGTGTTATATATGTCAAGGAGAGCATAGGTGGAGGGATTGCCCGTATTTGGGAAAGGGATGTTATTATTGTCATGGGTATGGACATGTTAGAAAGGATTACCTGTGGAAGTTAGAGTTTATTCAGACACATCAGTAAATACAAAGCCATCAATAGTCAGTTATAGTGGATCGACCAGCTAGAAAAACTTAGTCTGGGCCAGTGGTAATAGAGGTCGTGTCAAGGCACAAGGGGATCGGACCCAAGGTAGGGTGTTCACCATGATGCAAGAGGAGGCTCGAGTTGCCCCTGATGTTATTGCAGGTACCTTACTGTTAAATCATCTGCCTATCTATATGTTATTTGATCCTAGAGCTACCCATTCATTTGTTGCACATAAGGTAGTAGGAAAATTAGGAAGGAGTCCAAGTAGAGTTGGGAAAGGGTTTATTATTAGTACTTCTTTAGGGAAACATGTAGACATTGATATGATATATATGCGTATTAAACTTGAAATCATAGGGTGTGAGACACATGTAGGTTTGATTCCTTTGGGGATACATGATTTTGACATTATATTAGAAATGGATTGACTGTGTAGGTATAGGGCCTAAATGGACTATGCAAAAACAGTAACATTTTTTGGATCTATGGGTGAGAGAGTAGTATTTTGAGGAGAAAGAAATGTTATACCTAATTGTCTTATTTCCACAATGACAGCACAAAATGATGAGGAAAGGAAGCAAGGTTTACCTCACGTTAGTGGTGGATGTCCATGGAAGAAAAAGTGAGTTGGCCAGCATCCCCGTGGTAATAGAGTTCTCGGATGTGTTTCTAGAAGAACTAACAGGATTATCCCTGTAACAACCCGGCTTTCCAAGCCCAAAACAACAATAAATTTTTTTTATATATATTTAATACACATGGTGCCGGTAATCAAGGAACTTGAATCCTCACATCATCAAAATACAATCCATACAATCAACATTTCATTTAAAAGCGAAACTTACACAAACATGTAATATTAAGGTTGCATGATTTGAAGTTCATATTAAAAATATATACATAGACATGAGTTTGCATTCTTATCCTACTAATAGCCATCAAAATTTTAAACAAAAGGATCTAATAAAAGTTATACATTCAGTACATTGATCCATACAAAATTCATTGTGATTTAGAATTCATCTACATAATTCCTTGCAAAAGTAGGTTCCCGTGGATCAGGTTTCCTAGACATCTCGTCGGTGTGACGTCCCTGCAGCAGTACAAAACATTTAAGAGAATGCAATTACTTAATAATAATAATAATGGTAACTAATGGTCTGGCAATTAAATAAAGCATTAACATTTATAATTTCTTCATGTATTTGATATAACAGCTAGCAGTACATATAGATACACAAGTTTTCGGATGCCATTCGCCGAAACTAGTCATTCATTTGTCTCGGCCATCCATCTGGATTCCATAGCGAAAGTTGCGTCGCTGCCGATCCAAAAATCGGCAGCAGAAACTGCATTGCTGCCAATCAAGGAATCGGCAGCGAAAACTATGTCGCTGCCGATTTCTGTATCGGCAGCGAAAACTAGGTCGCTCCGATTTCTGTATTGGCAGCGAAGACTGCGTCACTACCGATCCAGAATCAGCAACGGAAACGGCGTCAATGCCGATCCAGAATCGGCAGCGAAAACCGCGTCGCTGCCGATTTCTGTATCGGCAGCGAATACTGCGTCGCTGCCAATCCAGAATCGGCAGCGGAAACTGGGTTGCTGCCGATTTCTGTATCGGCAGGGAATACTGCATGCTGCCGATCCAGAATTGGCAGCGGAAACTGCGTCGCTGCCGATTTCTGCATCGGCAGCGAAATCATTCCTTTATCCCGGCCATCCATTCAGACGCCATTAGCCAAAGCTAATCATTCTTTGTCCCGGCCATCAGTTTGGATGCCATTAGCCAAAGCTAATCACTTTTTGTCTCGGCCATCCGTTCGGATGCCATTAGTCGAAGCTAATCACTCATTTGTCCCGGCCATCCGTTCGGATGCCATTAGCCGAAGCTAATCACTCATTTGTCCCGGCCATCCGTTCGGATACCATTAGCCGAAGCTAATCACTCATTTGTCTCGGCCATCCGTTCGGATGCCATTAGCCAAAGCTAATCAACCTTTAATCAACATTTAAGCATTTGACAATTTAATATCGGTTCCTGTCTTGATGATGGTCCAATCCCGACCGCACCACCTAAGACATCAATGGTCACAAATCAGCACAGTTGTATTTATTTTATTTTTGAATCATATTCATCATAACACTTATTTCAAGAGTTCATATGTTTACATTCAAGTGTTCCATATTTTACACAATCATATCATGAAATTGTTACTAGCATTTAAGTCAATTCCTGCCTAGGAGGCTTATTGTAGAAATAGGCAGAGAGAACTGGTTCGCTGCGGGCTGCCAAATTCGGCAGCAAGAACTGGTTCACCGCAGGCTGCCAGTTCGGCAGCGACAACTGTTTCGCTGCTGGCAGCCAGTTCGGCAGTGAAAACTGGTTCGCTGCAGGCTGCCCAATTCGGCAGCGAGAATTGGTTCACTGCAGGCTACCGGTTCGGCAACGAAAAGTGCATCGCTGTTGGTGCCACAGTTTTGCTGCACAACGCACAACTCGGTAGCGAATATCAATTCGCTGCAGGAAGTTCAGTTTCGGCAGGGAAACAGAATTTTGCTGCACAACACACAAATCGGCAGCGAATATCGATTCGCTGCAGGAGGTTCGGTTTCGGCAGCGAAACAGAATTTCGCTGCAGGAGGTTCAGTTGCGGCAGCGAAACAGAATTCTGCTGCACAATACACAAATCGGCAGCGAATATTAATTCGCTGCAGAAGGCTCAGTTTTGGCAGCGAAATAGAGTTTCGCTGCACAACACACAAATCGGCAGCGAATATTAATTCTCTGCAGGAGGTTCGGTTGCAGCAGCGAAACAGAATTTCGCTGCACAACACACAAATCAGAACCCTCGATTTCAGCACATAATTTTTCAACAAAATTCCAGCAACAACATCACAGCAGAACACATTAATTTCAGCACAACATCACAGCAGAAACACATTAATTTCAGCAACAACATCACAACAGAACACATTAATTTCAGCACACAACATCACAACAGAACACATTAATTTCAGCAACAACGTCACAGCAAAACACATTAATTACCCCAGCAGAACACACACACATGCATGCTGGCCTACCCCATAGTTAAAGCTAGCCCTCTACTATGATTTGTTAGATGTTCTGAAATTGACTTTATTTCACTTCTGTTTGCTAGGTCTCCTAGTTAATTTCAGTTTCCTTCATAGCTAGCTTTGGTCTTAGATCAATTTTTCTTAGGGTTTTTCTTCTTCATTTTTGTTTCTGATTCTTAAGGGAAAGTGGAAAGGAGTTTCATGACCCATACCTTCTGAATTTAACTAAGTTTGAGGAAGGTTTGACACTATTCTTTTCTCTACTCCTGCTGGTTCTGCTCCTTCTTCTTCCTCTCACGTTTTCCAGCTCTCTTTTTCCTCTCCTCTATGCACTTGCCCACTCCTCTCTCAAGGTCTCATCTCTCCCTCACAAGTTCACAAAGCATTCTGTACTGATTTGATTTAAGTTTCTGTTGTGAAAGGGGAAGGGAAGAACGACATGCAGCTGCTGGTTTGGGAAGAAGATGGATCATTCTCTCTCTTCTCCTTCTATTTATACTACCCATCAAAAGAAATGGGTTGTTTGGGGGTTGGTTTAGGTGTGTTCTTATCCTTGTTTTGGTTTATCTAAAACCGGTTTTACCCCTCCCTCCCAGCTCTGTGTCACTGTGGATTGAGAAATCGGCAGCGAAAACTGCGTCGCTGCCGATCCAGAAATCGGGCAGCGAAAAACTGTGTCGCTGCCGATTTCTATATCGATAGTGAAGGTTGTGTCGCTGCCAAATCCAGAATCGGCAACGAAAACTGCGTCGCTGTCGATTTCCGTATCGGCAGCGAAAACTGCGTCTCTGTCGATTTCCGCATCGGCAGCGAAAACTGCATTCATTCATCATCTCTCTCTCTCTCTCTCTCTCTCTTTATATATATATATATATATATATATATATATATAGAAGTTTCAATTGATACACTACTGGCTACATCCCCTATAGCCCACATGCTATATAGAATGGTGCCAACTGAGCTGGCTAAACTAAAAATACAGTTGCAGGAATTATTAAAACAGGGGTTCATACGTCCAAATAATTCACCTTGGGGAGCCCCTTTGTTATTTGTAAAAAAGAAGAATGGAGCTTTTCGACTCTGTGTTGATTACAGATAGTTGAATAAGGTGAAAAAAAAAATATCCACTTCCATGAATAGATGATTTATTTGATCAACTTAAGAGAGCTAGGGTATTTTCAAAACCGTTTTCAAAACCCGTTATGGACATTATGAGTTTTTGGTGATGCCTTTTGGGTTCACAAATGCTCTTGCAGTATTTATGGATTTGATGAATTGAGTATTTCGACCTTACTTGGATAAGTCTATGGTGGTTTTTATAGATGACATACTAGTGTATTCCAATTTATATTTGGAACATGAACAACATTTGAGGGAGGTTTTGCAAACTTTGAGAGAAGATCAACTGTATGCCAGGTTGAGTAAATGTGAATTTTGGTTAAAGGAGGTGACTTTCTTAGGGCATGTTATATCGGTTGATGGGATATTTATTGATCCAAGAAAAGTAGAGGCGATGTTAAAATGGGAGAGGCCCACTAATGTGACTGAAATTCATAGTTTCCTTGGTTTGGTTGGTTATTATAGAAGATTTATTGAGGGATTTTCAACTATAGCAACCCCAATGACCTGATCGACTTGGAAGGAAACAAAGTGGGAATGGACACCCAAATGTGAAAAGAGTTTTCAAGAACTAAAGAAAAGGCTTACCACTGCATCAATGTTAGCTTTACCCTCAGGGATGGAAGGTTTTATGGTATATATTGACACATCTAAAAAGGGTTTAGGGTGCATATTGATGCAACATGGGAGGGTGATTGCTTGTGCCTCTAGATAGTTGACGCCTCATGAGGTCAATTATCCAGTCCATGATTTAGAATTGGCCACTATATTATTTGCTTTACGAGTGTGGATACACTACTTATATGGGTCTCGGGTTCAAATTTTTACTGATCATAAAAGTTAAAATATTTAATGACTCAAAAAGAGTTAAATATGCGGCAGAGACAATGGGTTGAACTAATTAAAGATTATGATTATATGATATATTATCACCCGGGAAGAACAAATGTAGTGGTAGGTTCTCTTAGTCGTAAAAATAGGGTATCAACTTTGGAATTAGATGATTATGATTAAAAGGAATTGTTAACTTTAAGGAAAATTAATGCCAAGGTGGAGATTGCACCCGGGGGTTCTTTGTTAGCTCAATTGAAAGTGAGATCGGTATTTTGGGAAAAAATATTACGGGCTCAGCAAAATGATATCGAAGTTAGTAAGATAAAATATAAGATTGAATCCAGGGTTGAAACTCCTTTTCAAATCTTAGATGATGGAATAGTGGTAATGGGGAAAAGAATGTATGTACCGGAAGACATGGCTTTGAAAGATGAATCGTTGAAAGAGGCGTATAAGAACAAACTTAATTTGCATTCTAAAAGTACTAAGATGTATAAGGATTTGAAAGAGTTGCATTGGTGGCCAAATATGAAAAAAAACAAATAGCTAAATACATGACTAGTTGTGCTATCTACCAACAAGTAAAGGTAGAACATCAAAAGCCGACAGGACCTTTGCAATCTTTGTTGATACCTAAGTGGAAATGGGACATTACTATGGACTTTGTATCTAGTTTACCTAAAGGGAAGAAGGGCAATTATGTGATATGGGTGATAATAGATAGATTGACCAAGTATTCTCCCTTTTTACAGATAAAAATGACCGACTCGGTTGAGAAATTGGCCCGATTGTATTTAAATAAGGTAGTAAGGTTCAGTAAAACATAACAAATACAAAAAAAACAAATGTATGCATTGACAGAAAAAATGCAACGTGAAGAGAAATGTGTGAAGCTTACATGGTAATTGCAACAGACGAAGACAATGGTGATGAAACTGTTGCGTAAGATCAGTGGTGACTGGTTCTAGAGATGATGAAGACGATCAATGCTGGATCTTTTTTCTTCTAGTTTTTCTTTGCTTTTTTTGAAATGATGAAGCCTTTGTGTTCTCCTCCTCTCCGCTTTTCCCTTCCCCTCTCAGAGGTTCTTGGCGTGGCTGCTGGGATGAAGAAGATGATGAGCTGATGGTGATGCTGGTGACCGGTTGGGCGGTGGTGTTGCTACAGTCACTCTTCCTCTTCTCTTCTATTTCTGCGTTGCTTCTTATCTTGGTTTCTGTCACCTTGCTTCTCTACTTCTTCTATTTTTCCCTATTCTCCTCTACTCTTTTTCCTTTCTCCCTTTCTATATTGTCCTCTCCTCTTTCTTTCTTCTTTTTTTTTTTCTCTCTTCTCCCGCTCCTATTATTTTTGGATTTCTTCTAAATATATTTTTTGATATATATATTTCTTTGTATTTTTATTTTTTTTGTGGGAACCCAAAAATGAAGTAACAACAATTTCTATGAGGGGAAAGATAGGTTTTAATTGAGAAAGGCATAGCAAATGCCAAAAGTTGATGTTAGAGGCAAAAGTAAGAAAAGAAAATATAGAACTGTAAACATATTTTTTGGTATCTATGAGAAAACCTCGGATGTCTTTAAATGATTATATTGGTTATCCATCAAAGGAAAAGTTGGAGTTGCTTTATGGCCTCTATTAAGAGAATATTGATCTTTAGATGAAAATGGAATGTGTGATACGTTTATATGCCATTCTTTTACAAAGATAGTAAAACAAAAATAAGGAAATGATAAGGATAATGATTGGTAGTGAACCTTGATTCTTCCTTCAAATTGAAACGCAGGACAATAAAAAGATGAAGGAGTATCATGAGATAAATGATGAGAATGAGCTTTAGTATTCTCTTTAAGTTTGAGATTGGCAATGAAATGAGTGACATGGTTATATGCCAATAATTGATAAGAATGGAACTTCTTGAACCACTGATTAAATGAAGTGATTTTTTTTTGTTAAAAAAAGTAACATGGTTATATGCCAATGCTTGCCATTGATTAATAACATTGAAAGTTTTTGATTGATAAAAAGTTCTATAAAGAGGTGAGGCATGGTTATATGCCACTACCTGATTTTGATTAATGAAAATTCCTTAAAAAAAGTGAAACATGCTTATATGCCATTGTTTGGTTATGATTAATGGTAATGGAGTTTCCTATCCAGTTTTAGGAAACAAGACTTTTTGATGAAATGTATGACATGGTTATATGTCGTTGCAAAGATAGCAAAAGAAAGAGAGTGAAGTGAATAGTTAATGATGATCCTAGGTTTTTGAAACTCAAACACCTTTTAAACCTATGAAATTCTCTTTCTTTCATAGCCATGAACTATAACCTACATTACATACTTTTTAAAGCCCCCCCTTTTTTATCAAGAGATTGTTTCTACCATGATTTGCTTCCTTTATTCCCTCCTTAAGTTGTTGTCTTTCATTAGGATTCTTCTTATTATTAAAAGTCCATAATGTTACTTAATTCTTTCCTCTTTATCTGGTCATTTTGGTTAAATCCTTGAGAATTTGTGTTGTTGTCACAACTATGTTGTAATTTAAACTCTGTTGCAAATTAGACTTTGTTTCTGACTTGGTTTTAGGTAATGTTCATCCAAAAGCCAAATTTTAGTTCATAACTGCTAAAAAATTGATAGAAATAGAGAGAAACAAAATCGTGCAGAAAAAAAGAAGAGAAGATGTTAAATTTTCTGGAAACATATGTGAGGAACCCACAAATTATTTCAAAATGGTCCTTGTAATTTTTTTTTCCATAATTTTTTTGGACTTTTTCTTTAGGTTTGTTGGGATAAACATTAAAATAAAAACAAATTAAAAAATAAGAGAAAGACACTAAGGTGTG
The DNA here is from genome assembly GCF_005239225.2 of Populus alba. NCBI lineage: Eukaryota > Viridiplantae > Streptophyta > Magnoliopsida > Malpighiales > Salicaceae > Populus > Populus alba. Next base: position 18,177,297 of record NC_133291.1, read on the forward strand.
TTTGGTAAACACCTTTACCATTAGGACTGGTCTAGTTAGGCTCGAGACCCAAGCTCAACCTAGCTGGTTGGGCCGACTAAAGGCCTAATGATTTTCTTTTCTATTCTTTTTTATATACAATGATGGGATCGATTTAGCCTAGCCGTGTGAGCTGGGCTAAATGTCCAGCCCACTTTACCCAATTGCTAATGAATGCTACCATTAATAAAACATTAATTAATTCATGTCTTGCATGCAAAAAAAAAAAAAAAAATAGAATGGAAGGAGCAAGAGACTTACCTGGACAAGGAGTGACAATGTTAGTGGCATTCTTGATGGCTGGTGGTGAAGGTTGGCATGGCTAAGAGAAAGACCACTACTGCTCGTGTTCAACACTGCCACTGGAGGTACTGCCCACGATGTTGCTGTTGCTAGGAAGGAAGAAAGGTGTTGGACAGGATACTACTGGAACTGGTGGTTTGGCCTTCTTTCTAGCAACGTAGGTTGTTTGGCCAAAAGAGGTGTTGTTGGCATAGTGTTCTTTACTACAACAAGAGCAAGATACTGATGGTTGAAGTGGAGGAGTTGGTCATACGGGTAAGGGAGCTGTGTTATGATGGAAAAAGGAGATGATTGGTGATTAGTACTTAAAAGTGCATTCTCATTAAGGCTTTATATCATCATTTGTACTTAAAGTCTGATAATATAATATAACTTAAACACAATTCAAATGATTTATTGATGTGATTAACTATTGAAAGTAAAAGGACAAAGAAAGGGCCAGGTAAGGTTACAAAAGAGATGTTGGTTCAATTCAAACTAGAACATCATTCAATCATTGGGTCATATCTAGCTGTGTAGATCTTGGATTTCAATCTAGTTTATATAGATAGAAAGCTAAGACATAGGCCTAAAACATTCATGAAGAGTCCAATACTCAATTTTTCCATTTTGAAGTTCAAACCTTAGCAACAAGAGAGAAGTTTGAATTTGTTCTGCAACCTAGACATTGTTCAGTTTTCAACCTAGAATTTTCTTACATTTTTTACGCAACAAATCATAATCTATGCTGCTGCTACTGAACAACTGATTAATTAATTGCAATATTTAATCTTTGTAATTAATTCCTTCATGAGTCAAATAGACTGGTCAACCAGGGAAGGCCGTAAAAAACTTAGATTGGATTTTAGTCTTAGTTTGTAAAAACTTGTGTCTTTTGGTTTCATTAATAACATAATTTTTTTTTTCTGTTTTGTTATTTCTTATTTTTGTTTAAGTGTGTTTCAGGTTTGTTGGTAGTTGTTGCTTTAAATGATGTTTTCTATACTCTACCTTTCTACTTTAAAACATTGAGGACAATGTCTCATTTTGGTTGAGGGGGAGGGTAGTAGTCATAAGTTAAAAAAAAAAAAAAAACAAAAAAAAACCTTTTGTTATTATTAAAACTATTTGACGAAACTGTTATTGTTAAGATGGCAGAGTAAGGAGGAATGTTATTGACTCTTAAGATGTATCTTAGTAAACATTCAAGAACAAGGTATTATCACACACTTCTTATGAAATGTTCAGGTTTACAAACTCTCACATTGTTATCACTTGATTATGCTCATATACTTATTTAACAAGAATTTATAAACCTTTATTTTCACACACATGCTTTAACATATGATTGTGGGTTGCACTTTAGATTATTATATTATTTATATTCTTTTGTTAAAGGTAACAACTAAGGGAAAGGGATAGTATATGTTTTTCAAGAAATAAAAAAGAAGAAGAAAACAAAAAAAAAAATGATAATAAATATAATATTGATGATGATAAAAACATAGATAAGTTTGCTTTCGTAGCCTCCCTAACCTAAGCAATTAAGTCCGAAGGGGTGTCTTAACACTTAATACCCTAAAGTCAACTAATTTAGGAGCTATTGGCTTAGTGTTTGTTACATGAGTTGAGGAGAAAGCTTAAATGATGAATGTCTTGCTTATGGATTTTGCAAATTGTTTTTCTAGTTTAACTCTTTAATTACTATGGGCTAGTAATAAGTTAGTTGGGGGGTGATTAATACTTCAAAGTGCATTCTCATTAAGGTTTTATATCATCAAATTGCATAAAGTATCATTAAATTCTCTAACTTAAGCATGTTTTATAATAAAATTTTTGATAATATAAGATAGCTTTAATTTATGGTAAATGCTTATTTTAAATGCAAGCATATCTCACAATTCAAAGGATTGATTGATGTGATTAACTATTGAAATGAAAGGACAAAGAAATGGATAAGGTTAGAAAAAAGATACTGGTTCAATTCAAACTAGAACACCATTTAGTCATTGGATCATATCTTGAGCTATAGATCTTGGATTTCAGTCTGGTTTATATGGATTGAAAGCTAAGACATAGGCCTAAAACATTCATGAGAGTCCAAGACTCAATTCTTTTGTTTTGAAGTTCAAACCTTAGCAACAAAAGAGAAGTCTGAATCTGTTATGCAGCCTAGACACTATTCAGTGTTCAGCCCATATCTCAAGTTCTAAAAGTTCAAATGCACTCATTCTTTTTTGGTGGAAAGGTGAGACAAATTCCTACAACTTGCATGGATATCACTTTGCTAAATTTGGATTGTAACGGTGCCATTTTTTCTAGAAAACAAATCCATACCTAAGCCACCAAGTCCACTAAGTCAATAGTTGGCCACTAATTCAATAGTTAATTACCAAATGAATAGTCTTTTTTAGCCTATAAAAGGAGGCATTTTTCATATATTTAGGCATCTTGATTTTCAAATCAAGATCATTTTCTTACTTTCTCTTTTTGTAATGTTCAAGTTTTCTTCCATGCTATATTAATCTCTCATCTATATTTTTCATTTCCTTTCCTATACTTAGTTAACTTATATCATAACTATGTTCTTATCTTGTTTATTTATGTTTCTTTTCTTCATAATGTTTAACTAAGTTTAATTTGTCATTGTGAAAAGGTTTCACTAATGGTGTTAGAATATGTATAATATAAACTCAGCATGGACTTCAATATTGATATCCAAGAAAGTTTGTTATTAATATGTCTTAATATTTCTATCTTACTAATTCTTAATATATTGCTTGTTAAATGCTTAACTAGATTTGTATTGTATAACACTTGGTACAATAAATACTTGATTCTTTATAGTCTTCAGCCGATATCATTGTTATGAGAGAAACTTGATTTGTTGTTAACATAAGTTAGCATCATGAATTCCTGACACTATTTAAAAGTATGGTGTTACTAAAATAAGATAATTAATATGATCATGTTAAAAATTTATAATGAACTATTACGGATAAATCATCCGATTGGAACCTCTTTTATGTGTGGTTTCCAGTTGAGTAATAAAAAGAGTTTATACTATACTTATTTCTAATACCATTAGTGGATCCTCTAACCTTGACAATTGTTTTTATCATTGTTTAATCCTCACATCTCAAAGTTCTATTTAATTCTTTGTTTTATTATATTATCTATAAATATAGTCTTTGTAATTTATATAGTTGACCTCCATATGAATTGACCCCGGTCTTGCCGGGTTATTTATTATTTCAACATCACTGTACTTGAGATAAGACATCAACTATTTGATCATGTCAATTGGCATGAAGGAGTTGATCACAGCTGAGGAGGAGGTTGAAGAGGAAACAAGACTGGTTGGGTAGCTAAAAAACATAGTGTAAATGCTTATTTTTTAGCACACTTTCCACCCCCCCTCCCTTTTCTCCTCTCTCCTTGTATATGAAACCCACCCTTATTCATAAGAGATAAAAGAGTGATATCTAGTCTTTATTGGAGATAAATATTGGCCCTTGATTCAAATGTAAAGGATCTTAACTATTAGCCAAAAGTCACCATCACAAGTTAAAAAATTGAGTTGTGAAGGTTAATTGGGTCAACCTCTATAGGTCACTTTTTTATCAATTTTTAGGTGGTAAACTGGCAAGAATCAAGTTGAGGGTATAGTATGGGTTGAGCCTTACCTTATTGTGTCCTTTTCATTTTATTTGAGGTATGGGTGACACATTAAATGGCTTTGGAAAGGGGTTTTATAGGCAGATTTTAAGGTTCAAAGGAAGAAGACAGTGTATTCTAAAATCATGGAATCATAAGCTGAAAAATTATGCTATAAAAGCTAATCAGGTCAGCCTCTATTGGTAAATTTTTTTTATCAACTTTTAAGTGGTAAACCAGCGAGAATCAAGTTGAGTGTCTAGTATGGGTTGAGCTATACCATAGAGTGTCCTTTTCATTTTATTTGAGGTATGGGTGACACATTAAATGGCTCTGCAAAGGGGTTTTATAGGCCCTTTTTAAGGTTCAAAGGAAGAAGACAATGTATTTTAAATTCATGGTATTTTCTATCAGTTCCCTAAACCCTTGGCTTTTTGTAATGGAACCCCAAATCAACCATAATCATTTAGATTCCTTGCAATTTCACCCTTGCTCTTCTTTGATTAAACACTTCAATTTCTGTGATTTTTACAAAATGGTTCTTAGTCTGATATTTTTAATTTAATCCCTAATAATTGATCTTTAAACTTTTATTTTTTTTTCAATTTCACCCTTAATTTCACCTGGATTAAGTCCCTAAAGTTTAGTCATTTTTTAAAACAAGGCTATTGGTTGTGAATTTCTTCAATTTAACCCTTAATTGACCTTTAGACTTTGATTTTCTATAAATTTGCTCTTGATTTCACCCAATTGACTCGTAAAAATTAAATTTTGTCCTCTAAAATTCAAATATTCTCAATTAAGCTCAAATTATGATTTCAAATTTAATTTTTCACCAATTAAGTCCCAAATAAAATTAACTTGACCCATTAAAAGTTTAATGAAGTCCTTGCACTTAATTAAATCTTTTAATTTAACCAGGTTAATTCTTAAACTTAATTAAACCTTTAATTGGGTCCATGATTAAATCAAATTGGCCTATTAAAAGTCTAATCAAGTCCTCATACTTAACATTTATACAAATTCATCAAAAAAATCATTTAATTTGATCTTAAATCTACATTGTCTTTTGATCTTGGGTATAATGAGGTACAATTAGGCTTTCAATTCTTTTTTAAAATTCCTCTTTAGTTCTTTATGTGTCTGCAACCCTTCTTAGATTGCTCTTGCAAGTATTTTTTATTTTTTATTTTTTATTTTTTAATTGCTTTTCTTTTTTTTCTTTTTCTTTTTATCTAATTTTTTTGAAAGATGAATATAATATTATTTTTTTAGGGGGGGACCCAAAACTAGGTTATGACAATCATTTTGAAGTCTCATTTTAATATTGTAGTTAGATTAATCCTTAGGTTCTGTAATATTTAAATCCTAAAAACTTATTATTGGAAGTTTAAATTAGGCAGACTTATTTTATTTTTGGCTTCTATGAATTTAAGTTAGTTTGGTTAGATTATATTATTGTTGTTATGTGTATTCATATGAATTGATAGCTATGTTTTATTTTTGGAACTATAATGACTGTTTATGAAATGTTAAGAATGGAATGGTTTTGCATGGTAGAACTTTGCGATCATGATGGTGATTGTCATCAACCATTTCTGGGTTATTCCCTCAATTCATCTTCTTTATTTCCAAAATAAAAAAAAAATAAAAATAAAAATAAGGATTTTAGAAAAAGCGAGCTGAGAGGATTTCATATGTAGAAAAACATCAAATTGTAATTTGGGATGGAATTAGAAGCCTAATTGTACCCTATTTTACCCAAAATTGGAGAGACGATGCAAATTTTAGGTCAATTACATGATCATTGGATGAATTTATATAAAAATTAAGCCTAGAGATATAATTAGATTTTTCATCAGCCAATTTGATTTAATCATAAGCTAATTTAAAAGTTTAATTATGTTTAAGAATTAATTTGGGTTCAATTAAAAGATTTAATTAGGTGCAAGGACTTTACTATACTTTAAATTGATCAAATTAATTTTCTAGGGGCTTAATTGGTGAAAAATTAAGTTTGGGAGCTCAATTTAGGCTCATTTGAGAATATTGAAATTTTAGGAGACCAAATTTAATTTTTACCAAGTCACTTGATTGACATCAGGGGTAAAATTGCTAGAAAATCAAAGTTTTTAGTCATTTAAGGGCTAAATTGAAAAACATTACAGTCAATGACCATTTTGCATATGGCATCAAACTATGGGAACCTAATTGATTGAAATCAATGAGTAAAATAAAAGAGAATAAAAAGTTAATTCTCAATTAATGGTTAAATTTCTTAAATCCAAGACCAAAGATCAAAATAAAAAAAGCGCTGAAATTCATGGTTGACATTAAAGTTTGGCAGGGATAAAATTATATAAAATTATAAGGTTAGAGTCAATTAGGGGTACAGTGGAAAGAAATTAAAAGATGGGGGACCAAATTGAACTTTGACCAAAACCCTAAATTAAAACCCTAAATCCCTAAAATGGAATCGTTTTGAACAGTAAAGAAAAAGACTAGACGTTGTGTTGTCTAGTAATTGTTCATCTTCTTCTTTGGAAAAGCTTCTCGAGTGGCCTCCTTACCAAGGAATTTAATGATTCATCCCTCCATCAAATTTAACAAAATTTGCACATAAACGATGGTCTGACATCTGACTACACCCCAATAGAGTTCTTTCTTGCCAATTAACACCTCTACAGTGGTGGCACCGCCCTAAAGTAGCCAACCCAACCACCCTTTTTGCAGAAAATTAGACAACCATGATAGCCACTTTGAATTAACAGTTGGAATCCTTCTTAGTCAAATCAAGGGCCAAACTTTTCAACTTCCATGCCCTATAAATAGAGATGGATTTCATGGTATGAAGGAGGCGAAATTAGTGTGCAAAGTTAGCAAAACATCATGTTTTAGCCTAGTTTTTCCCCCCCCCCTCCCCCTCTCGGCCACCACTTTGGCTAGCTCCTCCACCACACCTCAACCGTCGTTGTCATCACTAACTACTCGTCGGTCTTCCCTGCAACACTAAAAACACCTCCGGTGGCCACTCTCCTCCGGCCAGGCAAGCCTTCCTCTTCTTTTTCTCCCCAAAAGAAGCCACCTAGGCTACTGCATGTAGTAGCAAAGAATTCTTAGCTTTTTATTTGGGCTGGACCCATTTTAATCCAACCTAAATGGTTAGGTTGGATCCAACCCAACCTAAAAAAAAAAAGAGTCAGGTTTATTGGGCTGTTGTTGACACCCAACCTAACTTGGTTGGGTTTGGCCCAGTTGGCTAGGTTAGGCCTTGCCCAATAATAATAATAATTTAATAAACAAAAATAAATAAAAAGTCCTTTCAAAACATTTATGATTTTCTCACATGTTTTTTTTACTAACCTTGGATAATATCATGCTATATATTTACACTGTAAGATACAGATCTAGTATTAAAATACCTGGTTTTCTCTAAAACTTTTCTATTTAAAAAAAAAAAATTCACTCAAAATTTTTAAATTAATTTTCTCTTTCAAAAATTTTTTAAAAAAAAAACCAAAAAACAAATGTGCATATAGCCAAATCCTAAAAATTTTCCCATTAAGTTTCCATGAAAAAAAAAATGCATCTTTCTCATGTTTTAAAAATGCAAAAGAAAAAGGATATCATAACTAGTTTATGATTATCTGTTAGGGTTTGGCCAAAATATCAAAAATCCTTCACCAATCATTTTGTTCACTTTATATTTAAAGTGTTAGGGTTTAGCTATAGACTTTAATATTTGGGGGTGTAAAACTACACAGTAAAGTACACATTCAGGTATTAAAGATACAAAATGCAAAATAAATACGATGCTAGAATTTAGACTTTAGAATGGTTATAATTTAACTTAATAAGATAAAGACTCTCACCAAGAGAGATCTTAGATAAAGATCAATGAATAGAAACACGACCTGGAAAAACAATCAAACAATAATGCAACTTATCTTACGTAGGGAGCATTGGGGGAGATGTGTCTTTTCCTTGCATAAACAGTCTCTTACACAAACTTTCGTAGACCATAGGTTTCCTATTAACCATAATACTAGGTGGCGACTTATAAACTTTATAATCATAATTTTATGATTAAATCCAAAACTTTTTCCTTTCCCAACACCACCTTTCAAGTAGCACAAAAAGAGGGTCATTTCGATGTCGCCTTACGACAGTGATAATGAAGAAAGTTAAAGTATTGTCAATAACTTGGTATCGATAATATAGGGGAAACTCTATCAAAGTTTTGATAGAAATAAATTTTTTTCTTTCACCTCTTTTAAAAAAAATATGACAAAATGATAGTATGATCAATAATAAAAGTTGAGGGTGTTATAGTCAATGAGTTCATCAATGTCTTTTCCAATGACTTACCTGGATTTTCTCTATTAAGGGAGATTGAAATTTGCATTGATTTAGTTCTAAGTATCAAACCAATATCATTGATACTGTAGAGAATGGTGTCAATATAGTTGAGTGAACTAAAAGATTAGCTGCAAGATTTGTTGAACAAAAAGTTCATCCAGCTAAGTGTGCCTTTTTGGGGAGCCCCAATATTGTTTGTTAAATACTTGTTCCCTCGTACAGATGGTTTGTTTGACCAATTGTATGGAGCTCTATTATCTTCTAAGATCGATCTTTGATCCGAGTATCATTAGTTGAGGATAAGGAAAGAGAATATTCCAAAAATAACTTTTAGAACTCGATATGATCATTATGAGTTCTTAGTGATGTATATTGGATTGATGAATGCGCTAGCAGCTTTTATGAACTTGATGAATATAATGTTCAGGCAATTTATAGATTGATTTGTGATAGTCTTTATCAATGATATTTTGGTGTATTTGAGGTCTAGAGAAAAGCATGACCAATACTTAAGGATGATGGTTCAAACTCTAAAAGATCATTAGTTGTGTGGCAAGTTCTCAAAGAGCAGGTTCTAGCTAGAAAGTGTGGCATTTCTTGGGTACGTAGTGTTAAGGAAGGGAATAGAAGTTGATCCTCAAGAGATTGAAGCAATCAAGCAGTGGCTTAGACTTACTTTAGTGATATAGACTAGAAGTTTCTTGGAGGTTTATATAGAACTTTTCTCATATTTCTGCACCACTAATCAAGTTAACACATAAGAATGTTAAGTTTCATTGTTCTAAAGCTTATGTTAAAAGGTTATTAGAGTTAACGTAGAGATTGACTATAGTGCCTATTTTAGTAGTACCATCTGGTTTTAGCGGTTACACAATGTGTTATGATGCCTTGAGAGTGGGGTTAAGATGTGTTCCGATGCAACATGGCAGGGTTATTATCTATGTTTCATCACAGCTGAATAAGTATGAGATCTTCATATATATATCACAAGGTTTGAAGTATATATTTTGGTAAAATGATCTAAATCTAAGGTAGAGGAGATGGATAGAGCTAATGAATGATTATGATATACCATACAGACCACCCAAACAGTAAAAATATAGTTACCGATGCTTTGAGCAAAAAATTATCTTAGAGCTTAACTTGTATTTTGAAGGTACGAAGATCAAAGAGTTGTATGTGTTAGTGGATGAAGGAGTCATATTTAACATCAATGAAGTTGGAGCAATGATTGCTCACTCTTAGATTAAGTTAAACTTGATCGATAAAATAAAAGCAGCTTAGAAGAGAGATGATTCGCTACTTGGGATCAGAGATGAGGTAATGCAGGGAAAAGTTGCATGTTTTATGATTGGTGGGGATGATGTGCTAGATATAGAAATAGATTTTATATACTTGATGTGGATAATTTAAGGAGAGAATTGATGACAGAGGCAGATTATATAGTTCCACAATACATCCGGTTTCACCAATATGTACAAGGATCTTAAGATGTGCTATTAGTGTAATAGGATGAAGGATAATATAGTAGATTTTGTTTCTATATGTTTGACCTATCAAAGGGTAAAGGCTAAAGGGTGAACACCAGAAACCTCCTAGATTGTTGCAACTATTATTAATTCCAAAATAGAAATGGGAAAGGATCACAATGGACTTTGTGATAGGATTTCCTAAGAGAGGAGGGTTATGACTTGATATGGGTGATTGTCGACAAGTTAACAAAATCAACCTATTTTCCACGAGTTAAGATTACTTATGAATATGTAAAGTTAGCAGAATTGTTCATTAGCGAGATTGTGCAACTACATAGAGTGGATGTCTCAATTGTTTCAGTTAGAAATCCACAGTTCATGTTGCGGTTTTAGGTGAAATTCCAAGAAGCTATAGGTACTAAGGTGAAATTGAGTAAGCTTTTTATCCTCAAATGGAAGGTTAGTTAGAAAGGACTATTTAGACTTTACATGATATGCTTAGAGCTTGTGTTATGAATTTTGAAGTTGGTTGGAGTAGGTTCCTATTATTAGTGGAATTTGTTTGCAACAACATTTATCAGGCTAGCATTAAGATGGTACCTTATGAGGCTTTGTATGGTCGAAAGTGTCGATTAATGGTTTGTTGATTTGAGGTTGATAAAAAAAGGCTAATGAGATCAAAATTGATTCAGATTACCTAGAGAAGATAGGGGTGATCAGAGAGAAGCTTCAAGCTACTTAGAGTAGGAAAAATAGTTATGTAGATAGGAGAAGGAATGACTTAGAAGTTTTTAATAAATAATTATATGTTTTTGAAGGTATCACCAACCAAGTAAGTATAGGTTTGGAAATAAAGACAAGTTAAGTCCTTGATTCATGGGACCATATAAGATTTTAGAGAAAGTTGTAGTTTCTTATAGGTTAGCACAACCACAAAAAATGTCAGTTATTCATTCAATATTCCATGTTTTGATGCTAAGAAATTATATGTTGGATCCATCTCATGTATTAGAAGTTCAACCAGTTGAATTGGTAGATGATGTGACTTATAAGATGAAATTGGAAGCTATAGTGGATCAATAAGTAAGGAAACTTCTATCAGAGGAAATATCTTCAATAAAAGTGAAGTGGTAAGGTCATTCACGTATGGAAGAGACATGGGAGCTTAAGGACAAATACGTGAGAAGTATCCTTATTGTTTTTGATAAATTTGGTAAGTGTTCAACTATTTATGTCAAGTTTCGAGGATGAAACTTTTATAAGGTGGGGAGAATGAAATATTTTGAAGGAAAAATAGAGATTTTAGTAGGAAAAGGTAATAATGCCCTTGGAGGAGTTGATTTTAGGCATAAATAAATGAGATATATTTTGGTAATTGCATGAGATTCATAAATATAAATAGAAAGAGAAAAACAGAAAAGGAGAAATCAGAATTTAGAGACAGAATCAAAAAAGAGGAAGGAGAAGAAAAAACAAGAGAGGGAAATAAAGAAAATTAGAAGAAATAAGTTACTAAGGTATGCATTATGCTTTGATATGTATAATTGTTGTTAGTAGTTAAGATTTTGAATTTGATAAGATTTAGGGTTTTGAGGTTTATGTTTTTGAGGTGTTAGTTGAAATTTGAACATTTAGCATTTTCGGAAAGACTAATGGATCGAGATTATGAAATCCTGATCAATCAGTCAACGGGTTGGCTTGCTTGGCTTCGGTCAACTAATAGGTCAATTTAGGTCAACGAATCAATAAGTTTCGATATGAAGGGTGAATATTTTTTTAAAAAAATTTGGTCAGTTTAGGAAATGTTTGAGATTGAATGAACGAATCCATTTCACATTTATAATTATATTTTAATCTATAATCTTAAAGTTTTAATCTTTGATGTTATTTATTTTGAGTTGTTTTGAGTATGTCTTCTTTTGTATTTAGATATTCCCAATATTTTACTTGCTGAGCGTTAATAAAATTTCCTTCAATATCTGCTTTTGTGTTCTTACTACCATTGAGTTAGGTGTGTAGATAATATTTCATATGCAAAAAAAAAAAATATAAATATTTGAATTGTTAATATGGAATGGATCATGATTCATGGTAATATTTATGATTTAATATCTCTTGTTTATGATAAAACATGATTAATTATTGAAATTAAATCCTTAGTGTGAGATATTATATATATTAGAATTGATTGCGCCTCATTTGATTAATTCTATGAATTGAGCCTTTAAGAAATGGTTATGTTTGTTTGATTACAACCTTATGGTATGACAATCAAAATACCCATGTTAATAGGATAGTGTTAATCTTTTTACACATCATAGTTCTAAATCTTAGTTAGTCAGAGGTGTCACCAACCCGTGGGGACTGATTATCCCAGTCTGGAGCATCTTGCTCACTGCATTGTGATTTTATGACGAGCCTTATCTTATGATATTTCTTGTAATGATATGTTTATGAAATTCTCTTGTAAAAGTATAAAGTCAAACTTGTATATATTCATCATTAATGTATTACCTTATAGGTGTATATTAAATGTTTATTTATTTATTAAGTTGTTGAATTAACCCTCTCATTATTTATTTTTCCAAGCTTATAGTTTTGTTAATAAGTCGTTTTTATTATACTTTTAGAACTTGCTCTTTTAATTGTAATTAATAGTTTTTTTTAATTATATCTAATCAGTGCTCCACATTTATTGAATTTGTATTAAGGTTTGTATTAAGATATTAATATATATTATTGAATGAATTATGATAATAAATATCGCATAAAACTATGATTAAGTTAATAAAAAAATATTTATAAGCATGTTCGGGTTTGTATGGGTAATGAACTTAGAGGGAGATTATGTCTATGTATTAGTTATGAATACAGGAATTGAGTTGTGACATATCATTTATTTTTTGTCATTAAATATGTTATTTTAAATAATCAAAATGATAAAATGACTTTTAGAATAATATAAATATGATTTTTTTATGTACACTCCAATAATAAAAAGTCATTTATAAAAGTTAATTATATTTTAATATATTTTATATTAATAAAATTATTTATTAATTATAGCCGGCTAATACAACTTCAGTTAAAAACCTTTGCATAAAAATATATCAAAGAAGCTTTTAGCAGTTTTTACTAATAGACAAGAATGACTCTTCATTATAAAAAAAAATATATATATATTTTTTGACTTTTCAATATTACATATAAAAAATAAAAATAAAAGACAGAAACCTTTTATCCTTTTCATTTGGCTTTATAAACGGCTTTCCTTCAAAAAGCACTGCTAATAAAAATCGCTATCCTGGTTTAATAAAAATCTTGACACAATAGAAGGGAAGGGATGTGGTGCACATCGCTTTTTTTTTCTCTGCTAAATTCTAAACCCGAGAAAAAAGAGTACTGTTACAGATAAGAAATGGTAAGCAGCAGAGCAAACTAAGAGGCCTATCAGTCTCTCAGAAGGAGGACAGGCTTTTATAGATTCTTCTGTGTTTGGAAGGGGGCAAGGGAGAAGAGATCAGATATATTTTACTAGGGTTTTGCTTGTCTTGCTCAACACCTATTTAAAAATATATTGGCTAAGTCAGTATTCCACGTGCTCCTGGGGACTCTCCCTCCCCCCCCTCTAAACTCTTGAATGCACTCAATTTATACTCTCTGACCACATGTTCCCTTCCATTTGTTTGCATCTATCTTCCCATCTCTCTCAAAAACACCAAAAACCAGTCAGGAAGCACTTAAAAAGTATCAAAAAACCAAGAAATCAAGAAAAGGATTTACTAGTACTATATTTTATCCAGGAATCATAAAGGTTTTTGCTTTGCAGTGACTGTAGTATTGTCATAGATGATGATGGATATCAAGGGAGGTAGGGTTGGTGTAGGTGAAGAAGATATGAGTGATGGTATGCAATGTAGTGACCATCCGTACAGAAACAACCCAGGTGGGATCTGTGCCTTTTGTCTTCAAGAAAAGCTTGGCAAGCTTGTTTCTTCTTCTTTTCCTTTACCTATACGTGGCTCCTCCTCCTCATCCTCTTCTCCTTCTTTTAGATCTGATATTGGTGTTGGTAGCTCTAGCAATGGAGGTGCAGGTACTTCGCTATCATTTGCTGTGCGTCCGACAACAACAAAATGTAGAAATGATGGTGGCAATAATAGTCACTATCAAGAATATTACACAAGGAGGGCCAGGATCCCTTTTCTTTTGGCTAAAAAGAAGAAGAAAATCATGGTATCATCATCATCAGATCGTGATATTGTTTTCAAGAGAAGCAAATCTACTACAACTCCCAGGAGAGGCCATTTCTTGAACTCTGCTACTGATGATGGTGAGGATTTCAGCCCAAGGAGAAGAGGGTTTTGGTCATTTCTCTATCTCTCTTCCTCCAAGTCTAGTACTTCAACTAGAAAAACAGAAAATATGTCTTCTTTAGCTGTAACTACACAACCACCACCACCACCAGCAGCAACAAATGGGTCCACGGTGAGGCCAAAAGAGAAGTGCTTAGGTTCTTCTTTGTCAAAGAAAGGTGACAATATTGTGGTGGTGGAGGATGATGATGATAGTCCTAACAGCCAAGCAACTGCCTCTGCCACCTCTCTCGATAGAAAGGTGTCAAGGTCTAGATCCGTCGGGTGTGGAAGCAGGAGCTTCTCCGGTGACTTCTTCGAGAGAATCTCAACTGGGTTTGGTGATTGCACTCTAAGAAGAGTGGAGTCCCAAAGGGAAGGCAAGCCCGTCACTGTTGGGACTTCTCACATGAAAGGGAGGGTGAGGTGTGGCGGTATCTTCGGTGGCTTTATCATAACCTCCTCGTCTTCCTCTTCATCATCATCCTATTGGGTTTCATCATCAGCTGAAGATATGAATGGGAAATCATCAGGAGCTGGCCCTCTTGCTCATGGCAGGAGCAGGAGCTGGGGTTGGGCTTTCGCTAGCCCAATGAGAGCTTTGGGCAGCAAACCTTCTTCAAAAGATGGGAAAAGAGACATCAATAGGAACACCACTCCAAACTTGTCTGGCATTCCTTCATTATTAGCTGTGAGAGGCTAAAGTAGAAGAGTTTAGGCTGCTGGTGCTACATTACACAGTACATTCTATCATGATCTTGTTTGTTTGATTCGTGCTCTTCTATCTTGCTCTGATCAGTTCTATCACTAGTTGTTATTATACTTTCTTTTTCCTTAAATTTTGTTGAAATTTATTGTTATATATGAAAATGATTTATCTTTTAGATAGTTGCATGTTAAGTCATGTATCCTATAGTGTCAAATTCCAAACCCAGGTGAGTCAACAGACTGCTTGGAGTTGGAGGAGACGAAAATATTTATGTGCAATATTTTTAGCAGTTGTCATTGAGTATTCTGTGATTCGCCAAGGTTTTGTGCTTCGTTTGTAGTTTTAATTTTCATGTATAATTAGTTTGTATTTTGTAAGGTGTAAGATCTGATGTACTTAGTGCTTGAGCTGTTGTTTTTTTAAAATATATTTTTAATAATTTAAATGTGCTAATATTAAAAAAAAAAAATCTAAATAGAGCACAAATGTTTATATACATATAAAAGCTAATATTGTCACTTGTGGACACATGCTTGGTGGTGCTGGGCACATTTCGAGGCCTATAATGCTTTCTTGGTGATAATCCTCTTAGGCCGTAGCCATATGAGATTTGTCAAGCCTTATCATTGTTTTTCTTATATTATTATTATTATTTATAAATATGTATCAGTTTATACATATTTTATTTAATTCTAGAAGTTTTAAAATTAACGATCAATAATTATTATATTAACAACCTAAAATTACGAGAAGAATAATTTATCTTAGATACAATTGGTCACTTTTACAATTGGTTCATTGTATAATCCTGTCTCACCACAAACTTAGGCATTAAATTTTTGGCAGTTCCTCTTTGACAGCTACTTGAACAACTGTACAAGACAGCAAGGTTCTCTTGTTGGCTACTGCTTGTACAGTTGTTCACAGGGACTTATCATAATATATTTTTCACCTTCAGGTTCGAAATTATTTTTTTACTAACGGTATCTTTCCTTGCCGTGTAAGGAGAGACCATTTCAATTCTGATTCCCAGAGATTTTCAATTCATGTCGTAATTGAATTGGATCATGGGTATTTTTAGTCGAGTGGATGGTATTATATATATATAGAGAGAGAGAGAGAGAGAGGGAGGGAGGTGAGGTGTGGTGTTTGTTTAGTATTGTGATCTTGTATGATTTTCGCATGAAAAAACATTAAAATAATACTAAACAATTAAGAGATAATATGTGATAAACTAAAAGATATGAAAATCAAGAACACATTGCCATTGCCAATCTAATAATGCTTGAATAATCTTGAGACCCTCTAGATGGAGATTATTTGATAGAATTCAATGAAATCTTCAAACACTTTGGGGGCACAAATCCAATTCCAGACCAAAAAAGAAAAAAGAAAAAAGTCTGGAAAATCCTGAAGGAGATGTATACAACAGTGTATGATGAAGTACACAATTGCAAAACGACAGGGGAAAAGGGATGCATGCACAGATATTGGCTCAGAACATTAATAAAAGTGGTCCCTCGATGCATGCACTTTTTTTAATCCCAAAAGCCTTGGATTTTTTTTCCCTTCTTCTGCAAGGTGCCCACAACAAGCTCATGGAGCGCTCGATTAGACTTTGAAGCGTTGGGAAAGGGCAAGACTTCTCGAGTTCCTGACGAATTTGTGCTTAAACAGGGAAATTCAGTTCTGTGCATTTTTAGGCCCCTCACGTGCTCTGCATCTCTGCTTCGAGGATAAGGACTCGAGAGAGAGAAAGAACAGAGAAGGGCCCATCCCAACAGTGCATCTTGAATTATGGCCAGTACCGATTGAGTGCAAAGTTGAGAGCTCTCGATTTCTTTTCTTTTTTCCTTCAATGAATTCGGTATAGAAAAAGGGACCACGTTTTTTTACTTCGGAAAGTTATATGTAAAACTCGAAGAAGGATGGTGTTTGAAAGGTTCGAGAACATCCGCATCGCCCAACAGGATGTTGTGCGGAGAAAAAGGCTTGGAGACAGGCCTGGAAGAGCAGCATTGAATCATTAATCCAGCAATAAGAAAAAGGTGTTCTATTATTGCTTTTCCTTCTTGGTTTGTCTGTGGGAAAACTGCTTTCGGTTAAAACAAAGGCTTGCCAGCTACCTCTTGAAGCAACTGAGATGCTTGATACCATCGATCATCACCCTTTTAAAAAAAATAATAATAATAATAATAGTTTAACATAACAATAAAATATTTTTATCATAGATAATTATTTATATTATTATTGAATTTAATTCAACAAGTTAATAAGAAAACTTGACTTGACCTGTTTAAAAACAACTTGACTGACTAATAAAAAAAATCAAATGATGAAATTAATAAGAAAATGATGAAACTGATTAGAGAAAACCCTCTCGACTCGACTATTCAACTAGCCCGAGTTTAAAATTAAATTACATGAGAGTTGTCTCGATATGATTTAATTGACTTGATCAGTTCAAAAATAACTCGTGAAACAATTAAAATAGTTCGAAAATTAAATTGAATGGGGAGAAAAGAGCTTCATTGATCATATAAGCAATGAAATTTCATAAAGAATTTTATTTATTTCATTATAGAAGATAATCAAGATTAAATTCTCTTTTTAAACTACAAAACATTACATTCTTAACATTACAACTAGTCCATTGACCTGTGCTATGCCGCAGGCCGAACTAATTTTTAAAAAACACAAAAAAAAAAAAAAAAACATTGAGAGCGTAGAGATTTTTATAAATGTTATTAAACCTAGGTAAGAAGATAAATCTTGAAATCTCTTGACTTGGATTCTTACCTAACACGAGTTTCTAATTAAACATATGAGAGCTAACTTGATGTGAATTGATTATTTAATACGTTTAAAAAAAACTTGGATGATCAGCAAAAGCATGGATCAACTTAAAATAAAAAATCAAGGAGAATTTTTTAAAAAAAGTATTGAGACGATGACAACATCACATGCAACTTGGTTCATAAACTAGTCGGGTTTAATATTTTTTTCTCTAAAAAATATTTAAGAGTGGAATTTAAAAAAAAAAAAAACAAGTAAATTGATTGTTTCAACCTATACTAAATCCGAATGAGTCTTCCAAACCCTAATTAATATTCTAAATTTGCAACTTGTGAAATTGAGAACCCGGGTTCAATTATAAATTTCAATTGTTAACTAATTTTGTAACATCCTCCATTTCGGGATAAGACGACAATCTCATATCAATAATAAAAAAAAAAAACACATAATAATTTTATATATATATATATATACATATATGTTCATGATACCGGAAGGTCCGAGGTTATTGACATGAATTTATTTACACTTCTAATAGCTCGCATCTCATAACTCAAATCCTGACCCAATCATCATGGGTTTTCAATTTCCACACTTATACCCACTTTTATCAACCACAATATTTACGATATGCCTTATATAACAAGATATCATTATGAATAGATAAAAATAAATAAGTATAATTACATCGGCATAAAGCATGATTATATGAACTACATGGTTACATTCATTCAGTCAAGTTTAAACATTAATTATACAAATTAAGTTATACAAACATTTTCATATTTACAAAATACAAGGGTATACTCCCTAGGAACTAGATTACAAGAAAGGGGCATAAGCTAGGACCTACTCTTGTCGTGCATGTGATAATCCTGAAACAAAATACATATTATTGAAAGGTGAATATTACAATAAATATGACAACATGAACATCTAACAATTTAACAAAGTAACATGTATTCATAGTTCATTTGCCTCTCCCTTCTAGTTTTCTTTTTTATTATTATTACAATCCCTTCCTTGTCCAACTATTATTAATTGTTCCCTCTGCCACTTTCAATCTTCATTATAGACTCTATAAGAGATTGAACATGATCATTTTTGCTTATCACATTACCGATACCAATATCACCGGTACCATCACCGTCACTCCATATGAGTCATTCCAAGGTGATCCTCTTATCCGGGATCCTAACATACACTAAATGTATGTTAGTCCATACATGGTGATCCCCTTACCCAGGATCCTAACATACATTAAATGTATGCTAGTCCAATTATGGCGATCCCCTTACCCGGGATCCTAACATACACTAAATATATGTTAGCCGATACATGGTGATCCCTTTACCCGGGATCCTAACATACACTAAATGTATGCTAGTTTACGCCTCAAATCGCACTTCTCATATTTCCCTTGTCAGTGATAATTTCATCATTTGGCAATTTACACAACTTTTCACCTTGAATACCCATACATTCAGAAATTCACATTTCATATTGGTAATATAAATAAATCATGGAAATTAACTAGGAAATATAGGTGCGATTCACCTACCTGAAATAGAAGCTCTATTCGTACTCCCCTGCTGCTGTTGTTATTGTTGCCCCACGCTTGTGGTCCCTCATGAAATTCACAGGTTTATCCCTTAAGTTCTTCTCACTCACGGATATGTTTTATTATAAACATATCAACAACCAATAAGTCTTTCTTTCAGTCATCATTTCTTTATACATATATTTGAACTATTTCTACTTAAAATCCGAACTGTTACTGTCTCGTTTTTGAACTGTCACTGTCTCATTTTTGAACTGTTACTGTCTCATTTTTTGAACTGTTACTGTCTCATTTTTAAAGTGTTACTGTCTAGACATTTGTGAAGTGTTACTGTCTCATTTTTGAACTATTACTGTCTAGACATTTTTGAACTGTTACTGTCTCATTTTTTGAACTGTTACTGTCTAGATATTTTTGAACTATCACTGTCTCATTTGGTGACCCATAACGGGAGTTTTATAACTCCAAATTGAGCAAGACCAATTTCATTAATTAGCCAACATTCAAAACTATAATTTCTATAAGGAATCTGATCCTAATTCTTTCATCCTCCTACCCGAAATCTCTTGAAAATCAAGAGACAAAACTGTCCAGATTCATCAGCCTTTTCATTTACACACAACACAAGAAGTTTTTTAATTTAGTAACTCATACTTTTTCCTCAATTTAAGTCTAAGAACTAAAATCTATAGTTTAACATCCAGGCATCAATTCAAAATCAACTTGAAATGACTCATAAAAAACAGGTTTAGAATACATTACCCGATACGCATCAAAGTTTTGATCCCTCTTTTTTTTTTTTTTTTTTAATGGCAGCCGGCCCTTCCCTCTTCTTTTCTTGTTAACCCCTTTCCCACCAGTGTTTTATTTTACCTACAACCCTTAATCTTGGATGGTTTGTAAAAATAAACATAAAACTCCCTCTTTTCTTTCTTTACGTTATCTCCAGATCTGTTTTTTTTCTTTTGTGACAAAAGAAGTACTTATGCTCTATAATTATTCTTATTTGCATTTAGGCCCCATCTTCTTTAAGTGTATTTGTTTTGCCCCCACTTCTTTCTAGTTTAGTTTATTTCCTTTAAATTTAATTCAGCCTTGATTTTTATTTTTTTTCTCGGGATTTACAAATTTAATGCTAAATAATGAAATTGAAAAAAAAAATCCAAATAAAAAATTTAACAAAAGCCAGAAAAAAATGAGTATTAAATATGAAAGGAGAAAAAATGAAGGTGTAAAATCGAAAAAAGAGAAAAAATTCAAAAACTATCTTAAATAGAAAAGGAACTTAAAAGAATAAGGACCAAATATGATAGACAAAAAAAATATAAAGGAGGATGCAATTGAAAACAAAAAAAAAAATCAAGAAATGAATAAAAATAAAACAAATAGAAAAAAAAAACAAGGGACAAAATCAAAAGAAAAATAACTTGAATGACTTATATGAAAATTATGGAGGGCTAGGCACAAATATCCAGACAAAAAGAGAAAAAAAAGAAAAAAAAATAAGAAAATGATGTCGAGGACGCATCGGAGGTCTGACAACAACACTTCACACGGGGCGGAAGATTAGGCTAAGAGCAATTGAATGACGTGGCATAATCAAATTTTTTACCACCAAAATCAACAGCACGCACAGCCTAAAGGCAACGGAGTGATTGATGTGGTCAATGCAATCAACAACCTTTTTCTTCTTTTTTAATACAACTTTGCCCTCAAGACCCAAATATTATAACAAAAAAAAAAATACAAAGCAGTTACGAATTAACCCCTTAAACCAAGCTTTTTAAAATTTAAATCCAAAGGTAATAGAGTAGTTATGTTGTAATAAGAAAAACGAAATACCAGAAAAGATACTTGACTAAAGTTAAATGATTTTTTGCTTATAAGAGTAACAAGGTCATTTACTATTCAAAAGCATAATTAAAAGACAAAGACAGTTCTGAACATTTTTCAAATGCAAATAAACCAAAGGAAAATACCATTTTATCTCTAAAAAGACAATAGTTTTAGATTTTTTTTTCAAGAGCAAAATCATCATTTTACTATTACAATTCACAATAAATAAAGATATATATATACAATGATTTCCCTATATATTTTAGCTTTTATCTTTAATAATGCATTCAAAGAAATAAGTTAACTTGTCAACCATAATCATCATTTTATCCTATCATGTAAGAAACCAAGCAAGGTTTTGTTTTGTTTGTTGTATTAGGTTTTCACAATAAGGTTCATATAGCCCTCATTAGGCTTTAACAATTGTCTTGTGCCGGATATAAATTAATGAATGATTTTCTTATTTGATATTTTTATATGATAATTAAAAAAAAAAACTAATTTTTCTTAAGAAGTTATTGTGCAACAAGACTTAAAAGATATTTATTGTAATAGTGTAATTATGAATTTTCCCTTGAAAAAAAATAAAACCATTGAATTAGATGATTAATACTTAAAAGTGCATTTTTATCAAGGTTTTATATCATCATTTTGCACTTGAAATATCAATAACTCCTTAACAAGAGCATGTTTTATAATATTATGTCTTATACTATAAGATACCTTTAATTTATGGTAAATATTCATCTTAAATGCAGGCCTATCACATAAATGAAATGATTGATTGATGAATTTAATTACTAAAATTGAGAAGATAAAAAGAGGGTTAAGCTTAGAAAATAAATGATGGTTCTGTCCAAACTGGAACACCATTCGATTATTGGATCATAACTGGAGTTGTAGAACTTGGATTTAGGTTTGCTATATATGGATGGAAAGCTAAGCCATAGGCCTAAAACTTTCATGGAAGTCTAAGATTCAAAAATGCCATTTTCAGGCTCAAATTGTAGCAACAATGGAGAAGTCCAAATTTATCTTGCAGCCTAGACACTATTCAGTGTTTAGCTCATATCTCGAGTTCTAGAAGTCCAAATGCACCGATTCTTTTTCTATTGGAAAGCTGAGACAATTTTCTAGAACTTTTATGTGAAAATATGTTCAAATTCTGACGTTAGCAATGACGCTTTGTTCAGACAAGAAGATAAAGATCATCAAGTCAAGATGTGGCCACCCAGTCAACAATTAGTCATCAAATCAATAGTTTTAAATTTTGGCCTATAAAATGAGGCATTTGCCATGCATTTAGACATCTTAGTTTTCAGATCAAGATCATGCTCTTTTTCTTTGTATTTTATAATGTTCAAGTTTTATTCCATGTTATATTTTTCTTAATCTCTTGTTTATGCTTTTCATTTCCTTTACTATACTTATGTTCTTATGTTGTTTATTTATGTTTATCTTCTTCATTATGTTTAGCTAAGTTTATTATATCAAGGTTAAAAGGTTTCACTAATAGTGTTAGGATAAGTATAATATAAACTCAATATGGACTTCAATGCTTATATCCTAAACAACTTGCTATTAACATATCTTATCATTTTTATCTTATTAATTCTTAATACCATACTTGTTAAATGGTTAATCTAGATATGTGTTGTATAACATTTTGGTACAAGAAATGCTTAGCACTTTCATAGCCAATCGTATGGTATAACCTACATTATGCTATGAAAGGAACTTGATTTGTTGTTAACATAAGTTAGCATCATAAATTACTGACAATATTTAAAAGTTTGATGTTACTTAAATAAGATAATTAATATGATCATGTTCATAATTTATAATGAGTTATTAATGAAAAATCATCCCATTAGAACCTCTTTTGTGTTTGGTTTCCAGTTGAGTAATAAAAAGAGTTTATATTACACTTATTTGAAATATCATTAATAGATCATCTAACCTTGACAATTATTTTTATCATTGTTTAATCTTTACATTAATCTTACATCTCAAAGTCCTCTTTAACACATCATCACCATCATCATCATCGTTGTTGTTGTTGTTTATAATTTATATAATTAATCTCTTTGTGGTTCGACCTTAGTCTTACTAGGTTATTTATTACTTCGACACTCCTGCACTTGAGAGAAGACATCAACTCTTTAATCGTGTAATAGACATTGGGGGATGCTATCTTTTCAGTATGACATAATTGTTTTTAATATATTGTACGGGGTTAGATTTGTCATTTTTTTTTTTTCAAAAATTTATCCTTATAATAAATAAAAAAATATTGTCTTTCACTCTAGGTTGCTTTAGTCCTTATATTTTTTTTTTCAAAATAGTGTAATTACTTTGATGTTCTTAGAGACAAAAATAATATAACTCTTTCATAAGGGTTTTTTTTAGTAATTTTACATGGAT
Organism: Populus alba; assembly: GCF_005239225.2. Taxonomy (NCBI): domain Eukaryota; kingdom Viridiplantae; phylum Streptophyta; class Magnoliopsida; order Malpighiales; family Salicaceae; genus Populus; species Populus alba. The sequence continues at coordinate 18,200,766 of NC_133291.1, forward strand.
TTTATTGTAAATTTGAAGGTTGCTCAAGGGTATTATTGTAATTGTCATATATTAAATATCACGTTCAGTGGCACATGTGGGGTCGTCCAGCCACCAAACACCAGCTTTCAGGATGGTGTTTGGAAGAACTCGGCACTTGTTACATGATGATGAGCATGTGTAATAAAAGGGTCTCTAATTTGGTGCCGATGACCATTTCTTTCTTTTTCTTCTTTCATTTCTTTTCCTTGAAATTTACATTAGCCCCTTCAATTTGTTTTCCTTCATATTTGATCTCTATCATTTTAATTACTATTTTTATTTTATTTTATAGTAAGTTATAACATTACAATTTTTTTTTAAATTTCACCCCATCATTTTTTAATATATAAATAATATATTAAATTACAAATGTTTTTCAATTTCACTCTTATCATTTTTTAATATATAAATAATCTATTAATTTACAAATTCTTTTCAATTTCACAACCCTATGCTTTTTTAATCTTTTAAATTTGATTCTAATTATTTTAATTGTTATTTTATTTAAGATCTTTTTTAAAATTATTTTTTTTCAAATTTCATCGTCCTTGTTTTTTTTTTTTTCTATCAAATTATATCCTTATTCTTTTTGTTGCTATTTTTTAAAAAAACTTTAGCAAGTTTTTTTATTAATATTTTTTCATTGTTTTTATCTTTCAAATTAAATTAATTAAAAATTAAGCTTCTTTATTGAACTCGGATCTAAGATTTTACGGGTTGTAAGTTTTAGCAATTAGACTGAGTTTAAGAGGTGTAGTCGGGTTTGCTTATTTTTTTCCTTTTTATTAAGCTAATATTTCTTATTTTTATCCTTTTTTGTTTTGTTTTGTTTTGTTTGGACTTGGTTAGTCTCTCATATTCTTTTTCAATTTCACCCCTATTATTTTTTAATATATAAATAATCTATCAATTTACAAATATTTTTCAATTTCACCCTTGTGCTTTTTTTAATCTTCTAAATTTGGTTTTCATTCTTTTAATTATTATTTATTTTTTTGTTATCATTTTTAATTTATTTTTCAAGTTTCATCCTCCTTGAGCTTTTTCAATCAAATTTTATCTCCTTTTTTTGGTTGCTATTTATATTTTGTTTTGCAAGTTTTTTTATTAATATTTTTTCATCAATTTTATTTTTCAAAATTAAATTAGTTGAGAATTAAGCTATTTGATTGAACTCATGTCTAGAATTTCACAAACAAGTTTTGGAGATCAAAACAGATTTAGGTGATTCCCCCTAGTTCACTTGTTTTCTTTTTCTTTGTTTTTAAGCTAATGTTTTCTTATTTTTATCCTTTTTGTTCGGTTTTGTTTTGTTATTTTTTGTGATTTGTTTTTTATTGAGTTAGGCTCCTATAATGTTTTTATATTTCACCCATCATTGTTTAATATATAAATGATCTATCAATTTACAAATATTTTTCAATTTCACCTCTATGATTTTATAATCAATCATATTTGATCACTATTCTTTTAATTACTATTTATTTTGTTTGATATTATTTTTAAAATTATTTTATTTTATTTTATTCTCCTTGGGTTTTTTTCCATCAAATTTTATTCACATTCTTTTTGTTGTTGTTTTTTGATTTTTTATTTTTTTCACAAGTTTTGAGTTTTAGATATTAGACTACATTCAGGAGGTTTATCATAATTTGCTTGTTTTTTTATTTTTATTTTCCTTTTTTTCCATTATTTTTTATGATTTGCCTTCTATTGGGTTAGGCTCAGGTTCATAACTAGAATCATTAGTTTAGAAAATAAACATGAGTTCACTTTTGTTTTTTTCTTTTTTAAAATTAGTTAATTTTAATTTCATCATTCAAACTTTTTCCTCTATTTTTATTTATGTGAGATCATGGTCATGTGATTTTTGAGTTCACCTGATTTAATAGAGATTTTTTTTTTGTTTTTCTAAATTACTTTTATTTTAAGCTTCACCCCTACAAAGAAAATCATGGTAATAAATCATGCCCAGCCCATAACGAAGCATAAGCAACAAATCTAATAAATATAATAAAAGGAAACCTTTTTCACTGCAAAAATGACATAATTGAAACTTTTCAAATTTTTTACAGTAGTGATGGCAAATCTGTAATCTTTTTTTTTTTTTTGTTTTTTTTAGAAAAACAATTTCTTAGATTTTTTTTTCCTTTTTCTCTTTATACTTGATATATTTATCACTTTACACTTGACTTATTTATCCCTTTTTTTTCTTATCTTCAATTTTTTGAAATAATCATTTTAGTTTTTCCCCTTTTTTTCTTTATATTTTTGTTCTTGTAATTTTTTCTTTGTTTTTTGTTACAATTTTTTTCTTGAAAAAATATTATACAAAAATAAAAGTAAATATTGTTTCTCTATAGCAATTGCGATATTGTTCTATTTGTTTTACTACATTAAAAATCAATTTGAGATCTTACACGTCTTTATTAATGTACATAATCTTTTATTTATTTTATTATATATAAGTATTAACTTTTGATTCACAATTATATTTTTTACTCAATGTCAAAAAACATATTAATAATACCTAGACATTCATTCTTCTGTGTTAGAAAAAAAAAACTCGCAATGAGGCAAGTCGAATGAAAGTGTTAATACTTATTTATTTTTTTATTGGTACAAATGGTTCTTAATTTATTTAATTAAAAATATGTATAGGTGTTTTGCTTTATAAATATGATTTTTTTATATAAAAAAAGGGGTTGGAAATGCCTTTATTTATTTATTTATCATAATTAAAAATAATTATCTAACCCACAATGAAACGTGTGTCAAAGAACAAGTAGGCTACTAAAGGTTGTTTGATATTGTGCTATTTTTTTTTCAAAGTGCCTTTTAAATTGTTTTCTAATTGAAAAATATCAAAATAATATTTTTATTATTTGTTTTTAATAATTTTGATGTGTTTACATCATATCCTTTTCTTTATTCAAGAGGGAATAATCATATCTCCCTAAAATTATCACTTGAGAAGAAAGGTCATTGTAATTATGTCTCCCTGAAATCATCACACTTGAGAAGCTTGTGTTGTCTCCAACCTTTGATGATGTTTTCAATTATTAGGGTCTGTTATTCTTTGTCTTGGGAAAATTGAATGATTCACAATTAATTATGCCTCCTTGAAAATTAATTATTTAGGGTCAATTAATTTGCATATCTAGTTAAATTATAAGACCTAAGTCTATAATTTCACAGGTTGTGAATTTTAAATATTAGACTAGATTTAAAAAGTTTACTAAGATTTGCTTGTATTTTATCTTCTTTTTTTTATGTTTTGTTTTGTTATTTTTTTGCACTTTGCTTTCAAGTTAGCCTCTTATAATCTTTTTCAATTTCACCCCTACTATTTTTTAATATATAAATAATTTATCAATTTACAATTTTTTTCAATTTCACAACTGTGATTTTTTTAATCTTTTAAATTTGGTTCTTATTCTTTTAATTGTTATTTATTTTTTTGTTATCATTTTTTTTTTATTTCATCCCCCTTTAGTTTTTTCAATCAAATTTTATCTCTATTTTTTTATTGCTATTTTTTTTTCTTTTGCAAGTTTTTTTTATTAATATTTTTTCACAAATTTCATCTTTCAAAATTAAATTAGATAAGAATTAAGTTTCTTAATTAAACTCAAGTTTAGGATTTCATGGGTTACAAGTTTTGGAGATCAGAAACAGATTTAGGTGATTCCTCCTAGTTCACTTGTTTTCTTTTTCCTTTTGTTTTAAGCTAATGTTTTCTTATCTTTATCCTTTTTTTGTTTGGTTTTGTTTTGTTATTTTTTGTGATTTGCTTTTTATTAGGTTAGCCTCCTATAATTTTATAATTTCACCCCTACTATTTTTTAATATATACATAATCTATCAATTTACAAATATTTTTCAATTTAACCCCTATGATTTTATAATCTTTCATATTTGGTCACTATTATTTTAATTGCTATTTATTTTATTTGGTATCATTTTTTAAAAAAGAATTTTATTTCATTCTCATTGGGTTTTTTTTCTATCAAATTTTATCCATATTCTTTTTATTGCTGTTTTTTTATTTTTATTTTTACTTTTGCAAGTTTTTTTTATGAATACTTTTTTCAACATTTCATCCTTCAAAATTAATTTGGTTGAGAATTAAACTTCTTGATTGAACTCAAACTTAAGATTTCACGAGTTATGAGTTTTAGAGATTAGACCAGATTCGAGAGGTTTGCCCTGGTATGCTTTTTTTTTTTTTTTTTCCTTTTTTAAAGCAAGTGTATTCTTATTTTTTATCCTTTTTTTGGAGTTTTTTTTTGTTATTTTTTATGGTTAGCCTTCTATTAAGCTAGGCTTAGGTTCATAACTGGGATCCCTAGTTTCAAAAGTTAATGTGAGTTCACTTTAAAAAAAAAAAAATTAGTTAATTTTAATTTTACCCTTCAAACTTTTTTTCTCTATTTTCTTTTTGTGAGATTATTTCAATCTTGTATCCATGGTCACGTGGTTTTCAAGTTCACCCGATTTAATAGAGATTTTTTTTTGTTTTTCTAAATTATTTTTTTTTACAGTTTACACCCTACAAAGAAAATCTTGGTAAAAAATCTTGTTCGGCTTGTAGCAAAGTGCGAGCAACAAATCTAGTACATATACTAAAAGAAAACCCTTTTTGATTGTACAAATTATATAATGGAAACATTTTCCAATTTTTTTATTATTGTGGTGGCAAATCTAGTACATATACTAAAAGAAAAAATTTCTTAGGTTTTTCTTCCTTTTTCTCTTTATACTTGGCATATTTATCATGTTACACTTGACTTATTTATCCTTTTTTTTTTTTTCTTATCTTCAATTTTTTAGTTTTTCCCCCTTCTTTTTCTTTATATTTTTTTTTCTTTACATTTGGAATATTTATTACTCAACACTTTACTTATTTGTTTCATATTTTTTGTTCTAATCTTGGTTCTTTTGTAATTTTGTTCTTGTAATTTTTCCTCTCTTTTTTTTTTTAAAAAAATTATTATGCAAAACTAAAAGTAAATATTATTTCTCTATAGCAATTGCAATATTGTTCTATTTGTTTACTACATTAAAAAATCAATTTGAGATCTTACATGTCTTTATTAATGCATATAATCTTTTCTTTATGTTATTATATATAAGCATAAGCTTTTGATTCACAATTATATTTTTTTACCCAATATAAAAAAACATGTTAATAACACTTAGACATTCATTCTTCTGCGTTAGAAAAAAATATATACTCGCAACGAGGTGAGTCGAATAAAAGCATTAACACTTATTTATTTTTTTACTAGTACAAATGGTTCTTGATTTATTTAATTAAAAACATGTATAGGCGTTTTGTTTTATAATTATGATTTTTTATAAGAAAAAAACATGTTGGAAAAGCCTGTATATTTGTTTTTGTCATGAAAACAATTATCCAACTCGTGGTGAAGAGCGTGTCAAATAGCTAATAGGTTATTAAAGGTTGTTTGATATTGTGATAATTTTGTTTTTTAAAATGTTTTTTAAATTATTTTTCAATTAAAAATATCAAAATAATATTTTTTTTAGTTATTTTTCAATGATTATGATATGTTGATGTTGGGTCGTTTTCTTTGTTCTAGAGGTGATAATCATGTCTCCCCAAAATTATCACCTGAGAAGAAAGGTCATTGTACTCATGTCTCCCTGAAATCATCACACTTGAGAACAAGATTCAATGAACCTTGTGTTGTCTCCAAGCTTTGATGATGTTTCCAATTATTTATGGTCTATTGTTCTTCGCCTTAAAAAAAATTGAAGGATTCTTGCATCTGCCATTAAATATTTAGGATCAACACAAATGCTCGACGGAAGCAAATGGTGCACGATTGCCTCATTCCATCCATACTTCAAGTTTTAAATGATGTTTTGTAGTAAATTAACTACAAATATAGAGTTAGATTCAGAAGGACACAAATGATTTGCAGACTTGGATTAAAACAGATCAGTTTGATTAACTCATTGATGCTGTGGAGAAGTGTCTCGAAACAAGGAGTCGAGCTACTGTGCCCTAACCCTATGTATGGCTCTACAACATTTCCCATAGTTATGCCTGATAAATCTTAGCGCAGGCATGTAGCATCCAATAAATATATTAAAATAATATTTTTTTTTATTTTTAAAAAATTATTTTTAATATCAATACATAAAAAATAATTTAAAACTATTAATTTTAAAAAATTAAAAATATTTTTAAAATACAAAAACAAAACTAGATATAATTGTATCAGACACCCATGCAGAGGAGGCCTCAGAATCTTCTTGGGTCATAAAACTCCTTCCCCTTCCAGGGCTCGCCGTTACAGCAGCACTGATCGGTGGAGCAGCCGCTGCCCTCAGAACACAAATCAAGACGAGAAATTCTTATCCAATCAAATCAAACTATGCTTGAGAATGTAGTTGGAAGTAATTTTCAACGTGAATTAAAAAAAAATTAAATTAATGACTATTTTTTAAATTGAGTTTTTTTATATCAAAATCATAATTATAAGACTGGTTCAAGACATGCATCATAAATTAACTCTATTTTTTTTTATGAAAAAGATGTTTTAGTTCTTTTTTAAAAAAAAATAAAAAACTCAAACTGCAATTTTTTTAGATCAGAAGAATAAAAATTTTATTTGGAACGAAACTCATCTGTGCTAGACTTTGGATTGCAAATTAAGTCATATAATAAAAATTATTTAATATCAAAATTATTAAAAAAAACTAATAAATCATTAATTTCATAATTTTTTAAATAAAAATTATTTTAAAAAACACCAAAAGCTCAACAACAATTAATACCTGAATCTTTAAAATAACAAAGTAAAACATCTTAAATAATTGATCCAAAGCAAAGCTTTACTAATGCCAAACAATTACAAGATCACAATTAAATTCCATTATGTAGTTTTAAAGTTTATGACACAAGGAGTTCAATTAAATATGATGATATAATTTTTCAAAAAAAAGAATTAGTATCATCTAGATTATTGGCATGCATTAAGTAGTGGGTTAAATATTTTTTTAATATAAAGATTGATTTAATGTAACTCAGTCAATTTGACGGATAAAAAAACAACCTGGACGACATCTGGAAATATAGTTGACTCAAATTTAAGATGATATATATATAGGTTAACTTGGGTTGACCCAAATAATTTAATATATTATTATCTTTATATATATATATATATATAAAGATAATAATATATTAAATTATTTGGGTCAACCCAAGTTAACCTGTCAATCTGCATGTTAGGTTATGAGATCATGATAACTCCATAAAAAACAAATCAAAACAGATTATGAAACTCAATTTCCAATAAATTTAAAGTTGGAGGCTGGAAATGAAAAAAATCGATTAAAAAATATCCTAAGTTAATCTAGATTAACCTACAAAACTATAATCCAGGTTATGAGACTAAGATAATATAATAGAAAAAGAATTAAAATAAATTATGAAATTCAATCCCTAATAAATCTAATGTTGAAGGAAATAATTAAAATTAGAAAAGGATATAAAAAATAATTTATATTAAAACTTGTCAAACTTGTGATCTAAGTTATGAAAAAGGAATAACCTCATAAAAAGCAAACTGAAATAAATCACGAATCTTAATTCTCAATTAATTCAATGTTGAAAAATAAAATGAAATGAAAGGCCAATTAGAAAAAAGAACAAAAAAACTTAGTCAATTGGTTAAACCCGTAGTTCGAGTCATTTGATTAGAATTACCTTATAAAAAATAAATTAAAACAAATTATGAAGTTCAATTCCTAACAAATCTAATATTAAATAATAAAATAAAAATAAAAAAAAAATTAAAAAAAAATATTATTTAAGTGAATAATATCTGGTGAGGAAGGTTGCAGTAAAATCTTATCTTTTTAGTTTTTTTTTTTTTTTTTCAATCAAAATAGATAGACTTCCTGCCATAACTCGGTGGCTCTTGTTGCGAGCACTGAAATGCAAAGTCCCAGCAAGTAGACTGATGCGAGGAGCAGCTATACTGATGTCTAGCCGACATAAACACAAGAAGAGACTGAAGTTAGAGCTACCGAACCTAGTTCGAAAGACCAAGGCACGGGAGAACTACTCTTACACATGTATATTTCAGGATGCATTCTACATGTTTTTTTTTTTTTTTTTTTTTTTTTTTTTAAGATCATAGATTTTAAACCTAATCTGGACAGATTTTAGATAAGTTTCAGGTAACATATTAGATTAATATTAGATCATAATTTTTAAATCCGATCTATATTAATTCTAAACAAATCATAAATCATAAATTAAATAAATTAATTCTAATTTTTCGAGATCTCGATGATCCAATAGCATAATCAAAGGTCATGGTCGAGAATGAGTTTAATAACATTAATAATACGAGCTCAATTAAGAGCAACGCAAAGAGATATGTAACAGATAATTAAGAGGAACAAAATCAAAGAAATGATTCTTAGCCCAACAACAATAATTAGTAGATTGCCTCAAATAAATCCACTAGTACCCAGACATAATCTTCAAACGAGGCAAAAAAAAAAGTGGGGTTTTCACCAAAACTTCACGACTCATTTCAAATTATTCAGCGAGATTCAATCATCTCAGAAAAATCGAAAATTGATTTATTCTTTATATATACACATATAATCAAATCTTCACCATGTACCTAAGTTTAAGCTTATCATATCCTTGCATAATATCCATAATTTCTATAATGTCATTTCGTCAGTTTGTTTCTATTCATAGACATAATTATATTTTTTAAGATTGAAAATTAGATAAATAGTTCATGTTAAGGTACAGGCCGAACCAAATTTTTTTCAACGCTTAAAAAGGATATTCAAGCAACGATAATAAAAAACAAACTGGGTTAAATATACTAAAATATGATTTGAGATATGAGATCAAAACAACCTGCGGAAAAGGAAAGCAAAAGAAAATTATAAATAAAATTCAAGACCTAATAATCTAATGTCAAAGATGAAAATAAAAAAAAAAGTAAAAAAATATAACGTTAAAGAAGAATACTCGAGTCGACTCAGGCTAACTTGACAAAGCCACAACCCATGATATGAGATCAAATTAAAAAAAAAAAAAGATTTTTTTGTAAAAGAACCTAGTAAAAAAAAAAAATCAAAGTTCAATAAAAAAACATAAAATAAAAACCTGAGTTTACTAACCCGCTCTTGGAAGAACCAAACAGAAAGAAAAGTGAAAAAAATAATAAAGCTCGGGCTAATAATTTAATGCAAAATGATGAAACTGAAAAGAACTTATAAAATCGAGGAAAAAAAAACTTTGCCAACTTGAGTTGACTTGATTAACCTACCTTTCACGACATAAGATCATGATAAAAAAACAAATTAGATTTTCAAAAAAAGAATCTAACAAAAAAGACCGAAGTTAAATAAAATAAATATTGAAAAAAAAATGCAAACTAATTTGGGTTAGCTTAACCAACCTGCTCTTGAAATAACAAAAAAAAATAAGAGAAGCAGAAAAATAACAAAGGTCAAGGATAAACAATATAATGCAAAATGATGAAAATTAAAAAAAAAAAAAGTCATCGAAAATTGAGAAAAAAAACCGAGTCTACCTAGGTTAACTTGATCAACTTTCCACTTGCAACATGGCATCAGGATAAAAAAAAAAAAATAGACTTCAAAAAAAAAAAACCTAGTAAAAAATACCAAAGTTAAATAAAAAAAATTGAGTAAGGAAATGCAAGCTAACTCAGGTTAACTTAAGCTAACTCTCACTTAGGATAACCCGACAGAAATAAAAGTGATAAAATCACATAGCTCAAGACTCAATAATTTAACATTAAATGATGAAATTGTAAAAAAATCAATTGATTAAAACGATTGAGGAAAAAATATCTAAGTCAGCCATGTTTAACTTGACTAGTTTATTACCCTAGATATGAGATCGGGATGAAGTAAAAAATAAAAAAGTGGAAAAAACAATAAAGCTAAGGGCTTAATTATCAAATGTCAAGTTATGAATTTGAAACAAAAAATAATAATTTTTAATAAAGGATTGCCATGTTGGAAGACAATCACGAAAAAATAACAAAGTAAAATATCCAACTTTAAAAAAATTTAAAACTCAAACAATACAAACCAAAAATGATTTAAACAAAAGGAAAGAAAATAGTCAGGGGTTAAATTGAAAAAAAAAACTAAGAAAATGATGAAAAAAAGTAATTGAAAAAAATAAAAACCAAAACTTGATAAAAAATTAAATGAAATTAAATATTGAGGAATAAAATTAAATAAAAAAGATATTATTTTTGGTTTTTGATTTTAAAATCATAAGTTAAAAAATCAAATAAAATTAAATATTGAGGAATTAAATGCCATCATAGATGCTGTAATTTAGTAACTGAAAAAAACCTCACACACCACCTGAAAAACAAAAAAGCTATCATGCGTTGCATTCATCATCAACAGTTTTTTTTAATAATATTTAATAATATAAAATTACCATACAACACCTAACCAAATTAAAACTAAAAACAAAACCTTGAAATTAATCTTATCTTTTACGGATTCCAATGTAGTTTTGCAATTTCACTTTTTTTTTTTTAATGGAGAAGACAAAACCTTCTTGTGCATGTTATTCCATAGTTTAACTTTGTAAATTTTTTTTGAAAAGACTAAAAAACCCCTCTATAAAAGCTTAATATTTTTTACATTTAAAGGTAAAACAATCATTTAAAGACTTGCGACACTGTACAACAAACTGAGCTATTCACCCTTCCATTTTCCTAGTTATTTGAAGAACCCTAAAGTAGTTCCCAATCTAAGTTGAATCCAAAACGAACCAGGCTACATGAAGGAATTACAGTGGCCAAATGAGAACACAGAATTGCACCATCAACTTTTCAAGGCTACTCTTACGTTGAGGAGTTATCCTTGTTCTCATGCTCGTAGCAAGCAACTGCGAATACAACAAAAGCTGAATACATGTTATATTAGGTCAAAAATGTTGCTCCTGAGTATGAGAGCACACCAAAGAGAATGGGAGCAAGCACAGTCATTAGAACCGCCGGATATCTTTTGGTGGCTTGAAGTTGAGAGGATGAGTTTCTGGAGTGGCATCTTCATCTTCCTTCCACATTTTTATTGTCTTGTCAGCTTCACATGTAACAAGCCTCGAACCGGTCAGGTCGTAGGAGAGAGCATATATACCGGCTTCACTATCCAATGAACCTGGGGCAAAATAGATATCGGTATAAACTTCTTTCCCGTTCCTGACACTACCAAATCTATCAGAAAAGGTAGTGGGAAACATACCAGGCTGCACAATTGTCTGTGCTTGCTGGAAATTATGTCCACTCTTCCAATCCCAGAACCATAAGCTCCCATTGTCACCTAGAACAGTGTTTTGGACAAATGAGTATAGAACTTGGCAAATATCCCAGACTGCCAACTTCTTTTGAATGCAGAGACGAGTGAGGAAGTAGATGTTCCTCCTATTCACCCATAAAAAAGAAACAAACCAAAACTTGGTGATACGTTCATAGTTGTGTGAGAGGATATCAAGGGTCCAAAACCAAATATTAACAATCTCGGGACTGGGACAAGATTTCAGGCATTAGACATGGATTATGACTGGTGATCGCTGTCTAGTTAGGAACTGCCACATGTTATGACTTCAGAAAGCAGATCAGTATAGCTTGGACTATGATTAAAAAGTACACAGAAGCGCACCTCCTGTAGCCATAACACCATCTTCATTGACAGCCATCGCATTAATGATGGTTTTCTGCTGAGAGCTGCTCCAAGTAGTAAGAGGTCAGGTTATTAGACATACTATGCTGACAGAATATGCAAAGATGTCAGATGCATGCAATGAATAATCAAATCATTCTTAATAGCAAAATGAAATTACACAGTGCCCTTGTCTTAGAACTAGTTTTGAAAGTAACTCTATCCAGTCCCTAAAAGAAAGGGATTCATTCAGATGTTAACAACCTGGGTTACCAATCTTACCACAGGATGTTAACAACCAACGAGGCTAAAATACATAAAGAGTTAAGCAATCATATAGGATAAAAATTTCAAAACCATTTCCCGTTCACCCATAATGACCAATAAAGATAAATATTACAAGGGCAATAGATTTCCTTATGCTCTTACGAATTCATAATTCATTACCAAGCTTAAGACAGCATAAGCAATCACAGTCATCTAACAGAATCTCGGTCATCAAAATACACAGGCAGACAAAAACAATAAGAAATACATGTATGTACAACATGCGGATGACAGTAGAGTTTAAGCAACTAGATATTGTGTTTGAGAACTTACAGCATGTTGTGTAAAAATTCTCCTTTTGGAAGACTGAATTTCTTAATGTTGTCAGCTGATGCAGAAGCAAAGCAATGCCTGCAGCAAAAAAAAAGATTATATATATATATATATATGAACTATGCTGTATCATTAACAGGCATTAACACGTAATATCAGTGGCAGGAAATTTACTCTGTCGGATGCAGTGCCATGGCTCGCACAGATTTCTTGTGATGTGTAAGAGTTAACATGGTCTTACCTGCAAGCCAGAAACACCATCATTCTAAACTCACAAAAATCTATAGAATGAAAAAATTATAAGGGAAATCCAATCCTCACGAGAAATGTAACTTACCATATCTAAGGTCCCAGAACTTAATAGTTGAGTCATGGGAACCGGTAACCACTTGAGGATCCTGGAAACAGAAAGAAGCACATTTAACCAATGATATTAAAGACACAAAAAGGGAGCTTAAATAATGAAAGCAACAATTAATTTCCCTCTATTTTGACTAGCATTTATCAAACTAAAATATCATTTGAAAATTTAAAGCATGAGGTAGCAACAGTAATCAAGAGAAAAATGTAATATGAAACAAGAAATAATGGGAAAAATCACACACCGTAGGTCGAGTAAAAACTGAGCACACTGTATTATCATGCCCTGACAGTGCAAAAGCTTGCACCTTGGTACGAATATCCCAGACCTAAGAACAGTTTTGACATGTTACCTTTCTATATAAAAAAATCAGCAAGAATTTTCATCTGATTAAGTGAGTAGCTAAACAGACTGTGCTGACTTTGTTGCAGGAAGAAAACCACATCATACAAATAAATTCCATACCCGACAGACAGAATCACGTCCCCCGGTAAGCAAAAGGTCAATAGTAGGATGAAGGGCCAAGCAGTAGACACCACTTAGATGACCATGATAAGACCGGACAACCTGCACAGAAAACATGAGTTTCACAAGCAGATTCACTCACATTATAGCTCTGGCTAGGTTACTTAGGTATAAGTTCTCACCTTATTCTGTTCAAGGTCCCAGCATTTAACCTGTTTATCATCACCAGCAGAGAACATGTAGGTATGTCTTTGGCTGATGGCAAGGCCTGCAAAGAGACAGTCTCAACATTTGAATCCCTTGACAGCATGATTAACCAAAAGCAATTCATACCAGCAATGATTTATCATCAACTAACCTCGTACTTGCTCAATGTGTCCAGTTAGTGTGAGCTTTAACCTTCCACTCCCAACATCCCATATCTACTACACTCAAATTAGGGGGAAATGAAACAAGCCAACAGAAGGTGCTATAAAAATAGGAGAGAAATCCAGTCTAGTGAGTATTCTAAAATCTAAATAATAAAGGGAAAATACTCATTGAAGAACTCTAATTTGGCACTCCTGAAAAGTAATAACCTTTGCAACAGCATAAATTAAATTCATGACATTTTTGGAAATTATCTACTGGCTCCAAACATTTGCAACAGAACTCAATTTCCATGGACCGTTCAGCTTGAAATGGCCAAGTATATCAGCTTTTACCATTTCTTGGAAATACATTTTCTGAACATCATCAAACATGAAAGTATTTGGTGGGGACACCGAACCTGAAATATTATTTATGCACGCGTATGATCATAGATGATGGAGGATAGCCCAAACAATTGAGAGATTAGGCTTTAACTTCAGTTTTTTGTTTTAATTTATATGAACTTTTAGTTGAGGTTTATTAATTTGGCTTAATTTGTTGGGTTTGATTAATTATTGTTGGGTATTTTATTTAGTGGGTCATAAGCCCAATCGCTTGTTCTAGTTAGGGTTTTAGTATTTATACCCAACTTTTCTAAATGTTAAGCAGTTTTTGATGATTAATCAAAATATTGCAAACTTTGCATATCTCCAATCCCCTTTCTTCTCTTTCTTTGCTTTCACTTCTCAGCTTCTTCTCTATAAGCTTCTTTCTTTTCTTGCTTTAATTCTTATTATTTATTGTTCCGCATCAAATTTGGTATCAGAGCCTCATCTTGAGGATTGCAGCTATAAACCCTTAGTCATCCAAAAACATAAGGATATAGGTAAAGAGGAATATTATAGTGTTGAAGTGTATAAACCTAATCTTAAGGATTTTAGTGACCTAGATGACGAGGATGTGCAAGGAGAGGGACCTAACACAATGAGTCCACATGAGCTTGAGAATGAGGTTAAGAAAGAGTCTGATATGTCTGCTTTAATGGTAGAGAAAGTTCTAGGGAACTCTTCAGTGGAATTGCCTATAAAGATAAGTATAATCTTAGAAGAGTCTCATGATATTAGTCATTTTAAATTACCTGATTTCTCACCCCACATGCTTGGTGTCCAGCACATCATAAGTTTAGAGCAACATGTTGAACTTCTTGACCCCTTACCTCATGCACGTGATGAGGAAGATGAAGATAATCCTAGTTTACTTGATTGTGTCTATACCATATCTACACAGGTTTCAAACAATGTTTGTCTCATTCCACACCCTCAATTATTTAGTGTTCATAGTTACAAACCTGAAAAGCCTATAGAACACCTTCCCATATCTCCTCACGATAGGATGTCTAAGTCAACTGAGTCATTACCATGTAGAGTTCATAATTTGCATATTGAGATCATGAAATAAATTCAAGCAAGTAATGAACAATACAAATTTCGAGCTAATTTACTTTAGTATCATGATGCACTTAATGTTGGAGATTATTTCATGATACAGATTAGACCTGAACGATGTCATTTGGAAACCGATCATAAATTGCAAGTAGTGCTAGACCATTTAAAGTATTGCAAATGATTAAATCAAATAATTATGTCATTAAATTGCCATTAAACTTTGATATTAGCTCCACTTTTAACATGAAAGACCTCAGTATTTATAAAATACAACCTATCCCTGATGCTTCTTTTGATACCCCAACCTTATCATCCATATCTTTGGCACAAAAAGAACATATTAATGCTACTTTGAATGCACAAGTTGTTTTTACCAGGGATGGTGAACTTCAACAAATCCCAGTATATGAGCTCTACGACCAGATTCAAACTATACTTTGATTATCAGAGAGACATCACAACAACTTGATTCTTATCTTTGAGAGCGTTATCGGAGTCGCCTTGACCTATACTCGACGGGGTCGAGTTCTTCGAACTTCGAGAGAATTGGTGGGGACATCGAACCTGAAATATTATTTATGCACGCGTATAATCATAGATGATGGAGGATAGCCCAAACAATTGAGAGATTGGGCTTTAACTTGTGTTTTTGGGTTTAATTTATTTGAACTTTTAGTTGAGGTTTATTAACTTGGCTTAATTTGTTGGGTTTGATTTAATTATTGTTGAGTATTTTATTAAGTGGGCCATAAGCCCAATCGCTTGTTCTAGTTAGGGTTTTAGTATTTATACCCTACTTTTCTAAATGTTGAGCAGTTTTTGATGATTAATGAAAATATTGCAGACATTGCATATCTCCAATCCCTTTTCTTCTCTTTCTTTGCTTTCACTTCTTAGCTTCTTCTCTACAAGCTTATTTCTTTTCTTGCTTTAATTCTTATTATTTATTCTCCCACATCAGTATTATGCTGAAATTTAAAATTTATAAAACTTTTAGATTATGTAGGTCCATAGTAAGAAATGGATTTGTTACACAAATAAATGAATTGGAAACTCAGATCCAGTAATGTAATGAGAAATGACATGATTAACAGAACATGCAGAAGAGTTCAAATTGATAGGAAAGTGAATCCTAATCATGAATTAGCCGGGGTTCAAACAGCCAATTACTTGTAAGATCAGTTATTCTGTAGTCAGTAAATGTCATCAAACTAATTGAATGAATATTAAAACCTTAATACCTTGATTGTTCGATCAGCAGAACCAGTACCAAACCATGTATTACTTGGATCAAATGCAATAGATCTCACCCAACCCAAATGGCCACTAATGACCTGCACAATCAACCACAGAGTGATGAATAACACCTTTGGGTTTGCACTCAACTACTAAAAGCAGTTAAAGCAAAACCACTTCTAATCAATTGAGGATCAAAATAAGAATTGTTTGATAGTACTTTGTGGTGACATATTTTATTGGAAAAGACAAATGCCTGGCATTAGAAGCAAAGATGCGGCATTATCAACATCACAAGTATATGAATGCAATTGAAGAGCACAGAGGACAATATTAGCAATGCACAGGCTATCTAGTAAGACAATCAAGAGTCAACACTTGACAGGATGATCATAGAAATTAGCATACTCTCCTCTACACCAAATTCTCTGGCCCACCTTTGCACACATTCATTGTTGTTAGTGAATCAATTATTAGCCTTAGAAAGTTGAAAGAAAGTCTGATTTGTCATTTGAAGAGATAGCCATATCCAATTTTATGAATGACTTGACTAAAAAAACAAAGAAAGACAAAGATGCACAATAACAAATTTGTAAGTAGACTAGATTAATGCATTTTCTACTAGAACCACAATTGTTGGAAGGAACAAAATAGACAATTAATTTATCACTTGGAAGTGACATTAGAGCAAAATACCCACACAACCACCAAACCTTCCCCAACAGAAGTAGAAAAATTTCTCACCCTGTAGTTCTTCCATGGAGGATGCCAGACAGGGCGAGGCCATTTGCTCGGGATTCTTTCCATTATCGCGGAGGTTAAGAAGTTCCTATTACACAAAAAGTAAAAGGTAAGCCAAATAGTCATATTACATGTGAGAATGCATATCAGGACTGCAACATATGTTTAGTAGGATTATTGGGCAAAATAAGTACGAAAAACAGCTGTCCTATTTTTTTTAAAAAAATGAAGCAAACAACAAAGAGATGAGATGAGAAAAAAAAAAAAAAAAAGAGTGTGAAGGCACAAATCAACAATATATTCTGGTTAGATCCAACTCGGTGGGCAAGTATTACATAAACAAAAAATGTCATAACATGTGGAGTAACATAAACCTTTCAGATGAACCAGAAGCAGTAATCACTGAAGTGCTTTTGCCCGAAACACCAGCATCATTCCTGATAAGAATATGAAAATTATATGCCAACATAAAAAAATTCCTCAGTACAACAACAACTCACTTATATTTCAAAAAAAAGAGAAGAATCATGACATAAACCGCTACTCCTGAATTCATATGTATCAAAGAATTCATAAACCACTACTCCAAATCATGACATTATATTAACCATGCACATCAATCATGATCAGTATCCCAGTTTATCATCTTGAAAAGAAGTGGGAATATGCAAGGGCATATTCAAACAAGGCTGGGAAGATAAACAGAATGATTACATTTACTAACTAAAAAATACATAAAAAATGGATAGTCAAAATATCAGAAAAAATATAACCAGTGGAAGATATGAAAGACATAAAAAATATTAAAAGGGCCATTGTTGTCCATGTTAGTCTTTGCAATAAAACCAAACACAGATAAAGAACTCACTGTGTCTTTGGTTGCAAGGATGGACCAACAACCAATGCATTTTGAGCTCCACCTTTTTGTGAAACCCTAGAATCACCTGGACCTGCAAGACAATCAAAGCATATTACTTACAATCAAAGCATCCTAACCGAGTAAGTAAACGAAAATCCAAACCAACCAAATTCATTATCAAGATCTTTTATTGCCTAAATGAATCAACACTTGCGCACAAAACAAGGTCTACGATTAGCATAAGCAAATAAACATGCAAATGCACAATCAAGAATACATCAATACCCGAAATAGCAAGGACAGTAGAAGACCCTGAAGCTTCCACTGCAGCAGAATTAACTTGTCCTGGCACGATTTCACTCCCCACTTTGATTCCTTCATACTCCACACTAATCTACACAGCAAATCCCGGCATGGATACAAGTTTGCAATCGTAAATCTTTAAAACTCCAACATAATCACTAACTCCATACCGAAAGGAATGAAGGGAGATCTCGAACTAACCTTGTGGCTCATTCGAATTCTTTTACTGCATTAACGAGATAAGAAAAACACAATTAATAAATAAAAAATTAGAAAAAATTAAGAGATATAAAATTTCAAAAGAATTGAAAATTGCAACCTTTCAGGATCGAGAGGAGCGAGCTGAGAGTGAATAGTAGAGAAAAGATCGCGTGATTTTTTGAGGGATTTGAGGCATAGTTTCTTTAGTGATTGTGGTTCTATTGACTCCATTTCTACAGTGGTGCCTGCATTCCTCTCGTCTTCTTCAACCACCTCTCTCTCTCTCTTGGTGAGTGCTCGATAGGGTTTTGCAGAGAGAGTGAAGGTGGAAGTGGCAAGGGTTTAGCTTGGATTATGGCAGTGTTAGCAGTTGAAAGTTTTTTTTTTTTGTTTAAAAGTATATTAAAATAAAAATATATATAAAAAAATATTTTAAATAAAAAAATATTTTTTTTTATTTTTAATATCAAAATATTTAAAACAATTTGAAAATAAATAAATAAAATATTTTTTAAAAAAAAAATTAGAGTTAGATTTCATATAAAATATATGAAGGGGTGGAGTTACATATATTTTTAGTGGAGACTAGTTAAATTGCTCGCACTATGCTTTGAGCATTTGCAAACAACATTAATAAATGTTAGTAAAAAAACAAGCAAGTAAATATATATAAACATGAAAAGTAGTACGATATGACTGATTATTAAGTCCATGCATTTTAGACTTGGTTATTTATCAAGTTCAAGTATACTAAGTTTGGCAAACATGTCACATTCACGTTATCTGAACTTAATTGACTGTTAAGTCCACACACTTTGGACTTAGATGTCTATCAAATCTAAACAGATTTGATTTGACAAATATGTCAAACTCACGTTACTTTTGACTTGGCTAACCGTTTAAGTCCACGTGCTTTGGACTTGGTTAACCACTAAATCCACATGTTTTGGACTTGGCTAACGCCTTGGGTCTAGCAAACATACCAGACTCACATTACTCGAGTCTGACAAATATACAAGACTCGGGTTACTTGGGTACGACAAACATGTCTGACTTATGTTACTATGGACTTAGCAAACCACCCAAGTTCACGTACTATGGACTTAATGGTCTGCCAAGTCTAAGTGTTGTGGGTCTGGTGAACATGTCAGACCCATGTTATGTGGACTTGGTTGCCTGCCAAGTCTATACATTTTGGATCTAACTGACTGTCAAGTCTAGATATCTTGGGTCTGGTAAACATGCGAGACCCACATTACTCTAAACTTGATTGACCGCCAAGTTCATGTACTTTGGACTTGGATGGCGCCCAGTTCAAGCGCCTTGGTTGTGACAAACATGCCAAGCCCACGTTACTTGGGTCTAACAAATCTATCAAACTCAATAAACCAATCTTGGTTACTTAGATTTGGCAAACATATTAGACCTATATTAACAGTCGACACATCGCCTATGCAACCTGAAATCCAACCACTATGGTGCTCGTAAAAACAGGGTCCTTTGTTTTTGTCACCTAAAAACTCATTTTCAACCCATTTTTGCCCCAAAACACTCTAGAGACCTTGATAAATCAATCTATGGCTACCAAAAACCCAATAAAAACACCTCAAAACCTGAAATCCACCCGAAACAAAAATTCTTCCCGAGATCATATATGTTTTTTTAGGTGTTTTTAAGGGACTTGGTTGTCCTGCCAAGTTCATGCACTTTGAACTTGTCTTTGCACCAAGTACAGGTGCTTTAAGTTTGAAAAACATCCTAGACTTGTGTCATATGGACTTAACTTATGGTTAAGTTCACACACTTTGGGCTTGGTCATGCCTTGAGTTTGACAAACATGTCAGACTCACATTACTTAGGTCTGGCAAACATATCTAACCAATGTTATTTGTATATGACAAATATGTCTGATCCACGTTTACTTAGGTATGACAAACATGTCATACCCACGTTAGTAGATGATGTGTCGCCTGTGCAACCTTGAATCTGGCCACTATGGTGCTCGAAAAAACAAGGTCCTTTGTTTTTTCCATTCAAAAACTCATTTTCAACCTATTTTAACCCAAAACACCCAAAAGACTTTATTAAACCAATCTATGCCCACCAAAAACCCAATAAACCACCCTAAAATCCGAAACCACTTGAAACAAAAATTCTTCCTGGGCTCATATATGTTTTTTTAGGTAATAAAACGCCTAAATGTAACCCCTTTATCATATGGAATCTTTTGACGTAAAAAGCAATTGTTTTGGTGGTCGTAATCTTCCTTAATTGCCACTTTCTCTCTCTAAGTCAGAATCTGACAACTCCCTCTCTCTCCTAAAAAAAATTGAAAAAAGAGGAAAATAAAGTTAGGTACCAAAATGTATTTTTTTAAAATTCAAGAAACCTAGGCCACTCGAATAAACAAAGATCTTTTTTTAAAACGAACAACTTCAAATGATGTAATCATAAAAGAAAATGATATCAACCGGTGTAAACTTTTCAAACCCAAGACTCCAGGCACTAACTAAACTGGAATTATCGCATCTGGAAAGCAACTATTTAAAAACTTGGCTCGACATGACAGTTCGACCCATGATCAAGCCAAGCTTCAAAAGAAATTAGGGGAGAATTAACCAAGTGTAAAACTATCAAAAATCCGGGTTCATCCTTGTTTCGATTAGCACAAGGAAAATCCAGTCAAAACTCGTTGACTATTTTCCATTTTTTTTTTCAAAATGGTATCATTTTGATTTTTTTTTTTTATAAAACAAAATGGTTTGGTTGGCTTAGGATAACTTGAGTCAACCTGCTCGACATGTGACCCAATTATTGTCCTAGATTGACTTTTTGGCAAGCTTAAAAACAATGGGAAAAACCTAGGAGACCAAATCCCAATAATTGAAATGTCGAATGATGAAATAAAAAAATAAAGGATAAAGAAATAACAACTAAGAGAATAAGGACCTGAACTCATTTGCAAAAATAAAAATTGAGAGGACAAACAAAAATCTTGAATTGAAGGCCAGAATTAAAAAAATTAAATTAACAAATGAACCAAAAACAAAAACAAAGATTACCAATTTCTAATGAACTCAATAATAATGGATGGGATGTTTTAAAAATAATGAAAAATATCTTAAACTAACTCGATCTAACCTTTAGAATTTTATAATATAGATCATGAGACTGCATCACAACATAAAAGTTAAATCTAAAAAAATAACAATGTAAAACTCATAACCAACCAAAATAATTAGAGATGAACTTTAAAAAACAATTATAAAAACGTGATTTAAAAAGAACGATTTAAAAAATATAGATTTAAAAAGAAAAGAAATAAATTTTATACAAAAATAAAATAAACTAATTCATAAGGGATGGAATTCAAAAACAATTTCAATGTAAAAAAGGATAAGAACAACAAAAACAATAATAAAAAAAATAAGGATCATATGTGATATTAAAAAAAAAATGTCATGGGATGAAATTTAAAGACAAATCAATTCAATAAAGGATTCAAAACCAAATACATCACAATTAAAAACCAAGTGCAAAAGGATGAAATTGAAAAAAAAAACTTGATAAATGATTCAAGACTAGATACACTACAATTAAAAGAATAAGAACTAAATCTGATACAAATATCAATTGTGAAGGGATGAAATTGAAAAAAATTAACTCAACAAACAAATGAAGGCCAAATACATTACAATAAAAAAGAATGATGACCAAAGCTAACATAATAGACAAATATCCAGATCTTTTTGTTTTTTTCAATGGGCAACATGATTTTCTAGAAGGAGAAAAGAGGGAAATGGAAGGAGGGAAAAACCTCAACCAAAGCTCCTACATGGGTCGCCTTGGCACTCGCGCCTCGCCATTATGCCTAGGGTGGAAAGGTGCATTAAATGTCGCCTTGGCAAGCAGCGTTTAGTTTTGTATTGGGGTAGCAAGCGCCACCTAAAGAGTTGGGTGACGCCCACTTGAATATAAATAATAATTTATACATACAAATACCCAATTACCCCTGACCCCATCTAATATTTATAATAAAACCATATGAAAACGATGAAAACATCCTTATATACGCCTTATTTTTGTTGAAATCCTAGGATAATTTTGTATTTGCATTGTTTCAATAAAAGAAAAAGACAAAATGACTGCTCAACACATGCATATATTTTCCCTCTTAGAGGCATGATTGCATCTTGACTGCTTATTTTTTTTCAAAAACACAAAATAAGCCCCCAACCCAAAGCTTAAAATTTTATTGTTTGAAGGGTAAATAATATTTATACTATGACAAAAAAAACCCGAACGAACTATTTTGTCCCTAATCATTCTTTCAATGCCAAATGTATCCCATGAAAAAGACAATACTACCCCTAATTGTGTCTAGGTGAACAATGAAAGACTGTTTCAATCCACATTAATTTATGTCTAGGTTGAACAGTGAAAGACTGAGCTGATTTAGTTTTTTTTTTTTTTTGTAATGTTATCATAAAAAAAAAAAACCATGAATATGAGTCAAATTAGAGACAATGATATAAAATTCATACGAGCAGGTTAAGTCTAGACTATTTTAGATTTCATAAAAAATAAAATAAAGGAAAGAACTAATATTTGTGGTCCATTTAAAAACCTACGATGACCTGTGACTTAGGTTAACTCGGTGAAACCTTATCAAAACCCATTCAATAACCCAGTTGACTTTTTTTTTAAAAAAAAATAAACGATGTTGTTTTCACTTTTTAAAAAATTAAGGTTAGCCTTCCAAATCTGTGATCCAAACCTTGCCTGGAACCAACCCTAGGTCAAGTTTAATAACTATGGTTAGAGATAAAATATGTTATTTTGGGACAAATGTATAACTATTATGAAAAACAAAAAAAAAATAAGGATCCAATTATTAGTTCTTATAACTTTGGAGGTGCAATTACCCTTTAAGTTTTTGATAAAATAAATTGATTAGCCAAAACAGATGCGTAGATTGGGATTTTTATTAAGCTTGCAACTATTATTGTTTTCATATAGACAAATTAAAAGGTAACAATTTGATGGCTTCTCCTATGATTAAGTTAATTACCTTTATTAATTATTATAAAACAAAATGGTATTGATAGTGTTACATTCTACACATTTTACACATGTTATAATAGGAGGTGCACGTGATGGAATAAAAAGAAGGAATAGCAATAATTGACGTGAACAATAATAGTTGTAGCTGTTAGAAGGCTTAAAGATTGAAGGACATGTAAAACACGTGATTCATGTTTTTAAGCCCAATTAGTTAGTTAGTTAGAATTAGTTGAAAGTTAAAGAATAAGTTAGTCAAGTTAGTTGAAGATTGCATAAGCATAAATGTGTAAACATGCATTTCTTGTGAGTCAAGTAATAATACGTCAATACAATTTCTTCTTCTATTCTCTGTCTCTTATTCTCTTTGTTTCTCTCTTTACATTCCTTGTTAAGTCATTAGCTTAACAAATGGTATCAAAGCCTAACTTGAGCTAAAAGTAAATATCTTGACTCGAAAAATGGTAGAAAACAATAAAATGAAGGTTGTTGGAGAACATTGTGAGAAATTATACAAAAGATTGTAAAACCTTCACTAGGAATTTCAAGAATCATTAGTTGATCAACAAAGCAAATGGCAAGAACATAGAGCAAAATAAGAGAGCTAGTTAGATTAGTTTGGAGATTGAAGCATTATCAAATCAATTCCAATTATTTCTTGCTAATTAAATGGCAAAAAAAGAATTAGGAGCCAATTCAAGAGGGATTTTGAATACTTCAACAATGGGCAATCAAGAAAGAGAGTTACAAAGGGTAATGAATCATATACGAGGTGATCCAACTAGTAATCAAGAGCTTTATAAGGTAAAGGTATAATCCACCTTTTCTAAGGATTGATTTATCAACATTTTAAGGAGATAATCCCAGGGGTTGGTTGAGAAAATATAGGAAATTCTTCAATATCAACTTAACTCATGTACAATAATAGGTTGAAGTAGCATCTCTTTACTTAGAAGATAAGATAAAGATTTGGTTTGAGGGTTATACGTGGGGCATTGAACGTATGATGAGCTAGGATGAATTTTCAAGAGTTGTGTGTAATAGATTTGGTAGTAAAGATGATATAATGGAGAAATTCAATAAGTTAGTGTAAAAGGGCAGCATGGATGAATATGTGAAGAAGTTTGAGGAATTAAAATCTTTAATGCATGCATTGAATTCTTCACTTCCTGAATCCTATTACATTTTTAGTTTTGTTAGTGGATTAAAGGAGGATATTAAACCTATATTGAAGATGCTTAAACCAATGACATTGATGACAACTTTTAAGCAAGTTAAATGGCAAGAGGAATCAAACAATGCTTAGGTAAGGAAAAATAAGTTTGTGCCAAGAATTAGTGCTAGTATTCACACAAGAAGACTAACGGGTAACTTGCTAACTAAGCATGTCAACCAATACAAGAATGAGGGTCAACAAAAACATAAAATTGTTTCAGAAACTTTGTATGAGAAAATATGTAAGTTAGGAAAGTGTTTCAAATGTAAAGATAAATTTGTTCTTAAGCATTAATGTGCTGCTAAAGGATTACACATGATTGAAGGTAATGAGGATGAATGTAAAGAATTTATGGATGCTGAAGTAGGAAATACCACTGGAAATATAGCAAAGAACAGTAAGATTAAGGAATATAGCTTATCATTTAATGTTTTAACTGACAATTATGCTCATCATAACACTATCAAAATCATAAAAAGCTATCAAAGAAAGGAATTGATTGTTCTCATTAATAGTGGAAGCACCCATAACTTTATTGATGAGCAGGTTTTTAAAGAGGTATAAACTTTTTATTGTTAAGTTTTGAATATTAATAGTGACTGTAGCTAATGATAGTGTTATGCTATATGACTTTTATACTTTTAATTTTAAATGGTTCATACAAAACCATAAATGTATAACAAATTTAAGGATTTTAAAACTAGGTAGATGTGATATTTTATTAGGGGGTAAATTGGTTAAGAAACTATTCCCCAATCTTATTTAATTTTATCAAAATAAAGATATCCTTTAAGAAGGAAAAATGATGATATAATTGAAAGGAATTATGGATAGAGTTGGCCTTCAATGCGTTATAATAGGGAAAGTATAGAAAATCTTAAAGGAAGCTTGAGTAAGGTTTGCAAGACAATTGTTTTGAGTAAAAGCAAAGGAGGAGCCAAAAACTATTTTGGTAAGTATATAAATTGAAAGGTTGCTAGAAGATTACACAACAGTGTTTAAGGAGCCTACATGTTTTCCACCAGCCAAGAAGTTTGATCACAGGATTCCATTGAAGCTTTTTTTTTTTTGTTTTTTCCAGAAAAGATAAATTGAGAGACTGATCAAAACGATATTGAGCAATGACATAATTCAACAAAATATAAGTTATTTTACTTCACATGTACTGCTGGTAAAGAAAAAGGATAATACATCGTGTTTATATATGGATTATAGGAAATTTAATAAAGTAATAATAAAGAATAAGTTTCTAATTCCATTTATAGATGAATTACTGGATGAGTTATAATGTTCAAGCTTCTTTTCAAAATTTGACTTAAGGTCTTATATATGGATTAAGTTCGTATGCATGAAAGAGGTATGAAAAAAAAAAACATTTTAAACTCATCAAGGACATTATTAATTCAAGGTAATTCCATTTTGGATTCACAATGCTCTTGCCATTTTTCAGGCCTTAATAAATGACATCTTAAAACCTTTCTTGAGGAAATTTGTTTCAATGTTTTTTTATGATATTTTTATTTACAATTGTTCTTTGGAAGCACATGTAAATCATTTGAAACAAGTTTTAGAAACTTTCTAAACTAACCATGGTTAAAAGCTTTTCACGCTTCATCATGCCATTTGAAACTATTCTTCTTCAATAGGTCTATTAGTGGCTTACTGACAACACCAAATCTCCTAATAAACTTTTTGTAATACCTAACTAACCCTAAAAATCCCTTTAGTTCCTTTAATGACTTAGGAATTGGCCAGTTCTTCACTACCCCAGTTTTCTTACGGTCAGTTGCCAAACCTTTTACTAAAAATTATGTCCTAAATATTCCACTTGTTGCTCAATAAAAATGCACTTAGATTTCTTTGCAAACAATTGGTTAGTTTTGAGAGTTTCTAACACTTGTTTCAAATGATTTACATGTGTTTCCAAAGAAGAGAAATAAATGAGAATATCATTAAATAACAATAGAATAAACCTCCTTATGAATGATTCCAAGATGTCATTCATTAATACTTGAAAAGTGGCTAGTGCATTTATAAGCTTAAATGGGATTACCTTGAATTCATAATGTCCTTGATGAATTTGAAATGCTAATTTTTGTCCACATCTCCTTAATGCATGTGAACTTAATAGTAACCATACCTTATGTCTAGTTTTGAAAAGAAGCATGAACATTGTAACTTATCTAGCTATTCATTTATCAATGGAATTTAAAGCTCATTCTTTAATGTTACTTCATTAAGTTGCTTATAATCCACACATAAACACCATATATTATCCGTTTTTACCAACAATACAAGTGAAACAAAAGGACTCATACTTTGTTAAATTATACCATTGCTCAACATCTCTTTGACCAACCTCTTAATTTCTATTTTTTTGACAAAAGAGTTTTAATAAGGTCTACAATTAATAGGTTAAGCTCCAAGTTTCAATGGAATCTTGTGATCAAACTTCCTAGCTTATGAAATACATGCAGGCTCCTCAAACATTGTTGCATAATCTTTAACCAACCTTTCAATTTATATATGTACTATAATAGTCTTTATCTCCTCAATTGCTTTTACTAAGAAGAATTGTCCTACAAACCCTATTAAAGATTCTTTTAAACTTTTATGGACTTTCCCTACTATAATGCATTAAAGGCTAACTTTATCCATAATTCTTTTCAATTTTATCACTTTTTTTTTCCTTCTTAAATGATATCTTTATTTTGATAAAATCAAATAAGATTGGGGAATATTTTTTTAACCAATCTTACCCCTAGCACAACATCAAATCTGCCTAGTTTTAAAATCCTCAAATATGTTATACATTCATAGTTTTGCTTGAACCATTTAAAACCAAAAGTATAGGAGTCACAGAGCATAACACTACCATTAGCTACAATCACTGCTAATATTGAAGACTTAACAATGAAAGTTTGTACTTTTTTAATAACCTATTTATCAATTAAATTTTAGGTGCTTCCACTATCAATGAGAACAATTAATTCCTTTCCTTGGTAGCTTTATATGATTCTGATAGTAATTTGAGCATAATTGTTAGTCAAAGCATTCAATGATAAGCCATATTCCTTAATCTTACTATTCTTGGCACAAACTTATTTTTCCTTACCTAAGCATTGTTTGATTCCTCCTGTCATTTGGCTTGCTCAAAAGCTATTATCAATGCCATTGGTTTAAGTATCTTTAGCATAGGTTTAATATCTTCCTTTAATCCATTAATAAAATTAGAAATGTAGTAGGATTTAGAAAGTAAAGAGTTCAATCCATGCATAAGAGATTTTAATTCCTTAAACTTCTCTACATATTCATCTACACTGCCCTCTTGCATTAACTTGTTGAATTCTTCACTATATCATCTCTACTGTCAAAGCTATTGCAAATAGCTCCTGAAAATTCATCCCAACTTATCGTACATTTAATGTCACACACGTAACCCTTAAATCATATCTCTTCCTTCCTTTCTAAGTAAAAATATATTACTTCAACCTATTGTTATACAAGAGTTCATTAATCTTGAAGAATTTCTTACATTTCCTTAACCAACCATTAGGATTATCTCCCTAAAATATTGGTAGATGAATCCTTGAAAAAGGTGGATTATTCCCTACCCTATGATGTTCTTGATTACTAATTAGATCACCTCATACATGACTTTTAACCCCTCATAACACTCATTCTTGATTGCCCACTTTTGGAGTATGCAAGTTGAAGCTGAAGTAGGGGTTGGTGACTAGGAATTTATTAAGGGAAAGAGGAATAAAAAGCATCGCAGTTCTCATAAGAGTGGATTGTATGAAGGTAATGTTGCTTAGGTTATGTCACATAATCATATGAGCAAGAATGTTGTTAAGGCTGATGTAGTCATAGAAGAAAGGTTTTGTGAAAAAACCTTTGTAGGTGTGACCACCAGAATTGGGGCAAAGAAACATGCTAGCAAAGCACAAGGAAGTGGTAAGGGATCTCCTACAACTTTGATAACTTAATGTTAATTCACTATTGGAATGTCAAAAGGCTTAACCGCCCTTTAAAATAACATGAGGTAGTGAACCTTATGAAAAGAACATAATGGATGTTTATGGTCTTGTCGAAACTAAGTTGATTTCTTCTAGGTATCCTTCATGCATAAATTCAGGTTAAGGAATTGGAAATTTTTAACTAATGTTGGAGCTGCCAATAAAGCTAGAATTTTGGTCTTTTGAAACCCTTTAACTATTAATGTTGATTTTATTGATTTTTTTGCTCAACTTTTTTATGTCAGCATAAGCAGTTTAGTTAATGAATATAGTTTTGTTGCAACTTTTGTGTATGGTTATAACAATATAATTGCTAAAAGATCCATTTGGGAAGACTTTTGAAAATGATATTTTACTTCCCCTTGGGTTATTTTGGGTGATTTTAAATTACTTTTATCTCAAGATGATAAGCATAATGGAGAGACAATCTCCAACTACGAAGTCTCAGACTTTAGAGATTGTTGCTCTAATCTTGGGCTTACTAACCTAAATTTTATAGGCTGTCATTTCACTTGGATAAATGGGAAGATATATAGCAAAATTGATAGAGTTTTAGTGAATCCTTACTGGTCGACACTTCAAAAAATTGCCCATATACACTTCAGTACTCCTGGTGCCTTCTCGGACCACTCTCCTGCTTCTGTCTATATTGGCTCTCAATAGAAAAGGAGTCAAAGAAGCTTTAAGTTCTTCAATATATGGGCTGAACATCAGAATTACATGTATTATCTCAAAGAATTGGCATGCCAATGTATATGGCTCTCCCTTATTTGTTTTATGCAAGAGGTTTAAAATTTTAAAGGGCCTCTAAAGCAGCTCAATAAGCTTCATTTTAGCCACATTTCTGAGAGGGATGCTAGAGTTGAGGCTGTTTTAGAACAACACCAAACTATTTTGCATAGTAACATGGACAACACTTATCTTTTAGCATGTGATAAGCAACTTAGATTGGATCTTGTTAACTTTAAATCTATTGAAAAAATGTTTTATGCTTAGAAACTTAAATGTAAATTCTTTAAGGAATTTGATAGAGGGACCAATTTTTTCCATACTTTGATGAGTTAGAAGAATATAAGGAATTTCATTTCTACTATTCAATGTAGTAATGGTTCTATTACTACTTTTATGGATGAGGTTAGGGAGGTTTTGTTAGATTTTATTATAGCTTATAGGTACCAAAAAGGATACTCCCACCCTTAATGTAGACGTTGTTTGTTGTGGCCCATGTCTTGATGAAGCTTCACATGTATTCCTTTTAGCTGCAGTTTCTAATGATGATATCAAGAAGGCTTTATTTAGTATTGAAGATGACAAATCTCCTGGGCCTGATGGTTATTCCTTTTTTTTTTTTTTTCAAAAAGTCATAGGAAGTTATGGGGGAGGATTTCTATGCTGCTGTGAATGACTTCTTTGTTTCTAGGAAGCTTTTAAAGTAGATTAACCACTCTATTAATGTAATTTTAATAAGCTTTGGTTCCCAAGTCTGTTAATGTAACTTTTGCCAATGATTTCAGACCAATCTCTTATTATAATGTGGTCTACAAGGTGATATAAAATTTTTTAGTTACGAGATTGGCTCAAGCTCTTGATGACATCATCATTCCCGTGCAAAATACTTTTCTAAGTGGTAGACTTATGGCTGACAATATTAATTTGGTTTAAGAGCTTCTTAGGCAATATAAAAGAAAAAAGGGCCTCTCATAGGTGCCTTATTAAAATTGATTTTAGGAAGGTTTTTGACTCGGTTCAGTGGTCTTTCCTAAGGTATCTCTTTCTGGTGCTTGGTTTTCATAACGGATTTGTTTACTTAGTCATGGCATGTGTAGAAACAACTTCTTACTCGGTGACCATAAATGGAGAACTTTATGGTTTCTTTCCTAGGAGAAGTGGTGTGAGGCAGGGTGATCCTTTATCTCCATACCTTTTCATTGCTTGAAAAAGTACTTCTCTAGAATGCATAAATTGGCATATTAGAATTCTGCATTTCATTTCCATCTAGAATATGGTAGGCTTGGTATTTCTAACCTTGCTTTTGCAAATGATATTCTCCTTGTCTCTCATGGGGATAGAAGTTCAATGTAAACTTTTTTTTCAGCAATTAATCTTTAGGAAGACTTCAAGATTGGATATAAATGTAGAAAAATCTTCAATCTATTATGGTGGTGTAGGTGAGAGTTTGAAACAAATTATTCTTCAAGACACTAGATTTAAAAAAGAGCTTTTCCCTTCAAATCATAGAGTTTCTTTTAGCCCCTACATGCTTCTAGCAAGTCAGTTTTCTCCTCTATTACACAAGCTAGAATCAGTTGTTCAAAGTTGGATGGGAAAACATCTTACTTATGCTGGTAGGCATAAGTTAATCAAATCAGTTTTATATGGTATAGTTAAATTTTGGATAAGTATCTTCCCCATGTCGAGTCTTGTAACCAGGCAAATGCATTGGTAGAAACTTTTTGTGGATAGGTAATATTATGAGAAACAAGTCTGCTTTGGTGGCATGGAAAACTATTTGTCTGCCAACAAATAAAGGGGGATTGGGTTTGTTTGACATTAAGGCTAGAAACAAGAGTTTTTTTAGCCAAACACTTATGGAACATATATTAGAAATCTTATTCCATTTGGATTCAATGGGTGCATCATTTTTATTTAAGCAACTATTTCATTTGGAATGCTCAAATTCAAAGAACTTCTTCACCATTATGGAAATTAATTCTTCATTTAAAGAATTAACTTGTTGAGGATTCTAGGGGGCATTCACAAGCTATTGCTTTGATGACAAGTTGACAGAGATGTGATGGTCGGTTCTCTTTTAATTTTTATTATTATCTTAGGTTTAAAAGCATTGTTGTACATTGGGAGAATGTGGTTTGGGAGCATTGGTCTTTGCCTAGATATAATTTCATTCTATGGTTGGTTGTGATAAGAAAGCTTAGAATTAGAGATGTGCTTCGATTTATTCCAACAGACACATTTTGCATCTTTTATAGGTAGGATGATGAGAGTCATAACCATTTATTCTTTGCTTGTAGTTGGACATCTTTTTTATAAAGAAAAATAAATTTCTGGCTAAGAATAAACAGGTGTATAACAACTTTGAATAGTGTTGTTAGAGGACTAGCTTAATGGAGTAAGAACCTTGAAGCTAGAATGAGAAGAGTTTTTTTAGGCCTTATGGTTTTTTTTGATATGGGAGGAAAGAAACATAAGAATATTTGATAGCATTTATAATTTGGCTGATACAATATTTTGCAAATTTCAAGTTTTGTTTTCTATGGTGTTACATTTTCATGAAAAAAATCATTTCCTTATCAATGTTGAATGATGTTAGAGGGCCTAACTTGCTAGCAATCTTCTTTTGTTTGATAGTCTCATTACTGCTTTGCTATTGTTACTTGTTTAAGGGTTTCCTCATAAGTTTGATTACTCAGGTTTATAAAGATCTCCTAGTAGCTGGTGTAGTGATCTCTTTTTGCTCTATTATATCGAGATATTATAGCTGGTTATTGATTCTTCCTTACTGTGTAGTCTCTTCTTTGCTAATTTCATGTCCTGATCCAAGGTGGCTCGTGCTGCTAATGCTTTTTTGGAAGTTGATGTTGACCTTGATTTCAATTTGGACTGGAGTTTTGGGTTGTGTGCGTAAGGTCTGTTCTCATCAGGTGCTGGTTTTGTTTATGGAGCATTTTGCCTTGATCATTGGTTTATATTTTAGGTTGTATTCTTGTTCTCCAAGGCTTTTGGTGCTACTTTTATTGCTATTATCAGCCCTGGTGTAGTGGATAGCTTTGGATTGGGTTTCATATAGAAGTTCTGTTTGGGTTATACGCTTGTGGACGACTAGTCTTTCCTAGTATCTGTCCCATTTATATGTTGTCTTCATTGCTTTGTGGCTGGCAGTTACGGCTATTGTTATTGGCTGCTTACTATGAATGCAAGATTGGTCTTCGAGGTCTTGGATATCTTTTTTTATTGTTTCACTTAGTGTGCATACTAACATCTCTAGGAAGCTATTTTCCTTTAGCGGCTATTGTATTAGTTGAAGTATTTGCTTTGTAATGGTTGCTTGATTATTCAAGCTAGATCACTTTTGAAGGTGCATGTCCTTCCATGTGTTTGTGATAATCATTTGAGTCTTTTTATTTGGTTGGTTTGTTGTTTTTGTCTGTTATGGTGTTTTGCTGGTTTGGTATGCTAGAGATATATATGCCAGCTGCTTCGCTAATGTTGGTTCTTCCTTAAGAAGTGTTTATTGTCGTTTCTCATATCCCAAGCTCATACTGACTTGATGTTTGATCTCTATGCTGATTTCTGTTGCTGTGTGCTTCCTTTATTAGAGGCTGAGATTTCTTAGGCCCTTTACTCCTTGCTAAGTGGCTCCTTGTTGCTCTGTTGTTGTTGTGCCTAAAGATCTGCCTTCTCTTTGCTGAGGATGGTTTGCTGCAGTAACTATGATATTGTGTATGCTGGTTGAAATTTCTTTCTCTTTGCTTTAATGGATGTTATGCTCTGGTTCTTTTTATTGTAATGATGAATATGATTCAATTGCTCTTCATATTCATTGTTGTTATGCTGCTTCCATTTGTTGGTGGCTGAGTTGGTATGGGTTGTTCGACCATGTTTGTTGCTACTACATGCCATGATTATGCTTCTTGTTGTCTTGGATGCATCTTGATTCAGGGTTATCTAATCGATATGGCTGGTTTCTTACTTAGCTTTGTTGTTTTTTGCACTCTTCAAGTGGAACATGTTTAATTTGCAGGTGCTAAGTCCAATGCTTATGTCTACTAGAGTTATGGAAGGTATCTGATTCTTAGGCTGCAGATTGCTTTGGTCGGCCACTTGTTTGTTGTTTGCTAGATTTTAAATCCATATCTTTGTTTGTGGCTTTTGATGGAGTAATTGTTGCTAGGTGTTGCCTTGGATTCTGCTTGCTATGGCTGGCTTTTTGTTGTTATTGTTGCGTTGGTTTGCCTGAGTTCATAGCTTCGGATGTGGGAAGTGCTCCCTAACTTCTGTCTCATCTCCTAATGACTATCTATGGGCTCTTTGGAACTACTACTCTAGCTGCCCTCATTTTCGACCTTCGGATCCACTTATTTCATCTCCCTCTGTTGCTAATGTTATGTTATTTTTTATGCTTGGTGGGTTAACTTCGACACCTCTCCTCTAAATTGTTTCTTTGATTAATCTTTTTTGATGGATGATGCCTTTGGTTTTGCATTTGGCATCTTTTCGGCCGTAAATTGTTGTTTTTTGTTCTGTTGGTCTTTAGCCTGGTCCTTTTTTGTACGGGCTTGAAGCTTGGGTTTATTTTATCTAGGGAGCTTGTTCCTTTTGGTCTTTTCTAATCTGGTTGTATATTCATGTATTTTGACTTGCTGGTTTACCAGCGTGGTTATTATTATTATTATTTTTTATCTTTATACCTACTTGTATTCTAATTAAAAAAAAATATATCCCTCTAAAATTGACTCACAATTCTCTCCTTGCCATTTTATTAGCAAGAAATGATTGGAATTAATTTGATAATGATTGAATTGGTAAACTAATCTAATCATCTGTCTTGTTTTGCTCCACAAACTGTTCTTGCCATTTTCTTTGTTGATCAACTAATAATTCTTGAAGTTCCTAGTGAAGGTTTTGCAGTCTTTCATCTAATCTCTTGCAATGTTCTTTAACAACCTTTATTTATTGTTTTCTATCATTTTTTGAGTCAATATATATACTTCTAATCGAAGTTAGGCTCTAATACCAACTGATAAACTAATGGCTTAACAAGAAATGTAAAGAGATAAATAGAAAGAAGAAAAGAAGAAGAGACAGAGAATAGAAGAAGAAATTATATAGTTGTATTATTAATTGCCTTACAAAAAATGCATATTTATATATTTATACTTGTGCAATCTTCAACTGACTTGACTAACTAACTCTCTAGCTTCCAACTAATTCCAACCAATTAACTAGTTAAGCTTAACAACATGAATCACATGTTTTACATGTGCTTTAATCTTCAAACCCTTCAACAACT
This sequence comes from Populus alba, assembly GCF_005239225.2. Classification (NCBI taxonomy): domain Eukaryota; kingdom Viridiplantae; phylum Streptophyta; class Magnoliopsida; order Malpighiales; family Salicaceae; genus Populus; species Populus alba. The sequence continues at coordinate 18,235,397 of NC_133291.1, forward strand.
GCAATTGTTATTGTTCTTCACACCAGCTACTGCCACTATTTCCTTTGATTCCATCACGTGCACCTCTAATTATAACATGTACAGAATGTGTAAAATGTAACAATTCAAGATCATAATTTGTCATGTTCAATTTTAAATAAGAAGATTAAGAAAAAAGATTAAGGTTGTAATAGTGAGATTGATTCAATGGTCAAATTCCTTCCTTGAAGATGCAACATGAGAGGAGTTAGAGAAAATTCAATTGCAATTTCTATAATTTTGCATAGATTCTTGAGGTAATTCCATAATTTTACAGATTTCTAAGGTCAAGAATCTCTTCAATGGAAAGATATTGTTACATTCTGCATATTCTACACATGTTATAATTAGAGGTGCATGTGATGGAATCAAATGAAGCATTAGCAGTAGCTGGTGTGAAGAACAAACTAGTTGCAGCTATTGAAAGGCTTGAAGATTGAATAACATGTAAGACACGATTCATGTTATTAAGCTTAATTAGTTAGGTGGTTGGAATTAGTTGGAAGTTAAAGAGTTAGTTACTCAAGTTAGTTGAAGATTGCAAAAGTATAAATGTGTAAACATTCATTTCTGGTAAGTTAAGTAATAATACAACAATACAATTTCTTCTTCTATTCTTTGTTTCTCTTTTCACATTCCTTGTTAAGCCATTAGTTTAATAAATAGTTATAAATCAAGTTGATATATAGAATGATTTACGACTATTTATTACATAATTACATATTTTACGATAATGAATCTAATTATTAATTGCTACTAAGTTTTTTCCCTTTAGTGTGCCATTATTATTAGAGTTTATGAAATGGTATTCAAGACCTCGTTGTTTTTCTATATGAAATTATTAGATAGATTTGTTATATTAAATTCAACAAATTACATTACAATTATAATTACCAAAGAAAAATTAAATGGCAAGGAAAAATCATTGTAGGCCAAGACACTTCCTGAAACAATTTTTATGAGATAATTTGTCTTTCTTTTGTTGAAAGCTGAATATGTGGCTTGTCCATCCATGTTATAGTTATTACACATCTTCAAAGTTTATGTCTTGTGTTTAAATAAAGTGACATGGTTTTAAAAAAAAATTTATGAAGTTAACTTTAATTCTTGTTTGAATATGATCAGGTTAGTTATGCTTAACCCGATCAATTTCTAAATTAGTTTAAAATAAAATTTAACCCGAGCTAAATTTTAGATCTAAGTTATTAGATTAATGTGTTGTTCGAGCCTTGTTGATATTCCCATGTATAGTTAATCTCTATAGTCGTGTGCAATGTTTCATTTGTTTTTCTTGTTTTGTCAGCTGTTGATTTTGTTTATTTGAAAGGAATTCGCAAAATAATCGTCCTATGATTTTGTTTATAGCTGAGCTAAAAGTCTATATATCTTTATTTCTTTTGTAGAACTGTACTTCGCATTTCACAAATATGTTCTTTGAGGGTAAAATTTACAACAACCGATTGCGTGTGCTCTTACAGTTCTTCTGTTCATACGGGACCAACAACTAAGCCCTGCTACTTACATCATAACCGTGTATACTGCATCGATCAGAAGCTATACATTGCTGGAGCAATGTCGAGCACTAGAGTGGTATCCAGCCCTGTCCATCATAAAAAGTTGCAGAGAGAACAGTCATTTAAGTGTGTGTTCGTTGGCCGCGTTAACAAAGGAACCCTAAGTGCTTGAAGAAAATTAAAGTCCATAATAGAAATGAACCAACCTTAATCAGTCCTTTCTCAGTACCGCATAGAACCATGTCATTGGCAGTAAGAAGGCTCGTTATTTTGCTGCCTGCAGAAATCCTGCCCACTTTCTGTTGCATCCCTCTTAACCAAATCTAGTTTCACATGTAGTATTCGAAGTTATAATGGCTCTGAGCAACTAAGCAGAAAGTCCTCTGAACAGTTTAAAGTGCAACCTGTTAGCTTTACCTGAAGGGTGCTGGTTGACGAGGAGGAATTTAAGTAGATGAAGTCTTCCACTACTCCCATTAGTAACACATTCCTGCCCTTGTCTGCTGCTATAGATAAACGGGGCTTATGATGTGTTCTCCATTCCTGTAATATTCTGCGTCAATGAAAGCTTCTTGCAGTACAGTACCTAGATTTATGTGCATGGCTCTTACCTTAACTTTTGAACCCTCGATGACTGAACTTGCACTATAAAGCCAATCTCTGTAGACAACAATTGCATTGACGGGTTTCTTTTGCATCATCCAACTCTTTGTTGGTGCCTTGATCTCCTGCTCCCTCTTAGTTGCTATGGTTAATTCCTGAAAGAATGTGTCGCACACTGTTTTAATGTCCAGTTGCTGCACAAGGATGCATCAAAAGAGGCTCTTAAGCTGTACCTGTATGCTTGAATCTTTGCAGCCTATGTAAATCTTTCCCTGGACCACTCTCATGCTCTTCACCTTCTTAGCCTTACAGATGTCTCTGGCTGTTCTTGATGAATCATAGACCTTGAAGTAAAAATTTCAGTAGATCATGGTAATCTGATAAATAATTTTCCAAGAGCATTACAAGTCCCCTCTCTCCACACATGTATAGCCTTACTAGTTATATTACCTTCATTCTGTGGCCTTGGGTGATAACAAAAATCATTTGGTCATATTTTTCCAACTGTCGAATCGGTTCCTCCATAGCTATGACTTCAGTGCACTCCGGTTTCCTTTGTACCATTTTCCAAACCTGTTAGAAGAAGGGTTGTGGTTCCCAAAATACATAATTCAAACTCCTTGCAATATGTTGGCTGATGAAATAACAGTAATCTTTGCAATGAGACAATTTTATACCCTAATGGTTTTGTCAGAAGATCCACTCAGAAGGCTCTCCCCTGCTTCAAAGAGTGAAAAACATGTCACTGCTTTTTTATGCTCTTTCAAGTCCCATATAATTGTGGCTGACTGCTGTTTGATGTCCCAAACCTGATCAACATTCCCATAATTTGAATTATTTTCAACTACAGAAACTAGTAACGCTGGATTTGATGACTTTTACCATCTCTAAGAGTGACTGGTTGACTATCCAAAATACAAGACGAGTCTATTTCATACCTTGATCGAACCATCTGAATGTCCACTATAAAGCAGTCCCTTGTAGTAGATGAGGGAAGTTATGGCTCCGCTGCTGCTATCACTTGCCTCCACAATTTGTGTGTGAACGCAAGAAATACGCTGTTTTGTCATAATAAGAATTTCGATAGGACAGTCATGAGGGCATCTGAAATCTACACACCTACTAGCAGTGTCAAAGAATACTAACCGATTGGGTGGGCAAATAATAGTCAGCTACTCTATGCAGTTCATCTGCCATCCAGGTTACTCCTGAGAAACGTCTCAGCGATTCCCGTACTCCTTCGGAGAAATGAATTAGTTTCTGCATCCCTACTCAGAGAAAATAAAATGCATTTGAATTGGAGTTGATTGGATTTTGCCTGTTCATTACTGTGTCACTCGTGCTAATGTGAATCTCAGCAGCGGAGGATGCAAGACATCGGTATACGATCATAACAAATCCCAGAGAAAAATGAGTGTGATGTTAATGCTTCATGACGAGAATTATAACTGTTAGTAAGTGTTGAATTACCCTGAATGGATCGGATTGTTCATGTGTTGTGAGTGTCATGATGGACTTAAAAATGATCATTCACAGTTAGAGTTGCTTTTGTGCTCATATTACCTCTTCCGGAAGCATAGTTATAGATGCACAAACATGCCAGAAGTCTTTCTTCAAGCTCCGATCCAGGGTGCAGAAATTGCTCCATTCCACCAAGCAAGATCTCACACGCAGAATATCTTAGGCTGGTTGGACACTTTGCAATTTCAAATCCAATCCATGCAATTGCGGTGAGAGAGTCCCGAGAAACCCTCTTTGCCTTACTCCTTAGACCTTTCTCTAAAGCATGGAAGACGGGTTTTCCTACGTCAATCACATGCTTTCCAATCTTGCTGCTCCATGAGTCAACCGCACCATCCTGCATTTTAATTTCATGCACCTCACTTAATCTGGATAGTTGTTACCATATTGAAATTGATTTATTTTTGTATATTATTAACACTCACCTGCAGGTTTTGATCCAACCAGTCATAGTTTCTAATCATATTTCGGTGACACAAGGAGGTCAAGCCTGCCTTTTTTACTAGCCATGCCACAGTGTATGGCTCCCCTGTCCAGGCATAAGTTCCTCCAAGGTTTGCAAAAATGAATGCAGATAACTGTTGTGTAGGAGAGCTTACTTCAGAATCCACTGACTTGAGGATGACCTGTACAGCCTCTTCTTTGAATGAACCTTTCTCAGATGATTCTTCCTGCATGTGTTCAATGTCTGGCCACATCAATTGAAGTCTTATCCAACAGCAACTGGCCATGGTATGAATCCATGTTTTCTTTCTCTAAAAGTGAGTGGAGGAAATGACAGTAATTAGCTTTAAGATTATACATTCAAATTATTACACACTTACCACTGTGTCTAGTTGAAGCAGTAAATTTGCTGCCAAGAGTTGGTAATCTGTTGGAAGTTCTCGGACGCAATAAACCAATACTTTCATAATTTTGGTGCCTCCTTCTTTTCTTATCTGCTGCAATAAGTTCGTAGCTGGTGATCTGACAAAAAAGAAAAGAAAAAAAAACACTTGAGGATATTTTTCCAAAGTACATAAACCACATACTACACAGAGAACCATAGCATGCGAGTATTCTCAATCTGAAACTCGTACCTTGGCATGCGAAGCAGTTCATGGAAAAACCGAAGTGCTGCGAACTTGGCACACTTCTCATTACCTTGGAGTAGACATATAAATGGAGCCACTGGAATACATTGTGCTACTGATTCTCTGCATTGCCCATCAAACTGCATGCATTTTACTATAACATTGGCCAAGGAGACATATCCTTCCAGATTGTTATTTCCAGCGACGTTGAGGAGTTCCCGAAGAACACGAGGAGAATTGATTGCAGCCAAGTGCGTGTTGTTAGTTGCACAGTCAAATGCAGTGACCAAGACTTCAATAATCATCAACGATGCTGCAGGAGGTGTCAGAAGAGGTGTCGCTGGTTTCTCCATGTAACTGTTTGAAGAGCACACGACCTCAACCAAAGCTGGCAAGAGTTCTAATGTCTTCATTTCTGCTGGAGATGGATTTATCATATGAATAAGAATAGCGGCCTCATGCACATTTCGCTTCAAAGCAGTTGCCAGATCACACAGCCTCAGGCCTTTATTCTTGATGTCCTCTACAGCAGACTTGTTTACCGATATGATAGTTGTAAGTATAGAAACCGATGCCCTTATAACTCTTTCCTCTTTGGAAGTTGAAATAGCTGTCAGGAGTTGATCCAGCATTACATCTTTCAACATAGTGTACTTCACTCCTCTTTTATTGTTCAGCATTTTGTAAATGGTCATCACTTCTCCAGTATAATCTTCATCAAACTTTGCTAAACCTTCTGAGAAACATAGTTTTGAAATTACTTTCTCAATATGTCCTATCACCTCAGCACTGGAGTCTCTTCTGTAATGCACACAGAATTCATTTAAGTTTTCCCGGCTATGTGGGTCCTGTTTTGTCCTTGTAGCTCTGCGTTGAACTAGCTTCTGAGAAGACTTTTTCAGATGGGAATTCCACTGGATGTCTGATCTTTTACCTCCGAGTTCCAAGACACGTAAATCTAAATCGCTGACAGAACTTAAGAATCTTTCAGAAAACAAGTCATCTATATTTACTTCACTGGCTTCTTCCCGCATTCGGTGCTGAGGAGCATGTGGCAAAATCTTTGTTGTGGACATTGAATGCACTGTGGAACAAGGAGCCTGCAGCATCCTGTTGAAGTCATTGTAATTTTGAACATTTCAAGTGAGTACAATTTCGATGTTCATTTATCTATAACATGCTTGGACAATAAATAAAAATATTTTGAACATAACTGATCCCAACATTCTGCTTGCAGATCATGAACGCCTCTTCTTGTAGTAGTAGTATTTTCCTGATTCATGAAGAACATATAAATAAGCGTTCAGCCTTGGTACTCTCAAAAAACAGCTGCTGGAAGTACTTTGAAAGTAGCATTGCTGAAATACCAGAAAAAGGCATGCATATTCCACATATCAAGTAATTACCTCTGAATTATGTTCTTCCAAATCACAACTGTCGCATGAACTTACTGAAGTTGGCGAGTCCAATTCGCCTTCCATCAGTATTTCCTGAAGGCGTCTGATGCTTTTACACTTATCAAGGTTTGCATTCTGAATGTTGACCTTTGGAACTTGATCCAATTGTTTCAGAGCATTGCTATAATACTGAAGTTCTTGGATGTCGTTTGACATAGGTTCATTCGCTTTGCCTTCAATTCTATTTCCTTGAAGATCAAGCGGATGCACCTTCTCATACTGCATTAATTTCTGTATCATATGAGATGGATGTAAGATTTCACAAACGAACACTATAAAATTAGTTGTCGAATCATGTGAACAATGTGTAGTTTGTAAATTCAGTACTGGAATCCCTTTTTTGAATATCTTCAAGCAGTCAGATTAATACATGGATAAGATGAAAGATAACTAAGACTCACCTTATGATAACTATGCAAGCAGTGTCCTTGCTTAACTGAATTCCAAAGATCACTGCTGCTCTTCATCACATGCCTGTATTGAGCTAATAATTATGGGGTGGCTCGGGGGATCCAGATTCTTAAAATTTCCAAAGATAAACTTAAAAAGATAATTATCATGCTCTCTACAGTACATTTCCATAGCTGATCCTAGGTTAATCAAAAGGCTCAAACTAAATCTGTGGCCTCACTGTCACGTTAAAATTATTGAGTTGGTTTTTATTTTCATCAACTATGATGATAGTAGGACAAGAACTTACGATAAATCTTGTGATTCTTTATCAGGGGAAGAAGTATTTCTGCTTCTGCAGTGCCCAGAAGTCTCTCCATGCAACATGATCTGACAATACATTAACCAGTGTTTGTACCTCCTCGCAATTTGTCTGATTGCTTCATCAGTATTGTCCTCACCAAAATCCCAGGAAGATTCATCCTCTATCTCAGATTTGTTGCTTAGAGGAAAAAGAACTCGACAAAACTCCGGTGCGAATTCTGTTCGAACAAGTCTAGGGGAGACCGCCATTGCCTGTAAATAATGCAGCGCAACCTGCCACTCATCATTTTGTAGCTTTTTAACGGCTGAGAGGTAGAAGTATGAAAAGCAAACTAAGAACTGGTTTTGAATTCCTGCTGTGACCCCATGCTCATCAAGCAATGCTGGAACCTGAAGCAACCTTTCTGAGTTCCTGAGATGATCAGTTTTCTCTTCTGGGCATTTTGCTTGTATTGCAGCTTCAATGCTTTCAATTCCCCAGTAAAGATTTGAGAGGACAGAGTGCTCAGAGAATTCAAAGAACTTCTGGTTTTGAATTGTATTTAGCATTGAAGTACACTGTGATTTCAAGGAATTCCAAGATTCAACATTTTCCAAGAATCCAATCATGTATTCATTGATCGAATCTACAATTCCCCTTATGGATTCAAGATCTGGTCTCTCATGATCATGGGATTTGGCTAAACAAGAAACAGAACTCTTAGACATCTTGTGAAGCTCAAGAAGAAGAAGAAGAAGAAGAAGAAGAATGGTATTGACTTATTGTATAAAGGATAAGAGAGTGAAGTTATATAATTTGTGCAGAGAATTGAAGGTCTGGAACAAATCCCCGTGACACTTGCAAACAAGTTGCAAACTTCATTGGTCCCTCAATTTCTGCTACTTGAAAGACAAGACATTGACGATTGCCTTGTATCCAAGGAGGTGAAGAGATGTGAAAGAAAACAAACTTTGCCGTGTTCACTTATCTTCACATGCTTCAATGATCGTATCACTGCCAAATTCTTTTTTGTTTCTTCTACTCATTGAGTGTGCTGTGCCATGATTTTTCTTAGTTATTTTGTCTTTATAAAGAACTTGATATTGGAAGAATTATAGCTTCATTAGTATTGTGGGGGTGTTGAGTCCTCATTGCATTAAAAATAAAAAAGGGAGAGATTCCCTTCTTTTTTTTAATGTCGAGGACACGCTAAAAAAAACAAGAAGTTTTTCCAAGACTACATTTCGGCTGATTTTTTGGGTTCAGGTTGTTCATGTTCTCCTGTGAAAAAGAGATTTTATATATATAAGTAGAAATTCTTCGATATTTAAGTTAGTAAAATCCTTACAGAGGATCATAGTGTATGAGATGATAACAGTGAAAAATGTTTTTTTACTAGGAAAGAGAGACAACAGCTACATTATCGATCAAGTCATCTGCCATTTCATGTGGAAGTATATTCCTTGTACAGAAATCAGAATTGTATTTACTTTTATCACATGTTAAATGCATCAGATACAGACAGCACGTTGACTTGACAGTAGAAGCTTCACAGTATCATCACGGGTGCAGGAACCATGTAACCATTTACTAGATTTTAACCATCGATCCTTGGTAATTCTTCTTCTTTCATTAGATTTTACAACGCTTTTTTCGTACTAGTAAATATAAATATAACAAAAAAATAATTACTGGTTGATTTTTTCATATGCATAGCTGTGCCTGAGGGTGATCGAGTGGCTTTGTTCGGTGCAGTGGAGGCCAGTAAATGATAGCATTCTTGAGACTGTCATGAAAGGGACACTACTCGAATTAGCACCAGAACCTCGGGGCCATTTCCGCGAGCGCTCTTCCTTTGCCAAATTGAGATCCAGAGAGATGACCATCACATGCTCACAGTGGCTAAAAAACAACAGACAGCTTGTACCTATCAGAACCTTGACGAGAGATTTGAAGTTTTCATGGGATGTGCGCAGATATTGTTAAATCCAAGGTTGAACCAAAGTTATTAAACCTGGTTTGATGCCCGGGTCAATGGTTAGGCGGGTAACCCAGGTTGATCCTAGTCAATCCCAAATGCATACTGTGCGAAGAGAAGAAAAGAAAAGAAAAATCGCTGGAGAGGCTGCTACCCTCCCCAGTCTCGTGAGAGGATCTCCCTGCCACAGGTTATAGGGCTATCTATAGGCATAGCATTATTCTTCTCAACAATGACAAGAAGTAGTCAAGATGACGTTTCATTTGGTAGACTGGTAGGGCAATAATTTAGATGTGTGATTGTGGATTCGATCCTAGTCTGTCACGGGCACCATACTTTTGCTTCCATAACACCATATTTAGTCAAATTCACATGTATAATATAATATTAAATGCATCACCAGCCTAGCTTAGTGGGTAGAACAGAAAGGGCAATCCATTTCGGAGATTACTAGATAGTTGATTCGCGCTATACGTTGTTGTCGGTGATCTTTCAACGTATTAATAAATTCATATAAGGGCTATGAATTTTTTTGCACAAAGAGTTCAGGCAATTGTCAAGCAAAAGAGCAAAAGTCAGAGTGTCTAGAGATCTACAATGTCAGGCCAAACAAAGCCATGAAGTTTGCTGGAAAAAAAGGGTGAGAATGCTGAGGGGATTGTTAATTTTTCTCTGCAAGTGTTCTGTTGATAAATCTTGCTGCACGCATCTTAATTTAAGCAATGGATTAAAGGGTTCAAGGTGAGTGATCCTGCAGCAAAGCAACGATGCAAATGTCATCTGGAAAAGTGAAAAAAAAAAAAAAGATGTTTATTTCGAAAAGGGCAGCGATGGCTTGTAAGAACTCCAAAGAGGAAAAGGCATATATTTACATGATAAAAGCGTAGAGTGGCAGTTGCATAAACGTGCTGCTACATGTTCAAAAGCCCTCCATTTCCTACGAACCGATGTTCTAGTCTAACTACCGCGGAGAAAAGTAGGATATACAATTGCAAGTGTTGTTATTTTTTTCTCATCAAGAAATATTTTAATTGTTGGGTGAGAAATCACTACAAGATTTCATAGTTTTACCGACGAAAATATTCCATCGGTGGATGATTGAGAGTTACATCGGTAAATTATTTACCGACTACATTACCAATACGTCCATCGGCTTACATTTCGTCGGTGATTCCACATTCCGTCGCTATATCGGTCGGAAAAACAAAAAAACCATTTGCCGACGGTTTTACAGATGGAATTTGCGCGCAAAAAAAAAAGTTTCCCGCTTGAAATATACCGACGGATGTTAATCCGTCGGTGATATCACGATTCACCGACGGACAGTTACCGTCAATAAATTTGTCGATGAATTGGTGAAATACCGACCGAATATATCCGTCTGTAAATTCGTCAGTAAGTTAAAATACCGATGGAATTATTCCGTCGGTAAATCTGTTGGTGAGTCATGAAAATACCGACCGAATGTATCCTGTCTAGAAATTCGTCAGTGATGGTGGTGGCTGTACTGTCTAATGCCGACGGATTAATTCCGTCGGTAAATCCCTTTGTAATTTTTTTTATATATTTTTTAGAAATTATTTAGAATACATAATATAAAATGATATAAATTAATGGTAATAAAAACCAAATATGCAAATAAAATTTCTATTAAGCATCAAAAACAAAAAATCAAAGTTAAATAATATTCATTACAAAATGAATCTATTTCAAAAAAATATTAAATGAAATTTTAAAGGGAAATAATGTTTATTAAAAATTAATACAAAGGTGGAGTTGGAGGAGGAGGAGGAGGCTGTTGGTCATACGGCCAAAAAGGATTAGGCGCACATGTTCCACCTTGTGACATGTTTATGACCATTTCGCGAAGCTGTTCGTAGGCCGTTCTTTTTTGTTCAGACTCCGCTCTTTGTTGTTCTTTGAGTTCTGCATACGCCTCTGATAAGTGGTCGTACTTTTCGGTGAGCTGAGTTGTGTGTTGCTGCAAGGCCACGAACTCCTTAGATTGGGAGCTCCCGACGGTTGAAGCACTACGGGCCGACCGCAAGTTGTCGGCCGTAGTGTTGGAGAGCTCGTAAACCCGATTTTTATCGGGTCCACCTGACGATCCAACCTCCATCCACAAATCTGGATCGAATTCTGGATGGGTCATTGGATCGTCCCCGTATATCTCCTTCAACCGATTATTATAGGTCTCCTGAAAATAAAAATAAAAAAAAAAAGTAATCATCATATTCAATTCAATAAACATAATAATAACTTACAAAATAAAATGGTTGAACAAACATACCACGAAATGTTGAGCACGGCTGTCAACGGACTATTGCGCCCCCTTTTGGCGGTCTTGACTCCGCACGTGCGTCTCCATAAAGAGCTCCATTGGGCTCGGCTCACGTCCAAGAGACATAGCCTATAATGAAAAAATTTATTAACAACAAAAGTTTCGCAATTTATTAACAAATTAATTGAACAAAATATTTTATTTAAATTAATCTTACCATCCGTTTCACATGTGCAGCAAACGGAATGGAGCTGCCGGTGTGCGTTGTCACCGAGCCATGAATTGGCCCATTCTGGTTGCTAGAACCGGACTGTGAGCGTCATGTGAACTACTCAGACGTCACGTGCTGAAGATAGTGCGACCATATATCTTCTAGGATGTATATCGGTTTGAAATCCCTCCAAACCATAATATCGTTCCAGCCTTGGAACCCCCTATCCCTCGCTGTTTTTTTTTTTGCCCATTTTTTTGAGATTCGTACCAAAAATCACGCAAACTTCACGCAAGAAAAAATTACATTTCGAAACATAAATTTTTTTCTAAAAAAAAAAATTGTATTGTTTTCGATGTTACTTGGTTGCCGCGTGATTTTCCCAGACCTTCCTCACAACAGTGTTATGTTCATTGTCTCAGCAGAATCGATCCTTGTGTATAAAAATTTAGTTTTTTTAAAAAAAATAATAATTTATTTACAATTATATTAATAATTTATTAGAAATAAGCTGAAAATTATATATTAACACTAACCTCAAATCTGGAAAACCATGCATTGATTTGAGGCATCCATTCAGGATGCCTTGATATCTGACTCCATTGAAACAATAGAATCTCCATCGATGATTTAAACACCTGATGATATTACTCGGCGGCGGCTCAATGTTTGTGAACCTGAAAATAAATGAAATTAATGAAATAGTGATTACTTCATAAATTATGTTTAATTTTTTTAAAAAAAAAAAAAACTAAAACCTTAAAAACTTACATTGAAAGGTCGTCCTTCCACTGTGCCTCGTACTTGCGGGTAAATTAATTTCGTTGCGAAGGCACGCCGCATCTATGCTGTGAACCAGTGCTGGAAGAGGCAGCATCAGTTAACGGCGCAGGTGGTGTAGGTGCCTCTTCTTGAGATGCACCTAAGGAAATATCGTCCTCACTACTAGACGAACTTGCTGCGACCGAACGTGAACGACTAGCTCTGGTTTTCATTCTCCGCATCTACCCAATTTTATACAAACAATTATATAATAAAATGCAAATGTTAAAAAAAATTCAACTGCACCTCCCCTATACTGTATATTACCCAAATCCACAAACCTGTAAATATTCACAATAGGCACAACCAATTGACCCAATCTATACTAATTATTTCAACATATTCAATTACTAATTCTAAGGTAAATTCAACATTAACAATATTAATTTAACAAATTAATAAATAATTATGGCAATACAACAATAAAATATATTCAATAAATTTAAAAAAGAATTATAGACTAACAATTAAAATCAATGGAAAAAATTACACAAATCATGGAATAATATAGTAAAATTACTAATTATTCCAACATATTTAATTACTAATTCTAAGGTAAATTCAACATTAACAATATTAATTCAACAAATTAATCAATAATTATGGCAATACAACAATAAAATATATTCAATAAACTAAAAAATAATTATAGACTAACAATTAAAATCAATGGAAATAATTACACAAATCATGCAATAATATAGTAAAATTACTAATTATTCCAAGATATTTAATTACTAATTCTAAGGTAAATTCAACATTAACCATATTAATTCAACAAATTAATCAATAATTATGGCAATACAACAATAAAATATATTCAATAAATTAAAAAAAAAATATAGACTAACAATTAAAATCAATGGAAATAATTAAACACAAATCATGCAATAATAGAGTAAAATTACTAATTATTCTAACATATTCAATTACTAATTCTAAGTTAAATTCAACACTAACAACAAATATTCAACAAATTAACTAATAACAATTATGCCAACACAACAATAAAAAAATATTCAAAAAGTTCAAAAAAAAAAAAAACAAGCTATAGACTTTAGGAAAGAAATATACATACCTTAATAATATGTTGAATTCAAAACTTTATCTACATTACAAAAAAATACACCAAAACAACAAAATAAAAAAATAAAAATAACTAAAAATAAAATAAAATAAAATATAAGAAAACACATACCTTTTAATGTGATGAAGATTTACAACAACAAATCTTGCTAGAGATTCTAGGTGAAAGCCTTGAAGGATTAAGAGGAAAAAAATCAAAATTTTAAGGTGAAAAACGGAGGAGAAGAAAAAATGAACTGAAGGGACGGGTGCTAGGATATATAAGGCAGTTTTACCAATGGATTCACCGAAGAAAATAAAAAATTATTATTATTTTACTTAAATCTGTCGGTAACAGGTCAAAAATCTGTCGGCAATTTTTGAATTTCGCACCAAAATTTTTAATTACCCTCCATATTTTCGCGGTCTGTCGGTAATATCACACGGTCAGAGATGCATTTAATGCGCGCCCTTTGGAATTCGCACATTCTGTCGGTATTTGTGTCGGTAAAATTTGCCCACCGATAAATTACCGACGGACATGATGCCGTCGGTATGGACGTTGGTGATTGTGGCATTTTCTTGTAATTATTTTCGAACTCTCTGTGAGATGCCGACGGATATGATTCCGTCAGTATAGACGTTGGTAATCATGGCATTTTGTTGTAATTATTTTCGAACTCTCTGTGAGATGCCAACGGACATTATTCCGTCGGTGATTGTGGCATTTTGTTGTAATTATTTTCGAACTCTCTGTGAGATGCCGACAAAAGTCAGTTCGTCAGTATGGATGTTGGTGATTGTTCAATGTACAAGAAATGTTGTGTTTGTATTTCCTATTTACCTTCCAGCAAAAACTTCAATGATAAATTGTCCATTGCACAAAACAATAGCAACAGTGCTTAAACAATAAATATATATTTCATGTTACAAAATATATCATCCATAATGTAAATTACATGAAGAAAATGGTTTTATACAAGGCTTTGTTTTGATAGTTAGTCAGAATTTTCTTCTTCTTCGTCATCAATTGAATAGTCATCATCTTCATCGCAATTTTCAATATGGATATCATCTTCTTCATCGACATTTGCTTTTCCGCTAAAGCTCAAAACAACGTTCAACTCCTCTACGTCAACATCAACAAGACTATCATCGGAAACATGAAAATTTAAATTTTCTTCCAATTCAATCGAAGGAGATACTCGATATCGTTCAACCAACTCACTAACTTGAAAGACTTCATCTCGCACACTTGTGTCTTCGTTCTCATCCTGAATAACCTCGACATGACCCCGTGGTTTTGTTTTTACAACGGATAACCAATCAACTTTTGATCGATCCTTTCTAAATGAAGGAGTGTATGTGTAATAAACTTGTTGACATTGATTTGCGAAAACAAAGACATCGTTTATGTTGCGGTGTCTAGCTTTTGAGTTGATTTCGACCAAACCATAGTGTGGATCAACTATGATTCCTCTATCAGTCATGTCATACCACTAGCATTTGAATAAAAACACTTTATTCTGCTCGCTATGATATTGCAGTTCGACAACCTCTTCTAATCTACCATAGTAGTCAACTTCTAACTCATTACTAGTGGATCCCTTAACACAAACACCGTAGTTGTATGTCTTTCTTCCTTGCCCGTATTCTTCAGTATGGAAAACATATCCATTGAAAAAATACTCGTTATAGCACTTAACTTTTCTTGCAGGCCCGAGGCTTAGCGAAGAAAATGACTTAGGCGCACTCCTTCCCATTTGATAAACCTTGTATATATGTAATGTATATCAATAAACAGTAAATGAACTGGAATCTCGTTATGACATGCATACGTACAGTAATTTTGCAGTTATAATGAGTTTGTGATAGTGCTTATATGTGTTCTGAACCATGTGGCGAATTGCTCATCTTGTAATTGAAAGATCTGGGATTCAGTCAACTGTGAGTTATTGGAGAGCAAATATAGTCGATGCTGCCTGCAAGTGATAATGAGTGTATGATATTACAATATATAATTAACAGTATATTACTAACAAAGTTTAATTAGTATTACACATATATAAACTTACTGAATAAAAGGTCTCAGCTCATCACAGTTAAATAGAACGTAATTGTGTGCTTGTTTGAATTCTATTTCCGACAAATATCTTCCTCTTACGATATTTTTAGGTATGGGTCGTTCAGTATTGGAGAATATTAACAAGTTCCCACTAGAAGGCACTTCACCGCCATCATCATGTCGTGAAACACGATTGATTCTTGTTCTCAGATAAGGTTCAAAATAGTACGAGATAAATGTTGAGATCTCCTCAACAATATAGGCCTCATATATTGAAGCCTTAACATGCGCCTTGTTCTTAACCTTTTTCTTGAGATTAAACAAGTACCTGTATTGAATTACAATTCAAGTATTTTCAATTAAGAAAAAAATAGAAAATACTTTTATATATGAATTACATTGCAACTGTAATATCTAACCGTTTGAATGAGTATATCCATCTATACTGGACCGATCCTCCATCTTTTGCCTCGAACAGTAGATGTATAGGGAGATGCTCCATTGAGTTAAAAAAATGATGGAGGGAATATCATCGAGATAGGAATATCATCTCAAGTTTGCATAGTGTCTCGATGATATTCGTTTGAAGCCTCACAATGTGCTCAACATTCAACTTGCTAGAGCATATATGTCTGAAGAAATGACTGATTTCCGTCAGTGCATCCCATTTCCCTTTGGCAACAAATCACGAAAAGCTAATGAGATGAGTATTTGCATAAACACGTGGCAGTCATGACTCTTCATTCCATACAATTTGCAATCCTCTATATTAACCAGCCTTGATATGTTCAATGCATGTCCATCCAAAAAACACAGACTCTTAAGCCATTTATAGACTAGCAGTTGTACGTTTTTCTCTAACACGAAGCTTGCCCTTGGTTTTGCGACCCATGAATCATCATAAACCAACTCCATATTTTTACGGTTATAGTATAAAGCTATATTCAATCTAGCCTTAATGTTGTCCTTTGTCTTCCCCTTCACATCCATGACAGTGTTGAAAATGTTCTCAAACACGTTCTTTTCGATGTGCATGACGTCAAGGTTATGGCGGAGCAGATTGGTCTTCCAATAAGAAAGCTCTCAAAAGATACTTCGCTTTACCCAATTATGGGTCAAACTAAAACCAGGAAACTTTTTATTACCTGATTGAAGGCTAAACACAATGTTACCGTACTCTGATACAATATCATGCAATTCTTCACCAGAAAGACGCAGGGATGCAACATCTTTTTCAACTCTACCAAGAAAGAAATATTTTCTGTTCTTTCTGTACCTGTGATTAAGTGGCAAGAAGCGACAGCGACAGTCAAAAAAAGAAGTTTTACCTCCGTTTGCTAGCGTGAATGCCTTGTTGTTTTCCATGCAGTATGGGCATGCGAGTTTCCCATGCATGCTCTAACCAGAAAGCATTTCATAAGCTGGAAAATCATTGATAGTCCACATCAAAGCCACCCTCATAAGAAAATTTTTTTTTCTCGATATATCATAAGTCAGAGCTCCGGAGGACCACAACTGCGCTAACTCATCAATCAACGGTCGAAGACAAACATCTATATTTCGCCCCGGGCTGTTTGGGTCGAGTATGATAATAGATAAAAACATGAACTCCGGCCTCATACACATTCCTGGTGGCAAGTTATAAACTGTGAGTATGACCGGCCAATAAGAATAGGGAGCAACAAATGACCCAAATAAGTTGAATCCGTCAGTACACAACCCAAGACGCACATTCCTTGATTTAGCTGAAAAGTCAGGATGCACACTGTTAAAGTGTTTTCACACTTCGCCGTCAGAAGGATACACCATCAACCACATCATGTGCTTGGTGCCATGTCATGTGCTCAGCAGTCCATGAATAACTTCTACAGTCTAGGTGTGATCAGGAAGTATCTAAGTTTTTTATAGGCCACTAGAGTCTTTCACATGCCAGTTCTGGGTTTGTAACGGGAATGCCCGCATGTCATGCACTCGGTCATCTCAGTATTTTCAAGGTAGTATAATATGCAGAAGTTAGGGCACATGTCAATTTTCTGGTATCCTAAACTAAGTGGTTTCATCATGTACTTCGTAGCATAGAAATTCTCTTTCAGCTTGTTCCCTTTAGGTAAAATGCTTTTCGCTCATTCAATAATTTTGT
Source organism: Populus alba (assembly GCF_005239225.2). Lineage (NCBI taxonomy): Eukaryota > Viridiplantae > Streptophyta > Magnoliopsida > Malpighiales > Salicaceae > Populus > Populus alba. The sequence continues at coordinate 18,252,839 of NC_133291.1, forward strand.
CATACCCGGCCTCACTCAGCCCGTGATCTGACTTGATGGTGAACATCTATGTCACGGCAGATAATTTACTGTGGTTTTTGCAGCCATCCTATAATGGTTCATCAAAATCTTTCAACAAATCAAAAAACCTAGTTGCATCTGCATTAGGTTCTTCTTCTACGATTGGACATTAACTGACATTACCTTGATTCATTCTCATTGCATCCATAACCATATTTCTGTAAGGATTAGTGTTGTCATTTGTCGTTTCATGCACGTTGCTAGCACTAGAAGTTGACTCAACCACTGTTTCTCCCATTCTTCTCTTACTAACAAATACTTCTCCATGTGCATACCAACACTGGTAATTCTCCATAAACCCTTTGTGTAGAAGATGCATCATTACAATATCTGGTTGCAGATACTTTTTATTTTGACACTTCTTGCATGGACACCTAATACCGCCTTTAGTAAAATTTATGGGAATAGATGTTGCGAAATTAATAAAACCCTGAACCCCGTTACAATAATTCATCCTCCGCAATTCTTAGAGTGAATCTCGATACATCCATGAACGATCATCCATAACTTATATATATTGAACCTCTACAAAATTATGATAACATCATGTATTAATTAACTAAGTTAGGTAAATAAACTTGCAAAAATATTACTTCACCTCGAGATTATCCAACAAACCAATCACAACTTCTTATAAATATTAAATATTCATTATGATAATTTATTTAACGTCCATATGTGCAAATTAATATATATAAATTTATGGAAATTACCACACCGCAATACCATTGATAAAACTTAAAACGGACCCATTAAACAAGCTATTTATTATTTCAAAACAGCACATGTAATTCAGTAATTCCATAAAGTTTTAACGATTTACAAACAAATACAATCTTGCAAAAAACTAAAATAAACCATAATAGGTATAAAATTATACATTCATATACTACAAGTTTGTTTCAAAAATAACAATAAAACATGTACATCTACTAACAAAATACATATACTAAAAAAATCAACAAATTAAATTGACATTTAAATGTTAAAATTTAAAAAGATAGAATTACTTACAAAAATTGATAAAATCCATCGGAAAATCAAAACACGGATGTTGTGACCACAAAACTTCAAGAAATATAACTTGTTGTGCTGAGATGAGGGAGATTTTTGTTTGGGTGTTGGCTGTTTACAGATGGGGAGAGTTGGGATTAGGAAGAAGAAGGAGAGGGTCGGCAGTAGGGAATTATATTAACTTTTTCCGACTGTTTCACCGACGGATACTTCCGTCGGTCTTTCTGTCGGTAAAATAGACACGTCACCGTATGGATCAGCCATTTCAAATCCATCGGTGATTCTGTCGGTATGTTTAACCGTGAACCAGTCACGTCACTGTACGGGCTTGTCATTTTGAGTCCGTTGGTGATTCCGTCGGAAAAAACCTCCTCGCAAAAACTTCCACGTCAGCCACCCGCCTTTTTTTTTTTAATTCTGAACTTTTCATCCGTAATTCGGTCGGTAACTACCGACAGACAGTATCTATCGGTAGGTATCGACCGAATTACAGACGGAAAAAGTCCTTCGGTAATTTCGACCTCAAATTGCTGACATAAATATTCCGTTGGTAAATCCGTTGCTATTAAGTGAATTTCTAGTAGTGAATTGAGGTGTGTTTTAATAAAACAAAAATCAATAATTATATACGCAAATAAATATAAAAACAAGTTTAATTATGGTAAAAATTTGAATAGAAAAGCTGAGAAATATATGCAAATTAAAATATATAATATCTTGTTGTGGGGAGTTGTTCAATTATTCTCATTTATTTATATCCCATTATTTTTTTAACAAAAGCAATAATTTATTCTATTGAAATAAAATAATATGCTATTATAATCCCTCCATTTTTTATTAAGTTTTCTCACCTAAACAAAATATTTTTTTTTAATTATTTTTTTTTATCCTCAAACAAATATAATTTTTTTTGTTGTATGTCCTTTACTTAATAAAAATTTTAAAAACATGCAAACAAAAATCAAACAAATTTTAGATGCTTTTAAATCAAAATAAGATATGTCTCCCTCATTAAAACTCAAATAGTCTCATCTCTACTTACCTTACGAATGTTAAAGGTGATTGCTCATGTTAGTGGGTCAATCTAAATATATTGACTTACTTTAACAAATTGTACTATACGATATTCATAATATATTCCATAAAACAAATAATGAATAACATGATATACTAATGGCATTTATTCATTATTCAATCATTATAAGCCTTCGTATGATCCTTTTGACTGTCATTCAATGTTTCTGACCAGGGTTTGACTAATATCGGCTAACCAATCCAACGACATAACATATATCGAGATGTGTGCACATCATTGCATACATCAAACTACCGATGACTCTGGCATAAGGCACTCTAGACATTTTCTCTTTTACGTCTAGAGTCTTGGGACACATATTATGGCTCAGGCTCAAGTTTTTTTCAACAAAGGTGTCCATTAGTTTGCTATCTTGCATATAATAGCATTCTAATATCTTTTTTATGTAAGTCTCTTGAGTTAAATCCAAAAGCTTTTTAGTGCAAGCTCTTATAATTTTCATACCAAGAACATAATTGGTCTCACCCATATCTTTTATTTCAAAATTTGATGATAACCACTTTTAGTAGTATCAATCATCTCTTTGTTATTTCCAGCTATTAAGATGTCGTCAACATATAAGGACAATATTATAAAACTATTGTTAAAACATTTTAACTATATGCAATGGTCTTCTTCCATCATTGTAAAACCATCCTTAAGGATAGCTTGATGTAAATCATTTTGATATATTAATATAAAAGAAATTAAAAAAAAATGTTTTTATAAATTTTTAAATAAAAAATAATTTAAAAAATATATACTGCAATGTTTAATAGATTTTTTAGTAATTGAAAAAAAAAAAAAAAAAAAAAAAGAAAGAAAGGAGATGCAATCCAAGCTTGATGGGCTAGACAACTATTGTCGAATTCCTTGAAAGATTGGCTGCGCAGGCCATAAGCTGAATGCCTCTGGCTGAAGTCTGAGCGTTGTGGTCCAAGTAAAGTGATGGTAGGCCTTTGTCCGCTGCGACCAATGTCTAATCAACACCCTACCTGTGATTTCATTGAAAATCTTGCTTGCCTATCACTTTAGTATCTCGATTACTGCCTCATTTGGTGATACTACCTGGAGTTGACATTATATAATTTAATTAAAAATTTAAATTGACTTGTAATCCAATCAACTTATTAAAAATTTAATGATTTTTATTAAAAAAAACTTAAAATAATACCATTTTAATTTATTAAAAAACTAGATTAACCAAGTCTAATCTATTTGATATATGACCCAAATCAAGTGTAATGGCTCTGATTTCAAGAATCATCTAATACTAGATTGTTGGTCTGTGCTACGCTACAGATCAGATCAAATTTTTTTGAATGTTGAAAAAATTAAAAAACAATTTCATGTTAATATAAGTTATATATATTATAAATAATAAAGTTTAAAATATTATTTTAAAAAGTTTTTTATTACACATTGAAAAGATACTATGTTAGTATGTTATCCTTTTAAGTTGAAGTATTTAAACCAAAAAGATTTTTTATCCCATATTAAAAAAACATAATTTTTTTCTTGTAGGTATAGAGTATATATACTAATTGACTTCAAATTCCACATTGAAAAAAATATTTATTTCTTGTGGGCATAGAGTATATATACTAAAAGGTTTCAAATCTCACATTAAAAAAAATAAAACATTCTTCTAATATTTATATAGTGAATTTTAAACTAATATATATATATATAAAGGTCTCTGTCTAGAAGGGAAAAAAAAAAGCATTTGCAAAAAAAAAAAAAAAAGGAACTAGGTCTCAACCGGGTTTTGCCGGGTAGCCCCAGTCACGAGTCAGCCGGGTGACCCGGGTTTTGCTGGGTTTGTGCCCATCCCAGTCTTTTGCCTCACCCGGATCGGTCCAGCCACAAGTCCTGGGTCGACCCACCGGGCTAGTTCGGGTTTGATAACTATGGTATATATACTAAAGGGTTTCAAATCCTACATTGAAAAAATAAAATATTCTTTTAGTATTTATATAGTGAACTTTGAAATGAGTAACCAACTAAAAGAAGAATGTTGAGACCGGGTTAACTTCATAGAAAGTAAACCAAAAAGACAACCCGAGTTTTCCTGCTAAACCTGCAACTTGGATCACGAGACTAATATACCCACATATAAAGCAAATCAAAATAAATTATGAACCACAATTCTTAATCAACTTATTATTAAAGAATAAAATGGAAAAAAATTATAGAAAAGAACACAATAAAAAGTCTTGAGTCAACTCAAGTTAACCCACAAAACTCGTTATTTGAGTCATGAGAGTGAGATAACCTAATAAAAAGAAAACAGAAATAAATCATGAAGTCTAATTTCTAATCAACCTAAAGTTAAAGGATGAAATTGAAAAAAATATAAATTAACAAAAAAAGAAAGTTTGAGTCATCATGGTTAACCCACTAAACCAGTAACATGAGTCATGAGATTAGGATATTCATAAAGAAAATAAATCACAACAAATTATGATGCCCAAACTCTAATAAATAAAATATTAAAAGATAAAAAAAAAAAAAAAAACACAAGTCAATCAGGTTAACTCGCTAAACCCGTAATACAGATTATAAAACTAGAATAACCATACGGAAAGCAAACTACAAAAAATTAAGAAACTCAATCTCTAATAATAAAATATTAAAAAATAATTTAAAAAGATTTTTTTTGTTTTTGTTGATGTTAATTAATTATTTGTGAATGTTGATTCTTCTTGGTGTCCATTTCACATTTCGTGATTCATGAATGATAATTATCATTCACTATTGCTGAAGATTTTCAACAATAGTTACACACACTTCGCGTGATTGAAGAATTGAGAAATTACTATATAAATGGAAATTCATGTGGATTAAAATTATGTAATTGATCGGTGAACTAAATCTCAATATTAATAATGATGATTATTGCAATTAATGAAATCTTTACAATGTGATTGGTTTATTCCATGTGAACATATATATAAGTGCAATAATTTCTTTCTCAAACCCCATGCTTATTGTAGCAAGTGGGGTTTAAAGATGAACTCGTAATCTTCATGACATAGTTATTTTTGCATACGTTTCCAAAGGGTATTATACCTTTGTAAACCTTTTAAATATCAATGCATGAAACTAAATAAATAGAGATGTGGTCAAAGTGTAGGAAAAAAAAACTCTAACTAGAAGTGTGATATTGTATAAGTCAAATAACGAGAGATTTGAAACCTAACATGAGAAAACAAAGAAAGGAGGATTAGATTTAAAACGTATGAATAAATGAGGGATTAAAACAAACAAAAAAATAGAGGAAGAACTCGTTAGCTCTTAGGAAAAGAAGGACCTGACGACAAGGGAGGGGAATATAAAAAGGGAAGAGGAAGAGTCACCCCCTTTCTCTAAAAAACAAATATGAAGAAACTCTCATCACCAAACATACGAGAGAAAACAAGGATGAAGATTAAAGATTTAACATCAAGAGACAAAATAAAGAGAGAAAGAGGGGAAAAAAGAGTTGGTTATAGTGAGAGAAGAGAGAAAGAGAAGCTGAAACATTAAGAGAGGAAGAAGCTTTCAAGGGGCAGAAAGCACAACTAGGACAAACCTACAACCTTTATAGAACAATTTCAAAACATTTTGGATAAGTTATATGTAGAAAATCACAGCCCTAATTTGAGATCTTAAGGAATTTTCTGCGTTATTTAAGGAGGGATGGGAAAGGTAAGAGAGATGGAGAGGAGTGTGATGATGTCCTTAACTAAAACAAGAACAAGAAGACCAAGTTAAGGCTTACAAGCCTTCAAAAAACTAGAACTATGAAAGGGGGGAATGCATCCTTGAAACTAGTTGTGCACGCATGTTAAAAATAACAATATACAAAATCCCACAAGATGTATGATGTGCTGGAAAGTTTAGATCCATGAACAAACCCTTGTTACTTGTATTTTTATGAAGCCTAATTTTGAGTAAATTATATTTTTAATTATGATTGTTGGTGTGCAGATAAATTTTATAAGTGAAAATGGTTAAGGAAAAGAATGAAATGCATGAAAATAATGATTTTATGTGCTGGACATCAAAATAAAAAAAAAATATGGATTGTGTTGATTTGTTAGTTGTGACTAAAATCTAATTTGGATTCTTCCAGTAAAATTATCTCAATGAAAGTTGTAGAATTGAATGTTAGCTTTTAAATGGAATTAGAATCACTTGAGTTGGAGCTGTAGATCCCCAGATATTGGTAGAAAACCATACACAGGTCAAAATTGGAAAATTTTGGGCACCATGTACACCGGACCTTGAGCTAGGATTCTGGACATGTAACTATAAGTTTTTGGGGTAAATATCTCATGAAAGATGTGTGCCATTATGTTAGCTTTCACAGGATGTAATCCTTGTTCCATTTGGAGTTATAGAACTCCAAATATAGATAAAATATTAGGCAGGGGTTAGGCTGTTACATCATAGGACAACCCCGCCCACCAACATATTGCGATAAATTTGAATATATAAACAACAGAACTAGGTTCACCCTTTACATACCAGATGTGTTGGTGTGTCTTAGATCACTATGGAAATAAGCCTCGAAGAAAAATGAGCCCTATAACTCTAGTGGAGGAAGAGATCCCAAATAGTATATTAATGCATTTATCATATGTTGTTTGAATATAATGAGTTTGAGATAAAATTTTATTGAGGTAAATCCTTATAAAAAAAAAAGTTGAGTATGTGAACTCATTAAAACATATATTGATAAAAATATTGTGGTATAAGAGGAAAGTCGAGCACAGGGTCTTCCATCAATAGAACTCGCGTGACAGGAGAAGCAAGTAAGTGAAATCTTATATAGTATGAACTAAATTAAATTCTAAAAATTCTGAATTCTTGATAATTATTGATAATCTACAAGGTTATAAATGATGTGTGAATGCAATATGCGTATGAAGAAAATCATAAGTGGTTTCGCAGTGAGCGAAAGCCAATGTTGGACTTGTTTCTAAATGACAGGAACCATTGAGTTTGGGTTGCTTTCGCAGTAAGCAAAAGCTAATGTTGGACTTGTTTCTGAAATAACAAAAACCTTTGAGTTTGGGTTGCTTTTGTAGTGAGCGAAAATCAATGTCGGACTTATTTCTGTAGTGACAGGAACCCTTGAATTTGGGTCGCTTTCATGTTGAGCAAAAGCCAATGTTGGAATTATTCTCGAAATCATGAAAACCATTGAATTTGGGTTGTCTTCGTGATAAATGAAAGATGAAGTTGGATATGTTTCCGGAGCTGCAGAAAACCATTGGAATTGAAACTTGCCTTTGTATACGGTGAAGGTCAATGTTAGAATTGAATGTTAGCATTCGTTTCTGTATTGTTGGAGAACAATAAGTTTTGAGTTAACTTCGATACATGGATTCTGGAAATTTTATCTTGTATGACTTGAAACTTGTATCCTAATGTGTTTAGATGTTGTTATGTAGTTGTTATAAGGGATAAGACTATTATTATATATGAGGGAATTTCCTTAACATACCATGAAGGGATGAGAATTTTCACTTTCGATACTCTTAGAAGATAGGACTAATTTTCCTTATAATCTAAAAATCTTGCTTAATTAAATCTTGTTCCAGGACCTTTATACACCAGTGAACCAAATAACTAGAAGACAGAAGAACTTCAAGGCTGTAGAAATCCATTGTTGTGCTGCATGTAATAAATCCTATAATCTGAAGCATTAACTTCTTTTTTAAAACATTATTATTTCACTTACATATCTTATGTATTGGAGTCCTTTAACGTATGTTTTCAAGTAGAATGATAACCCAACACAAAAAAAAAAAAAAAAACAATGATCTCTATATATGTTCCCTTTCTTAAGTTGAACTGTTTTATCTCCAATTATATATATACTTGTATGTGTATGTCTTAGGTAAATTAAGCATAACTATTAATAATTTCTCTTTTGATTTATTATATGTTTGACATTCTACTGCTGAGAGTGTGAGTTACTTAAATGCCAAAAAGTGACCAATTGTGAAATGTTGAAACATTTTGAGTAAAGAAATTGGATGAATAATTGGTATGGTTATGGAATGTAATAGACAATAACTTGGTATGCTTAATTATAGAGGAAACCCTACTGAAATTTTAGTAGAAATTTTGTTAACCACCAAATAATTCTAGAATAAAAAAAAATCATACTTTTGCTATGACGATTATCATGCATATTATGCTTCGTCAAGATAGGATGTTACACCTTTGATGTGTATCAATCTACTATTTTAATTTGTGTTTGTTCTTTATTTATTTTTTAAAAAAATCTATTGTCAAAACCATAGTTTTAAAATTGGATTCCAGGATAAAATTCGGGTCTATATGGATTAATATCAATTTTTTTTAATAAAAAAAACAATCAAATCAACATTGTTTCAAAAAATTTAATATGTTGATGGTCGAGTTTTAATTGCATTGCATTAGACTCAAGTTGAGTCACCAAGTCAATTTATATTTTTAATCTAGTTAGTTCAGGTTTTTATATTTTCTTTAACTTTTACAGGTTAATGTTTGGAGTTAGCCGAATTCCGAGTTGATTTTAAATCTATGGTAAATACATTAGTTTAATGAGAAAATTTTCCCGTTTGCTGAGGCAGAATAAAATAGTAGATTAGGAAACTGATTAGTTAGGAGATTCTCATCAACTACGTAAGGAAGACAAAAGGTATCGTCTGCACAGTTGCACTTGTTTTTTTTTTTTTTTTAATTCCTCACAATATTTACGTGGCCAAGTCATATTCATGCCTGCCTCTCTTAACCACTCATCAATAGTTTGAAACATGTTAGGTCGATCCTCTACGTAATGTGATCTGTCTTCATGCGACGATCTTGACAAATTAAGTGCACTGTCTCAAACAATTAATCTTATTAAAATGCATGTTTGGTTAATTTGATGCCTTCTTATCTGAGGCCGGTTGTTGAGTTTTTAATTTTACATATGATCGATCACCCATGTCGAGCTTGGAAAGAAAATATTGCCCATGCTTTCTCAACACTTGCGCTCTAAATGTTATGCTATGATGCCAATGTCAAATACCTGTGGCCTTTCATCTTGTTTCTGTTAGTTGTAGCTCCCGGCAAGGCTGTCGCTGATGACCGGTTTGGTTCGCCGGAGCCGGACACTCCTACGCACCTGAACTTCTTCCGGTCGGCATTGCGGGGGAGGCAAAGAGTTTTGTCGTGTGCCAACGATCCTAGTGTGTGTGTGGATCGCGGGAAGAACCCATGGGGAGGCAGCACATGTTGCTTCAGGAAATTCTGCAAGGATACCTTGAGGGATTCGGACAATTGTGGGGAATGTGGGCAGACATGTGCTTATGGATTTGTTTGCTGCGATGGAAAGTGTGTTGATGTTCGAAACGATCCACGCCATTGTGGTTCTTGTTTTCAGGAGTGTCCTGGACAAGGTAGGTGCTCCTTTGCAATGTGTGATTATGGTGGATGAATAATGTTGATCAATAAATTTCTTGAAATTACTGTTTCCTTCACTCCAGTATTTTTAATTGCTTTGCCATGAGCCCACAAGCCAAAAGTTGGGCGCTATTGGTTATTCTGGGTTGCTTTCAGAAATGTGATTTGGTGTTTATTTTTTAAAATATTTTTTATTTTAAAAATATATTAAAATATTATTTTTTTTTATATTAATATATTAAAATAATTTAAAAATTATTAATATAAAATAAAAAGAAGATTTCCTTTAGCGCTTCCCCAGAAGAAGAGCCGACATCTTATTGCATCATCATATACTTGATACTTTTTCCTAGATTAATCTTGAAGAAGGACCAGATGGTCGACAACACATGGAGGTGGGTTCGAAAATTGTTTATAACCGTTGATATGTAGTCTGAGCCATGAGCTTGGTTGTTGAACATGATTGAAAATCTACTACAAAAGAGTGTGATCATTAAAGCAGCTAATTAATTTATAGTTATTTTTTAAAATATTTTTATTTAAAAAAAATAAAATAATTTTTAAAAAAATTTTGAAATTAACATATTAAAATAATTTGAAAACATCAAAAAATATTAATTTTAAAAAAAAATTAAATTTTTTTAAAAGTATTTTTAAAACGCAAAAACAAACAGACCTTAAAGATCATGAAATAATTTAGATCAATAATTATTATCAAAACCTTTATTTTTATCAGTTTTTACTTTATTATTATTTTATTTTATTTTTATTCAAATTAAAATATGCTCTAAATTAAATTTTGAATTATAAGTTTTTCATATCAATTTATTAAATCAAATCATGTGATTCACGTCTTGATGTGTTGAACAAGATTTCATCTAATTCTTTTCCTTTTTTTATTTTTTTCTACTTTTTTATTGGAATTATTTTAAGACTTTTTTATTTTCCTTTTATAAATCTCCTCTCTGACGGTACTGGTTAAATTAAGGTGGCAATTACTTAAAAGGGCAGGCTTCTATAATGTGAAGCCGTGGCTTTGGAGTGAATGTAACCAAATGAGTTTTTTTGGAATTTTTGTAATGTTTCTTTTTTGTTTTTTAAAAAATATATTTAAATAAAAATTTTATTTTTTAAAAATTTATTTTTAATATTAATATATTAAAATTGATATAAAAATACTAAAACAATTAATTTTAAAAAAAAATAAAAAAAATCCTCCATTTTTTTAATTTGAGGTTGTTGGGAGTGTGGTTCTAATGGTTATTTTTTAAGGCATTTTTGGTTTGAAAAATATATTAAAAAATTTATTTTTTATATTAATATATTAAAATAATTTTAAAATGTTAAAAAATATTAATTTAAATAAAAATATATTTTTAAAATACAAAATAAACATGAAGAAGATTTGCTTTTGCACTTCCTCAGAAGAAGAGCCGACATCTTATTGCATCATCATGTACTTGATACTTTTTCCTAGATTAATCTTGAAGAAGGACTAGATGGTCCCCAACACGTGGAGGAGGTGGGTTCAAAAATCGTTTATGACCATTGATTTAGTCTGAGCCCTGAGCTTAGTTGTCGGAAGATGCTTGAAAATCTACAACAAAAGAGTGTGATCATTGAATTAGCTAATTAATTTATATACTATAATTATTGTTATTTTTTAAAATATTTTTTATTTAAAAAATATATTAAAATAATATTATTTTATTTTTAAAAATTATTTTTAATATTAATATATAGAAAATATTAATCTGAAATAATAAAAAAAATTTAAATTTTTTTTAAAAAAAAATTTAAACATAAAAACAAACAAGCCTTAAAGGTTATGGGAAAATTTGGATCAATAATCATTATCAAAACCTTTATTTCAATCGGTTTTTCTTTATCATTATTTTATTTTATTTTTATTTAAATTAAAACATGCTTTATATTAAATTTTGAATTACAAGATTTTCATATCAATTTTATTAAATTAGATCATGTGATTCACATCTTGATGTGTTGAACAAGATTTCACCTAATTCTTTTCGTTTTCTTTGTGATTTTTTTCTACTTTTTTATTGGGATTATTTTAAGACTATGTTTTTTTTCTTTTATAAATCTTCTCTTGGATGGTACTGGTTAAATTAAGGTGGCAATTACTTCAAAGGGTAGGCTTTTATAATGTGAAGCTGGTGGCTTTGGAGTGAATGTAACCAAATGAGGTTCTTGGAATTCTGGTAATGCTTTTTTTTTAAAAAATATATATTTAAATAATTTTTTAATATTTTAAAATTTAATTTTTGATATCGTATATTAAAACGATAATATAAATCCTTTTTCAACCTCACATGTCTTTGGAAATTTTTTTTTCTAAAAATACAACATCACGCGATTCAATCTTGTCACTCTTCCATAAGCTTTTTCACCAATAAATACAAATCCTTTGAAATGTTCAGAATATCATATAAAGATATACTTCTTCCCCCTAGGATCAAGTTTCTCATATTCATGAGAAGTATTGGCAATATAAGATGCACACCTTCATGGATGGAAATAACCTAGAATAGGTTTGACGCCATTCCATAGTTCATATGGATAAATGAGACGGATTTAGAGGGCACACAATTAAGTATATAAGCAACAGTTAACAATTCGTCTCTCCAAAAAGAAATTGATAAGTTAACTTGCGTCATCATTAACCTAACCATGTCAAATAGGGTTCTATTATTCCTTTCTACTACACCATTTTATTGTGAAATATAAGAAATAATTAGTTGTCTAGCTATACCCTTTTCATCAAAAAAAATTTTAAATTGTTCAGACAAATATTCACGTCCTCGATCAATTCTTAAAGCTTGGATCTTGGTACTTAGTTTATTCTCCACCAAATTGGTGTATCGAATTAAGCAATCCAATGCTTCAGACTTATGTAAAACCAAATAAACATGACCAAACCGTGTAAAATCATCTATAAATATGATGAAATGATTTCCTCCAAGTCTTGCTCTCACATTCATTGGGCCATAAATGGTTGAATGAATAAAATGTAATGGACTACAGGCTCTTTTAGCTTTGCCAAATGGTAATCTAATTGCTTTTCCAGCAAGGCAATGCTCACAAACGGGCAATTCCTCTTTGGTAAGTGATCCTAAAAGACTAGCTCTTGCTAATATATGTAATTGGTCTTGCCCAATATGTCCTAATCTAGCATGCCAAGTTATGATATTAATATCATTAATAGTGCTGGAATTTTAAACAACATAAATTGAAGCATCATAACTAATAGATACATTAACAGTGTTTAACACCATAAAATTATTTAATACAAAAATAGAACCATAAAAAAATATTATTCAGATGTATTTTTACACAACAAACAACAAACGCAATATTAAAGCTCAATTGGCGTAAAACAAGAACAGACATAAGATTTCGTCGAACTTCTAGAGTGTAGAGCACATCATAAAGATAAAGTGTGCAACCGCCCCACAAATCTAGTTTGCAGGTACCGATCCCAAGCACAGTAATGGAAGCATTATTCCCTATGTATATGTATCTACTTCCCTTTGGAATTCGATGAAATTTCACATAGATTGTTCAATCTCTTGCTATGTGGTCAGTTGCTCTTGAGTCTACAGTCCAAAAAGAAACAGATTCAGCAAGCATTAAACAGCTGTTAACGTATAAATCAGAGGAATGATTGTGGTTAAACATTACCTTTGGCTCAGTGCAATCACGAGCAAAATGACCAGGTTTACCACAATTAAAACAATTCATATTCTTGCCTTTCTTACCGTCATGTTTCCCACGCTTGCGTTTATGTCTACTACTACTTGCTTCTATTCCTCTCTTGCTATATTTGGGATCCTTAGCCTTACCCCTTTTATATTTAGAGCCATATGCTCCTTGCATCTTCGTCTTAAATATAAAAGTCTTGTTTATAGGCTTTTCAGCATGAAGTCAATCTTCTTCAAGCTCGACATGACAAGCAACATCGTCAAATGTTTTGATGTTGTCATTGTGGGTAAAGTTAACACGCATGTGTTCTCAATTGCTTGGCAAAAAGCGGATAACTATTTAGACTTGTTGTTCATCAATCATCTCATGTCTAGCACCTTTTAATTCACTAATCATGTTAGACATGACCGTAAGATGTTGCCTCATTGTTTGATTTTGGCACTTCTTATAACCATTGGATTTGAGGGTTAGCTGACAAAGTCTAGTAGTGGAGGTTCCTCCATACTGAATCTTCACTCCGTCCCAAACAAATTAAGTTGAACGATGGCTTTCAAAACACAGCATAATATCATTTCTCATGCTGCTCAACATTAAAATGTGAGTTGCATGATCTTTGCGTTTATAGGTTTGATATACTTCCATATCAAGCTTGTGCTGAACAGTGTTTTCTTGCTCAGGTTCAACCATTAGTTGTGTGATTGTTTTCCAGCATTTCTTGCTCTTTCGAGAGATACTCAATCTTCGATGCCAAACATCGTAATTCTTTTTACTTAGTTTGTCTCTATGGTTCAAATCAACAATAATACTCTTAGATGCAGTCATATTAAGCGTTATTGACAACAATTATAAATATTAGTATCTAGTACAATTTAATTGACATATTTTGCCACTCCATTTTAAATTAAAAAAATAATAATCTAACACATACAATACAAATGAAAAGAATGTTAAGCACTTAATCAATTCTCATTTGTATGGTCTAATTATTATTGAAAATTTAAATAAGTGTAAAATTATAGTTATTAGTTTCAACTAACAACTCCCACTAATCAGGTTGCAGATATTATCATATATATGTGTGTGTGTGTGTGTAATGTAATTAAAACTTAAATTACATAAAATATGCAGTTCACAATAAACAACCAATTACCAAAAAAATATAATATTAAGAATAATACATTTTAGAATTATTTTATATTGTAGGCACATAAGTAGGGTCTCCAATTACGTCATCCACTTCATCAAAGTCATCTCCTCGAAGTTCATTCTACTCAAACCATGGAATGAATTTAGCAACAAGATTCAAACGACAAGCGCTTCTTCCAGTGCGTCGTATACCTTTTTTGGCATACTGACGTTCCCTCTCAAACAACATTTCATCAGTGAGATTGTTGAAATCTAAGGGTTCTAGCCTATATTCCAATGATAGTTGAACAGATATCCATTCCTCATGTAGAGAATTGAGAATGATTAACATTTGATGTTTCATATATTGAGGGGGGAAATCAATCATAAAAACAATGCAAAACAAAATAAATATAAATTAAAATAATTAGGACTAAATTCAACATAAAAAACCAACTGAAATAAAATGTTAATGGAAAATTTAAATGAAATTAAATGTTTAAGGATGGAATTGAAAAAAACCAATCAATTAAGAAAATGATTTTTAAAAATAATAATTAAAAAAAATTAACACCAAACTTGACATAAAAATTCAATGAAAAGAAATGCTCAAAGAAGAATTGAAGAAGAAAAAATCAAGAAAATGATTGAAAACCAAAAAAACAGTAATTAAAAAAATAAGAATTAAATTTGATAAAAAAAAAAAAACTAATAAAATCAAACAACTAGGAACGAAATCAAAAATAAAATATAATTAGAAACAATCAATGTAAACAAAACAATTATAATTAAAAGAAGAATGATTGAATCAAAAGGAAAAAAAAAAATTTAAGGGTTGGTATAATTTTTTTTCATGGCCAGCATATAATCCATGAAAGAAAGAAAAGAAAAAGAAAAAAAAAATGTCGACTAGCACCAAATCAACCTCACTACTAGAGAATGCCAAGACGCATCAAATGATGTGGTAGAAGCTTGATTTCAATCATCGTCATCAGCCGCATGCTCCACCTAAAGGCAGTGAAGTGGCTGACACGTGTCTAGCACGCGTCAATAGCCTTTTTTATGTGTGCAAAATAAAAAATTCTCCTATGACTAAATAACAATAACCAAAAAACCCTTATAAAATTACAACCAAGTCCTTAAAGCCAATGCTAAAAAATTTGAATGTAAAAGTAATAGAGTAATTCAATTGTTTATAAAATTATATATATATATAAAATGCCTCTATGACTAAATAACAAAAAAAAAAAAAACCATTAGGAAATTTGCAACGTAAGTATGCTTGTACAATTCAAATGCATGATAAATTAAAATTACCATATAGTCTATGAACCAAAAGTTATGGTTGCTTATTCTATAATGACAATATGGTAATTGTATTGTTATTAAAAAAATAAAAAGATAATGTTGACCCAATAAAATTAAAAATGATAAATTGATCATGTATAAAGACCATTTTATTCCTAAAATAAAGTTTTTAAAAAAATTAAAAAAATAAAATAATAATTTCATTATAACTCTAGAGATATTTTATTGAGTTATAGTTAAATAAATAAATAAATAAAAACTCTTGAGGTTTAGTATTATAATAATAATAATAATAATAATAATAATAATAAATTCTCCAGGACGACAGACGCGTCCCGAAAGCAACGTTTTTTTAAGACCATCCCTGTGAGAAGAACCCCATCTTCCCATTCCTTCTCAAGACCATAAACACCCCTAAACTCGAGAAACCAAAGAAAAAGAAGCCTGAAAAAATACAACACAAATTAAAACTACAGGGGAGCGAGAGAGAGAGAGAGAGAGAATGTTTCAAGAGAGACATCATCAACATCTTGGTCCGCCCCATGGAATACTACTAGCAGTAGTAGTATCCATAGTGGTGCTAGCTCCATTCATCTTTGGTGACCAAGGTCAAGCCATAACTGAGGCTTTTGCTGAGCTTTTAAGTCCAATGGGTCTGTTGCTCTTGCCCATTATCCTTCTCTTGACCATCCAGTTCCTTTCTTCTGATCGTGGCTCGTTTGTCTCCACTGTCTTCTTTACTGGTGAGCCTGAGTCCATCCACCGAGTTAGTGGATCACCTGTTGGTGTTGCGCTGTTTCTTGTTCTGATCTTGTTCTTGCTTTACAATCGTCTGTCCATTTTCGGTGGTGGAGATGATTCCGCTGATTAAAAAGTGCTGCTTCTTCCATGGATCTGGTCGCTTTTCTCTGCTTTTAATGGTATGGTTTCTTATGTATACAGTATAGTTGGAACGTAGACCTTCTTGTATGAATACGAGATGGGCACGTAGATTTTCTTGTATGAAGAGGGGGTCGGTGATGATTTTTATTCTTACGTTAATACCCTCGCAATGTTTGGTGATTTGTTTGGTTTGATGGGTATTGTGGTCATTGGTAATAGTTGGAAAGTAGCTGAATTTGAATTATAGTGCAATGACAGAAGTACCCTCCCTTGATGTTACTGTTTGCTATATTCTTTTATGGTATTTTCAGTTGTTCTTTATTCAATTAAATGAAACTGAAACGTGATAGGCGTGATTGTTTTTATGTTTTAAATAAAATTAAAATTATTTTATAATTATTTTGATATAATGATCCGAAAGAAACCCAAAATATGTGAAGTTGAAGGCGTGGAGTAATTCTAAGAACGGCAGACAGAGGTGGAGGATCAACAGAGCATCAAACCTGGAGAAAATCATGAAGTAGAAGATGGGGATAAAGAGTGAGAAACCTGCTTCAAAGCAGCCATAAGAGGTCTTCTTGTGAAGCACTGCCTTCGGGTGGAATTTCAGTCATCCCTGATCGACGTTAAACGCCGAACGAGATGACCACCACCAACGTTGATCAGTTGGCCTAATGTTAGCCGTCCCTGATCGATGTTTGACCAATATGATGTCGGTGTTCAAAACCCTCATCACCGGCCAAAATTACCTCGAAAACTAAATGCCCGGGTGTTTTTTATTGGAGCTCAATTCATGGTAAAATATGTTTTGGGCTGTAGTCAAATTATCTTAGCGTTTTGATCCAAACAAAATTATTATTTTTTTGGTCCGTGTTGATGTACTTTTTTATTTTTTTATATATAATAAAAATACTTTTTTTATTCTAAAACAACAGAATATAAAATTGTTGACCAAGATTTTTTTACTTTACATAAGCTTCTTGACAATAAAATACGAATTTACCTTTAGAATCAAAAAAATTATTGTGCTACTGGATAAAAATGTTTCTGAGTTTTTTGAATTTTAATGTATAGTGTAATTAATTACATCTTTAACCTTAAAAGATATAAAATATAAGCTTTAGAATTTAGAGGTATTTTTATACTTTTATATGAGTATTATGTGTAATTATAGGGGTTGGGGGGCATTTTGGTATTTTTCATATTTGTTTTTCAAATTTTTAATACTTGTTCAGCCCCACCCGTGGGTGGCGTCTGCATCATTCAGGCAGTACGTGTGATGCCACCTAGTGGACGCAACTAGCCTTACATCATTTGTAAACCCCCAAATAAAATTCAAGACATTAATATGTAATTTTTATATATATATATAAATTTAGGGTGAAAATATTTAAAAAAGTATTTTAGATTAAAAAAAACAAATTAATGTATGATTTTATGTGAGAATAACTCTGATCGTCATTTTTAGCCTGCATATAATTACATAGTTTTTAACCTGGAAGGGAACTAATTTTGAGGAAAATTTGCAGGGATGGAAGTCCCCAATGAATTAGTTAAAATATTGATGATTTAAGAAAATAGCATATTCAAAAATTCAGATTTTGGCGTAAAAATTATTAGCTATCTAGTTTAACGCTATTGAACATAATTCTCAATTCGATTATTAGATCAGGCTGAAATTTTACGAGTAACCTCTTAATATGTTGCTTTAACTTGGGTAAAGGTTTTAGGTCAATTGAAATCCAAAAACAAATCTTACAAAATTATCAATGGCGGGGGGCATACCTGAAAAATATTGAGAAGTATAATTAGGGGTACATTGAAAAAGAAGAGAAGAAGAAGAAACACGTCAGCTCCCGTTTAAATGGGAGGTTGACTCTAAAGAACATTTTTGTTCTTTATTTTAAAGCCACCTCAAAGCAGCAGCAGCAAATAAGAACAAATGTTCTTCACCATCTCAAGCCTTCTCCCGTCCCTTTTATCCAAGCAAAACCATGGAAACTTAAATACTTTGGTTTGAAGAGTAAAACTGATTAGTGCTTAAAGGTGTATTTTTATCAAGGTTTTATATTATCATTTTGTACTTAAAGTATCAATAACTCCTTAACTTAAGCATATTTTATAATAACAAGTCTAATAATATAAGATAGCTTTAATTTATAGTAAATACTCATTTTAAATGTAGGCATATCTCGCAATTCAAAGGATTTATTGGTGTGATTAACTATTGAAAGTGAAAGGACAAAGAAAAAGGTTAAGCTTAGAAAAGAGATGCTGGTTCAATACAAACAAAAACACCATTCGGTTATTAGATCATAACTAGAGCTGTAGATCTTGGATTTCAGTTTGATTTATATGGCTAGAAATCTAAGACATAATCCTAAAACATTTATGAAGAGTCCAAGACTCGATTCTGTCGTTTGGAAGTCCAAATATTAGCATCAAAAGAGAAGTTGAAATTTGTCCTGTAGCCGAGACACTATTTAGTGTTCAGCCCATATCTCGAGTTTTAGAAGTCCAAATGACCTCATTCTTGTTTTGTTGGAAAGCTGAGACAATTTCCCAGAACTTTCATAAAGATTGTCTATTCAAATTCTGATGTTAGTAATGATGTTTTCTACAGAAAAAAAGATAAAGATTGTTACCAAGTCAAGAGGTGGTCATCCACTCAACAATTAGTCATCAAATCAATAGTTCTGAATTTGGCCTATAAAAGGAGGCATTTTCCATGCATTGAAGCATCTCGGTTTTCAGATCAAGATCATATTCTTGCTTTCTTTCTTTGTATTTTTGTAATGTTTAAGTTTTGCTTTCATTAATCTCTTGTTTATGCTTTTCATCATAACTATGTTCTTATCTAGTTTATTTATGTTTCTCTTCTTCATAATGTTTAGCTAAGTTTATTATGTCAAGGTGAAAAGGTTTCATTAATGGTGTTAGAATAGGTATAATATAAACTCAACATGGATTTCAATGTTTATATTCAAGAAAGTTTGTTATTAATATGTCTTATCTTTTTTATCTTATTAATTTAACCTTGCTTGTTAAATGGTTAATCTAGATTTGTGTTGTATAACACTAGGTACAATAAATGCTTGGCACTTTCATAGCCAACCGTATGGTATACCCTACACCTATGCTATGAAAGGAACTTGATTTGTTGTTAACATAAGTTAACATCATGAATTCCTGACAATATTTAAGAGTATAGTGTTACTAAAATAAGATAATTAATATAATCATATTAAAAACTTATAATGAATTATTAATGATAAATCATCCAATTGGAACCTCCTTTGTGTGTGGTTTCCAGTTGATTAATAAAAAGAGTTTATACTATACTTATTTCTAATATTATTAGTGGATCCTCTAACCTTGACAATTGTTTTTATCTTTATTAATACTCACATCAATATTACATCTCAAAAGTTCTCTTCAACTCCTTTTCATTTGTTGTTTATAATTTTATATAGTTCACCTCTTTATAGTCCGACCCTGATCTTGTCAAGTTATTTATTACTTTGACATTCCTGCACTTGGGATAAGACATCAATCTTTTGATTGTGTCAGAAACCATGATCTAAACATTAAACTTAGAATAAATAGTGGAGAGATAGGGTGTACTAGTAGAGAAAAAGTGAAGAAATGGAAGATAAATGGAGATTTGAGGTAGAGATCCATTTTTGGGTTTGAAATTTGGCATCAAAATGACAAGGAATGTTTCCTTAATCCACCTAACTTACTTCGATTTCAATTATGTAAGTTTTACTAACAATTTTTAATTTTTCTAGTTAGGGTTCTTAATTCAATTTTGAGGAAAATGCAAGAAAGTGATAAAATAGTGAAATAGATGTGAAGTATCTTAAGGAAGTGTAAGAATTACGAAATATTGATGAAGAAGATTTAGGAAAAAGAGAGGTCACAAGTGTCAACCAAATGGGAAAAATTGAGGGGTTTCTTAAGTGTGAAGCATGTGTGTGTACCTACTAATTGGGTTAATGGCTCTAAACCTATCTAAAATGATTTTGAGAGAAATTACATGTTGAAAATCCATCCTTTAAATTGAAAATAGATTGAGTGAGCTTGAATGCATGTTATAATTTTGAATTGTAAAGGGTTTTATATATATTGTTAAGTGAGCTTGAAAGTATGCTAAAATAAAATAAAATTGAAAATAATATTTAATGATATGGGAGTATTAGGTTTTGGCCAAATAAGATGTTTAGTGGTAGAAATTTTCCAATTTTGTTCTAGGTGTGTAAGTATGTTGATGATTGAAAACCTTAATGTGAAATGTGCAATTGAGTAAACGTATTGTGAATTATGAATGGGTGCTTTTGGTTTTGGCTAAAAAAAAAAATTAAAATAACAATAGGAAAGAAGTAAAATGATAATATGCTAATTACGTGATTGAAATTACAAGCATGAATATGATTTTTAAATGAGATTGGTTAAAAGAAAATCTTAATACCAAAAATGTGGGCATATATAATGATGTTGTAAAGTCGATGGAAGGAACCATGAGTAATTAGTCTTAGTGACTTGGAATTGAATGCTCATTTTAATGATTTTGAGATGTACAAATGATTGGAAGGATGTTTTCAAATTAGTCAAATTGTTTGTTTAGAGAAATTGAAAATAATTAAGGAATTGTATTGAATTATTCTATTAATGGGAAGGTATAGAAGATGATGCAATATTAATGAAATGATGTGTTTGAGTATTAAGGAAACATGAGCATGAATTTTTATTGGGTTGTGATGTTATGTTGGGCATGAATTTAGGAAATTTGAAAAATTTTAGTGTGTGTTTATTTACATTAAAGAGCTATTACAATGTATGGATATACTAGCGATTTAATCTAATTGATAGTGTAAGTAGTAATTGTTGTTTTGTTGGGGGCTATAGGAGAAACATTCAGAAAGAAACTCGACTTCTCAAAAGCTGGATATCAAGAGTTAAGGTAAGGGATTGACCCTTCCTTTCCTTTTTAATTATTTATACATGCTTTTATAATTGTTAGAATTACAATGGTAATTAAATTGTATAGTGTATTATTGTTGTCATTGTTTATGAAAGACGTATGCTTTTGAAATAGAAATTGGTATGTAATTTATAATTAATCGCATAAGCAATAATGTGTAGTACATTATGAGATGTGATTTATTGTATCAGTAGAAAAATCTGGTATGTATTACTTTTGATCGCAACGACGGAATTGCTATACAAGAATTATTATCAACCGCATTAGCGACATTCGATTTATGATTTGTTACCGATTAAAATGGTGAAAATCATGTGTAATTTGTGTTAGACCGCCATGTAAAAAAAATAAAGTTGAAAATATATATGTGATGAGAACTTTAAAATAACTGACGTGTGAGTAGCCAATAGATGAGTAGATATTGTATGGAAACTAGTGTCGTGGTTAATGGAACTAATGCCCTGTTTGATGGGAAATTGGAGAATCTACTTACCCTGGTTAATGGGACTAGTGCCCGGGTTCATGGAAAATTAGAGAAATTAGTTTCTTGGTTAATGGAATTAGTACTTTGATTAATGAAAAATTGATGAAATCGTAATTTGGTAATGGAACAAATGTCCGGTTTGGACTAGAGAGGAATTAAGTATATATTAATTGTATTGATTTGTAAAGTTAAAAATAAAATAAGAAATTAATTGTTTAGAAATTGATATGGTAAATATATTGAAGAGATAATAGTAAATAATCATTGTGTATAAAACTGATTGTATTTGGTATTAAAGAAATTACCATGTAACTCGCAGTATTGTGTCAAGTAATAAATCATGATTGTAGTATTGGATTGAGATATTGGTGAAGATGTTAATAAATTGGTATAGTCCAAGTACAAGGAAAACTCCACCGAAATTTCAGTAGAGTGTATATTAAATTACTTTAAAAGACAGTAATGTGTAATTGTATCCAAATGGTTGGGGTTATCATAAAAGGGATTGATAAGTTATTCGACTCATTTACTGACCGCAACAATAACATGTAATGAAACAAGGTGTATATAAGTTTTACTATGTTGACAGGTTAAGGATTTGGTATTAAATTATCCCAATGGACAAAGTTTAATGGAAAATAAAAATGATTTGAGCATGTCTTGTAAGTATAAAAATAATGGAAGATTATGTGATAAATTATAAATAATATAACTGGACATGAAAATAAATGGGAATGAATAATGAATCAAGGAAATTTCTCAATATAACAAGGGTGTTATATGGACTGATGTATAATGAAACAAGGTGTATATGAGTTTTACTATGTTGACGGGTTAAGGATTTGATATTAAATTATCCCTACAGACAAAGTTTAATGGAAAAGAAAAATGATTTGAGCACGTCTTGTAAGTATAAATAATGGAAGGTTATGTGATACATTATAAAATAATAGAACTGGACATGAAATAAGTGGAATGAATAATGAATCAAGGAAATTTCTCAATATAACAAGGTTGTTATATGGACTGATGTATAATGAAACAAGGTGTATATGAGTTTTACTATGTTGACAAGTTAAGGATTTGGTATTAAATTATCCCTACGGACAAAGTTTAATGGAAAAGAAAAATGATTTGAGCACGTCTTGTAAGTATAAAATAATGGAAAGTTTATGTGATAAATTATAAATAATAGAACTGTACATGAAATAAGTGGAATGAATAATCAATCGAGGAAATTTCTAAATATAATAAGGTATTATTCTAATTTATCTATATTTTAGCCATTCTATTTCTATTTTATTTTTCAAGGTATTATTCTAATTTATCTATATTTTTTATATATAAAAAATATAGTCTATTTTTTAAAAATAAAAAATATTTTTTTAAAATTATATTCTTAATGTGTTCGGCCTTGCATAATATTTTTTATAGAGTGAGTTTATTTACCTAGTTTTATTTGTGTTTATCTTTTAAATCATGAGTTTTTTAGGGTGTAGATTTATATTTTATTATTTAAATAAATAAATTTAGTAAATACAATCGGATATATGTCTTAGTTTATGTTATTAAATATCTTGATCTTACTTACATGAGCTTTTTAAGTTACACTTTGAATTTTTTTTAATGTAAAAAATACATGAAAATAACCTATATAGTTCTTAAACCCGGCTTGAGAGCAGAAAGTCTCGAGTTACGGGTTAGGCAGGCCTCTACTGATGGAACTAAACGGTGGTGTTGCTGTTCCTCTGTTAACTTCTCCATGGACAGACCTGACTCTAGCTTCAGCAACTGCATTCGCTACCGCTGACTCTGTTCCACTACAAGGCTTAGAAGCCCCAGGTGAAAGAAAGCTGCTGTGGTTTGGCATGGTGGCGACAAGCTCAGCAGCTGTTGATTTTTCCTTGGATGTTTCATATTTTTTCATGTCCTAAATTAGCTCTTTCTGAAGTTTTATGGGGTGTAGTTTTATGGAGTACTTGAAGTGAGGGGAAGAAACAAAGATGCTGCTCCAAAGGTGTTGCTTTATTAGCTCTATTATTGTTCAAGAATCATGCAACACAACTCCAATATAGTGAATTCCTTCTAAACTATATGTTAAGATTCCTGTAATTGCCAGCGATAACCATCATTTCACATGTCACAAGAATGCTGCAGGAAAGTACCATAGGCTTTCGTATTTATTAGAAATCCAGCAGGCGACTAATGTATATCCCAAGAACGACACTGACAGGAGAGAACGGAAAAGAAGATTTCCCTATACACTATCCTGCATATGCTAGTATAGATACCTCTGTTGAATGCATGTTGAACTATTCGATTCATCTGAGCCAGTTATGACCTAACTCTGCTGCAGGTTCGGGGGGCAGCTCAACAGAAACATTTGATATTGTTTGCAGGAGAGAAACACGATCCCCATCCCATGCAATAGAATTGGATTCAATGTCATCTACATCTTCATGCACAAATTCTTGAGGATATGGACTCTTAAACTCACCTGCTGCTCTGTACTTGTCAAGGATCTGCCAATAACTGTTGTAACCCATTTTTGGGTCCTCACCTAAAAATACAAAAAAAAATCAAAAAAATATATTATTAAAAAATATAACAGTGAAAAAAATGTCAGAGCGCCCTAAAAATGCTCAAAAAAAAAATTGATTAAGGATGTTCAAAAATCAAAAATTAATTTTGACAGTATATCATTTGACTGATGAGAGCCCCGATGATAAAGAAAATTCAATTTGTGGAAGAAAATGCAAAATTAGAAGTTTATGGACTCAATTAAATTTTATTGAAGGTTTAATTGAATTTATAGAGGTTTTAATTGCAAAAACAATTGATTTTGGAGTTATTTTGGGCTTTAATTGGAAGAAATTAATTTTCTGGGGTCAAATTATAATTTTTGGAAGTTAATTTGGTCAAATCAGGGGCTTAATTGCATACAAATGAAGTTTAATGGCCAATTAAGGACTTAATTGAAGAAATCCGAGACCAAGGACGAAATCGTAAAACGCGCGCAAATTGAGGGACGAAATTTGAATCTGACATGTTTTACCGCCTTTTCCTTTTAAATGAAACGGCGCGTTTTGACCAAAACGGCGCCGTTTCACGTACTGTTTATTAAAAAAAAAATAAAATAAAAAGAGAAAACGCACAACGGTGCCGTTTTGAAACGGCACCATTGTCTTCTTCCCTGCGCACGCAGAGAACAGGGGAGAAGATATTTTTTTCTTCTCCACTTTTCGCCGAACTTCTTTCCCGGATTTGGCTCAATAAGACGCCTACAATTCAGCCACTTACATACTTTTGTCGGCCACTTCGATAGTTGGAGGGGGGGCGGCCACTGTTGGCCGCCCCACCGTGACGTTCCCCCTGTTTTTTCCTATAAAAACAGGGGAACGGGACTGAAAAAAGGAGAGAGAGGGAGTAGGAGAAGGATTCCACGAAATAAAGAGGGTAGAGAGAGACGAGAGAAACAGAAAGAAAAAAAAAGAAAAAAAGAAGAAGGAAGAGATTCGGCAGAGAAGAGAACAAAAACAGAGGAGAGAGAGAGAAGGAAAACCGCCGGCCACCGTGCCTCCGCCGCCAGCAGCACCGCCTCGACGCCACCACAGGTACGCCATCCTGTTGCCCCGCCTCTGCCTCGCTTTGTTTATGATTTGCTGCGCCTTCATGCAGAACGTGAATTAATTCACGTTCTGCAAATAACGAAGGGCTGGTTACTGTGCTGATGCACAGTAACCAGCCCGTTTGGGTCTGGGCTGGGCCGTCGGCCCAGCCCATGTAAATAGGCTTGGTCGGCCCGGCCCATGCATTTGGGCCGGGTCCGGCCCATTTTTATTTTATTATTATTATTTTTTTGTTGTTATAATTTTTATATATATTTTTTTTAAAAGCACATTTTCTTCTATCATTTTGCTTAATATCGTCTGTATTTTACATCGTAAAAATATAAATCCGGTATTAAAATACCCCGTTTTTGTCCCGTGGTACTGTTCACATGATACTGTTCACCCGACCCATTAAAAAAAAAATCAAAATATTTATTTCAGCATTTTATAATATTTCCGCGTAGTTTTTATGTCATTTTGATTTAATATCGAGCAATATTTTTATGTCGTAAAATATAAATCCGGTACTGAAATACCCAGTTTTCAGCTTTTCAAGAATATAAAAAAAACAAAAAATTAAAAAAAAGAGAAAAAAATGTTTTTGTGCATACGGCCAAATGTCTCAAAAAAAAAAAATCATTTTTGTATTTTTCATAAAAAAAAAAAAAAAAATAATGTTTTAGCATGCATTTTGGCTTTAATAACCAGTTTATTAAAGTCAAGAGAATATTGGCCAAAATTTCAAAAAAAACAACAAAAAAATTTATTTTGTTTATCTTTTAATATCTAGGGTATGACATTATACGTAATACATATTCCGGATATTTAATTTATTATTATTATTTTTTTTTATAGAACTTGGGATATGACATTACATGTAATGCGTATTCCGAACAATAAAAAAAAAAAACCACAAACAAGACCTTAGATTTTATCAGACATTAAAACAATGCAGCCTACCTTAGGTAGGGCGTAGTTGGGGTGCTAATACTTTCCCTTTACGCAACCAGTCTCCGTACCCGATCTCTAAAGACCAGTTAAGGTTCCTAGTAACCAGAATACTAGGTGGCGACTCCCAGTCCATTTTTTTTTCATATATAGAGACAAGAATTCCTTGTCTCTCCTTATTTGCCAGGAATACATATTCCGATTTTTCCTTGAGGGTGGACGATCGCCGCGCCGCCGCACACGTGCGACAGAATGGCGACTCCACTGGGGACCTTGTGGACTAAGCTTTGTTTTTGTCTGATTTATTGTGTTTTTTGTTGTGGTTTGCGTGTTTATTTTTAAATATGCATTTCCTTTATTTATTTCTCACGCGCTTTAATTCCTGTATATATATGTCAATGCTTTAATTTGTTGAAACGAATACACAAGCCTTTAAGTTTAAGTGGGGTATTAACGATCTGCCCTATGACTATTGGTCGGGTTCAGATGCGTGAAACACCCAACTCATATCTGAGTGCCTGCTTGGTAATGGTGGGCATACGTGCTTTAACTGTTCCTTGCAACGCCCCCATTACTGAGCTGACCCAGGTAGCTGAAGGAAACTGTCCAAGAATCAATATCAGTACATTACCCGAGATTACCAAAATAAATCACACAATCAATGACTTGGAGAAAATATGGCCCATAATGAGATATGTTGACGATACACTTTTCGAAAGGCGATATGGAAGAATTGCTCAACTAATGAGGCTACCCTTACAAACAACAGCAATCAAAGCCCTAGTAACCTTTTGGGATCCTAGTTATCGATGTTTTACTTTTGGGAGCATAGATATGACACCTACCTTGGAGGAATATGAGAGGATCCTGGATTTTCCAAATAAAAGCCACAGAATTTACCTCAGACGAAATTTTGAAGGCACAGCCGCGGAGGTGATAAAGCTGTTAGGCCTGGGAATGATCAGTCAATGCAGAATAGCTAATGGGGGTTTTAAATGGAAGGTCATTGAAGCTAGGATGAAGAAAAACTTTGAGGAAGGCAGATTAGGAGATGAACGATACCGATTGGTGGCTTTCGCCATTTTTGGCCTCGTATTGTTTCCGTCTGAAATTGGGGTCATCAGTTTGGAAGCCGCAAGCATATTTTTAGAATACGAGTATGATCAGATCAATCCCTCTTCAGCAATTTTGGCCGAAACCATGTTGTCACTCAACCATTGCAGAATAAATGGCAAGGGGGTAATGAGATGTTGTGTCCCTATGTTATACTTATGGATTATCAGTCATATTGAGACGCCAAGGGACATATTCAACAACTTCTGGTGGTTCGACCTTCGACCATTGAAAGTTACAATAGAGGAGACTTGGAGACATTGGGATGAGAAAGCATGGATAAAGAAATATTCTACACTACCACAAAGCAACTTCAAATGGAAAGCACCATGGATGAACAACACAGTCTGTATAATGAGGTGTGGAAGTAAGGTATGGGTTCCCCTGATTGGTATAACGGGATACATCAATTATGCCCCAGCATTAGTAACCAGACAGTTAGGTGGAATGCAGTATGCACCAAGAACTCTGGGTTTAGCAGATTTCATGGGATTATTCAAACATCAACCATACCTCAAAGAAATGGAACTCATTCGACAAGACTGGGAAAGGCCTGTTCTGGTGAAAAGGGAAGAAGGCAGCATGTTTGACTCATCTGTCAGTCAAAATTATACAAATTGGAGAAATGGAAAGCTTCCTGGGGTAATAGAGTCTTCAACACATGAGCATCTTGAGTCAATAATGGAGCATCCAAAAAGAAAAAGGACTCTTCATGAGGAAGAACTAAGAAGACAGTTGGAGAGATGTGGCACAGACCTCGGCAAAAGCAAAAGACAGCAACAAGTCCTGGAAAAACAAGTAGAAGAAGAAAATATGATGAGGAATTGCTTAAAACAACAACTCGAAGAGAAAGAGGAGCAACTAATATCTTGCAAACAATGGCAGAAAAGAGCAGAGATAGCTGAAGCAATAGCCAAAGGAAGCCAGGAGGAGGTGAAAGATCTCATAAGTGCAAATGACAAACTGAGTCACAAAAATGGGATCACAGAAAAAGAATTGATCAAGATAAAGAAATCAACGAAAAGCAAGATAATTACAGATAAAGAGACATTGGACTCTTTGAAGAAAGAAAGGAGCGGTTTCATAAGAAAGATAAAAATTGAAAAAGAGAAGAATCGACAAGTCCACCCCGACATAGAAGAAGAAAGAAGAGCACGTGCCCAATATATGGTACAGTTGGAGGAAGAGAGAAGTATGAGAAAGACTGCCGAGGTGGATAGAAGAGATTACCAGAAAAGGGCTGAGGATTCAAAAGAACAGATAATGATTCTACAATCTGAGTTGGAAATACAAGAAAAGCGGCTAAGAAGACATTATGGTGAAATAGAAAAAGAGTTACATGAGCTGAAGCAAGTGTGCCAGGAATGTCAAGATATTGACAGCTTTACAATTCAAATGAACTCCAAAATCGCTGAGCTAGACATCGCAAGAGAAGAATTACAAAGAGTCAGGACTACATTAACATTGTTTGAGACAATGGTCCGAACATTAGAAAGGAGCAATGAAGCCTTAAGGGCCAGCAATGAAGTGATAATCACCGATAACGTCTTGTTGCATGCAAAAATAAGACATATGACGAAACAGATTGGGCAAGTGGCTCGTTATGCGGAGAGGATGATGCAACAAGCTACCCAAGTTGGAAATAGTGTTACAAAATATCGAGAATATATGGGGGCTCTCATTTCATTTGTTGAAGACTTAGCTGATAAGGGGGATGCCTTGTAAAATAGTTTTTGTATTAAGTGCTGTTTGATTTATACCTTTTTGTACAAGCTTCAGTTTTGTTATAAAAAGGTTATAACCTATCTTTCTTTCCACTTGAATGTTACTGATAAAGAACTTGGCAAATACTCTTTACAGCAATCAGTTCAGCTCAGAAATCTTGCCTAAAGGATTACGAAAGTCATGAATCAGTTCATTAAAATATACATACGCATCCTACTTACATCATACATTTGTTTATAATATGTCATTTGCATACCGTAGTTGAAACATAGGTCCCCCACATAAGGTCCATTACACCAGATTCAGAACAAGAATGGAACACGAAGAGAGGGCTCACCTAGAATCCCGCTACCAGAGCGAGCTAGAATCAGTGAAAAGTGAAGTGTCACGGATGTCTAATCTGCTTGAACAACTGTTAAAAGCAAAAAGTGGGGAGGGAACATCCGCCCAGCCAGCTACGAGTTCACCCATATCACACATTCCCATAGCATCACCAATTCTGGGGGCAGATTCAGTAACAGAACAACATTTTGCGCCAGCCATCCCTATTCGGCCAGCTCACACGCTACCCACCGTGGATTTAACGACGGATGGGCCTGTTGATAGTAGGTCAAGCAATTTCATAAGCCAAGATAAGATATCTGCATTAGAGGAACGGTTGAGAGCTGTAGAAGGAAATGATTGGTTTGACCCAACACGAGCAGCTGATGTATGTTTGGTACCAAACATCGTGGTACCAAAAGATTTCAGGATCCCAGAATTTACCAAATATACAGGCTTAGAGTGCCCAAACACACACCTACGATCTTACTGCAACAAGATGGCTGAAGTGATCCATAATGATAAAATGCTGATATATTTTTTTCAGGATAGTCTATCAGGCTCTGCTTTAAATTGGTATATGAGGTTGGAAACTGTTAAAATTAAGACATGGAAAGATTTGGTGGAGGCTTTCCTCAAACAGTATAAATTTAACCTGGAAATAGCCCCAGATCGAACAAGCTTGATGTCCATGGAAAAGAGAAGCCAAGAGTCAGTCAGGGTGTATGCACAAAGATGGCGAGATGAGGCGACACATGTCCAACCTCCTTTAATCGAAACAGAGATGGTGACTTTATTTGCTAACACTTTTAAAGCACCTTACTATGAGCATTTGATGGGCAGCTCATCTCAACATTTTTATGATGTTGTACGAGTAGCAGAGAGAATAGAACAAGGCATTAAAGCCGGGCGCATACCGGAGCCTCTAGAGAAAAAGGGATTTTCTGGAAGAAGAAGAGAAGGAGATGTTAACAACTTAGAGGGAGGGTATAAAGGCAAAAGAGTAAATTACCCAAACCCAGAAACATCTACCCCCCAATTCACCAACATGAACTTTCCCAAACCCTTGCCTCCAAATCCAACCAACAGAATAAATTACCCACCTAATATCCAAAACAACTATCAAAAGCCATATACCAGATATACTTCTGAGCAATTACCTCCATTACCAATGCCTTTAAAAGATTTATACGCTAAATTGCTAAGTATTGGGCAAATAACCCCAATCCATCTACCGCAAATCCAACCGCCTTTTCCTATGTGGTACAAGCCAGAACTCGCTTGCGAATACCATGCCGGTAATTCTGGGCACGCAATTGAAACTTGCTACGCTTTTAAAAGGAAGTTGTTAGAACTCATCAAGATGGGGTGGGTATCATTTGAAGATCCACCTAATGTCATTTCAAATCCATTGCCTAAACATACTGGTAGTAGTTCTGGAGTGGGCATGATAGAGATTGGCAATCAAGGCCAAATGTTGAAGGTATCCATGAAGAGGTTTATACGATATGTTGTTACAATCAGGATTCCTAAACATAAGCACTACATGTCAATTGGGAAGTGATAACTATTGTGAGTTCCACAGGATGGAGGGACATCATATCGAAGATTGTGTCAAGTTTCGCCAGAAGGTTGCAAAGATGCTACTCATGGGAGAATTGAGACTCGAAACCCTGGGGGCAACCAGGAGGTGAGTATGATGGAAGGCCAAGACAAATTATCAGAGGTCTGTAGAGTTCAACCTTTGGCTAATGGGTTCGCAAGGCTGATCTTGACTAAACCTTCCTTTACCAAAAGAGATCACAGTGCAATGCCATATAACTATGTTTGTACTCGAACATTCAAGCCCCTCTCCCTTTATTTTATTCTGAGGTTAGTGGGCTAACACGGAGTGGCCGCTGTTTTACACCTGAAGAGTTGAAGAAGGCCAAAGGTAAAGAAATGGTGGATCTTGATAAAGAAGTAGAGGTGAATGAGCCAGTAACAGAGAAGGAGTCAAATGAATTTCTAAAGTTGATCAAGCATAGTGAGTATTGCATAGTGGATCAACTCAAAAAGACTCCAGCAAGGATATCTCTCATGTCCTTGATACTAAGCTCGGAGCCTCATCGAAATGCCTTACAAAAGGTACTGAACGAGGCATATGTCCCCCAGGACATTGAACAAAAAACCATGGAGCATTTGGTAGGGAGGATCCACGCTTCAAATTACCTATATTTCACGGCTGACGAACTAAGTGCTGAAGGAACTGGGCATAACAAGCCATTGTATATCACCGTGAAATGCAAAGATTTCCTTATTGGAAAGGTGCTTGTTGATAACGGCTCGGCTCTTAATGTATTGCCCAAATATATGCTTAAAGAAATGCCAGTTGATGAATCTCATCTAAAGCCTAGCACTATGATGGCACGAGCATATGATGGCTCACCTAGACCAGTCATTGGGAATTTAGAGGTTGAGTTGTATGTGGGTCCACAAATGTTCGTAACCACATTCCAAGTTATGGATATCCACCCTTCTTATAGTATGTTACTCGGAAGGCCTTGGATTCATACAGCTGGAGCAGTACCTTCCTCATTACACCAGTGTTTGAAATATATCATGAACGGGATGTTGGTAACCGTCAAAGCAGAGGAAACAATCTCCATGGTAAAGAATGTGACCATACCCTTTCTGGAGGCAGAGGATTGCACGGATGAGAATCTTCATGCCTTTGAGATTGTAAACACTGAGTGGGTACCTGAAAGCACAGTGCTAAGAAAGCCGAAGATATCAACAGCAGCAAAGATGGCCGTTCGATGTTTCTTGGAACATGGAATCCCATTCCAATATGACCCTATCACGGGAATACCAAAAAGGATTAAGCCAATCACAATGAGAGCTGTTGACCAAAGATTTGGGCTGGGATATAAGCCTAAGAAGGAGGATCATCGTTGGGCTGCCAATAAACGAAGAGAACGAAGAATGGCTAGAATCGAGGGAAGGGAGCCTGAAGAAGAAGAAATGGAAATCCCTCCACTGATGGTTTCTTTCCCAAAGGCAGCATATGTGATGCAACCAGATAACCGAGCAGAAGATGATATTCAAAGGATGGCAACTATGAGCATCAACACCTTGGAAGATGATAAGGAGGAAGGAAGTGGCACAAAAACAATAGTTGAAATGGAAGATGAAGTGCTACCACAACTGACTGTTGAAATGGAAGATGAAATGCTACCACAACTGACTGTGCATATTCTAGAAGAACTCCCCACTAAGACTTTTGTGCGAAGGTTGGCTGAAGGTGAAAAGTTTCAAAATTGGGTGACCCAAGAAGCTCCGCTAGTATTTAAAATGTAAACCCCTTGTGCTTGCCTTCATATGCTTTTGTTTGTTTATTTGTTTTTGTCATTTTAGTTGATAATCAAGGCTCATGATGTCAACTAGATTTTGTCTTTATCAGTGATCCCACTTTTATCATAATCAAGGAGATCATACTTTTTCTACATTCATCTGTCATTGTTTCTCTCTCTCTCTCTTCTCGCTTTTACATCAAACATTTTCCGCTTTCAGGAATCCTGAAAGCGAATCTTCCACAACATCACATACATTTAATATCAAGAATGAATGGCCAAACTTTAACGAACATGTGACCATGATGGAAGAAGAAGAAGGGGATGAAAATCATATCAAAGAATTCACAAAACTAGTAGAGCAACATGAAAAAACATGGGAACCTGCTGCTGAAGAACTTAAAATCATAAATGTAGGTTGTGATCAGTTTAAAAAAGAATTGAAAATAGGGACACTGATTACGCCTAAGCAAACGGTGGAGTTAAGTGCTTTACTACATGAGTACTCAGATGTTTTTGCTTGGTCTTACAAGGATATGCCTGGTTTGAACACAAATATCGTGGTACATAAGATCCCATTAGAGGAAGGGTGTAAACCAGTCAAACAGAAGTTGAGAAGAGCACACCCGGAGACATGGATCAAAGTGAAAGCGGAACTTGAGAAACAATGGAATGCTGGATTCTTAGAAGTTGTTACATACCCGCAGTGGGTATCCAACATTGTTGTCGTACCAAAGAAGGAAGGGAAAATTAGGGTTTGTGTGGACTTCCGGGATTTGAACAAAGCTAGCCCTAAAGATGATTTTCCACTACCTCACATAGATATTTTAGTGGACAATACTGCCCGTAGTTCCACTTATTCCTTTATGGATGGTTTCTCAGGATACAACCAGATAAAGATGGCTATAGAAGACAGGGCAAAAACAACGTTTGTCACCCCTTGGGGAACCTATTGCTACAAGGTTATGCCGTTCGGTTTGAAAAACACAGGTGCCACCTATCAAAGAGCTATGGTGACTTTATTCCATGATATGATGCATAAAGAAATCGAGGTGTATGTAGATGATATGATTGCCAAGTCAAAAGAGGGAGAAGATCATGTCAAGGTGTTGAGGAAGTTATTTGAGAGATTGAGAAAGTATGAATTAAGACTCAACCCTGCAAAATGCTCATTTGGGGTTAAGTCCGGCAAGCTGCTGGGATTTGTAGTCAGTGGTAAAGGTATAGAGGTGGATCCTGATAAAACAAAAGCTATCCAATCCATGCCAACCCCAAAGTCAGAGAAAGAGGTGAGGGGATTTTTGGGCAGGCTGAACTTTATTGCCCGATTCATCGCCCAACTAACTACAACATGTGAACCTATCTTCCGACTGCTAAGGAAAAAGAATCCTGGGACTTGGAATGAGGAGTGTGAAGAGGCTTTCAATAAAATCAAGCGTTATTTGCAAAATCCACCTTTGCTTGTGCCTCCTACGTTAGGAAGGCCTTTACTTTTGTATCTGACAGTGACAGAAACGGCTATGGGATGTGTACTTGGACAGCATGATGAAACCGGGAGGAAAGAAAGGGCTATCTATTATCTAAGTAAAAAGTTCACTGAATGTGAGTCTAGATACACGGTAATAGAAAAACTATGTTGTGCATTGGGATGGGCAGCAAAACGATTACGACATTATATGTTATATCACACCACTTGGTTAATTTCAAAAGTGGATCCATTGAGGTACATATGTAACAAGCCCTATCTCTCCAGCCGAATTGCAAGGTGGCAGGTTTTGCTATCTGAGTATGATATCGTATATATGACACGAAAAGCTGTGAAAGGGAGCGTGATTGCTGACCACTTAGCTGATAATGCTATTGCAGATTACGAGCCACTGGATTTTGATTTCCCGGATGAAAATTTTATTATCAATAGAGAGAGAAGAAGAGATGACAGATTGGTGGACTATGTTTTTTTGACGGAGCAGTGAATGTATATGGTAATGGGGCCGGTGCAGTGATAGTCTCTCCTGATCAAAAGTTGTATCCAGTTTCAGTTAAATTGCATTTTGAATGCACCAACAATACAGCTGAATATGAAGCTTGCATTCTTGGTTTAGAAGATGCATTAGAGATGAAGATTAAAAAGCTGGATGTATATGGTGACTCAATGTTGATTATCTGTCAGGTGACGGGAGAATGGCAAACCAAGGAAGAAAAGTTAAAGCCTTACCAGGAATATTTGTCCTCATTATTAGGCAACTTTGAAGAGATAAAGTTCACTCACTTGGGAAGAGAAGGGAACCATTTTGCAGATGCTTTGGCTACTTTAGCTGCTATGGCTACCATTGATCTCGGGCATAGGGTACAACCAGTACACATCGACATTAGAAATAATCCAGTTTATTGTTACTCCATTGAAGAAGAAATAGATGGGAAGCCTTGGTATTACGATATCAAGAACTTCGTGCAAAAGCAAGAATATCCAGAGGAAGCTTCGAAGACGGATAAGAAGACCCTAAGGAGATTGGCTATGAGTTTTTATCTAGATGGAGAGATTCTGTATAAAAAATCATTTGATGGAACCTTGCTAAGGTGTTTAAGTGCAACAGATGCTAGAAAGGCTTTGCAGGAGGTTCATGAAGGGATTGCTCAACTCATGCTAGTGGACATATGATGGCAAGGAAAATACAAAGGGCTGGTTATTTCTGGATGACATTAGAGAAAGACTGCATTGACTACGTTAAAACATGTCACAAGTGCCAGGTGCATAGTGATAAAGTCAACGCACCTCCAACCCTTTGTTCAATCTGGTATCTCCCTGGCCATTTGCAATGTGGGGACTTGATGTAATCGGGCCTGTTAACCCAAAAGCCAGCAATGGGCATAGATTCATCCTTGTAGCCATTGATTATTTCACGAAATGGGTAGAAGCCTGTTCATATGCTCATGTGACTCAGAAAGTGGTAAAGAGGTTCATAGAGAAAGACTTGATTTGTCGTTATGGGGTGCCAGAAAAGATAGTAACTGATAATGCTCAGAATTTCAATGGCAAAATGATAGCAGAGCTTTGTACTAAATGGAAGATCAAACATTCAAATTCCTCACCATATAGGCCAAAGATGAATGGGGCCGTGGAAGCAGCCAATAAGAACATCAAGAAAATCGTTCAAAAAATGGTAGTCACCTATAAAGATTGGCATGAAATGTTGCCATTTGCTCTCCACGCATATCGTACTACAATAAGAACCTCGACCGGAGCAACCCATATTCGTTGGTATATGGAATGGAGGCAGTAATGCCATTGGAAGTTGACATCCCATCATTAAGGGTGTTGATAGATTCAGAGTTACAAGAGGCTGATTGGGTCAAAGTGAGATATGAACAGTTAAACTTGATAAGTGAAAGGAGGATAACCGCAATCTGTCATCACCAGCTTTATCAGAAAAGGATGGCCAAGGCATATGACAAGAAAGTTAGACCTCGTGTGTTCAAAGAAGGAGATCTAGTGCTGAAGAAATTATTGTCTCTGCCAGGAGAAGATTGCAGCAAGTGGGCTCCAAATTATGAAGGTCCCTATGTCGTAAGGAAGGCTTTCTCAGGAGGAGCTCTGACATTGTCCATAATGGATGGAGAAGATCTACCCAGACCTG
Source organism: Populus alba (assembly GCF_005239225.2). Taxonomy (NCBI): domain Eukaryota; kingdom Viridiplantae; phylum Streptophyta; class Magnoliopsida; order Malpighiales; family Salicaceae; genus Populus; species Populus alba. The sequence goes on from NC_133291.1 coordinate 18,289,604, forward strand.
TGAATTCTGACTCTGTAAAGAGATATTATGTCTAAATGTGTTCAGTTTTCTCCTGAAATCAATAAAGTAAAGTTTGGCCATGATTTCTTTGTATAAAGAACCCTGTCGTTTCATTTGATCTCACCTTACTCAGATTGTGCATCTTAACAGAATTGATTTTGTGCATGATTATAAGAAATGCATCATATAGTGCTCAAAGATGAACTTTAAGCAGTTCCTATTAAAGAAGTGACCAAACCGAAATAAACCTCAAAGCTGACCCTGAGATAAAACTTTGTCTCTACTAGCATTGCTGGATTTGCATGGATGAATGGTTAGATCCTACATATTTTCCTGGGATAAGAACAAGGTTTATCAAACTTAACAATGTGCGTTTTGAGATGAGGAAAGGCCATCTTTGTCATCCATTCACGTTTCTAAATAATTTCATCCTTCGTAATCCCTATTTTGAGCTAGATCGTTTTTTTTATCACAACCCTGACTAGGATCACCCCACACTGGGGGCAAATAAGAGGTATTGAGAAGACACTCAGAATCAATAGGAAAGGGGAGGGTTCAAGACAAAGATTAACGATGAAAAAAAAAAAAAGGAGAGAGACCGACTAGAGGGTAGAAAAGATTGATACTAATATCGAACCCAAGACTATCCAAACAAAGCAGTGAAAAGGGATGCTAGAATTGAACATGTAATATTTGGTCTCTTTTTATCATCCAGACAAAGCAGTGAAAATAGCTGAGGAGATTTGGTTATGTCTCAGTTAGCAGACACAACAAGGGCACTAAAGGCAACATTCTGAAAAAAAAAAGAGAAGAATTACAAACTTTGGGTTTTGGTATCAAGAACAAACTCTCCAAATGACTTTCCTAGAATCAATACATATACCAGAAATATGTTTGCTGAATAAGTTGATCCTAGATCATTAAAACCCTTAAACACTTTTTGAGACCATGAAATTCTTTTTTCATACACCATAACTATAGCCTACATTACAAGCCGTTAAAAGTCCTTTCTAATCAAGCGCATGTAACTTGGTTTGATAAACTTTGATCTCATGACCCACATGGTTTGATATAGTATGGAAATTTGTTGTGCTCTGTGCAAAACAAACAATGCTAGTATGAGACATTTGCTTTTATATATACAGCTTTTTCAAGTCTATGCTTGAACCCTTTTCAAAAGATTAAGCAGAAGGTCACTTTTGAAATATAAAAACGAAGAGCTTAACCTAAAGACAACATCCTAAAACCCAAGAAAACTAGTATTGGGAATTGCTTAAACAAGTCTTTAGTGTGTATGTTGACAATACTTGTAGTCATGAACAAGTTCAAGTTTGTTTCGTGTTGTTAAAGATTCCTTTTCTTTAGGCAACCCTATCCTTTATTTCATACAAAGAAAAAACAAAAAAAAAACAAAAAACAAAAAAAAAAACAAAAAAAAAAAACACAACAAAAAAACAACAGCCCTTTATTTTGAGAAAGACAAATAAAACATTGGCAAAAAGAAGGTGATGGGGCGCCTAGTGAAGAAGTGGAGATTTTCTTCCTTGAAATATAATGGATAAGAGAAAGACTGTGCAAGGAAACACATACCAGCAACGGATTGCAAAAACACAAGACAAGCTCATACAAAGGAAAGGGTTTTACGAAACTTCAGGGACCTATGTTTCAATTTTAGGTAAGGGTGCATGCATTATCATTACATTTTAGACCATTGCATGCACAATTTGTTTTATTTAGTTGCTTAAGGAAAATATCTGAGTGAAGGTCCAACGGGTTTGTGGACACTTGACCACACTTCATTTTCTTTCCACCTAGGTAGGTCACCCATTACAATGAGACCGTTGTCTTTACATTTCTTTTGTTTTGGTTTAATGAGGTTGCCAGATGGGATCTCATGTAGCTTTGGTTAAAGGGTATCTCCATATGGGATTTCAGGTTGACCGAGCTACACACACACAGGATTTTGGTTCTGGTTAGAGGGGATTGCCGAAAGGAATCTCAGTCTATCCCAACCACACACAGGTTTTGGTTAGAGGGGATTGTCGAAAGGGATCTCAGTCTATCCCAACCACACACAAGGATTTTGGTTCTGGTTAGAGGGGATTGCCGTAAGGAATCTCAGTCTATCCCAACCACACACAGGATTTTGGTTCTGGTTAGAGGGGATCGCCGAAAGGAATCTCAGTCTATCCCAACCACACACAAGGTTTTGGTTCTGGTTAGAGGGGATTGCCGTAAGGAATCTCAGTCTATCCCAACCACACACAAGATTTTGGTTCTGGTTAGAGGGGATTGCCGAAAGGAATCTCAGTCTATCCCAACCACACACAGGATTTTGGTTCTGGTTAGAGGGGATTGCCGAAAAGGATCTCAGTCTATCCCAACCACACACAAGGATTTTGGTTCTGGTTAGAGGGGATTGCCGTAAGGAATCTCAGTCTATCCCAACCACACACAGGATTTTGGTTCTAGTTAGAGGGGATCGCCGAAAGGAATCTCAGTCTATCCCAACCACACACAAGGTTTTGGTTCTGGTTAGAGCGGATTGCCGTAAGGAATCTCAGTCTATCCCAACCACACACAGGATTTTGGTTCTGGTTAGAGGTGATTGCCGAAAGGGATCTCAGTCTATCCCAACCACACACAAGGATTTTGGTTCTGGTTAGAGGGGATCGCCGAAAGGAATCTCAGTCTATCCCAACCACACACAAGGTTTTTGGTTCTGGTTAGAGGGGATTGCCGTAAGGAATCTTAGTCTATCCCAACCACACACAGGATTTTGGTTCTGGTTAGAGGGGATTGCCGAAAGGAATCTCAGTCTATCCCAACCACACACAGGATTTTGGTTCTGGTTAGAGGGGATTGCCGAAAGGAATCTCAGTCTATCCCAACCACACACAGGATTTTGGTTCTGGTTAGAGGGGATTGCCGTAAGGAATCTCAGTCTATCCCAACCACACACAAGGATTTTGGTTCTGGTTAGAGGGGATTGCCGTAAGGAATCTCAGTCTATCCCAACCACACACAAGATTTTGGTTCTGGTTAGAGGGGATTGCCGAAAGGAATCTCAGTCTATCCCAACCACACACAGGTTTTGGTTCTGGTTAGAGGGGATTGCCAAAAGGAATTTCAGTCTAGCCCAACCGCACATAAAGTTTTGCTTTGATACAAAGAAATAGCCGAATGGGTTTTCTAGCCAGTCAAGTTTGAGGAGAGTGGTGTTGAACATTTGGTTTTGTCTATCTTTATAACACTTACTATGCAAAATCGTTGCTCCGTAAGTATTATAAAGAGGGGGCATCTGTTGTAACCCATTTTTGGGTCCTCACCTAAAAAATACAAAAAAAATCAAAAAAATATATTATTAAAAAAATATAACAGTGAAAAAATGTCAGAGCGCCCTAAAAAATGCTCAAAAAAAAAAATTGATTAAGGATGTTCAAAAATCAAAAATTAATTTTTGACAGTATATCATTTGACTGATGAGAGCCCCGATGATAAAGAAAATTCAATTTGTGGAAGAAAAATGCAAAATTAGAAGTTTATGGACTCAATTAAATTTTATTGAAGGTTTAATTGAATTTATAGAGGTTTTAATTGCAAAAACAATTGATTTTGGAGTTATTTTGGGCTTTAATTGGAAGAAATTAATTTTCTGGGGTCAAATTATAATTTTTGGAAGTTAATTTGGTCAAATCAGGGGCTTAATTGCATACAAATGAAGTTTAATGGCCAATTAAGGACTTAATTGAAGAAATCCGAGACCAAGGACGAAATCGTAAAACGCGCGCAAATTGAGGGACGAAATTTGAATCTGACATGTTTTACCGCCTTTTCCTTTTAAATGAAACGGCGCGTTTTGACCAAAACGGCGCCGTTTCACGTACTGTTTATTAAAAAAAAAAAAAAGAGAAAACGCACAACGGTGCCGTTTTGAAACGGCACCATTGTCTTCTTCCCTGCGCACGCAGAGAACAGGGGAGAAGAAATTTTTTTCTTCTCCACTTTTCGCCGAACTTCTTTCCCGGATTTGGCTCAATAAGACGCCTACAATTCAGCCACTTACATACTTTTGTCGGCCACTTCGATAGTTGGAGGGGGGGCGGCCACTGTTGGCCGCCCCACCGTGACGTTCCCCCTGTTTTTTCCTATAAAAACAGGGGAACGGGACTGAAAAAAGGAGAGAGAGGGAGTAGGAGAAGGATTCCACGAAATAAAGAGGGTAGAGAGAGACGAGAGAAACAGAAAGAAAAAAAGAAAAAAAAGAAGAAGGAAGAGATTCGGCAGAGAAGAGAACAAAAACAGAGGAGAGAGAGAGAAGGAAAACCGCCGGCCACCGTGCCTCCGCCGCCAGCAGCACCGCCTCGACGCCACCGCAGGTACGCCATCCTGTTGCCCCGCCTCTGCCTCGCTTTGTTTTATGATTTGCTGCGCCTTCATGCAGAACGTGAATTAATTCACGTTCTGCAAATAACGAAGGGCTGGTTACTGTGCTGATGCACAGTAACCAGCCCGTTTGGGTCTGGGCTGGGCCGTCGGCCCAGCCCATGTAAATAGGCTTGGTCGGCCCGGCCCATGCATTTGGGCCGGGTCCGGCCATTTTTATTTTATTATTATTATTTTTTTGTTGTTATAATTTTTATATATTTTTTTTAAAAGCACATTTTCTTCTATCATTTTGCTTAATATCGTCTGTATTTTACATCGTAAAAATATAAATCCGGTATTAAAATACCCCGTTTTTGTCCCGTGGTACTGTTCACATGATACTGTTCACCCGACCCATTAAAAAAAAAAATCAAAATATTTATTTCAGCATTTTATAATATTTCCGCGTAGTTTTTATGTCATTTTGATTTAATATCGAGCAATATTTTTATGTCGTAAAATATAAATCCGGTACTGAAATACCCAGTTTTCAGCTTTTCAAGAATATAAAAAAACAAAAATTAAAAAAAAGAGAAAAAAATGTTTTTGTGCATACGGCCAAATGTCTCAAAAAAAAAAATCATTTTTGTATTTTTCATAAAAAAAAAAAAAAATAATGTTTTAGCATGCATTTTGGCTTTAATAACCAGTTTATTAAAGTCAAGAGAATATTGGCCAAAATTTCAAAAAAACAACAAAAAAATTTATTTTGTTTATCTTTTAATATCTAGGGTATGACATTATACGTAATACATATTCCGGATATTTAATTTATTATTATTATTTTTTTTTTATAGAACTTGGGATATGACATTACATGTAATGCGTATTCCGAACAATAAAAAAAAAACCACAAACAAGACCTTAGATTTTATCAGACATTAAAACAATGCAGCCTACCTTAGGTAGGGCGTAGTTGGGGTGCTAATACCTTCCCTTTACGCAACCAGTCTCCGTACCCGATCTCTAAAGACCAGTTAAGGTTCCTAGTAACCAGAATACTAGGTGGCGACTCCCAGTCCATTTTTTTTCATATATAGAGACAAGAATTCCTTGTCTCTCCTTATTTGCCAGGAATACATATTCCGATTTTTCCTTGAGGGTGGACGATCGCCGCGCCGCCGCACACGTGCGACAATAACAATGGAGGAACTCCCAGTTGACAGCTTTTGATAGGTATCCTGACACCTCTGATAGAAGAAACCAAGCACCAGGTGGGGCTGTCCAGTTCTCTATCGGATGGACTTGCTCAACCAATGAGACTCCGATGTCTTTATGATATTTTCCGTAGCAATTTTAGGCTTCAGTCGTTTGTTATTACCCAAACATGTGCAGATTTTCTTCACCCAAGGTGTAACCTCTCCATTGCAGATCTCTTTCAAAAGCACCAGGACTCCTGGAAACAGCGACTCAATCCCCCTCTCTATACCTTTCACTTTAACAGTAGAATTAGAGCAAGTGGACTGGTTGTGTATTCTACTCTCAGATACTGCACTGGAAATGCGATCCAAAACCAGTTCCAAGAACAATTTTCGCATTCTTCTTGAATACTAGTTTCGTTATCTGTTATTAAACGTGGCACAGAATGTAGCCACTCAATAATCACACTTTCATCTGAAAATGTTCTGAAAGCCTACAATTTCAATGAAGAACATAGGATAAGAAAGAGAAAATGCACAAAATAGCATATGCAACATTTTTTGATGGGAAACAATTGTAGTCTTGCATTTATCATTCTTTTAGAAGGAAAAGTTGTTGCCTTTGTTATTCCTCTTTGCTGTCAATTAATTGTCCTTTTTATCACTAGGAAAACAATTAAAGTTTTTCAAATATTGTCTTTGCAAATCTAGGAAACTTTGCCACCACCTTATTTCCCTTTTAAGCTTGAATTCTTTATTTTCTTTTGTTATGTATTCTCCTCACCTGAAATGGAAATGAATTAAATAAGATATCAAAAAATAATTAATTTTCCTACACACAATAGAAAATCTAAAATTAGTATGGAATCTACAAAGCATAAGGAAACAACACAAAAACAAGGTTGGTCGAAACTAGTGTAAAATTAGCAATCTTGTTATCGAAAGTTTATAGTCTAAATAAGGTTGGATTGGATTCCTTTTGCACATGAATTAAATGCATTAAAGCCTCTTCTTGATGCCCCAATGGATTCTAATTTATGCCTTGACTGAAACTTGTAAGACTAGTCCATTCAATGCTTTTGTTTTAGACCTTGTAACTAGCCCATTTGGAACATGTAATGGATCCTTGTTGGTGTTTGTGAGTTGATTGATTAGTACTTAAAAGTGCATGTTTATCAAGGTTTTATATCATCATTTTGCACTTGAAGTATCAATAACTCCTTAACTAAAGCATGTTTTATAATAACAAGTGTGATACTATAAAATGCCTTAATATATGGTAAATGTCCATCTTAAATGCATGCCTATCACATAAATCAAAGGATTGATTGATGAATTCAACTACTGAAATTTTGAAGATAAAGAAGGGTGAAGCTTAGAAAAGAGATGTTGGTGTAGTCCAAACTGGAACACTGTTCGGTAATTGGATCATATCTCGATTCTAGATGTCCAAATGATCTCAAATTTTTCCACAAATTTGGTAAGACATAGGCCTACAACTTTCATGTGGACACCAAGATCTAAGAAGACTGTTTTCAAGTCCAAATTATAGCAACAACGAAGAAGTCTGAATCTGTCCTACAGCCAAGACACTGTTCAGTGTTCAGCCCATATCTTAAGTTCTAGAAGTCCAAACGACCTCAATTTTTTTTTCCTGGAAATTTAAGAGAATTTCCTAGAACTTTCATGGTACATATGGTTCCAGTTCTGATGTTAGCAATGATGTTTTATTTAAACAAGAAGATAAGGATTTTCACCAAGTCAAGATGTGGCCACCCACTCAATAATTATTCATCAAATCAACAGTGCCAAATTTTAGCCTATAAAAGGAGGCATTTGCCATGCATTTATACATCTTGGTGTTCATATCAAGATCATGCTCTTGCTTTCTCTCTTTGTATTGCTTATGTTTTGCTTTCATTAATATCAAGTTTATGCACTTCATTTCCTTTCCTCTACTTAGTTAACTTCTTTCTCATTTATGTTCTTATCATGTTCATTTATGTTTGTTTCTTTCATTATGTTTAGCTAAATCTATTATGTCAAGGTGAAAAAGTTACACTAATGGTGTAAGAATAAGTATAGTATAAACTCAACATGGACTTTAATGCTTGATACTAACATGTTTTATATTTGTTATCTTGTTTACTCTTAATACTTTGCTTATTAAATGGTTAATCTAGATTTATGTTGTATAACACTTGGTACAATAAATACTTGGCACTTTCATAGCCAATACTGTATGGTATAATCAACACCTGAGCTATGAAAAGAACTTGATTTGTTGTTAATACAAGTTATAATCATGAATGCCTAACAACATTTACAAGTATTATCATTATTCGAATAAGATAACTAATATAATCATGTTAATAATTTATAATCTGATTGGAACCTCCTTTATGTGTGGTTTTCAATTGAGTAATAAGAGTTTATACTATACTTGTTTTAAGTACCATTAGTGGATTCTCTAACATTGACATTTGTTTTTATTATTGTTTAATCCTTACATCAATCTTACATCTCAAAGCTCTCTTTATTATTACTATTATTATTATTAATATCATTTACTACTACTACTACTACTACTACTACTACTACTAGTATTACTATTACTATTACTACTACTACTACTACTACTACTACTACTACTACTACTACTAATTATTATTATTGTTGTTGTGTTGTTATTATTTATAATTTATATAGTTAATCTCCTTGTGGTTCGACCCCGGTCTTGTCGAGTTATTTATTACTTCGACACTCCTGTACTTGAAAGAAAATATCAAGCTTTTGCTTGTGTCATTGATCCATATCAGGGTGTTTCGGGTCTAATAACCTGGGTCATGAGTATGAAAAGTTAATACAAGTTTTTTTTTTTTTTAAAAAAAAACTTTATAATTCTCTTTATTTTTTATGTGGTTTTTTCAATCTCATGATCTTGATCGCAAGTTTGACAGGATATCTCAGATTAACTCGACCATGATTATCAGATTACATGTTTATCATGTTAACGTGGGTTAGCCAAGACCTAGTTTTTATGTCCTTTTTTTGCCCTGTTCTGAAAAAAAATAATTTTGTCGTGTTATCTTAATCATTTTTTTTTTAAACTTGATTCATCTATTATTGTTTTCTTTTTATCTATCTAATTGAAATCAAACCAACTTATTTAATCTAATCAAATTTATGATTATATTTAAAAAAAAAACATTTATGCAAAAGTTAAATATTATTTTTTGCGTAAAAAAAATAGTTCCCAAGACTAGTGGTTACTAAAAGATTTTAGAATTAGCTTGCCGTGAAATAATTAATGAAGGGTGGCTCTATGGTATTAATATAAAAATCTCAGGATACTTTTCGAAAAGTTATAAAGACCTTGAAATGAAACAAAATGAATTATCCATTATGGAATTAAAAGTATTAATTACTAGTAAATTGCTAAACTGGTCACCCAAAGTTCACAATTATTTTCAAGCACAATTTAAATCAGTAGCCTTAACTTGATATAATAGGTTTACCTGATATGATAACCATATGTTAATTGAATATTGATCCCAAATTTACTATTTCGAGACAATAAAAAAAAAAACATTTAATAAAATCTCAAGAAAAGTTTACCTTGTTATATCATTTAGTGTTTGTTTGGAAGTGTCATGTAATTTATTTTTTTAAAATAATTTTTACTTTTAAATATATCAGATTAATATTTTTAAAAATTATATTTTTAACATCAACACATTAAAATAACTTAAACACACTAAAAAATAATTTTAAAAAAATCAAAAATATTTTAAAGTGTGGTTTGACCACAATATAGAACACCACTTTAGTGTACTGTTATTATTGTATTTTATTTTTTCTTGCAAAGTGTGTGTATATATATATTGAAAAAAAATTATTTAAAAAATTAAAAGATATATTATTAGATTTTATTTATTGTATAAGAGTTGAGAAATGACCATGACACAAAAAAAAAAAAAGCACAAATAAGAACATGAAGAATTCGATTAACTGATTTTAGAGTTAATTATAAATTAATCCTTCTCCTATAAAAAATTGCTTAAGAGTCCCTTAACTGTGGAATGAGTAACATGCTTGTTAGTTTTAATATTATTATCCAAACTAGCTTTTAACGCATTAAAAAAACTTAAACCCCATCAGGGCTAGACTCATTGTATTATGTATTGCTATAATTTAATAATGTCATTCATTATAAAATAACAAATGGCCTTTTAATAGGGTAAAATAGTATTTTTTTTTTTCAAAATTAACCAGGGTTATAATGGTCTATTTTTCTACACAATTAAATGATATAAATGCCATTAAAAGAAAACAAAAAAAATAAAAGATAAGAGAGTCTTTTGCGTCATTATCTTTTTGTTTTAAAAAAAATAATAGTAAAATTACTTCATTTTTTCTTCAAGTTAAAAAAATTTAAATAAGCGGTAAAAAGAATTTTTGGTAATTTTCTGATGATTTTTTTCGTTATAATATACTTGAATTAGGGGTTGGCATGTGCATAGAACATGCCAGGGAGAGAACACCGCTTACGCTCTTTAGGCTGCGTGTATTGTGTCTTCTTGCAGCTAAAAAGGACTAATTATAATGTTGTCTAAAGAGTTTAGTAATGGTGAAACTAATGCAGTGGCGTGTTTAGTCCAATTCATAATGGTTCATTGCCGACGATATTATTTCATTTTCCCTTTTTTTTCTCTTCCTTCTTCTTGAAATCTATGTTGGGTCATTCAAAATTTAGAGTTGTCATCCTATTTGTTTTTTCTTTTAAATGCAGCTCTCCTTCTTTTGATTGATCTTTATTTGTTTTGAATTTTATTTTTTTTTAATCTCATCACTTCTCATTTGGTTTTATTTATTTTTTATATCATGTATGATGCTCATTCTTTTGATTGTTTTTTTGTTATATCATTTTATTGATTTGTTTATTTTTTTCAATTTTGTCCCTCAACATTTTATTTCATTTATTTATTATATCCAGTTTTGGTCCTCATTTTTTTAATTGCTCTTCTTTTATCATTTTCTTAGTTTTTTTTTTTTTTTTTAAATTATCCTCAACATTTTATTTCACTTGGTTTTTTTTTTATCTAATTTTGATTCTTATTCTTTTCATTATTTTTTTTCTTGACCTTTTCTTATTTTATGGAATTATCCTGGGTTGTAGGTTAGTTGAGTTAATCTTAATTATTTCAATTTATTTTTAATTTTATCATTTAACATTAGACTATTGAGTCTTGAACTTTCTTCTTTTTTTATGTTTTTTCTTTAAATGGAGTTATCTCAGGTTGCAGGTTAGTCAAGTTAACCTTAAATATTTCAATTTCTTTTTAGTTTCATAATTTGATATTAGACTATCGAGTCTTGACGTTTCTTATTTTTTATGATTTTCCTTTATATGGAGTCATCTCGGGTTATGGGTTAGCCAAGTTAACCCGGATGACTCAGGTTTTTTTCAATGTTTTTTATTTAACTTCAATATTTTTCTCCAAATTTTTTAATCTTAACTCATGTCATGAGTGATGGATTAGTAGAGTGAACCCGAATTGATTCAATTTTTTTTCTTAAATATATTTTTTTTAATTTCATCATTTGAGATTAGGTTATCAACCCTTGAATTTTGAGGTTTTTTTGCATTTCGTTATATGAAGTATCCTAATCTCATATGCTACATGTTCGTCAAATTAACTTGAATTGACTATGATTATCATTGTTTGAACATTTTTTTTTTTAAGTTAAATTTTTTGGACTTGACCCATAACATAGCACAGACAAAAAAATCTAGTGAACTTCTATTGGCCGACAATAGTTGTTAATGAATAATGTTTAAAATATAAAAAACTTGTTGTGATACTGTGAAATTATAATGACTTGATGGCGATATTTGTGAAACTATAAGGACCAGATATAACTTTTATTGAAAATTACAGCAACGTTCTTCTTACTTGCGTCGTTGCTATCTAAAGCTAAGTACTTGTTTAAGAATGTGGTAAAAATTATTTTTTAAAGTATTTTTTCATTTGAAAATGCATCAAAAAAAATTTTTATTTTTAATATTAACACATCAAAACAATTTAAAAATATATTTAAAACTAAAAAAATTCAAAATTTTTCAAAAACATAGTTGCAATGTAATGCTAAACAAGGTCTTATTTTGAAACTCAATTAAACAAAAAAATAAAATCATTAATCCAGAATTTTCAAGTATGAGAACACCTAAATTAACTAATTGTTAGGCCCAATTTTGAGATTAATGAACTCTTGAAGACGAGGAGTTTAGTTTGATTATGGTTTTGCCACCAATAGTGGCTTGACGAAGAACTGATAATTTCTCTCTTTGTTTTTTCCTTAACCTTTTCTTTGATGAATTGTTGCTGTGACAACGAGGGAGGAGGTAGAGATGGAGGGAGAAACTTTATTGTGCTTAAGTAGAATTATACAAGCTACAGCTTAAATTGTTAATTAATACGTCATCAAATCCAAAAAAAAAACATAAATTATGTCTAACTTTGGAAGCGTTTGGGAACGCGGTGCAAACCGCGTTCTCACCAAATTTGAAATTTTTTTGTTTGCTTAAATTTAATGTGATTTGTACTTTTTGAATTTTTTTGATGTGTTGATGTCAAAAATGATTTTTAAAAAATAAAAAAAATATCAATGACATGCATTTTGGCACGAAAAGTTATTTAAAAAACAATCGCTACCACACTGCCAAACACGCTCTTTATATTTAAAATAACTATTAGTATGAAAAATTAAACAAAAACAATCACTTTTCTATAGAGCCAAGTTAGTTTAATTATTTCTTTATTAATTTTAAATAAATTTGTCATTTTTTTTAATGGAAGTTTCAAACCGAAAATATGATTAACTCAAATTATTATATATTAAAATATTGTCTAAGTGTTTTTTTAGAGATCATTAGTTTAAATCACAGGTCACCAATTTAAGTCACATAAATATTATATTATTAGAGGCTTATATGGTTGTTACCTTAAGGATTCATGAGATTAGTTGAAATGTTCGCAAGCTGGTCCGAAAATAAATCAAAATTGATTCATTTAAATCCATATTCATTAACTTCCAGGAGATTTTCTGAATGAAAATATTAAGACTATATTTAAAATAGATTCAGCATTAAAGTGAGTTTTCCTTGAAATGTTTTCTCGAGCAAAATTCATCGACTTTCGGGCGGATTGTTCCGCATAAAGTTGTGTTACCGTAAAAAGAACAAATTCCTCACTTCTCCCAAACAAGAAAAATCCCCTACAACAAGGACTCATCGGGCATTATACAATCTTTAACGTACTTTATTGTAATTTAACAGTCCCAATTGATTAATCCTGGTTCCCTGCGAAACCCTCGCCTATAAATACATCCTGTCCCAAAACCTTTCCAGGTCTCTCTCGCTCTCTCCTCTCGTTTGTCTTTCCTTGGATCGATCTGAGAGGTAGAAGCTCCATTGAGCAATCATGTTGGTCTATCAAGATCTTCTCTCTGGTAATTTTTTATGTCTTTCAATTTGCTTATTATTTCTCAGATCCGTCCGTCCGTTTATTATGCATGGAAGTTTTATATTCGTGGTGAATTTTGGATCTAATAACCCTGATGCGATTTTTTAATATAAAAAAATAGTATTGGTTTGCAATTTTGTTGCTTGGTTTGATTGAAATCTTGGATGGGTTTTTGTTTTTTAATTTGATTGTTTGTAAAGATGATTTATGGGGTTTTATTTATTTGTGTTTTTGCGGGTAGATGAGGACAGTGTCAGTCATGGAATATGTAGGTTTTTTTTTGGACTGACGTGGTTGTTTGTGGTTTTTTATTAGGTGATGAGCTTCTCTCGGACTCGTTCCCCTACAAGGAAATTGAGAATGGGATACTGTGGGAAGTTGAAGGAAAGGTTAGTGTTACTTAATTTTTTATTGCTTTAGTTAGACTGTGAATCTCAGGTTGTTGATGTTGAGTTGATTTGTGTTTAGTGGGTTGTTCAAGGAGCTGTCGACGTAGACATTGGCGCTAATCCTTCTGCTGAAGGAGGCGACGAGGATGAGGGTGTTGATGACCAAACTGTCAAGGTGGTTGACATTGTTGACACGTTTAGGCTCCAGGTGAGTTTCTTGTGCTATTTGTTGAATGTCTCGAGTTGTTTTTTGAGTGTTGAATGATAAATACTGGGGTAGAAGTTGATAAAAAGTTTGGTTGGTCAAAATTTTCAGGAGCAACCTGCTTTTGACAAGAAGCAGTTTGTTACTTATATGAAGAGATTTATCAAGTTGTTGTCGGAGAAACTTGATGCCGAAAACAAAGAACATTTTAAGAAAAACATTGAGGGAGCCACCAAGTTCTTGCTGTCGAAGATCAAGGACTTCCAATTGTAAGTGCCTTTTAATTGATTGATGCTCTTATCCATTGTTTGCTTTGATGTGGTCTTCTATCAGGTCTTTTTTTGTTTTTTTTTTTTCAATTTGTTTTTCCCAACTTATGCTCTATGGTTTTCATTGATATTTACGAGGCTGCACTTGTCTTGCAGCTTTGTGGGGGAGAGCATGCATGATGATAGTGCTTTGGTCCTTGCTTACTACAAAGAAGGTGCTACCGATCCAACGTTTTTGTACTTTGGTCATGCTTTGAAGGAGGTCAAGTGCTAAAAAGTGCCAATAGCTGGCTTCAAAGTGAAGTGCTTGCTTTATTAGTTCTAGTTTTATCCCTGATGCCTCCTTTTCTATCTTATGTGCTGGTGGACTTGAGGATTTGTGCCTCCTATTTTGGGTTAATTATTGTTTGTTAACTATTATGAGCTCTTCATTAATGGGTATTTATGTTTTGCTTGACAAATAATTTAATGTGTCAATCCAAAAGTTTTACTCAAAAGCATTTCTGCCTATTCTCCATTTCTTTGATTTACAGTGTTACTTGCAAGCATCCTTACCAGTCTCATTATTTAAAATGGACAGCAAAAAAATTATGCTTTTCTATTGCGACAAGAATTTTCGCATGTTTTATCTGATTGGGAGCTCGCAACTGTTTGTTTGGTTCTCGTGTGATGCCTTGAAGGCAAATTAGCAGGCCCTTTTGGGTGTGGAACTGTCTGCCTACGACAGTAGCAGGAACTTTTGTATTAGTCCTTGATCGAAGGTTTATAGTGCAACCATTTGTAATTGAAGTTTCCTGTAATTAAAGTTTCCTGGTGAAGTGCTCCAGAAGCGGCCGATGAGTGGATGGCACTATTGTTGAGAAGTGTACTTGTATTGCTGAAGTACCATGTTTGACTCCAATGGGTGCTAATAAATTCTTAACTGAACGATAATTTTTTGTAGTGTTTTCTTTGTTGTACTTGGTAGTGAGATCCACTAACTGGATGTTCACAAAGCTTCATGTGGTCCACCAAAAATAGAACATTAAGAAATAATGATTAGATGCCCGGATGCGGTCAGCACTCCATTATTGCCCTGCAGCATCTTTAGGATTCCAATCAGAATATAGCATTTTGACAAGAACTTTCATTCCAGAACATCAAGCAAAGCAGGATCAATTTGCAATGGAATTGTGATATCTCTGCACCTTTCAAACAGTTCCATAATATTCACACTAAAGAAAAAGAAATAGCCCAGTCCAATGATCATGCTGTTAACCTTTGGTCATGTATTAATATTTTATGTATTTTGATGTTAACAATTAAAATAAAATAGACTAATGATATATTTGGACGAGATTAAGTTTTAACATGTTTATATGAAGATTATATCAACAAGGAATTGAATGAGAAAATTCATAAACAAGTCCAATAAACAAAGCAAGTGAAAATTTAATTCTTAAGGATTCATTTTAAAGCTTATTGTTAAATTATTAATCTTACTCAATAGGAAACTAAAATGAACTCACACACTTCACACTGAATACATAAATAGGATTGATATATTCTTAATCGATTCAAGTTTTACCAGGTTTGAAATATCAAAACTGGTTTTTAAATTGAACCAGTCAACCTATTGAGCATATCAAGTGAATCAACCGACTATTGTTTATCCGTGATGAACACCTGAGAATTTTACAGAAACAACTCGAATGAATGATGTGGTCATTTGAATTGGTTGTTCGCTTCAATCGTCACAGGTATTCTAATGACTATAAACAACTAATTTCTTTTGAAAACATATATATAGCTCTCTTTTATGCAAATAAATAAATAAATAAGATTTTCTAAACATACATGATTTAGAAGCTATTCCTAAAGAAAAATCAACTAGAAATCATCAATCCTAACATACTCTAAATTTATTACACTTACACACCTTCAATCATCCTAAGTGCTATTGAGTAAGCTATAGAGATTATAGTTTTTAATTATACAATCTACTATTTGAGAGGGTGAATCTTCTTATAAACACTTCATAATTGTAAACACTTGAAAGTTTGAATCAACTCTTTGACATTTGTGAGATATTGTCACTAAGAGAAAAATCTTGAAGAGGAAACATCTTCAAGTTGTGTAATTGCCTAGTGTAGATTCATCAAGGATATTATATCTTTTACTTGGATTAGTAGAAGAATACAATACTCAAGTACGATTGGTACTTGAGGTGTGGATGTAATGTAGGCTTGCCATACCACGTTAAAAAGTTCTCACGTATATAAATTTGCTTAGACTTGACTAAAATGACAACCACTAGCTATAATATTCCAAATGAAAGAGCATTTACCTCTAGACCACCCTTCTTTGATGGCAATGATTATGTTTGAAAAGATAGGATGATTATATATATTTAATCTATTGATTATGATCTAGAGCTATCTATTGAAAATGAACATCACTAGCCTACAAAGATTGAAAATAATATAGCGATTCCTAAACCTAGAAGTGAGTATATCGACGGTGATAAGTTGTTTTCTATGGATGCTAAAGCAATGAACACTCTGTATTGTGCCTTGAGTAGAAGTGAGTTTAAGAAAATATCATCTTGTAAAAACGCTAGGGATATATATGGCATGCTTTAGAAGTAATTCATAAAGGTACTAATCAAGTTAAAGAATCCAAACTCGTTGTGCTTGTACATCAATATGAGTTATTCAAAATGCTTCCAAATGAATCCATAACTAGTATGTTTACTAGAATAAAAACTATCGCTAATAGTTTGGATGCATCAACCGTTCCCGAATAGCTTTCATGACGTAGGGCTGCATGATCTTAGAATCAACTGCTCTCTGATACCAATTGTCACATGGTTAAATTCTTCACACTGAAATCCAACCCTATACAGCAGTCTAGTAGTCCCCACTAGATTAAGTCTTGCCTCACCCTTTTCACTCGTGTTTCCTATGCCTATGTGTTTCACTCACCCAAAGAGGTTCCCACAATTGCTTGTCGTAAACAAATAACAAACACAAGCAAAGCACACCGAGAATACAAGAAGATCTCTTAACTTTTATTAATCTCGTCAACAAAGAATTACATAATATAAGTGTGTGTGCTATGCATAAAATCACATACTACACAGCCAAGGCTTTGCAGCTATTTATAGACAAAGATATGTAAGTTACAAGGCACACCTATGATCCCTATTTTTCAGGACATAATGGGGCACTTTCTCCCCCATGTTCTCCATGAACTTAGTGGCCTATTTTCCACCAAGTAGTGGGCAATTTCTCCTCCATGATCCCATGATCTTAGTAGCTTATAGAGCAACCTAGTCCTGCCCCACGTTCTGCCCCTATGATCCTATGATCTGGATATCTATAACTACCACGTTCTACATGTCCACCTAGCCAATTTCTGCTGCATTTGCTGCTAGCTTAGAAGGTCCATGATCTAAGCCCCACGCCCATGCCTGGTCAGGAGCTCAATGATTCGTACTAACCATTGCACGCTACCTGCTGAATTCGTCTATACCTATGTGAGGTTACCGCTATCCATCACTGCTGAATTCTAGGTAGTGTGCTTTTGTTGGTGTATCCTCGCACCTAGAACTCTAACAAATAACCCCTATTAGAAGAGTCTGACGTCCTCGTTAGAATGAACTTGAGGTAGTCTTGCACCTAATCCTCAAATTGCCACAAATCTGTGTCCTTCTCCCACGAAACCTTTGCGTTTTTCTCTTATTTTACCAAAACCTCAATTCATTGAATCTTTTTATATTAGCCGGGTCGACGATGATCCATGATCTTGACGATACCATCGTCAAACTATTTATGAATTATAGGAGGAGCTCTTTGCAACTTATTTCGTTTTGGGTCCTCATGGTCTTCGTGAAATGGTTGCGAGTAACTTACATGAAAAGTAGGATGAAGCTCTAATTGTTTAGGTAGCCCCCCACCTTTTAAATGATTTCAAAAGGTCAATCGTACCTTGGCACCAACCCTTGGTGCTTCGTCTTCCCCTCGATGCTTTGTCTTACCCACAATTTTCTTCCAGATTTGTGGAGTTAACTTAAGCAACACATTGTCGCCCCTACTGAAATCCAATAGTCTTCTTTTTTGGTTGGCGTATTTGAGCATCCTTTTCCTTGCCTTATACAAGTTATCTTGGGTTTACTCAAAAAATTCTCACCGCTCCATCACAAACCTATTCGCTGTTAGACTCATCTTGCCAAATTTCCGCAATCTCAGCAGGAGTTTAGCAAAATTGCTTTTGTGCTCCTAAAACCAGCTCAAACAGACTTGTTTTTGTTGTCGAGGATTTTTTTAAGATGGTAGCAAAATTGCGCACTATCCTGCAACTCCAACCCGTTTCGTTGCATCATTGTCACGTAGTGTCTTAAATATTCCTCTAGCAAAGCATTTATCCTTTTTGTCTACCCATCAGTTTGCGAATGATTAGTAGTGGAAAACTTCAGCCTTGTTCCCATCATGTTGAACAACGTTGTCCATAATCTGCTCGTGAATCGAACATCGCAATCTCTTACAATGTTAGAAGGAACTACAGAGTACTTCACTACATTGCGGTAGAATAACTTAGTGGCCACTTCGGTTGTATACACTATCAAGTAGCCATAAACACTGCATAGTTGGTGAATCTTTCCACAACAACCATGATAGTGTTCATGCCATCCACCTTTGAAAACCCAATAATAAAGTCCATAAAAAACAACACCAAGGTTTGTCTGGAATCGGCAACAACTATAACAAGCCTACCTCTCGCTGCCATAAAATCTTGTCTTGCTGGCACAGTAGACAAGTCTTGACGTAAAGTTCTGCACCATCATCCATCTTCGACCAATAACAAGTTTGCGATAAAAGAGCAACCATCCTTTCCCTAGCCGGATGTCCACCCCATTACGGGTCATGAGTCTCTGCCATTGAATATTTCCACAGCTCCCTTTGGCATAAAGATTCGACCTCCCTTTGCATAGAGTAGATCTTGCTCCAGCCAATACATTCGTATCATCCCTTCTCATACAAGATTAACCAGCTTCTTGTACGCTGCATCTTCCTCAGCGGTTTGACGAAGTTGACCCAACATGTCCGACTCCACCTGAATAATAGCAAGAACAATAACATTTACCTCATGTCTGTTGAGTGCATCCACAACCTGATTATATCTCCCCAGTTTATGCTCCCATATGAAGTCATATTCGGCCAAGAATTCTTGCAATCAAGCTTACCGCTGCGACAATTTCTTTTGTGTTCGAAAGAATGTGTTATCAACATTGTCAGTCTTAATAGCAAATCTTAGCCCCAACAGATATACTCTTCATATGCCAAGGCAGTGCACCACTATCATCATCTCCTTCTCGTGGGTTGAGTATTTTTGTTCAGCATCATTTAACTTCCGACTCTTGAAAGCAATCAGATGTCCCTCTTGTACGAGCACTCCATCAATGGCCTTATCTGAAGCATCAGTATGCACTTTGAATGGCTTCTTAAAATCAGCCAGCCCCAAGATTGAAGTTGACGCTACCGTTGTCTTCTTCTCAAAAGCTTGTTGGTAATTAACTGTCCATTTCCATCTTCGATTCTTCTTTAGAAGATCTAAGAGAGGATCTGTTTTTTTTTTTTTTTTTTGCTATAGCCATCACTAAATCATCTATAGTAGTTTGCAAGCCCCAAAAATGATCTCAATTTCGAAATTGTCTTTGGTGTTGACCATTCGATGATGACTTGAATCTTCTGTGGATCTATCTTCACATGTCCCTCTCCAATTACATGGCCTAATAACATAATTTTAGTTTTTGCAAACTCACACTTTTCTTTCTTCATATATAATTTGTATTCCCTCAATCCTTAGAACTTTAAAAGGATGAATTACATAATCTCCTATGCCTCTACTATATATTATAATGTCATTTAAGTAGACTACAACAAAATTGTATAAGAAATCATATAAAACATCATTCATTAGATTGTAAAATGTTGCTGGAGCATTTGTTAGGCCAAATGGCATAACTAGAAACTTGTATGAGCCATACTTTATCAAACAAGTAGTCTTATGTTTGTCACCCTCAACAACTTCCACTTGCCAACATTCCGATCATAAGTCTAATTTTGTAAGATAAAGGCTCCACACAACCTGTCCATCAAATCCTTAATTAAAGGAACTGGATATTTATTTTTTATTATTACCTTATTAAGTGCTCAATAGTCCACACACATGCGAAGGCTCTCATCAGGCTCCCATCTGCGTTCCTTTGAAATAAGACCGGAGCACCATATAGAGCCTTGAAAGGAAAGATAATATCTAAGTCAATAAGCTCTTCCAATTGCTTCTTCAATTTTGCTAATTCCATTGGTGACATTCAATAAAGGGCTTGAGATGGTGGCTTTGTTCCCGACACTAGCTCAATCTGATGGTCTATAGCCCTTATAGGTGGGAGTTTTTTTTGTAGCTAAGGCGGCATCACATCCTCAAATTATTGTTGCATGCTAGCAATTTCTTTCAACACCTCTCCACAATAGTCTGTTTTCTCGTCCATTATTATCGCAACAAACACTTCCCTACCTTTTTGTAATGCTTTATCAATAGCAATGGCCGAGACCAAGCTTTTTCCCCTTTAATAAAATTCTTCGTTGTGATGTTGCAATATGGGATGAAACATGGGCATCCCTTACTCGCAATCATGACTACATTAAGATACGACATCAAAATAATCTTAGCTTTCTTCAAGAAATCTAGACCAAAAATAATATCGTATTCGTCAAGATTTATGACCAACACATCCTACTTACCTCTCTAATGATCCAATGTTATTGACACATCATAAGACATTCCTTCAATTCTCTATGCCTTCGAGTTTACTGATTTCATTGATGTATGGCTATCACTCAGTCGCAAGCCAAGTTCCTTCACCAGCTAATCTGCCACAAACATATGAGTTGCACCTAAATCCAGTATAGCATTCACGTCTTTGCCATTTATCCTAATCTTCACATACATCAGATTGTCCACAGGCCTTAACTTCCCTTTTTACAACGCATCAATCCTCACCAGGTTTTGATCAACAAGGCGGGTTTTTGCAGCTGCATCCCCTGATTCAACTACCAAGTAGTTTAACACACGTATAAGATTAACATGTGTAACTACCCCCTCATCCTCATCGCTATCCCCGGCCCAAATAGCATTCAAATTTTCCCTCTTCAAACATTCCCTGGCAAAGTAAGGACTGTCACAAATGAAGTAAGTAAAGTTCAGTTTAGTACCCTTACCTTGTGCACCCATAAACTTAGCCTTGCCTTTATCCGTGATAGTAGCCTTCGATGCACCCCCCATCAAACTTCTTATTCTCCTCATTGTCTCTTCCCTTAGACTTAAAGGAGGATGTTTTATAGCCTTCTCTAGTAGTTGATTTAAAATCAACCAAAATGTTTACAGCAGCAATAGTAGAGGACAAATCTTTTATGTTTTGTCGTCTTTGTTTCGTTTACGCCCAAGGTTGTAGTCTAGACATGAAGTTGAATAACATGTCCTCCTCATACATATTCTTAATATCGAGAATCAAAGAACTTAAAGATTTAACTTACTCATGAACTGACCTTTCATGTTTGAGCCTTTTCAATTCCTCCCAAGCAATCCAAGATGTATTGTTCAGAAGGAATTTCTCTTTCAGCTCCTGGTTAAGACGATCCCACGTCTCAATCTTTGAACATCTAGCATTTAAGTCCTCTTTGGTTCTCGTTCGTCATTAAAGCTTAGCATCACCCATGAGATACATCATGGTGAGATCTACTTGTTCAGCCACGCCGATCTTCGCAACGTTAAAGTATTGCTCCATATCCCCCAAGAAATTCTCAAGTTCCTTGGAACTTCTTGACCCACCAAAACACTTCGTTTCTAGAACTTTAGTCTTAGATGTACTTACCCCAATAAGAGTGTTCGTTACTACCCATTTCAGAATGACAATCGTCTCTTCGGTAGCTGCCAATCATTCACTCGATTCTGACGCGAGAGGAATAACAAACTCTAAGCCCTTTCGACGTTTTCCATATCTTCCTTCAAGCAATCAATGACATAGTGTTCTTTACCTTTTTCATCATGCCATATCAAAGTCTTAAGATGCATCAACCATTCCTGAATAGCTTCCATGACTTCGGGCTACACAATCTTAGAATCAACCACTCTCTCATACCAATTGTCACATGGTTAAATTCTTCACACTGAAATCCAACCCTATTCGGCAATCTAGTCCCCACTAGACTAAGCCTTACCTCATCCTTTTCGCTTATGTTTCCTATGACTATATGTTTCACTCACCAAAAAATAACCACAATTGTTTGTTGATTAGTACTTAAAAGTGCATGTTTATCAAGGTTTTATATCATCAGTTTGCACTTGAAGTATCAATAACTCCTTAACTAAAGCATGTTTTATAATAACAAGTCTGATGCTATAAAATGCCTTAATATGTGGTAAATGTTCATCTTAAATGCAGGCTTATCATATAAATCAAATGATTGATTGATGAATTCAACTACTGAAATTTTGAAGATAAAGAAGGGTGAAGCTTAGAAAAGAGATGTTGGTGCAGTCCAAACTAGAACACTGTTCGGTAATTAGGTCATATCTCGAGTTCTAGATGTCCAAATGATCTCAAATGTTTACACATATTTGGTAAGACATAGGCCTACAACTTTCATGTGGACACTAAGATCTAAGAAAGTCGTTTTCAAGTCCAAATTATAGCAACAATAGAGAAGTCTGAATATGTCCTACAGCTCAGATACTGTTCAGTATTCAACCCATATATTGAGTTCTAGAAGTCCAAATGACCTCAATTTTTTTTTTCTGAAAAGCTAAGAGAATTTCCTAGAACTTTCATGAGTACATATGGTTCCAGTTCTGATGTTAGCAATGATGTTTTATTCAGACAAGAAGATAAGGATTTTCAACAAGTCAAGATGTGGCCACCCACTCAACAATTATTCATCAAATCAATAGTTCCAAATTTTGGCCTATAAAAAGAGGCATTTGCCATGCATTTAGGCATCTTGGTGTTCAAATCAAGATCATGCTCTTGCTCTCTATCTTTGTATTTTGTAATGTTTAAGTTTTATTTGATGTTATATTAATCTCTTGTTTATGCTTTTTATTTCCTTTCCTTTATTTATATAATTATGTTCTTATCTTGTTTATTTATGTTTCTTTCTTTCATCATGTTTAACTAAATATATTATATCAAGGTGAAAAGGTTACACTAATGGTGTAAGAATAAGTATAATATAAACTCAATATGGACTTTAATGCTTGATACTAACATGTTTTATATTTATTGTCTTGCTCATTTTTAATACCTTACTTGTTAAATGGTTAATCAAAACAAATGCTTGGCACAACAAATGCTTGGCACTTTCATAGCCCAATTGTATGGTATAACCTACACCTGTGCTATGAAAAGAACTTGATTTGTTGTTAACATAAGTTATTACCATGAATACCTAATAATATTTACAAGTATTGGCATTACTTGAACAAGATAATTAATGTAATCATGTTAACAATTATAATCTAATTGAAACCTCCTTTGTGTGTGGTTTCCAGTTGAGTAATAAGAGTTTATACTATACTTGTTTGAAATACCATTAGTGGATCCTCTAATCTTGACATTTGTTTTTATCATTATTTAACCCTTATAGTAATCTTCCATCTCAAAGTTCTCATTAATTTCTTCCTCTCTTTTTTATTACTACTACTACTACTACTACTACTACTACTACTACTACTACTACTATTTACATTCTTGTTATATTTTATGTACGTTAAGTATGCTCTGTGTTTGATCAAGGATCCTGACATTATTGGTCTTGTCTTGTTCATTCGCATCAGAAATTTGTTTATATTATATAATATATCACTTTGATCTTTTCATAAACTCAGTATATTGGAAACCTGTGACCCGATCTTTTAGATCATTCTCAGGTATAACAACGCCACGTATTGAGTATTATTATTATTATTATTATTATTATTGTTGTTGTTGTTGTTGTTGTTTGTTGTTGTTATATTGTTATTTATAATTTATACAATTAACCTCTCTATGGTTCGACCCCGGTCTTGCCGGGTTATTTATTACTTCGACACTTCTCTACTTGGGAGAAGACATCAATCTTTTGATCGTGTCACTTGTTGTAAACAAATAACAAACACAAGCAAAGCACATCAAGAATATAAAAAGATCTCTCAACCTTTATTAATCTCCTCCATGATCCCATGATACTAGTAGCTTGTAGAGCAACCTAGTCCTACCCCATATTCTGCCTCTATGATCCCATGATCTAGATGTCCATAACTGCCACCACTGACCCATGTTCTGCATGTCCACCTGGCAAACCCAACTGCCAGTTTCTATTGCATATATTGCTAGCTTAAAAGGTCCATGATCAAAGCCCCACATCCATGCCAAGTCAAGAGCTCCATTACTCGCACAAACCATCGCACGATGCCTGCCGAATTCATCTCTGCCTATGCAAGGCTGCCACTGTCAATCGTTGTTGAATTCTAGGCAGTGTACTTTTGTTGGCGCGTCCTCACGCCTAGAGCTCTAACAGCCAGCCACTCTTGTCATTTTGGCTATTGGTTTTGCTTTAATGTTTTTGCATGATTTCATGTTGAAGGTAACTTAGAACCTGTTTGGTTACGTGGGAGCGTCCACGTTTCCTACGTTTTTATTGTTTCAAGCTGTTTGGTTAACAGCTACCTACGTTTTCAAATTCCATGGGGCCCACACAAATTGCGTTCAAAATACAGGATAAGCAAAAGCAACTAGCTGTTGCTTTTGGCGTGGCTGCTGTTCAGACAAAACGCTAAAACCTTTACCAAAAAATTAATTAGCCCTATCTGTCCAAACAGTTCCAACTCAAGATCATCTCTCCTCCTCCACATTCGCCTCCATGAGCTCTCCTCCTCCAAAGCTACCCCTTCTCAAAAAATCAGTCCTCCTCCTCGCGCTTTCACAATGTGGCAAACACACCTTATACACTCTTCGTCCATTATCTCACACAAACCGTCACCAGTGTTTGTAGCTGAGTGTAGATCAAGCCCATCTACCATCGATCTGCTACCATGATGAACTCCTTTCACGATTGAAGAAGACACGCACTGACCTAAGTAATTTTCTTCACACTTGACCTAAAAAATTGTATAGATCATGCCTTATCTGCTAAAACAAATTGTTTTCTCTGACCAAAATTTTATCTTGCTGTGTGTTTTCTTTGCCAAAATCAAAGATAGCATCAAAATCATCCTCCTAGAAAGCTCAAGCACAAGCATCTTACCAATATCTGTCTCGGTTGCACAAGAAAATTCAAGGTCAATTGCTTTGTTTTGGTTGCACAATTACTTTAGTCTTTCAGTTGCTGTGTGTTTTCTGTGTGTTTTTTTAGAATAAACATTTCTGTAATTGTAGTGTTCTATTATGTATGTTTCGGTTGAACATTATTCTGTAACTTAGTTATGACAATTGTATATTACATTTTTTGAAACTTCAACGCCTGAATGTCACCATAAAACCATCCCTAAGCAACAGACATCTAAATTGCCAAAAAATTGAATCCAAGGTTTGTGTCGAACATGAGCAAAATAACTATTGAATTCCCTTGGAATCATACAACACTCCTCTCACCCACCCCAAGCCACATCAGACTAGCTTAGAAAGCATCCATCTACATTCCATTTTAATTTAATAATATAGCCATAGACAACAATGAGGATTCCAGTTGAACATGTTTTTAATAATACCTTCAAAACTCCAATGCAAATCAGTACTCTTTAGCAAAAGACCCTCTTAAAGTTGTTATAACCCAATTTTTGATCAATTTTATTCTAATTATTATTGTTATTTTATTTACTGAAAATGATAAAAAAATGATGATGAAAAATAATAATGATGAAAAAATAAGTAAAATGAAATAAATGAAGGATGAATTAAAATTTGGGTTAATGGCAAAATGATTGAAAGTTTTGGAATTAATTTAATTAAGCTTGGAATTAATTTAATTAATCCAATTAAGGGTTTAATTGGAGAATTGATAAGTTTTGAGATTTAATTAAGCTTGAAATTAATTTAATTCATCCAATCAAGGGTTTAATTGGAGAATTAATAAGTTTTGAGACTTAATTAAACTTGGAATTAATTTAATTAATCCAATTAGGGGCTTAATTGGAGAATTGGTAAGTTTTAGACTTAATTGGACCTTGGATTTAATTAAATTAATGAAATCAGGGACTTAATTGAAGAAATATTAAACGTTTGGGGTCCAAATTATGAAATTAAATTCCAAGGATTATATTGAAAAAGGCGCGTAAATGCAGGGGGCTAATCACATTTTCACCAGGGATTTAATTACAAAATTTTAAAAGTTACACGGACCAAACTCATAGCCTCCAGAAACAGGAAACGGCGTCGTTTGGAAATGACTGTTCACCATCTCCATTAATCTGCAACGGCTCTGCCATTAAAGGCAGAGACGTTTCGTCCGTTGGCAGCCGACACGGACGTTTTCTTCATTGAAGGCGTCGGTTACGGAGCATTTAGGGGAGGTGCCAGCCGTTACCACCACCGAGGCTGCCGCTGGCTCTATAAAACTGAGCAAAGGCGACCTCACGAAGGGGAATTGGAGAAGAAACAGAGAAAGAAAAAACCGAAAATCAGAGCACAAAACACACAGAAAAAAAAAACACAAGGAGATTAACCCAGAAACAGAGCAACTCACAGCACCCGACAACAACAAAAAACCCAGAAAAACAGAGCAATTAACCAAAAGAAAAACAGAGCAAACAAAACACAACCAGAAAAGAAAATACGGAGAAGAATAGAAACATCAACCCAGATTTCTTCCCTGCAAGAAACTAGTTTTCGTCAAAACAAATATACCCAGAAAAGGAGAGAAAGGCAGAGGATCACGGATCAACCCTGTTTTCGTCCCTGCAAGAAACTAATTGATCACCGAACCATTAGTTATTGACAGAAAGCAGTCGAACCAACACCAGTGTTGCAACCTTCCTCAGCATCGCCAGAAACAGAAAGCAGCCGAATCAAAGTAGCCACATCAGCGTTGCAGCCTTCTTCAATCGCCAGAAATAGGTGCGCCCGTTTCCATTTTTTTTGGTTCTTCGGTGTTCAAATATCGTTTGAACAGTGCGAAGGTAATTTAATTACCTTCGCACTGTTGATGCACGCGTGAATTTGTTTCACGCGTGCATCTCTTTTTAGCCGGGTCACTGGCTTGGGCCAGTGACCCGGGTCGGGCTGGCTGGGTCCAGCCCAGCCCATGTGGGCTGAGCTCGGCCCAGCCCGACCCAAAAAAAAAAATATAGAATAAAAAATAGGAAAATATAGAAAAATAGAAAAAAATAAAAAAAAAATAGGAAAAAAAATAAAAAAATATTTGTATGCATGAAATACAAATAATATAAACTGACTGGTTTATTCACCAACGCCAGAGTCGGGAATAAAATACTGGTTTGAGTTTATCTTATTTTTATTCGTCATTTTTTATTTAGCAAAAACATATGTGTGCATGTATAAAAAAATAATATATTTTTTTTTTTACTTATTTATTCACTGACGCCAGAGTCGGGAATAAAATAAAAACAATGATTTTATTTTATTTTATTTTAGTTTTGTCCTTTTCTACTTAATTATATAAACAAAAATAAAAATATATGTGAATGCGTAATTTTAGTTTATTCACTAGTTTTAGAACCAGAATTTAAAAATATTAATCTAAATTTATTTTATTAACTACGTAATAATTACCAACGCCAGAGTTGGAATTATCCGTAGTTAAATATTCATTAACGCCAGAGTCAGGAATATTGTGAATAAATCATCAAAACATAAACCAATAAAAAAATTTAGCAATTTAAAACAAAAACAACAATGCAGTTTGCCTTAGGCAGAACATTTAAGGGGTGATAATATCTTCCCTTTTACGTAACCAGTCCCGAACCATAGAATCTCTGTTGACCAGTTAGGGTTCCTAGTAACCGTAATACTAGGTGGCGACTCCTCAAATCAAAACATTTTTTTAAAAAAAGAACCGGATGCCAGAAATCTGTTCTTTTTCCATAATTAATTCAAGAGAAAATTTTTAGAGCCGCTGCGATGTCGGGTGCGACAAAAGTTTAGCTTGTTTTATTAAACCTAAATAATTAAATTCAAAATATCTTTATAAACATAATTGTAGCTTATTTTAAAAATGATAACAACACTTGATATCTCTCTCTCTTAATGTCATTGAATTCAAAAGGACCTACTTCTTTTCAATATAATGTTTGATCATCTAAGCTTTTTATTAGGTTTGAATTTCCTAGCCTTCTGAGTTAATTTCATTTTGGCTGGACTTGAATATTTCTATTTACACTCAAGGCTAGACGTTGTCTCTTTAGCATGCCTTCTTAGGCACTTGTGCTTTCAAACCATGCTAGCTCTAAGCCCTTTATTATCTTAATGAAATCAATGCGTACTTATGTTGTCTAGTAGGGGTTTTCCACTCTCAATTTGCACCTTTCAGTAATCATTTCATACTGGTTACCTCTCTTTTTTTTGCTATGAAAATATATGCAAAGTGTATATCTACGTAATTAAGTTACAGAAAACGGTATATACACTTGTCATGGCTACAAGAAATAGCGATTACGCTTAGGCAATGAAAACATTGGCTTGTTGAAACTTTAATGGAAATAAACCTATCAATTAAACTGTTAAACTGATTATGTTAAGTCTATGTTCTCAATTCGCAGTTTTTATTTGAGGTTGCAATTTAATTAGGATAGATTGTGCATTATATGTCCTTTACATCGCCTTTAGGAAATTAACATGTTAATTGTATATTAGACAACACATTTTAACCGAGAACATGGACAATTCTCAATCATAAGATAAGGCTTGTTGGACTAGAGAGATGTTGCATGCTTTTTGTGACATATGTATTAAAGCAATTGAGCAAGGCATACGACCCAACACACATTTCGACAAAGCTGGGTGGAAATATGTTATAAATTGCTTTAAAGATTGAACTGGCCATGCATTAATGAAAGCACAATTAAAGAATAAGTGGGACGGAATTAAAAAAGATTGGAGAATATGGAAAAGGTTGATTTTCAAAATAGGAGTAGGATGGAGTGCTGAACTTGGAACAATTTCAGCTCCTGATGAATGGTAGAAAGCTAAAAACCAGGTCTGTTTTTTTTCAGTATGTTTAGAGCTATTATAAACTATTTTCTTGCGTGCTTTTACATCATTTTTTATGTATTTTTATCTTCATTATCCCTTGTTGTAGGAGATACACGAGGTAAGAAAGTTTAGGCATGCTGGCATCGATCCAGCATTGTGTTGTAAATATAATATCATGTTTACAAACACTGTTGCTATCGGTCAGCATGCTTGGGCTCTATCACAGGGTCTGAATTCTGATGAAGATGGTGTTGGTCAAAGGCAAACTAACGCAGTTAATGAGGACCCTCATCTTGAGGAAGGTAGTGGCAATTATAAGGAGGATAGTCTTCCAAATTTTGTTGTCGATGTCAATAACATGATGGCTAGTGTCAATTTTGCCAATAGCACAAGTAATCCCACTGGTAGCAGTGGCAAGAGAAAAGGTGTGTAACAAAGTTCCCAACAAAATGAGAAAAAAAAAAAGGTGTCGAAAAGGGATCGTAATTGTTTTCTCGATTAGATAAGTTAGTGGATGATGTGTCTACCAAGAGTGAATGCACGTCAAGTGTTTTGGATAAAAAAAAGATGTAGCATAGAAGAGGTGATGAAGGAGTTTCACTCCATTGAGGAAGTGGTGTTCGGCAGTGAGCTGTATTGTTTTGCAACTGAGTTTTTTATGGTTAGAAGTAGGAGGGAAATGTGGGCAGCAATTGGTGATATGGACCGAAAATTTCAATAGCTGAAATTAATGTTCGATCGAAAGGCAAACTACCGACCTTGAAGTAAGTTTACATTTGATATATGGAAAACTTACATTTGTGTATGTTATTATGTGTTATATGTTGCAGCAATTAAATTTTGTTGTGTTTTATATGTTTTGGTAATTATTGCATGCATTCTATATTTGAAGTGTTTTTTAATATTGAGCAAACTTATCATGTTTGGTTTGTATTCCAATGAGTTGTTAACATATTGTATGTTTACGTGTTTTTTCGCAGTTAACAGTCCACAAAAAGGTGAGGTTCATGAGGTGTTGGTGCGGCTGTAGAATTGCGAAATAGTTGATGCAAACGGTTATGCCTTTGTTGTTTTTCCCAGGTTTCTTAACTTGTAACGTATCATATGTTGAGTACTTCCTTTGAATTTGTAGTTGTAGGCTAATTGGTTATGTTTGAGATGTTTTTAACAGCTATTATTGTACCTTGTACAAGTTGTAATTGTAGGTTTCATGTTGACTTCTATAGCCTAGTTTGAATGGCTAGAATACTTTGTGTTTAATTTGCTTTTTCAGCCTTGAATTTCATATTGTTTTAATGGATTTCATGTTTTTTATGAGTTGAATGGTTGTTGATTGGTTAAATGTATGTTGACTTAAATGGTAGCTACTGCTGTGAATTATTGTTCCTTACATGAATGTTTGATAGTGGGTTGAATGGGAGTTACTGGGTTGAATGGTTGGTAATTGTACAAATACTGGTTTGCTAATGGGTATGGCAATAAATATAACTTGGTTTATGTTGTATGTGTGTTTCTATTTAAGAAGCATTATCATTTCAAAGCATTTTCATTGGCTGGCCACAAATTTTGCAAGCATTCCTACGTGTATTGAGGGTTGTTTCAGGAGGGTTTGTTTCTGTTTTTACACTGCAACTTCAAGTTCATTGACATTAGAAGGTTAGTTGTTGATTTTAAGGATGCTTTTTAGTTAATAAAGCTTTATATTGATGTTTTGTTACCAAATTTTGATGGTAAATGATTTTAGGGCTGCTGTTATTGTCAATAAAGCAAGTTAATTTATGTTTGTTTTGCTATTTATATAGCTATCCCTTCTCTTTACTTATTTTTCTAAATAAACCTTAAGTGGCTGCCACCAATTACTTTCAAGCATGCCATCGTGTATGAACACTGTTTTGAGGGTTGAATTTAAGGTTGTGTTGTAAAATATTGAATGCATTACTTATAAGTAAAATCTGTTCATTTCGTAAGGGTCGCTTCAAATTAAATGTTTTTTGCTTAAGTTAATGTCGCCGTAAATAAGTTTGCTTATTAGGGATTACTACAATGTAGATGTTGTGGGATAAGTTATTATTGCCATTAATGTTAAAAATATTGTAAACAAATTACGCAGACAAAACTGTCATTTTACCGTTACGTTGCAGGTTGAAAATTACAATTTTGTTGTGTTGAAAAATATTGAATGAGTTACGTATCTCATTCAATATTTAGCGCTTGATTGAACATAAATGTTTTGTGTTAAGACCAACATTAACAACACAAAATATCAAAACAAATTGTTCAATGAACATGTGTTTTGTACCGGTACTTTGCAGGTTGAAAATTGATATTAAGTTTTGTTTGTTGATATGGATGCAAATTGGTTTAATGCGTTTTTTGATGACCATTATGAAAATGTTATGAATAATGTTGGTCGGTATGTGTCTGATGGGTTTGCTGGTACAAGTTATGTAAGTGGTTTTGGAGGTAGTTATGGTGATGGTTATGGGAACTATAATATTGAGGTTCAGGACGACGACCTAAATCAATAGGATGACGATGACGGTGGAGATTTATTTTGGCATAGAGAGTGTGATCGCACTAAATTAGTCATCTGCACTGCTGGAGCACTGGCTTTGTATTACAATACATATATTTATAAAGAGCCATGTATGGATTCATACAACACAGGCATGCGATGGTTGGTAGAAATTTTAAATGGGCATTAGATGCGTGTGTAAACATGTTTCGGATGGATGCTGACACATTGAAGAGTTTGGCTTTTGAGTTGGAAATGATGTACGGGTTGAAACCGTCTAGACGGATGAGTGTTATTGAAAAAGTTGGCATGTTTCTCTACATTGTAGCTCTCGGTATGTCAAATAGGGAAGTTCAGGAGCGTTTTCAACATTCAAGTGAAACTGTTTCCAGAAATTTCAACGAAGTTCTTTGTTCTGTGTGCTTGCTAGCAGCTGATTTAATCATACCAGTAGATCCAGAATTCACAACAATACCATTGGAAATTGAAATGAATCCGAGATACATGTCCTATTTCAAGGTAAGCAATACTTTGTACAAGTAGTTAAATATTTCAAAAGGTTACAATCAAATATCTACGTGCAATTAAATAGATTCGGCAACAAATTTTTTGTTTATGTAGAATTGCATTGGAGCGATTGATGGAACACATGTACGTGCATGTGTTTCACAAGAAAATCAAATACCATTTATTGGTAGAAAAGATATACCGACACAAAATATAATGGTAGCATGTAGCTTTGACATGCAATTTACATTTATTTTGGTTGGGTGGGAAGGTAGTGCTCACGATAAAAGAATATTTTATGAGGCGATTGGAAATAAAAACATACAATTTCCGCGGCCACCGGAAGGTATTCACTCATAAAAAAATATATGGTTATTGTTCAGCTGGTCTAATTTGTTTTTATATGAAGTATTTTGTAAGCGTTAATCAATTCTTATATTTATGCAAGGAAGTATTATCTCGTTGATTTAGGATATCTGAATGAGTACAGTTACTTAGGTCCATATAGAGGGAAAAGATATCATCTTCCAGAATTTCATCGACGAGGACAACCGCGGAGTCGGGAGGAACTATTTAACCGAGTCCATTCATCATTACAATGTGTAATCGAACGTACATTTGGAGTTTGGAAGAAAAGAAGGTGAATCTTGCAAACCATGCCTGAGTTTCCTTACAAATCACAGGTTAAAATTGTTGTTGCATCATTGGTGCTGCACAACTATATTCGACAGAAGTCAGGCCAAGATGTTGCATTCAACAAGTTTGATAGCCATCTTGATTTCGTTCCTCTAGATACTTTTCCCGATGTCATTCCATAATCACAAACAAGTGGACACCAGAGGGCGTCGCGTATGGATTATATTTGTGATGGCATTGCAAATAGTTTGATGGGGCAATAATGTTTAATTGTAATAACAGAGCATGCTTTTATTATTTTGCCGATATTTATGTGGAAAAAATGTTTTTTTTTCTCTTAACACAAAGAATTATTTTATTTATGTCCTTTTTAGTCATTTTGGGTACAAAAGCAACCGCAACCATAGGTTTAACCAAACATATTTTTAACCACAATAAAGTCAAACCACACTTTTAACCAAACACTCAAAATATATACACAAACCACAAAAAAAGTGTTTTTTTTTTTAAAGTCTTTTTTTCCAACCGCAACAACAATTACAGCAAAACCAAACACACTCTTTATACTACTCTTATTAACTTAACTTCAATAATTTCAGCATTTCCCCCAAATTTCACTCAAGAACCCTAATTTTTCAAACTTCAAATTGGTAGCACAATTCTTAACTGAATATAAATCGATTTCACATTCAGCGTTTGGGGAAGACTGTGCAAACTAATAAGGGGCATGACAAGGGACATACAGAGGCTACACACACCAACAAAGGAAATGACAAGGGGCAAACAGAGGTTGTACACAACAATATGGGAATGATAAAGGAAAAATAGTTGTTGAGGATACTTGTTTGGATCCTATGCACGTGGAAGCTGATGAATGGGAGAATGTGAGAGGAAAGCACACCAAAAAACTTCTAAGCCCCAGAGGCAATAGTGTACATGTTGTGGAGTTACATGCAGGGATTTCTGCCAGAGTCTCTACTAGAAGTGGAGGTTGTAAGCATGCCAACAAAGGCCAAGGAAGTGGTAGGGGTCCACCTGCCACTCCTGCCAAATGATGATTATCCATTGCTGGAATGTTAGAGGGTTCAATAGTCCTCTGAAGCAGTATGAGGTTGTTAGCCTCATAAAAAGAAAAAAGATTGATGTTTGTTGCCTTTTAGAGACCAAGCTATCTTCTTCCAGAGTTGGTCTCATGCATAAATTTAGGCTGAAGTCCTGAAAGTGTATCAGTAATAGTGAGGTAGCCTCCATTGCCAGAATTGTTCTCTTTTGGAACCCCAACACTGTAAATGTTGTTTTGTTTAATTTTTCTTCTCAAGTAGTGCATGTTCTCATTACTTGTTTGGAGAGTCATTACAGTTTCACAGCTTCTTTTGTTTATGGTTTCAACACTATTTCTCTTTGGAAATCCCTTTGGGATGATCTGCGGAGGTGGAGTCCTAACTCTCCTTGGTTGGTTCTTGGTGACTTTAATTCAATGCTTTCTTAGGAGGATAAACACAATGGTGCTCCTGTGACCAGCTATGAAGTTACAGACTTTAGGGATTGTTGCTCAGACTTGGGTCTTGCTGATTTAAACTCGACTAGCTGTCTTTACACCTGGTTAAATGGACATGTCTGGAGAAAAATTGATAGATTTATGGTCAACACTCATTGCTCCACTTTGCAGCAGCAAGCTCATGTGCATTTTGATAACCCCAGGGCTTTCTCGGGCCACTCCCCTTCCTCTATTCAACTAGGTTCACGGCAGCCTTGTAGGAACAGGAACTTCAAATTTTTTAACATGTGGGCAGATCACTCTCAATTCTTTGAGTTGACTGAGCAATGCTGGAATACTTATATCTATGGTTCCTATATGTTCACCTTATGTCGGAAGCTGAAACTGTTGAAAAGGCCATTGAAGGAGCTCAACAAACTACATTATAGTCACATCTCTCAACGAGTTACCAGGGCTGAGGAAGAACTGGATAGCCTTCAATCCCTTTTGCATCAAGATCGTGATAACATCCATCTTCAGTCTCAGGACAAGCATCTTAGATCACAACTTTTACACCTCAAGTCGGTGGAGCAGAGTTACTATGGGCAGAAACTCAAATTCACTTTCTTAAAGGAAGCGAACAAAGGCACCCGTTTCTTCCATGCTTTGCTGAGCCAAAAGCATAGGAGAAATCATATTCCAGCAATCCAGGTCCCCTCTGACATATATACTTCTTCGGTTGATGAGGTGGGGCATGAGTTCGTCAGATACTATAAAAATCTCCTTGGCTCCATAAAACAAACCATCCCCATCAATGAGGATGTCATCCATTGTGGCCCCTGTCTTGATGCTGCTTCTCATGATTTTTTTTTGGGACCAGTAACAAACGACCTTATCCAGCAAACTCTTTTCAACATTGGCAATGAGAAGGCCCTAGGGCCAGATGATACTCATCCCTGTTCTTTAAGAAAACATGGAGTATAGTGGGCGGTGATTTTTGTGCTGCGGTCAAGGATTTTTTTGCATTGGGAAATTTGCTCAAGCAAGTCAAATTCTATCATTACCCTTGTCCCAAAATCATCCAATGCTAACTTGGCTACTGATTTTCGGCCGATCTCTTGTTACAATGTCATTTATAAAGTTATTTCCAAGATTCTTGCGGGGAGAATGGCACATGCTCTTCAGGATATCATCAGCCCTACCCAGAATGCTTTTCTAGGAGGAAGGAATATGGCTGACAATATCCACCTCGTGTAGGAGCTTTTACGTCATTATGGGAGGAAAAGGGCATCCCCTAGATGTATTATTAAGATTGATTTTAGGAAAGCTTTTGACTCTGTTCAGTGGTCTTTTCTACAACAAGTCTTGTTGTTCTTGGGTTTCCCTCCTCGTTTTGTCCGGCTCCTTATGCAATGTGTTGAGACTGCTTCCTTTTCTGTTTCTGTTAATGGGAATTTATATGGTTTCTTCAAGGGGCAATACGGTGTTCGTCAAGGAGATCCTCTTTCCCCTTATCTTTTTATTGCTTGTATGGAATACTTTTCCAGGATGCTTATCTAGAGTACACAGCACACTGATTTCAATTTCCACCCCAAGTGTTGTGCTCTAGGGATCAGCCACTTAGCTTTTGCAAATGATGTCCTATTACTCTGCCGGTGTGATATGTAGTCAGTTAGCATATTAAACCAGTAGCTTCTTGTTTTTGGTCGGATGTCAGGCCTTGACATTAATGCTACGAAGTCCTCTATATATTTCGGTGGAGTGGGGGAAAGTGTTAAGCTTGCCATCTTGCACCTTACTGGCTTTCTAGAAGGGAGTTTTCCTTTCCGTTATCTAGGGTCCCTCTAAGCCCTCACAGATTATTGGCTAGTCAATTCTCCCCTCTCCTATAAAAATTGGAATCTTCTATTCAGAGTTGGATGGGGAAACACTTCTCGTATGCAGGTCGCCTTGAGCTCATCAGATCAGTTATGCATGGCATGGTTAAATTATGGCTCAGTATCTTTTCGATTATAGGTATAGTTATTACCAAGATCAATAGCATCTGTCGTAGCTTTCTCTGGTCACGTAACTCTTGTTCGCCTCACTCTGCTCTTGTCTCTTGGGAAAAGTTATGTCTTCCCAAGCAAGAAAGAAGCCTAGCTCTCCTAGATATTAGGGCAAGAAACAAAAGTTTTTTGGTAAAGCAGCTATGGAACTTTCACCTTAAATCCGACTCTTTGTGGATTCGTTGGGTGGCACATTATTACCTTCCTCATACAACAATCTGGGTTGTGGGTGTAAGGAGTGTTTCATTGCCTCTATGGAAGTCCATTTGCACTCTCAAAAACCAGCTGGTTGAACAATGCAGAGGCATTCCTGCTGTAATCAATACTCTTGAAAGTTGGCATAGTGGTTCGGGGACATTTCTTGTTAATGCTCATGAGTTCTTTAGGATTAAAGGTGAGAGTGTCCAGTGGACTAGGGTTGTTTGGGAGGAATGGTCCCTTCCTCGAACCAAATTTATTCTATGGCTCACTGCCCTTAGTAGACTCCGAACAAGGGACCGGCTCAACTACCTCCCTACAGAAATTGTTTTTTCTTTATGCAGTAAAGAAGACGAGACACACGCCCATCTTTTTTTCAATTGCAACTAGACTTCTTTACTATGGAATCGAGCTAAGAGCTGGCTAAGAATCAATCAGCCTATGTCTACACTTTCAAGTGCCATAAGAGGACTGAATAGGAGGAGTAAAGAGTTGAAGCTAAGAATGAGACGTCTGTCCCTTGCCCTGCTTGTGTATTTGATTTGGGATGAAAGAAACAATCGCATCTTTGCACAAAAGTCATCCTCTGTAGATGCCACATTCCGAAGATTCCAAATTATGTTTTACACAGTTTTGCATTTCCATGAAAAAGACCATTCTCTTTACCATGTTGCTGCATGAGAAAGGCAAATCGATTTCCTTCCGCTACGTGACTACATGGGGAAGCTTTGGTCATGCATGCTTTACGTGCTTCTTTTAATGCCAGGTCCCTTATCTCTACATGAATAGCCATTACCCACTATTCTTGGCAGCTAGTGAATTAATTTGCTTGGTTGTCGTTTTGCGTCTCTGCATGGATGGATGGGTTGTCTTTACGTGAATTAATTTGCATGGTCATCCCTGCATGGAGGAGCTGGTCTGAATCTGCGTGTTCTCCTTCGTCCCTGCATGGAGGAGCTGTTTTGTTTTTCTGTTTCTTGGCTGCTAGGTTGTTGCCTCTGTCTCTGTATGGAGGAGTCAAAGCTTGTTACTGCTCTCGTCTAGTTCTGAGCTCCTGTCGCTGATTTGTGTCTTCTCTATCTCCTAATGTGAGTGGATGTTGTTGTAGCTGTTTCAGCTCCTCGTCAGCTTGCTGCTTACTCTCATGGTTTGATCATCAAATCAGTCTGAGCTTTCTGGTCATCTTTCTCTATTGTAAATTTTCTCAGGATGTCCCTTTGTCCTGTCTTTTGATTTGTGTTACGTTGGGAACCTTGTAATATTTGGTTCCTTTCATAACCATGGTCTTATTTTTATTTTTATTTTTACAGTGGTTTGCTATATAGCTCACTAAGAGAGTCTGTTTCCTTTTTGTTTATCCTTGTTTCTCAACTTGCTGGCTCTCCAGCATTGTATATTTTTTATCTTTTTATACACTTACATTTTGATCAAAAAAAAAAAACAATTGGTTTAGAACTTCTTAACCGAAGGAAATTTGGGTTTAAATTATGGTTTAATTGAAGATTTTTAACTCCTTTTTTCCATGCATACAGCCAGACCCTCCCCCTCTTTTCCCTTACAATTTCTTCACTTTACTACTTGTTAAGGTGTTTTCTCTACCTAGTAATCTAAAACTTGTGTAGGCTTGACAATGTAGGTGTTTTTCTCTTAAGTTTAGTGAAGGAAAAATCTAAAATCTTCTCGTTCTTTTTTCTCTCAACATGTCTAGCCATATACTCCCATTATCTTTTAATTATACTTCTTTTCCTCTTTTTACTATATCTCCATTTTTTGTAAGTTTTATTATGGCTACTTTTGGTATGATAGCTTAAAGACTTTTCTTATTGAAAATGGTTTCGTTATTGGCAAAATTGACACCACCCTCTTCATAAAGAAAAAAGGCAATGAAATATTGATTGTACAAATACATGTTGTTGATATTATTTTCGATGCTACTAATACATCTCTTTGTAAGGAATTAGCAAAATGCATGCAAGATGAGTTTGAAATGAGCATCATAAGGGAATTAAATTTATTCCTTGAATTGCAAATAAAACAAACAAATGATGACATCTTATTCAACCAAAGCAAGTACATTGAGTTACTAAAAAGATTTGGGAGGGAACATGTTAAGAAAGTCGACACACCCATAGGAAAATCAATAAAGCTTGATATGGATGAAAATGATAAGAATGTAGACTTCATCAAATATCAAGATATGATCGGTTCACTCTTATATCTAACCGCTGGCAGATCCACTATTATATTTAGTGTTTGTCTGTGTACATATTTTCAAGTATGTCCAAAATAATCCCATGTAAGTGCTATAAGACATTTTTCGATATTTTAATGGTACAATCAACTTAGGGTTGTGATATTTGAAAGGATATGAGTTGAATTTAATTAGTTATTCAGAAGTGGATTTTACGAGATGTAAAGTTGATAGAATAAGTACTAGTGTTACTTTTTAGGATCATCACTAGTATTTTGGGCTAACAAGAAATAAAATTCAGTAGCCCTATTGACATGACCAAAAGATTGATGTCTTATCCCAAGTGCAGAAGTGTCGAAGTAATAAATAACCCGACAAGACCGAGTTCGAACCACAGGGAGGGAACTATAATAAATTATATATATATATATATATATATATATATAATAAAGAGTTTATGAGAATTTTATGGATATTGATGTAAGGATTAAACAATAATAAAATAATTGTTCAAGATTAGAGGATCCACTAATAGTATTAGAAATAAATATAGTATAAACTCTTTTTATTAATAAAGTGGAAACCACATATAAAGAGGTTCCCATCGGATGATTTATCCTTAATAGTTCATTATAAATTTTTAACATAATCATATTAATTATCTTATTTTAGTAACACCATACTTTTTAAATATTGTCAGGAATTCATGATGTTAACAACAAATCAAGTTCCTTTCATAACACAGGTATAGGTTATATACCGTACAGTTGGCTATGAAAATGCCAAGCATTTGTTATACCAAGTGTTATACAACAAAAAATCTAGATTAACCATTTAACAAGCATTGTATTAAGAATAAATAAGATAAAAAGATAAAACATGTTAATGACAAACTTTCTTGGATATGAACATTGAAGTCCATGTTGAGTTTATATTATACATATTCTAACATCATTAGTGAAACCTTTTCACCTTGACATAATAAACTTAGCTAAACATAATGAAGAAGAGAAACATGAATAAACAACATAAGAACATAAGTATAGTAAAGGAAATGAAAAGCATAAACAAGAGATTAAGGAAAATATAACATGAAATAAAACTTAAACATTACAAAAATATAAAGAAAGAAATAAAGAGCATGATCTTGATATGAACAACCAAGATGCCTAAATGCATGGCAAATGCCTCCTTTTATAGGCCAAAATTTGAAACTATTGATTTGATGACTAATTGTTAAGTGGGTGGCCATATCTTGACTTGGTGGCAATCCTTATCTACTTGTCTGAACAAAACATCATTGATAACATTTGAATTTGATAAGAACCAACTTTACTCATGAAAGTTCTAGGAAATTGTCTCAGCTTTCCAGGAAAAAAAAATTGAGGTCATTTAGACTTCTAGAATTCGAGATATGGGCTAAACACTAAATAGTGTCTGGACTGCAGGACAGATTCAGACTTCTCCGTTGTTGCTATAATTTGGACTTGAAAATGACCTTTTTTAAATCTTTGACTCCACATGAAAGTTTTAGGCCTATGTATTAGCTTCCATCCATATAAAACAGACTTAAATACGAGATCTATAGCTCCATATATGACCCAATTACCGAACAATGTTCCAGTTTGGACTAAACCAGCATCTCTTTTCTAAGTTTGTCCCTTTCTTTCTCCATTCAATTCTCGTACTTAAACTCATCAATTAATCCTTTCATTTATGTGATAGGCTTGCATTTAAGATGAACATTTAACATATATTATAGGTATTTTATATTATTAGATATGTTATTATAAA
Source organism: Populus alba (assembly GCF_005239225.2). Taxonomy (NCBI): domain Eukaryota; kingdom Viridiplantae; phylum Streptophyta; class Magnoliopsida; order Malpighiales; family Salicaceae; genus Populus; species Populus alba. The sequence continues at coordinate 18,330,152 of NC_133291.1, forward strand.
ACATGCTTTAGTTAAGGAGTTATTGATACTTCAAGTGCAAAATGATGATATAAAACCTTAATAAAAATACACTTTTAAGTACTAATCACCTATCAACAATTGAAGTGAAATATATTTTGTTGCAGGTAGTTGTTGTGCTCAGATTTTATGGATTAAATAAACCTTATAAGATTTCAAACTTAATTTTGACCATGTCCCTATTATGTGTAATAACACAGGTGCTATAAGTCTATCTAAGAACCCTATACAACACTCATATACAAAGCATATTGAAGGAAGACATCACTTTATAAGAGATTGTATGTTGAAAGGTGATATTGTACTCTAGTTTGTTAGTACAGAACATCAACTTGCAGATATTTTTATAAAGTCATTAAATAAGGATCTCTTGTGCAAAAGATGAAGGAATCTAGGCTATATACATACTAATGATATGTAAGGTCTTATTTTTGTGTTTGTACATCATTGTATATAAGTTGGACATGTTTAAGTGATAAAATGTACATCATTTTACCGTAAAAAAATCTATTTTGCAAAAAAATTCTCAGTTAGTGTAATCTGGGAAGAATTGGCTGACCGATTCATCATAGAATCTCAACCAGATGACTAGTTCAAATAGAGAAACAGAGGTTTCACTACTGGATGAACATTAGCTTTTTGAGATTTCAGTTAGGTTTAGTTTTTTAGACTACAAGTTGAACAAAAAGGCTTCTTTTTGTCTCGTAAAACATTTGTTTTGCTCAAAACTTGGAATATATGATTATCGTGTGAACTAGTCGACTGGTTTATACATCCAGGACAACCGGCTAACCGATTGAAACAAATGACAAAAACCTTTGCTTTTTCCCAAATTTTAAAAATTTTACCCTTTTATTTCTTAATGTTTTGGACAAATGTTTTACATTAAAAAAAAAAAAAAAAAAAGTCATTTTCAAGTATATAAGAAGTATCAAAAGAGTAATTTGAAAAATTTCAAGCTTTAGGTTAAACTAGTCAACCGGTTGCTTGATAGTATAAATATTATCCTCGTTTTCCAGCAAATATAGAATTCCAAATTCCAAAAACCCTAACCCTAAATTGAAACCTCTCTTTTAAATCTCTCAAAATTCACCAAAACTCGATCTTTCCAAGTCAATTTCTTTAAATTTATACATCAATAACGCTAAAAAAAGCCTTAAAACAAATGAATCAATGAACAAAAGGGCCAATGATCCTCAATCACCTCCAAGTTATAATGTGAAAAGGTGCATGATCATTTTCTCAAATAGATCTGTTGCTATAGAAAGAGATATAGGTGATGAGGTAAATGCCTTTGTGATAAATACTTTATTTGAGGAGATGGGTTGGAGTACCATATATAAAATGAAAAAGGCTACATATCCCTCTCTTATTAGAATATTCTTGGCTAATATGAGAACAACCTTTGAACCTAGGATCATGAGTAGCCTTCAAAACAAGGCTATTGAGTTTAATTGTGAAATTTTAGCAAATATTTTGGGTATTTCAAATGATGGGCCTCATGTGTTTGAAATGAAGATTATCCCTACCATTAAGGGATTTTTATATGATAAGGTGGAGATTATGCATACCGGGGAACATGATTTTGCATCGAGTGTAAAAATTAAAAGTTAAGGTTTATTGCTTTGACTTAGGTTGTTATACAAGGTCATAACACATAATATTTTTGCCCAAAAAAAGGCACTTTGATGAAGTGACTTTTATAAACTCAATTATATGATTAAGAGAAGGCCAATTAATTTGCTATACATTATGATGAAGAATTTTATAATGACAAATTATCAAAAACAAAAGTATTTGTCTTATGATCAATGTTTGTTGACTATCTTTGAGTATTTTGATATTGAGTTAACGAATACGGATAGGACACCATATTTCAAATATTTAGAGATAGATCATAAAATCCTCACTAATATGAAATTTGTATTAAATAAGAATGGTGGTTGGGCAAGAGACCAAATGAAAAGATTAGAATGATGAGTTTGTTTAAAAAGGATTGAGTGAGCTATAAAAATTATAGTTTTCAATTGTACAATCTACTTTTTGAGAGAGTGAATCTTGTTGTAAACAAATTATTATTGTAAACACTCGAGAGTTTAGATAAACTCTTGATATTGGTAAGGTATTGCTTAGTGGTGAATCTTGAAGGAGAACATCTCCAAGTGATGAATTGCTTAGTGTTAATTCGTCAAGGGCATTATATCTTTTACTTGAACTAATGAAAGATAAAATATGGTTGGTATTTAAAATTTAGATGTAGAATTACTAAACCATGTTAGCCATAATCGATGCATGTTCTGAAGTGCATGACATCCCTTCTAAATTAGCCAACACATTCCATTAATTGATAAAGAAAAGGCAGATTAAGAGGTTTAAATATTAAAAAAAAAATGTGTCTGAAGATTAAAACATTATTCTTTCGTTATATTAACAGTTCAAACTTAGGAGAGTCTGGTTTTTTTTTTTTTTTTTCCTTGCCATCTTCTACTTCAGGAATCTGGTGTGATGCCATTAGAGCATGCAAATCGATACACCCAGCCATTCATTCACAAAGCATCAACTTCAAATGCAAATAAAACATGAATCTGGGATTATAAGAATTCAATGACCAAGAGAACCAATACTAATTAAGGAACATTACAGTTCTTCGGTGAAATTATTATCCAAGAGTAGATGGAAATATCCTCCTAGTGTTTAGGTTGCTTCACAATCAACACAGAGCAGGGTGCGTTATGAGCACAATGGTCACTAACACTGCCCAGAAGTGCCCTGAAACATGGTTAAGATTTCCTGTCAGAATACAACACACTGACAAGGATGTCTGTACATTCCAAAGATCATAGAACTGGTTCGGGCAGATTCAGTCTGCAATGGAATTAGGGTTAGCTATTTGTTGTACCTTTTGACAGCTCCATAATTATGACTGCCCACCACCAGCATGGATGCGTGGTGTCTATCTACAGCATCGCATATGACATTCCTAGCATCACCCCTCCATCACTTCTACTACCACATCACTTACCTGCAAATTAATCGCTTAAATTTGGTTTTTCCTTTGGTTAAGCAATTCATTTATTTTAATTTAAAAACTTTATAGTTTTTCAGGATATATTTCAAAAATTCTAAATCAAACCCATAAAACCACCTATTAAATCAATACTGGATAGAATATGATCTTAATCAAATGATAGGAGATCCCAGTTCCGCCCCTCTATCTTCAATAAAACATAAACTACATCATCACCCAGCAGGAGCCATGTTAATCTTCTATGTATCGTTTCAAATGTCCTTTGCAGAAACAACACAAATTACAAATTACAAAAGAAAAGAAAAGGGCATATCAAGCACACTATGCTCAACAGACGATTACTTACCCCTTTATTGTTGCAGACTTCTCTGGCCTTGTCTACAACATTTTGGGTTCTTTTCTTGGAATCTGCCTCCATGATCGGTATAACATCAACCCATCCTGCATTATTAAAAGAATTTAACTAATTAATAGCAAAAATCAACACCATATCAGTCTCTTTCCCTATTTTTCATGAATTCAAAACGCTACTGAAGTGATACCTGGTCCAGTGAATCCTACTACAGAAGCGAGACGGGGTTGAGCATGGATAATTAGGAGCTTGAATGGAGGATCCTGACCAAATGGAACAAAGAAATGATCAAGGGTCCACTGCAGCGCGTAGAAGCTCGGTTCGTTATTATCCATGCCCAATGCCATTACTTTTTTCCCAGTGCCAGCCATTTTCGCAGTTTTCTTAGCTTTAGCGCCCACAAACTCTCCTTCCCTTCTCCAGCAGAAACAAAAACCGGCCCCGCTTTTGAATATTTCAAGCTTTAAACATGTTGAGATAACAATATTACAGTAGGTAAAAAGTAAAATAAAAAATATTAGAAGGTTTGCTGTAACTGCCATGAGGTTATTGCGGCCTTGGACTCGGTTTATCAATGTGTTGTCTGTTGTGAAATATTCATGTAAGCCATAGATTGGATTTCCATTATTCGCAAGGCGGTTCTATAGATTTTATGAACCGGTCCCATGCTATTGAAGGTATAATAATATTGTTTTTTAAAGTATTTTTTATTTAAAAATATATATTTTATATATTTATATATTAAAATTATAAAAAAAAATACTAAAAAAATATTAATTTTAAAAATAAATAAATAATTTAAAAATTCAGTCCAACTAATATTTGGAGATTCTATAGATTTTATGATTTACTAGAAGTGTAGTAAAAGTTATTTTTCAAAGTATTTTTTTTAATATATTAAAATACTATTTTTATTTTTATATTTGTATATCAAAATTATTAAAAAATAATTAAAAAATATTAATTTTTAAATTAAAAAATATTTAAAAAAAATTTAAAATATGATCTAATTACACAGGCATCCTGAGTGACCTAGGCTTTAAATTATAATTGTAAAACATAGTTCAAGAGAGTCAACCTAGATCGTCCTAAGAATTTTTTTAAAAGAATCAAAATAATATTATTTTTACTAAATTTTGTTTTTCAAAAAAAAAATAATGGATTAAGAGATGAGTTATGATCGGATCAATGTTGTGTTTGTTTCTGCAACTGCTTTTGCATTTGCGGTGAAACAAACACAACAAAATATTTGATAACAAATCAAACTGCCTTTTGTAATGTGGATCCACTAAAAAACTAAGTTTGAAACATAGTTTTTGTGAAGCAATTTTTACATATTTTTTTAACTGAATTTCGTAAAACCTCGTTTGTTTTTGTGTTTCAAAAGAGCTTTTGAAAAAAAAATTAAAATTTTTTTTTTTTTAAAATTAATATTTTTTTTGTGTGTTTTTAGATCATTTTGATACGCTAATATCAAAAATAATTTGTAAAAAAAAAATTGATGCATTTTCAAATAAAAAGCGCTTTGAAAAGCAACCACAACCACACTTCCAAACACAATTACCAAATATTTTATACATGTTTTTTGCTACACATAAACTTCATCCATATTTTTTACCAATCACGTATCTAAATTCAATTAACTACAGTTGATCTATTCATATTTTTTAAAAATTACAGACATAAAAATTATCTAAAAAACAAATACACTTTAAGTCTTGATTCAACTAGACCAACTCAATTAATGAACAAATTAATCTTAAAACACTTTTTTTAAAAAATATATATTGGATGTGCAAGATGTCGAAATAATTTGTGTTGAATGTAAGAAATAAAAATAATTCTGCGTTGAAAACCTCTCCAAGATTTTTACATGGATGAACTTCCCGTCGTATAATATATAAGAAAGTGTTATGGTAAGTGTATCCTCTCTCGAAATGTTATTTATTTAATTTGGATATTTATATTTATAATATATAATGATTACACTATTTCTACAATAACCTTACTATTTTTTCAATTGAGTACATGAATTTTAAAAATATTTTTTAAAGTAAACCAGCTTTTTAAAATTTTCATCGAGTACTTCCATCCAAGCAGGTTAATTGCTGTGATTTTGCTGACACGTCCCTTTGACCTTTAACAAAAGAAAATTACAATATTGGTACATCAATTTTTAATTTTTCTTAATTGAGTACATGAATTTTATTTTATTTTCATGTTAGGACACCAAATTATTTGATTGTGCTAATCAAATACTTCTATAAAATATCCATTAATTGTTTCTGGTTATTTTTCAATCACATGATATTCGTTTATTTATTTAAAATTATAAGTATTTAATTGTATTAATAATTTATTCGTGAGTTTTAATTAATTGTGCAAAATAGTTTTAGCCTTTTTGTTTGTTTTTACATTTTAAAAACGTTTTAAAAAAAATTTCAAAATTTTTTATTGTTTTCTTTAACTTTAATTTAATTTTTTTTTGGTGTTTTTTTTGATCGTTTTGATTCGTTGATATTAAAAATAATTTTTAAAAAATAAAAAATATATATCATTTTAATGCATTTATGAGTAAAAAATACTTTATAAAACAACTACAATTATAATCCCAAGTATTTTGGCAATTGATAAAAGGATTGTTTAAATTCTTTTAAATCATTAATTTAATTTAAAATAATTAATTTAAATCTCTCTCTCCATGTATGTCTTGCAAGATAAAGCTCGAACACCTAACTGGAGCTTTCTGAAAATGAGCGATTCCTACAGGCAATGAATAAATACAGTATAACCTTTATTAAATAACATTTTTGTTATTTATATTTGAAATTTAAATAATATCTTGATTAAGTATAAGTTTTCATAATTCGAAGTAGAGATTTATTGCAATGCCATAATTGTATTGACAGAAGAAGGATCAGGGAGAATAGGGACCCACAGAGTCGGAAGCAGCACTATGCAGCAAATCTAACACCACCTTCGATTCCAACCCATTTTCAACTTCCTTCAATGCTATAACAAAGACATGTTTAGAAATGCGGTTTAATATGTGTGTTTAAAAATTTTAAATTTTTTTTAAATTAATATTTTTTTAATATTTTTGGATTGTTTTAATATATTAATATTAAAAATATTTTTTAAAAAATAAAAAATATCATCTTAATGCATTTCTAAGTGAAAAGCATTTTGAATTACAGCCGCTATTCATAATCTCAAACAAATCCTGAGACTAGACTAGTGGACATGGTTTACTGTTTTTTAGTTAACATTTTTTTTACTAAAATATTTAGGTATTGTAAATATATTTTTTAAAAAAAAAAAATTACTCAAGTTATAGCACAGATCAACTAAATAAGCTAGTTTTATTTAATCATGTTATTAAAAAAATAATAAACATCAATAGTAAACAAATACACACACACAAGAAGTCACAATAACATAGAGGGAAAAAAACACTTTATCCAAAAGAAAAGAATAATGTTATTTAATTTTTAACCAATTAAACATGGAAGAACAAAATATAGTAAAAAAATGAGGAAAAAAACGAGTGTGAGCTAATATGAGCCAGCATAGTAGACATGTAATTTAGACATTAAAGGACGAGTTAATTTCGGATTAACCTTGATAAATTTACATCCTAAATCATGAGTTTGAGATAATTCGATAGAAAAAATAAATTGAAGATAATTACAAGGTTATTTTTTAAAAAAAAAAAAAAAAACAAATGTCAAATGATGATATTGGAAAAAGAAAATAAGAAAAAAAAATATCAATCCCTGTTAACTTTTTAAACATTTAACTTGGATCATCAGACCAAAAGCAATATATATGAAAGCATCATGAAGTCCAATCCATAGGAAATGAAACGTTGAAGGATAATTTGAGAAAAAAAGTTAGACAAAAAAATAAATAAATAATACCAATTAAAAGAATGTGGGTTAAAATCAAAAGAAAAAATAAATTCAAAGGCAACAATGAATTTTTATTTTGAGAGTTAAATTGAAAAGAATAAAAACACTAACAAAAGAAAAAAAAAATTCAAAAGAACAAGGGCTAAGAAAAACAATACATAATTAATTTGGATTGAAGGGTGAAATCAAAAACAATAAAACTTCTATAAAATGAGGAAAAAATAGATAATAAAAAAAATAAGGATCAAATTGAAAACACCAATATATGATAAAATAAAAAAATTGAACATGTAGAATTTTTTTCAACGTGTTTTTTTTTACAAAAAAGAAGGTTTCAAATGTAAATTGAAAAACTTATCTATGCATCTAATTAAATCAATCACAAACTATTTTGTAAATAAAAAAAGTCATCTACGATAAATAAATAAAAACGTAATTGAAAAAATTGAAAGACAAATATAAATCAAAATATTTAATATTGTAACACAAGTCATTTACATGGTTGTGTTTAATAAATTTATTTATTAAAATTAATTTGTAACAAATCAACATACATGTAAAATCTATTGAATAAAATAAAAGGAAAAGATTTCTACCCAAGGTTGCATATATTAAAAATATTGTAAATAAATAAATTTTTTTTTTTTTAACAATAAATTTAATCTATATAAAATATAGATGAATCACACTAATCTCATAAAAAAAAATTATAAACACTCAATATAATTAAAAAATAAGTTCTATTTAAAAAAGCTAAATAAGCAACAACAAAAAACATGGAGATGGGGTACTGATCATAAATGCCAAAAACTCAAAATCCAGCCACTATAGTGGTTGAAAAGGCAAGGTTTTTTGTTTTTTCAACTCAAAAACTCATTTATAAACTATATTTTACCCAAATACTTAGGAAATACTCTTGGAATCTTGTTAAATCAATCTATGAATTTCAAAAACATAAAAAATCACTTCAAAACCTATAATCAACCCGAAAAAAAAAATATATTCTCAAGCTCAAATGTTTTTTTTTTTTTGTGCTTTCAAGGTAAGAAAACACATATTCGTAACTCCTCTCATCATATAAATTTTGACATAAAAATAGACCCTTTTTTTAAGTCAGAATTGTCGCCAACATAAACTTTCTCTATTTATGCTAGAATCCGACAACCGCCCTCTCTCCTCCAAAAAAAAAAAGGACTAAAAATAGGAAAATAAAGTTTGGTATTAAAATTGATTTTAAAAAAAAAAATTAAAGGGACTAGTTACCTATTAGCTAAAAAAGATAAAAGACTAAAATGAACTTTTAAGCAAATCTCAAAACCATCACTTGTGTTACCCGCTTTTTTCACTACAGTTATTTGTCTTTTAATTCAACACTCCCTAAAAAATATGCAATTGGATGTAAATTTAGATTCAATTATGCAAAAAAAAAATAAATTAATAATCAAATTAAAAAATTAGAAAAAATAGCTATTCTAAATTTCTAATCCATGCTGATTTGTGAAAGAATATAAAGTAACATTGTTACTGTGAAATGGACACATGACTTAGGTTTTTTTAAAAAAACAAATGGTTCAACTTTTATGATGAAATTGTTATTTTATAAGAAGAAAGGTTTGAGGTGATAAATAAATTATTTTAATAAAATAAAAAAGGACTACTTTTGTGACCAGATATTGGACACTAAAAAAGCTAAAATCAGTCAAGTTTCGATCAAAATAACTTTATAATTTAAATTTATAAATTATTTTATATTTAATTTTTATTAAATAAATAAAAATAATAAAATTTAAATTTATAACTAATTGATCATTAAATCTCTAGTATCATATTAAAAAATTAATTCAATTCAAAAACTATAAAAATTTGGGAATGAGAGAGGAAAATCCACGAAACATTGCTATCATAAGAAGAACCGAGCGTAGACAACATGATAACCCAGCAAGTAACAGGAGCCAGTTTACAGGAAGGAAGGTAGCGATCTACCAGAAAATGTGGTGGATACAGCACAAGTATGGAAAGGATGCATTATCCAATTCAGTCAAGAAAATCATTAAACTTTAATTCAAATAATCTGCTGATCTCTTTCAAGTCTTTAACTAATCAACCTAAACCTCAACCTCAACCACGCATGCTTTAAGCTAAAGCAAGGCTTTTATATATTCAACAAAAGAAGTGTGCTGCAAGGCATGATGGGTTTCTGTTGCTGGGTCCGCCGGCACCCTTCTTCTTCATCTGCCCCACCTTGACCGGAACATCGCACCCTTAAAAACCTCATTTCAAGCCAAACAAGGCATCCTGTCCGTTGTCTCGGGTCAAGCTCCGGAGCGTCGGAAGCTGATAAAAAAATGCATCAAGTCAGAATGCAGCCCTCTGAATTCTTATATCACGTAGGGTTTGGACAGAATAATAGCGCCTCGTATTTTATTCACACATTGCTGCTGCCATCATTCCTCAATTCTCGTGTCCCCATGCTCTGTGCTGCCTGTGCATGTCAAATAATCATTTCAGGACAAAGATTCAAGATGCTACACCGAGTGTATGTTTTATTTTATTTTATTATTAAAAATAAATGTCAACATCAGGATTAATTTTTCTAGTTTTAAAATTAATAGTTATATAAACTTTTAATAATTTTAAAATTTATAAAATTTAAACTGATAACCTCTAAAAATTAAATTTAAAAGCTTGATTGGCGTTGAGATAGGACTTCATGAGTGGCTAGCATAGCTAACAAGCATGGAGGCTTGAGATTCTTTTGTAGTTTTATAAATGGAGTTGGGTTCACAAATTCCTCACGCGGCAGTTGGCACAGGGAGCCAGAGGAGCAAAAAGTCGCGCTTCATCTATCTTTCCCTGTTTAGTTAAATACACTAGCTTCGGTGCCAGCACTTCACCCTCCGCTGGGTGGACTAATTTTTTATGATTTCCAGGCAGTAAAATAGGATTAAAAAGGAAAAAATATCTAGTTATGATAAATTTATAATTATAATAATTAGGATTGAGCTAGCATGATATTATAAATTCAATTATATACCAAAGGATAAAATTGAAAAAAAATTTAAATAAACAAGAATTAAAATTAAAAAAAATAATTAGTAAAAGGACATAAAAATCAAAAGAATGAGGGTAAAAATTAATTTAAAAACAAAAACAATATTTTAATTAAAGGGTGAAATTGAAAATAATAATAACTTTTATAGAAAAGCCAAGAAAAAAAATTAGAAATCAAAACAATGAGGATCAAATTGTAAAATATAATATTTGATAAATTGAGATTTAATGATGGAATTGAAAACAAATAAAACTTATACAAGAGTATCAAGACCAAAAATAAAAAATAAAAAAAAAAAAAAAAAAATAAGGATTGAAATTGAGGGTCAGATTATAATTTTTTAGGAGGAGAGATAAGAGAAGAAGAAGAAGAAGAAGAAAACGGCTTACTAGCAACAAATTGGATCATCACTAGATATATATACACGTTGCACCAATAGAAAGACGGTGCTTCTAATGACATGGAAAAAAAAAAAACATTTTTGAACACCAAGAGGCTATGCATGCGCTGCTTAAAAAGCATAGACACCTCTCACTCACCTCTAGATGTTCCATACAAGCATGTCTTTTTTTTTTTTAAATAGCTAAATACCAAAGTAATCTCGAGCTCACTTTCTAATTACCAAAAAACCATTGTAAAATATTTAAAACACTCCCTGACCTCAAGCTTAAATTTTATAATTTTAAGGATTTTTTTGTTGTTTTACTATGCATTATAATTGTTTATTATCTTTTATATTTGATCAAATACCAAATTGCTCCTCAACTTAAATTGTAATAACAAAAAAATCATTGTGAAAATATCCTGGAATGCTAAGTTTAATTATTATTTTTTGCTTTCAAAGGTATTATAGTTGTTTCACTATGCAATCAAAATATAAAAATATTTATTTTTCATTGGTCAATTTTGAAATGATAAATAAACCATGTGAAAAGACTTCAATTTCTTTGGAAGCCAGTGTAAAAAAAAAAATTGTAAAGGGGAAAAAATATCATAACTGTTTATGGTGCTCATGAGTCTGAAGTTACAGTGTTTTTCGAAGGGGCTCTAGGTTATTTTAATAAAACTATTTATCAGACTCTCATGCACTGCTTAAAAGAGCCTAACCCGACTTGATGGATTGATCTATGACTTTAGTGATCCAAGGCCTACACCGGATTGGGTCTCAACAAAGATAAAAGGAGAATTGACATAGTGTGACCTGAGGTCTAGTTCACGTTTCAACAAAAATAGAGGAATAATTAACTTAGTGTGATCCGATCAAAAACTCAGGTTTACTAAGTCAAAACCAATTGATTTTTTTAAAATGATATTATTTTTATTTTTTTTATAAAATAAAAATAAAATAAGTTGAAAATCAAGTGTAATGGGTAAACCCGTTAAACTTGTGAATTGGGTAACCCAAGTCAACAAGTTAAACCTGCAAACCGGGCAATGAACTTCATTAGAATTAATAATTCGTTTTTTTTTTAAACTATTTTTTATTTAACTATATAATAATAAAAATACACGATTGCAAAATGGAGTGTCAAACCAATACTGAGACTTGTTTTTAAGACTATGATAATCTTATAGAAAAAAAAAAAAACAAAATAAATTATGAAACTCAATTTTCAATTGCTCTAATATCAAATGATAAAATTAAAAAAAAAATTATATAAAAAAAGGAGTTAAACTCGTCATACACGTCAACGGGTCCATGTACTTTCTAAAATTTAATACATGTTTTTATTTCAAAACTATTTTTTAATTATATGATAAAAAAAATAGACAATCACATAATTGAGTTTAATTAAAAAAAAAAAAAAAAAAAACCTTGCTAAAGTCGCAAACAGAGGCCACCAGGGTTATCTTGTCAAACTCACAAAGCAGATTATTGACTCCACAAAGTTTAATAACCTGGTTTCTTTTAAAAAAATATATTTTTTTATTTAACTAAGTTTTTTTAAAAAATAAATCATACATCAATATTGAAATATTTTTCTGATACCAACCTGATACTGTAATATTTTTTTGATACTGAAATAATCATATAAAAACAAAATAAAAAAAAATTATCTATTCTAAATCCCTATAAACACTTTATATAAAATCTAAATTTAAAAACCAACATTATAGATTACTATTGTAATCTACCAGGATGGGGAAAACAATGTTTTTTCTATATCTTTTAATTTTATTTATTTATTTATAATAATCTTTCAGCATTTATGTTACAAGATTCCAAGTTTCATTATTTTCGTTTAATTAATGAGCTTGGGATACCAAAATTTAATATTTCAAATCATTTTGATTGCTTGCTTAAACTAGCTAGTTCACATAATTTACAAGAGAATAAATTCTGATTGATGAAGTCAGAGCATACTTTATTACCAATTAAACCAATTATGTCGATAACAACTTAGCTGCGAGACCCGTTTTCATGTGTTTGGACCGAAACAAGCCGGCACATGTACATATCATAAGAGATGAACGGATACAAAATGCAGGATTAGATATTCCAAGCAGGGGGAGAAAATAAAGGGAATTATTCGAAATATCTATAAATAAACGTAAACTTTGGGTATGTTTAGAATTATAGTAGTAGTTACGGATTTAAATATTTTTTACTTAAAAATATATTAAAATAATTTTTTTAAAATTTTTTAAAAATTATTTTTGACATAACACATTAAAACGATTTGAAAACATAAAAAAAATTTAAATAAAAAATTTAAATTTTAAGTTTCCGAACATGATTCTTGATTTTTTTTTGGAGAATTTTTATTTTTAAAAAAATCTACTTCAGTTTTCATCTTAAATTCTAGAAACAAAAAAAAAAAAAACTTTCAAATCTAAATAAATCAAATTAAAAAACTCATTATAAAAAATTCAAAATTTAAGTTCCCAAACATGATTCTTGAAATTTTTTTGGGAATTCTTATTTTAAAAAAAAAAAAACCAGTTCAGTTTTCATCTTAAATTCTATATAAAAAAAAAAAACTGAACTTTCAAATCTAAATAAACCAAATTAAAAAAAACTCATTATAAACTAAGGTCTTATTTGGTATTGCAATCCAACCATGCTTTTAAAAAATTTTGAAAGTTTTTTTTGAAATTTCAATTTTTTTTTAATGTTTTTGGATCATGTGTTGGTGATGAAAAATAATTTTTTTAAAAAATAAAAAATATATTATTTTAGTACATTTTCAAATAAAAAAATACTTTTAAAAACAACCTTTTAGCACCAAGACAAACTATTGTAGGGGATTTATTAAAACTATTGAATTCGAAAAACAGACCCTAAAGATTCATTAATTCAAAATTTGTCCAAAATAACTCAAATAAGAATCTAGACTTATTCAATTTTAATAAATATAGATCTTTTGTTTGGTTTGATCCAAAATTATAAAACAAAAATTCAATTGGATTAAATTACTCGAAACCGAATCATTGAAACCGATGCTCATCTCTAACTACAAACAAGGATCACAAGTAATTTTTTTATTTATTAATATGAGTGTTTGGATCAGCTTACATGCACTTCGACTAATTCCACATGTTTTGAAGTTAACAATTATATAAACTTTGAGCGACTCTAAGATTTATAAGACTCAAATTAGTAATTTTTTAAAAATTAAATCTAAAATCTTATCAGTTAATTTTTATAAAGATTACAGGTAATTATTTTTATAGTGAAATGTTACAGGGAAATTGCTGAGACAGATGCATGGTGTCCCTGGTACCTTGTTGCTATATCCTGCCTGACAGAACAATTCTCGAGCTCACATACTTTTCGGAGCCATCAGAGAAGCAAAACCCACACCTGAAATCAGAGATTATACAGGTGGGCATGCCTCTCACATGCCAGACCACACAATTACAAAAAAATCTCTCTTGTATAATCAGACAACAGTCCACTGCAGGATTACCGGTTCGTTATTGCGTTCTAAATGGTGATTTAATAAATTTCGAAATTTTGTTTTTTTATTTAAAATTATTATTTTTTTATATTTTTAAATTGTTTTAATATGCTAGTATAAAAAATATTTTTAAATAATAAAAAATAATTTTGATATGTTTCCAAGAAAAAAACTCATAAAAAAATAATTATTATCACACTCTCAAATATTTTTTTATTCCAATTGTTTTAAACTAAAAAAAATCATCCCAAAACCTAGAAAAAAAAAATCATAGCCAATTACTTCATAATAAATTAGAAAAACATCATTATTCAAAAGCATATTTGGATGTTCTAATATCATCTCTCGTTTATAAAGAAGAGGTACTATTTTTTTTTATATTGACAATAAAAAAGATTATTCTTAAACTAAGTTAAGATGAAAAGGAATTCCCTAATCGGTCAATCATGAATATTATTTTGATAATATAGCTCATGTTACCTTTTATATATTGAGTTTTTGTTTTGAATGTATAATATAGTTGTTAGATTCCTAAAAATAAAGTTTGTATTATTGAGCCGTTAAGTTAATTTATGGGTCACTGTATTAAAAAAAAAAAACTAAAAAAGATTGGAAAAACACTTTGCACACAAACACAATATGGCCACTGTGTTCGCTGTTAATAGCCAATCTTCTTGCACAATAAAATGACCTCCACGGCCTTGATGCCAAATAATTTAACTCTTCAATTAAAAGGTATTTCTGTCATTTTATACATTAAGTATTTTCAGGATACAAAAGAAAAGAAAATGGGACATGTGTTGGGCAGGTATTGTTGCTCCGCCGTCTTCGAACGGCATGTGTGGCTGATTGGAGCCGGAGAAAATGTTATCATGGTGTAGCATAAGCTTTGTCTAGGGACAATTTTAGTATTCTAAAATTGAGTGGGGGCAAAATGGTAATTTGCTTTTTAGATTTAAATTACAACACTGCCCTTTAATTATTATTTTTGTTTGTCCTTATAATTAGGGTTAATTCTTATTCTAACATATGTGGCCCACAATAAAAATACCTCCTTGCCATTGGAGGAAACAAAACACACATAAGGAGACCCATTCCATAATAGGCAATTATCTTGCACTGTAAAATAACCTTTTATGACCTTGATGCTAAATAATTGAACTCCAATTAAAGGGTATTTGTGTCATTTTATTTATGATTTGTTTTGTAATTAGTCAATAGAGCAAGGTTCATTGAGTATTTTTCTTAATAATAAAAAAAAAAAAGGCAATACTTGTTGAGCACATATCAACTACTCTGTTATCTTCAAATGATGCATATCGCTAATTAGAGTGGAAGAAAATGTTATTTAGGGATAGCATAAGTTTCATCTTGGATCCTTTTCTTAGATATGTGACATATGCACACTCATAGGATTTTTGGGTTGTTGGCAGCGGCTAGTTTTTTTTTTCCTCTCTCTTCCTTAATTTTTGTGCCCTCCATTTGATTTTTCAAGACAACCCCTATATTTCTATCTTGTTTTTATTTAGTCCCTTTGCTTTTGGTTCTAGTTCTTCTTCTTTTTTTTAATAATTCATTTAATTAGTTTTTTTTTTTTAAATTAATCCTTATTGATTTTTTTTTTTGTTTTTATCAAATTTGATTCTTAAATTTTTAATTGTTCATTTTTATAGGAAGAAATAATTTTATAAAAGTATATATTTTTTTAAAATTCCACCCTTCTTATTTTTTAAAATTTGGTTTTTTATCCAGTTCAAGCCAATAAATTTTAGTATCATGTTCTTCTTGTTTTTTTATATAAATATTATCGTCCTCTTGGTAATTATAATGCATTAGATAGACTATCACCAAGTCTTGGAGGGTAATCTTTAATCTCTTCCATCAGATATGGAGCACATAGAGCAAGTAATAATAATAACAATGCCAGATAATCCTTTTTTTTTATATATAAAAATATAAAATAATAATAACAATCATCATTATCAAATATTGTACTCCTCCATACATTGATTTGAAAGGTGTTTCTCTCGAGCAAGGCTGGCCGGGATTGCCATGCCAGATCTACTCCTCGACTCGGAAGTGAAACATAATTGGCTTTTACTTCGAGATCTATGCTTTCAAGACTCTTCATTTTGATTGCTTGGTAAATATTTGACTTGGCGTATAAAATATATGTGTCTTTACCTAAACAAACAAACATGTCCTTCCATGCACCCTCTTTCTATTTATTTATTATTTATTTATTTATTTTAATTTCTCTCTTAATTCTTTCTATTCCCAACATATTTCTGGTGTTTTCCATCAAGTGCCGTCCTAGCAAAAGTGAATTTGAATTGAATATTTGGTGTCATTATTTTCTAACCTTATGCATCAGCCTAGCAATGGTAAGGAAATTAAAATGAATTGCCATGTGTTACAAAAGAGGATTTATGCACTTTTATTAAGCTCGACCCAACCTGATAGGTTGACCAGAAACCTGATTAAATCAAATTATATGTCAAAAAAATCAGCCTAGAGGTGACCGGTTTGGCCCAATAAAACATTTTAAATATTTTTTTCAAAACAATAATGGTTTAATATTCTTTAGAAGAGAATTAATTAACCCAATGGGTCAACTCCACTCAAAGTTTGGTTTAATAGAGTGAATTTATGATGTTCGGGTAATTTATCTTGTTTTGCTAGAAGAACATATCTTTTCTTAGGCCCATCATCATTATTAGCTTCGGCACTTGACATTTTTCAATTATTTTTCTCATTTGATGCTCTAAGTTGAAAGATGATATTTCAGAGGTAATAATTGTTTAATGGCATTTTTCATTTGGATACAATAATTATATTTTTTAAAAATATATTTTCAAAACCACGCTAATTAATATCAATCCTGGAAAAATAAAAAATCTCAGAGACCTTGGAACGAAAGAAACATCAAATGAACAATGAGTCATATTATTCATTATAAAGTTTGTTCAAGATTTATGTTTGTTTTGCACTGTTTTTGTGTTTGTGATGTAAAAAATATAACAAAGTATTTGATAATTGTAAAAATTACATTTTATATTATGGAACCCACTAAAAAATTGAATTTAAAATACAATTTTTTATGAAGCAGTTTTTATATATTTTTTTAACTGAGTTTTTATAAAACACTGTTTGTTTTTGCATTTTAAAAGTACTCTTGAAAAAATTTGATAATTTTTTTTTTAATTTTTTTCTTTGCTTCAAATTAATATTTATTTTTTTGTGTTTTTAGATTATTTTGATAAGCTGATATCAAAAATAGTTTTTTTTTAAAATAAAAATATATTATTTTAATGTATTTTCAAGTAAAAAGTACTTTAAAAAGCAATCGCAACCACACAACTACCAAATATTTTATATATGTTTTTTACTGTACATAAATTTCAACTACAATTTTTACCAAATACGTATTTAAATCCAACTAATCTTAGCTAATCATATTTTTTTAAAATTTATTTTTTTAAAACCACAATCAAACTATTTGAAAAGCAAATATATTCTAATTTGAGGATGACATTTTGAATTATATAACTAAAGATAGTAGTCGTTATTATATTTTTTATAACAAAATTTTCGAATATAGGATTCGCATGGATCCTATCTTTAAAAGCTAAAGTTATCCTCAAATTTGGTAGTTACAAGCCTTTTTTTTTTTTAGGTTTTCCCCTTTTATTTCAATATTTATCATTTAATACACCTATAATAAACCATATTAGTTAATATAAATTTATTACACTA
The DNA here is from genome assembly GCF_005239225.2 of Populus alba. Classification (NCBI taxonomy): domain Eukaryota; kingdom Viridiplantae; phylum Streptophyta; class Magnoliopsida; order Malpighiales; family Salicaceae; genus Populus; species Populus alba. Next base: position 18,348,171 of record NC_133291.1, read on the forward strand.
CAAAAATAATATAAATAATGCATAGTTTGTCTATTTTACAATGTCAATAAAGGTTCTTTTAACCACATTTTAAACCCAACATCTTTAATCTCTTTTCAAATGCTTCTTTTTTGTATCATAACTTTTCAAATTATTATTTTCCCCTTAAATTAAAAAAAAAACTTTTTTTTTTTCTAACATTGAGATTTTTGTTCAATTTTACAACTAGAGTAAAATTAATATTTTTTTTCTTTTTGCAAATTAATATTTTTGAGATACGATGTAATTAGTTGATAAATAAATTGTATTATCAAAATCGAATCCATGAATTTTTTTTGTCATACACCAATTTCTTATTAGAAATAGAATAATTTAGTTGTTAATATCTATTTAGTATTATAATAACTTTTACTTTTTAAATTATTGTTTACTTGAAAAAATATCACATTAATATTTTTATTTTTATTTTTAATGTGTTAATATTAAAAATAAAAAAAATATAATTTAAATATATTTTCAATTGAAAAACTTATTACAATTCTTTGTATGTTAAAAAAAAAAAAAAGGGAAAATAAGCAAAAATAAGGAGGGTAAATTAGTCACAAAACAAAGTTTCAAAATAGCCGTTTTATAAAAAAGAAAGAAAGAAAACGATAATAGTCTAATATATATATATATATATATATATATATATATATATATATATATATATATCCATCTCATAAAGTAAGCAGAAGTATTTACCATATCAGCATCGCAAGCAACCCCTTCCCTTCCCTCTCTGCTTCTCTCTCTCTCTCGCGGAGCTTTCTGCTAATAACATTTCTTTTCTTCTCCCCTCAAACGGCAAACCATTTCCAACGACGCTCCTATTTCCAAAAGATTAAAAAAAGAAAGGGTTCCGCTTTTCATCAGCTTCAGATCTGCGTCAAAGATATCTCTCTCACTTGGCAGATCTCTCTCAATTCACAACTTCATCTCTCGTAAACAAAATCGAAGAAAAGAGAAGCGTGTGATAAGATCGGGATTTTGTTTGAATTTCGTTTCATGTTCTCTTTTGGATTTGAATTCTCTCCTCCTTGTAAGTAATTTTATTTTTATTTTTTTGAATTAATTATTTTTTTCGTTTTGCATTGTTAATTTTTTTCCTTTTATTTGTTTATTTAATATGTGTGTGAAGCGGTGGTGAAAGATAGATCTTGAAAATTGGCTCCCCAAAGGCGATCGCAGCGCCACATGGGCGGCCAGATGCAGCAAACCAATTCTGCTGCTGCTGCTGCTGCTGCTACTGCAACCGCACTTTATGATCATGCCGGCGCTGGTGGGTCCTTGGGTCCCACTAGTGATGCTGGCGATGCGGTTATGGCTAGGTGGCTTCAGTCTGCCGGCTTGCAGCATCTGGCCTCTCCCATGGCTTCTACCGGCATCGATCATCGCCTCCTCCCTAATATTTTAATGCAGGTATGGACGGAAAATGTAATGGATTTTTAATTCGCTTTCGTTGTAAATTAATGGTGTTTATTTGGATTTCTATTTGAAGTGATTGTGCATTTAGGATCAGAAACAAATTTGGAGGTTTTGTTGCCGAGTTATGTTTGGAACGTGGACTTGTGTGCTTCTTGTAGTATTTATGTATTAGAAACTATGTTAAGTAAAGCAAATGTGGTTGAATGAATTTGTGGTTTTCCTTGGATCTGAGTTGGGTGGTTATGTTGTCTTTGTTGAAGGGTTATGGAGCGCAATCTGCGGAAGAGAAACAGAGGCTTTTTAAGCTTATGAGAAGCCTCAATTTCAATGGAGAGTCTGTTCCCGAGTCTTACACCCCAACTGCCCAAACTTCAGCTGGTGTTTCTTCCTCGGATGGCTTTTATTCTCCAGAGTTTAGGGGCGATTTTGGAGCTGGGCTTTTGGATCTTCATGCTATGGATGATACAGAGCTTCTATCTGAGGTACTTCATCTAACTTGGAGGGAGGAATTTACTTATATTGCTTTCAAGAGTCCCGACTTTAATATGAGCAACCGGTAAAGGATTCAGTTCTTAACACCAAATTGTTTACTTTAACTAGATTATAGGTGATATTGTTATTTGCTTCTCCCTCCTCCACGTGTCAGTGTTGTGAAATTCTATTCACATGCAAGAATGAAGAACAAGAGGAAAAGGATTAACTTTAGCTGTCTATGCGATGATGCTCTTTAAGATAGTGATCTTGCTTGAACCAATCCACTCTCACATCTGTCTGCTAGTGGGCCTATAGCTCTTAAGCTGTATTTTTTACCCTTTTCTCTCTCAAGGTGAAGCTGTCAGTAACTGAATTAATTTGACAGTAAGTAGATATTAGTTGCTGATTCTAGAATTGGATTCAGGAGTTTAGAATCATCGAGGCTATGGAATTCTGATAAGTCCTCCTCTTCTTGATGGATTCTCCTTTAGCCATTTTGGCTTGGCAGCTTATCACTTCATATAAGCGGATGCATCTGTTGGGATTTTTAGTATTGTCTTCCTCTTCCTCTCTCTCTTTGTTTGCTTGATATTGGGAGGATACTGCCCCTTATTCCTTTTTATTGATGTTTTCATATCCTTTTCAGCATGTCATCCCAGAACCATTTGATCCATCACCATTGATGCCTGGTGCTTCAAAAGGATTTGAAAATGATTTCAACGTGAATAGTAGCAGACAACAAAGAGAGCAAACTGATGCAGATCTGTCAGTTCCGTTCCCTACTAATGAAAAAGAGAACAGCTCAAAGGAAAATAATGTGGCTAAAATTAAAGTTGTGGTAAGTTGATTTGTAGGGTAGCAAGATTCCGTGGGTTTGCATGATTTCATTTATGTGCCCGCATGAAGAAACATGGTAAAGCTGTGAGCACAAAATTTTTGTGTGAAAACTTGTCATTTTTGTTGGGTGAAGAATTGCATCATCACTGATGATATAGACATAAAACTCTAATTTTAGTTAATTCACTGCTACATTTACCAAGTTCAGTTCTTGGATTCCCCTAATATTTTGCTTTAACTTGAAAAACTTTTATTGCTATTTTTTGGTATTTAGGAGAAGCTATCTTAGATGCATTGTTTGTTACTAAACGAAGTCAATCCCAAATCTGTGGTTTTTTAAGGAGAAATGTTGGAACCAAGCCTTTATGAGATGTTCCATGGGCAACAATGCTTTTTTTTTTTTTTTTCCAGAAAGTATTTGCAGAATCACATTATACTAGCTAGCATGACAGACTGGGAAAACCTTTTTCATTTTTGTTGGTCTTTCACGTTCTTAATCCTTTTTATCCAGCGTTAGTCAATCCTGGCATATGGATGATATCCTGTTTGTTTTTGTTCTGTTTTCCATTTGATTCATTCACAAGCATATGAGAAAGTTGCCTGGAAAGCTCTTGATGATATGATATCTGTGCCATAGGTACGTAAAAGACCACTGAACAAGAAAGAGCTTGCTAGGAAGGAGGATGACATTGTAACCGTGTATGACAATGCTTTGACCGTCCATGAGCCCAAGCTAAAGGTTTGTTTCCACGATGTTGAAAAAAAGTCTTACAAACATTATTTTTGTTAAGATTTTTCAGATGCCAGTTGATTTTTTTTGTTGAAGTCCTGGAAGACTGTTCTCTTTCTCTTCATTTGTCATTTTCAGAGGACTGATATTTCATTCCAACATGGCAGGTGGATTTGACTGCATATGTCGAGAAGCATGAGTTCTGTTTTGATGCTGTTCTAGATGAGCGGGTCACCAATGATGAGGTAATGTCTTTTCTGTCAGGGATAGAAGTTGAAATGTAACCACCACTATGAATCATGCTTGCTTTTAGTTACAAGAATGTGAAAATATTATTTCAGTTAAGAGAATGTGTGAATCATGAGAGTATTTTTATGACCTATAAGCGATATATTTTATGCTGGAATTCAGCTCAAATGACATTTTTTTCTTCTAATCCATTCGTCTTTTTGTCTATTATTAGTGAAGTAGTTCCTTTGTAATTTTTTATTGGTTAGCTCAAAGAAATGATTGCTTCCCTCTCTGAAACAGGTATATCGGGTTACTGTGGAACCAATCATCCCCACCATTTTTCAGCGAACAAAAGCCACATGTTTTGCATATGGTCAGACAGGTAGAAATCCTCCTTTCTTTCTTTTTTTTGATGGATGCTTGCTGTATTTTTTCCTCATTATGTCCATTTTTTTCCATTGGATACATTTTCTTTACAAACCGTCCCAGGTTAAGTCTTTGGATCAATGTTGCTATGAATTCTGAAAAAAAAAAAAAAAAAAAAATTCCATACAGCACTTTCACTTGTTTTCACCTTCTGCACATTTGTTTTGGTTTCCCTGTGGTGGAAGCCATGGAGGGGGTGTTGATTCATTACTTATCTTGACTTTGAAGTTTTTGTTTCAAAGATGCTGCCTCTTTCTGAAGTCAAGTTCAGTCCAAACTCTTGTGCACAGCTGAAATCCTGATGCTGCTTTTATTTCAGGTAGTGGTAAGACATTCACAATGCAGCCCCTGCCTCTTAGAGCTGCTGAAGATCTTGTTAGATTGTTGCGTCAGCCAGTTTATCATAATCAGAGATTCAAATTGTGGCTTAGCTTTTTTGAAATATATGGTGGAAAACTCTTCGATCTTCTCAGTGAAAGAAAGTTAGTGTTTCCCTGTTCAAACTGGTTTATTTCATTTTTTTTTCCTTAAAAAAACTGTCTTCAGAACTTGGATATCTATTAGATTCAGTTTGTAATGGGGCTAAATATGACTTGAAACCTTGGCTGATATGATTCCTCAGTCACTGTGTTCCATGGGTGCTTGCTATGGTGACTTAAAAGTCACATTTGTATAAGTTTCTCCAGTGCGGTTGTGGCATAAGAAGTAATAAAAAGGACTTTTTTTCTTTAACAATAATTCTATAATATCCATTTGCTTTGTAATTTTACCTACACTGTGAATCTGTAACATCCATTTATAGACGGTAATTTCTTCACTTTTTTTCTTAAAAAAAAATTTGGGCTAGTTTCGTAACTTGAGTTAATTGAAGTGTAACCATAAGAAGCCGCATTGTCCCTTGTCAAGCAGGCATTATCTTTTCTGTATGTTTTCCTCAGAATAATTTTTATGTATGTGTTCATTCATGTGTCTAAAAGTCTTGAAGTGTGAATGGTTAATGAGTTCAACCATGTATGCTGAATTCAATTGTTCTTCTCAATTAGGAAACTTTGTATGAGAGAAGATGGTAGGCAACAAGTTTGCATTGTTGGACTGCAAGAATTTGAAGTTTCTGATGTACAAATTGTCAAGGAATATATTGAGAGGGGGAATGCTGCCAGAAGTACAGGATCTACTGGTGCCAATGAAGAATCTTCAAGATCACATGCTATTTTACAACTCGCCGTTAAGAAGCACAGCGAAGTAAAGGACTCCAGGAGGAACAATGATGTGAATGAGTCTAAAAGTGGAAAAGTAGTTGGGAAAATTTCATTTATTGATCTTGCTGGCAGTGAACGAGGCGCAGACACCACTGACAATGACCGGCAAACAAGGTACCCTTTAGCTGAACCATACTCTTCATCTCTTCTTTTGCTCTAACTTCAAGTTCATTACTCTGGTTTTTGTTAATTACTGACTCTACTCCATTGCTTGAGTTTTTAAGAATCCATTTATTATTTCATGTCAATCAAATACGATCTGTTGATCAGCAACATCAAGGCCTGTTTATGCTGCATGACTAGTGTGCCAATAGGGCGGGTTTCCTCAGATTTTTTTCTCTTTCCAGCTTGGCCTGTCTAAAGAATTTGGGGACAGAAAAATACAAATTTCAATGGTAGAGATGCTAATTACTCATTTATTATGTCTGAAGCAGTTACTTTGTTTGGTAAAGTTAATTTTCTGAAGAAACCTTCAGGATTTTAAGGTAAACGAGTTTACTACGTAAGACAAATAAAATTTCAAAATTTCCTAGAATGAATTTTTTCAAAGATCTTCCCATTCTTCCTGCACCTCTGTCAGGCAGTGTTTAACTATTCAATGGATTTTGGTTTTGTGATGAAGACTGGTAATGCTATCTTTTGCAATCTGGTTGCCTCTTTGGCATTGCATGGTTAATTGGGGCCATCAATCAGCTGAGTATCCCATACACATGTTTAGAATTCATTGAGCTGGGGGTGGGCGAGCTAATTTTCTTCTAATTAAGGTGCTGGATTTTAGCTGTATTATCTAGGTTTTTTTTTAGGAGAGTCAGGTCTTGTTATTTTTTTGGTATCTTGATCCATCACATTATGTTTGCTGTGGGGGTAATTTAAAGATTCAGTAATAGATCCACACTAAGACTTCTCTAAAGCTTTTGCGTTTTTTTCTGGTTCCTGGCACCTAAACTAGCAATGCCAGTCTTGTACTGATGGGATTCATTCTCCATATGATACATAAAACAGCACAAACTAGATTGGCATTATCATCTTGCCTGATGTCCATCCTCATGACCACTGATGATGGATATGTTGTACTCGTTGCAAAAAAATTTCTTGTCTGATGTGGTAGTTCAACAATCACTATGGCTTTGGATTGTTGTTGGGAAGGCAGTTTTGCACTTCCTGAGGCTCCATATGGTTTTTTGCAGGATTGAAGGTGCAGAAATCAACAAGAGCCTTTTGGCTCTCAAGGAGTGCATTCGTGCTCTGGACAATGACCAGATCCATATACCATTCAGAGGGAGCAAGCTCACAGAAGTACTCCGTGATTCTTTTGTGGGCAACTCTAGGACAGTTATGATCTCTTGCATATCCCCAAATGCCGGCTCATGTGAACATACACTCAATACATTGAGATATGCAGATAGGTAAGCGTGTTCCAATTGCTTCAACTGAAATATAGTTGCAGTGGTCTCCTGTCCCTTCATTGATAAGCATGCTTATTTAAATGACAGGGTTAAAAGTCTTTCTAAAAGTGGAAATGCAAAAAAGGATCAGGCTGTAAGTTCATTACCACCAACTAATAAGGATGCTTCCTCTACATCATCTCTGCCAGTCTCTGCTGATGTTGATGGTGTTTATGAGCAACAAGAGGTCAAAGTGCCAGATATGGGTAGAAGGGTTGTGGAAAAAGAAACTCAATCCTTCAATCCTACTGTTGATTATGATAAACAGCCCTCAAGTTTTACATCAGGTTTTTCATACAATGGACGAGAAGAAAGCGGGTTGACTTCTGGCTTGGCAGACAGGGAGAGGTATGAAAGTAACAGTTCCTTTGGTGGCTTGACTGGTCAAAAGGTCCATTCATTGTACACCCAGCACTCAGTTGATACAGAAGAGAAAGCGCCGAAGGTGTCACCAACCCGCAGAAAAGGATCCAGAGAAGAAAAATCAGAAAAATCAGGGAACTGGTTGAAAAAAGATGGCAGTGGACCTGATCTCCCCACTGGAAATTCAAAGCAGCAGAATACAGGAAACTTTAGTGCAAGTAACACAGGACCACGACAGTATGAACCTTATCCTCCTGATGGGAATATAAATGCAATACTAGAGGTTGGTAATATATATGGTATTTTTACTAATTTTTGTGCAGTCTAGTTAGATATTTATTGTGCCCTTAATTGATAATCTTTTTGGGATTTTCTAGGAAGAAGAGGCCCTAATCGCTGCTCATAGAAAAGAAATAGAGGATACAATGGAGATTGTTCGTGAAGTAAGTGAACCCCCCCATCCACTCGCTTTGCTTCCTTTTGTTTTAATTGCATGATCACCATCAGTGTGCTAATGCTGTGTGGCTTTGTGTACCAGGAAATGAAACTGTTGGCGGAAGTTGATCAACCAGGAAGTCTGATTGACAACTATGTGACCCAGTTGAGCTTTGTGCTCTCGCGCAAAGCAGCTGGCCTGGTTAGCCTTCAAGCACGCCTTGCTAGGTTCCAGCATCGACTAAAAGAACAGGAGATACTTAGTCGGAAGAGAGTTCCTCGTTAATGCAGCACTTGCGTTGCCTGCTACGCCTGAGGCATCCTGCCCTGTCTTGTAATCTCTCATCTCATGTATTTTACAACAATATGATTTTGTCCTTGTTGATCCAATATAATTGGCTCCAGCAAAGGAGATTTGATCTCAATTACCTGTATATAATTAATTCCCTTTTATAAACTTAAATTTGACTCTTGCAGTCAGCAAGCGGGGAATGGTGTTTGGTTTTTGTCAGTGTCTAATGCAGCCGGACTACACATCGACTGTGCTCAAGGACAAATGTTGCTGTTGAAATCCTGGCTTTTGGCTGTTGTGGCGGTGGGGATTCATGTTCATTGATGTTAATGGGTGTGTTAAATGAGATTGTGTAGACGAGTTTGATGACATGTATGGGTTTGTGGCTTGGGGATGTTGTTCGAGGTAAGTTTCAGGAAATTGAAAAAAAAAAAAAAAAAAAAAAGCAGATTGAAATAGATACTGTATAATTCCTTGGTCTTTCTTTCTTCCTTCCAATTGTGAACCGGATTGCTCCTTGAGCTAACTCAACATTGTATTTAATCGTTAATAGGAAAAGAGAATTTCAAGCAATGTCTCAGTCAGTTTTAGTCTCAAATTATGCACTGTTCTTTATTAGCGTTTTAGGATAAAAAGATAAATGCAAAAAGAATATATAAACGTGTTTGATAGAGACTATATTTGTGGACTTGAGTTACGCGGCGAGTTCAATTATTTTTTCTTTCACAACGCTGCAAGCATGTTCTCAGTTTTTTACACTTGTTTTTATGTTTGTGCAAAAAACGCAGCAATATGTTTGATAATTATAAAAATTGTGATTTTATATTATGGAGCTCACTAAAGACTTAGTGTAGAATATAGTTTTTATAAAGCAGTTTTTACATGGTTTTTTACTGTGTTTTGTAAAACATTATTTATTTTTGTGTTTCAAAAGCAGTTTTGAAAAAAATTAATATTTTTTTATTTATTTCAAATTAATTTTTTTTGGTGTTTTAGATTATTTTAATGTGCTGATATTAAAAATAATTTTTAAAAATAAAAAATATATTATTTTAATATATTTCTAAATATAAAGTAATTTTAAAAGCAACCATAACTACCAAATATTTTATACATGTTTTTTTATTATACATAAATCTTAACCACAATTTTTATCAAACACATCTAAATCTAATTAACAACACTTAATCATATTTTTTATAAAACTTATTTTTTTAAATCATAACCATAAAAGTTACTTCAAAAAAGAAACACTCTTTAAGATGGAAGATCGACAATTCAGATTATAGATTTGATAATTATGGTTGTTTTATTTTAATTAGACGATGAAAAAAAATAGATGTAGTTGAATTTCCTGGAAAAAATGTTCAATTCTTAATCAACTAAATATAAAAGGATACAATTAAATAAAAGACAAGCAAATTGACTCGAGTTAGAATGATAAATTATACCTCGAGTAATTAAAGTGGGATAACAAAAAAAAATCACAGCTTTTTATATATATATATATATATATATATATAATCAATTTTGAATAATGAAATGAAAATAGAAAATAAGTCCAAAAAAACAAAAAAATATTGATGTCAATCTGTATTAAGTTTTCAAACCTTTAATTCAAGTTATTAGACTAGAAGTACCTTATTTGAAAAACTTATAAAGCTTCATTATCAATGAATCAAATTTTAAAGAATAAAAATTTTAAAAAATTAATTATACAAAAGAATTAAAAAATAACAATTAAAATAATGAATATCATAATTGAAAAAAAAATAAAAATAAAGAACAACTAACAAAGTTTGATTCAAGGATGAAATTGAGAAGAAAAATCAGTTTAACGAAATGACAAAAAAATAAAAACAATGAAGACCAAATTTTAAAAAAATAACATATTATAAATATGAAATTGAAAACAAAATGAAATTTTATAAAAGAGCCAAAAAAAATTAAAAATAAAAATAATGAGGAACAAAATCAAAATCTTAATAAATAAGAGGATCATCCTAAAACTTTAAATGGTTAAAAATTTCGGAGAGAAGAGAGAAAATAAAAAAAAATAAAACAACATCGGCGACAAACTAACCAACACTCATCACCACGTGTTGTTCTCAAAGGAAGAAGACATCGTGACTCTTTAAATGCCACCACATGACACCTCACGAGCTATCCAAAGATGGTAGCGTCTCAAATGTTGTGGTGTGCATTATACGCACCAGCTAAATTATCCTGTCTGTTTACCCTAGTTCCCTGATTTGTTATATTTTTAATTTTAATCTTTTAAAACTTAATTGTTTAAATTAGTTAAAATTTATTTTGTTTCGCAAGATTAAACACAAAAAATTTCTCTTGATATTGCAAGATCATATTAAGACAAACACAAAAACAACGACTCAAATCCTAAATTAAAAAAATTTGAATGAATCAAGAAAAAAGGGGAGGTCAAACCTTCCCCAACTCCTGCTTTTTAGTTTTTGAATTTGGCAAGAAAAGAAGGGTGAGTATCTTCTTATTTAAATTTAATCATAACTTTAATTATTTTAAATCAATAAAATTTAATTTAATTTTAACAAATCAAGTATCAATGGAGCAACTTTTTTTTTTTTTCATAACATCGCAAGATCCCCTAGATAAGGCAGCAAAGTAATTTACCAAGTCTAATCCCAAATAAATGCAACTTTAAAGGATTGAATTGAAAGAAAGAAAAAATTAAGGGATCAAAACAGAAAAAAATCAAATGATAATAAAAAAGAAAATACACATTGTATTACAATACTTTCACCACCTGACTTAGTTTTTTTTCTTAATATTAAATTAATTTGTTTTTGGAACAGTGAAGAGATGGAGACATTAATCTATTTCTGGAACGGTTTTAATATAAATTTGTCTTTCTTTGTATCTCAATTAATCTATTTCTAGAAATAGTAATTAAAATGCTGTCTGAGAAATAAAATGGAGTGATGTACCAACACCAGAACACCTGATTATGAACACAGATGCCAAAGAAACTGGATTTTTTTTTTTTTTTAAAAAAAAACATAACTTGCTAAAAGTTTTGGTACGATAATTTGAAAAATAACATATTTAAATATTTTATAATATTATTTCTATTAATAATTGCTATTTGGAATAAGAATCGCATTTCAAAATGGTTAATGGTTATTTAATGAATGTTTCAGAACATCTTTTTTTTTTTTTTTAAGATTAATAAATTTTAAGAAAAGTCTACCAAATATTTTATAAAGATTGAATAGTGAAGAAATAAAGAAAAGGGTGATGTAATAAGTGATAGAAATGGGAGAAGAAAAGAAAAAAATAAAGAAAAAAGACTATTTTCAACGTTCAACATGTTTGGTAAACAAAAAATAATCATAAAATACATACTATTAAAAAAATCTAAATAAAATGATTCTAAAATACACCATTAAAAAAAGGATAAAACAATTCTAATTATACTTTGAAAAATATCAAATAAAATAATAATTAATCCTAAATTAATCCCAAATAAAATTCCTAACAAGTTACATCCATATTTAATGGTCTTTTAATGCATGATTAAAATATCTTGTTCTTGATTATTAAATCTTGAGTCACATTTCTTAATCTTTATAAAATTTAAATTGACTTGTTATGCAACTAATTAAATTTTAAATTAAAAAAAACATGATCTTTTTAACATCTATTATTCTCAATAACAGTATATTCACAACAGCAGTTTTGTTCGAACATGTAAGAATTCTAAAATACTCCAAAGAAACGACCACCATGAATTTCTCTTTTCCCAAAAAGCAGAAACTTGATCATTACAATTATGAACCAACCACCACGGAAGGACGACTAAAATAACCAGGTTGAATGAATTAAACGGGTAGACAGCAAATAACACGAGTGAGAAGAGAAGCAAAATCCTCGTTCGTTTCTGAAAATTACAAAACCATGACATTTCCTAGATCAACTCTTGCAAAAACAAAATCCCTCACAGCTCAGCTTGCACTCATATTACCAGCCACCAGTCCTGCCATGTTCATCGTCGATGTTGTACTGGTCATTGCACAAGGAATAATCTTTGATCGATTATATGACCGGTCCGGGGTAAACTGGAGCTGCTTGCGTTGCTACCAGATCGACACTTGACAAAGGCTGAAGGGCCCTCTATTCACAAGGCACAGGCAGTTTATAATCATCTGTCAAATATGGCGGATCTGCTCCTTGCAGAATCACTAATACAAAATAATGGATACATGTTATTTTAGTAGGACATGTACGCTTTCAATCAGTCAGCTCTCAATCTCAGAATTTCCTTGGCTGTCCTCAACCGAAAATAGGGCATGTGCTCCTACAAACAAAGGAAATATAGATTTGAGCTTACAGGTGACAACAATTACTGGTTTCCTACATAGGAGCCCAAGATTTGTTATCAGGATGACTCAAGATGTAGAAACATAAAGACATAGGTTTTATTGTACCACAAAAGAAAAAAAGGAATGAGGTTTCTCTTGCAAGGACTTTTAGCAATCTGACCAGGAGTGTGGCATCCATTCCATAGAAATAGGGAGTATCATTGGATGACTGACCCCTACTGGCAGGTCAACCAGTTGGTTCATTGGCTTGAAACCTTGAACAACAAGTGATGATAGCCACCACGATGAGGCCATTGGAGAAAAAGAAGCCATCAAGGCTGCTTATCTATGACAGGTGGATGGGCTTTCAAATTCCATATTTCTAATCTTCAACTAATGCAGACTAATAACTATAAATTAGAGAACTAAGCACATTTTGTTAATACAAAGAGAACATATATCAGCTTTTTTAAATGCATAATCATCTTACCTGGCCAAAACAAAGTCCTATACCTCTGCTATAATAATCAGCGTACTTGATCATAAACACACCACAGTCATACCTATTTACAGGGAAATGATGTTAATACCGGAAATAATTTAAATAGTTGATATAAACAACTTATGTGGATTAAGGTGTTCAGCAGAATTGAATTGGGAAAGTCCACACAACCAGACTGAAGCTACACATGGACTGAACTTCAGGAACATATACTAGTTCCTTGAGGTAAGTTGGGCACCTCAGCGATGAAGCACCATAAGTAGCCCGTGTAAATTTGTAACATGGTTTGTTCAAAACATTTATACAGCATAGACAAAATAACAATGATACTCGGTACGAAAGTATTATCCAAAAAATATATAAGGAAACTCAGACAAAGAGAAGCGGTAAATTGAGATTCTTTCATCAACTAATCCATCATTTTCTTATACCGAGTAAGCATTACATTGTACACATGCATGTTTGTTTCCTTAACAAAGTAGTTAAAATCAAGCTATAACCCACTAGAATGAGTAAACTGAGATTCTTTTATCAACTAATCCATCATTTTCTAAGACCGCGTAAGCATTACATTGTACACATGCCTATTTGTTTCCTTAACAAAGTAGTTAAAATCAAGTTATGACCCACTAGAATGAACAGTGACAATGAATATGGGTCAGGACTAAGAAACCTCACCCTAAAACTTGACAGCTCACCATATCCTAAAATTTTAAAGCCAATCATATTTTCATCAGACAAGGGAAAATGCAGCATTTAAGACAACAGAGAAAGAAAGAGAACAAGAAGTTGCATTCATGTTCAGGCATGTTAAGCTCATTTTCACTCTTTCTACATACCAATTTTAAATGTAAAGTCAGGGAGGAAAAACTGCTAATTCTATGGATCATTTGACAGACTTTTTTCATTTATAGATATAACATCACAACAGCTCACAAAAAATCTAGTCCACAGGATCATGAAAGAACCAAAAAGGCTGGACCATTTAGCTGCCCCAACTGTTTTTCCACTGAGGCTTAGTTGAGTTAAACTGTACTTCTTTATCATTCATTCTTTATTGTAGAAGTTAAGCTTTTAACAGGGTATTTCTTTTGGACCCTCTCACAAGCTTCAGCAGATGTGATGATTTACAGACTTTTTTTTTCAACAAATGGTAGCAAACAATATATATATATAAGCCACTAGATTCCAAGAGAAAATTAATGACATAAGAATAATGAATACACACCCATTCTGTTGTTCAGGAAGGTCTTCAACAAATTCACGCTCCCAATTACTCACATCAATGTCTTTCTTACTCTTGTCTTTAACTTCTTCAGCATAGTATTTAGCCTGGTAAACATAAATAAACAACATCAGCCAAGATTGAAGAAGTTGTGTGATTGAGCATTTTTCCCATATATTTTTCATTTCCCCCTCTTTTTCAGTTTTGCAACTAACAGCAATAAGCATAAAGATTTGGAGCCACTGAAGTGCAAGATCACAGATTCACAACTCAAATTTCCTGAATACAAGACAAACCATCTTAATGGTACAGCAACACACTTGTTACCAGGGATAAAACTTGAGGTTTCCACATTAATCTCATAATTCATGGTCATACATGAGCGATCCCACAGTCCTCAATAATTATCTATCTAACAAATCCTTTAGTCAGCTAGACTTGAGGGAGTAAATTCTGCAAATAATGATACCAGCTCCAAAGCATAACCAACTTTCAGAAGATCAAAGACCATTTGTAAGATGATTCATACATGCACAACTCCACAATCCTCGATACACTATCTTTCTTATAAATCCTATGGTTTACAATTCTCTCAAGAATTTAATCAAAGGAAAAACCTGTGTGATTGACTAGACTTTAGAGTAAATTCTGCAAAATAATGATACCAGCTCCAAAACCTAACCAATTTCAGAAAATCACCAACCCCTTTTGACCCCAAAGAATTCTGAAAGGATTCTCGCAAAACATGGCCAGAATCGAAGCGTCCTTTTCTATCATAAGGGGAAACTGCTCTCCCCAAATACGTATCAGGGGCATGTCCACCTACCTAGAAGGTCCTGTATCCCATATAGGAGCCTAATACAAGCCGTTTGCTGATTGGAGCTTATTCTTTGAATCTGTTTTTTTGGAGAGATGACTTCATAGCATTAAATAGGACGTACAAAAGGAGATTATATGCATCACTTAGTGCTTTTAAAAGTAAACTCCTCACCCGAACATTAGTAGCCATCTATATATATAGTTGGATCAAACAAGCATTTGCTATGCACTTAGGGAAAAATGGAAATGCATAAAGCACAATCTTTATCCTTCAATATGTAATCCAACTTTTTAACTGCAGGCTTCCAGACTTAGAGTTTAGTTGCAGGGACAGGCTTTTGAAAAGTATAGAAACGGCTGCAATCAATGGTCCATTAGCTTCTAAAGAAGTCTCAATGGAACCATGTCACTTACAAATAGAGATGTTGAGGCTTTAGCTACAAGGTCCTTTGAACTAGTTCACGGCATGCCTCTAGATATATGAATATGTAGACAACAAAACAAAACATACCAAACTTTCAAGAACTCTGTTGTCCCTTCCTTTGAGTGAATCAAGATACTGGAACTTCTGATCCTTTTTGTTAATGACTGCCAAACACCAATGTATCTCTTGGTGAACAGGGACAAATATCTGAGCAAAATAGAAAAATAAGAATATGGCAACTAACAGTGAACAAAAATAAGTGCTCATAAAAGTGGAAAGGATTTGCGTTGCTTACTTTGTCACAGTCAATCAAGAAATATCCCAACTTTTTTTCTGTAGTCCATCTTTTGACAGCTCTATAATCATAGCCACCCCTACCTCCACCTGTTAACTGGATATTAACATTTAGGTTATATTCCGAGCTTGAAAAAAAGAAAATCACAGCCAAAACACAACAAACACAGTCAGCAACAAGAGAGAAACAATAAACAAAAAATTAGAAGAAAAATTCTGAACTCTAATAACATATGCAATCAGCATGAGAAGAAAGCTGCAACAGCATAGAATGAACAGCTCTGTTAATTTATTTATTTTTATTTTTTGAGGGGGGAGGGGTGTTGAGCTTTGGGAATTATCTTTTTCTACCTGTTGCTGACTAGGAAACATGGACTCAGAAGGAAGCATCGCAGAAAAGCACTTTTTCAAGACCAGAGAAATTAGTTATTTGCATTGAGAATAAATAACGGTAAGAAAAGAATGAACAATGCCAGGGGGGGGACATAAAGCGGGGAGTCACAATTGACATCTCAAACTTCACTAACTATCAAGAAAATTGAACCATAGCTGCCAAGAGCACTATTTTTAATACTTCAATGCATTACAGTAGGACTCATGTTTAAAAAGATTGAAGGACAGAGAGTAAATTTACAAACCTTTTTGTAAAAAAAGGTATTGAAAAAATGACATTTTAGGAACTTCTTTGGTTCTCTCCTTTCCCTTTCTTTGAGCAACTCCATGTACAAATTTATGACCTGAAAAAAGAAAACATAAATGTATCAACAAAACCATATTAGCAGCCCAGCAAAAAAACTAATTCTCGGTAACATTACATTCTAAATATATGCATGAACCATTAACTTCAAGCTACATAAAGTGGGAAAACACATTGCTAACTATAACTATTAAAAAAACTATAATCCAAAATCATCACCTCATCATTCAACCATGCTCCTGGTGCAAGGCAGTGCAAAATTTGTCCAGTAATATCAATATTGGAATTGCCATGACTGACCAAGACCCTCCTCCTACAGGAATGAACAACATAATGTTATCACAGCAATATCAATAATGCAATCAAAAGGAAATATCAATCAAATATACCTATTGTTGGGAAAAAATGCTTGTTTAACCTCGGTTTCTTCCTCAGGTGTGAGAGGGATAAAAGGCTCTAGCGATATCTCCTGAAAATCATTTTGTCCAGTAGAACAACACTTCATTAAAAAAATAAAAATAAAAATAAAAATAAAAATATAGGCATGCTAAGAAAGATACTTCTTCCTAAACTAAAAAAGGAGACACCACTCAAACTCACTAACAAAACAATGTATGAAGACCTAAAACTCAAGTTCAATAAAACAACGAGGAAAACTCACCTCCACAGGTTCCTTCTTCACAGGTCGCAAGGCCTTAAATGAATCCCACCTTTTCTCATTGTACTCAATCTCAAATTTCAATGATCCCAACCTCCCGTTCCTCCTCTCTGTATCCTCCAACAACTTCTTGTAAGTCTCAACAGTCAAAACCCCAAATTCATTATTCATTGCCAATGAACCCAACATCTTCCCTGTATTCTCCACGCCTAAATTCCCATCAATAGTAACCACTGATCTCTCCTCCAAAATTTTAACATCACCATCATTCTCACTGCCCACAACCCCATTTCGCAACATCCAGTTCAAAACCGCAGACCCTCCCTCTCTTCCATCCTCTTCGGAAACCTCAACTTCTTCAATACTAGAATCCTCAGACACAATTTCTTTCTCAATCTTCTCACTCTCATCATCAACATCAATCACTTCTTTCTCTTTGACCAAATATCCAATCGCACCAAACGCGCTTTGTTTCGCATAATCCAACTTGCTACTCAAGAAATTCCCCATTACATCACCTTCAAGACCAGGATTTCTCTCCTTTTCGCTAAAACCACCACTTTTAACCCTGGACAAGGTAAATTTCTGAAAACTACAAGGGGCATGAACCTCTCGGCGAAACTTCGTAGCTGTTTCTGGGTACTTAGAGATTCTAGAGGCAATACTGTTAGAAGAACCTAGGGTTTGGTTGTTGAATTTACGGGTTTGATGCATGGTAGAGAATCTGGGCTTTTTAGAGATGTGAAAATCTGGAGAATTTGAATATGGGTTATAATTACATGGGTGATCTCTTTTGTGGTTACCACTACTTGTTAAAGCACCCATTTTTTGAAGTCAAAAACCCTAGAAATCCAAAACCCATCTACAAAATAAGCATTCTTGCCAGAATTTAGGGTTTTGCGAGGTAAAAAGAACGAGAGAGAGTTGAATTGAATTGGGGGATTGAGAATTTTGAAAATAATGAAGAAAGTTTGGATCTTTCTGGAAAATCTTGATGGGGCGATTGTGAAGATGGTGGTTTTTGTTTTTGTTTCGCGGCACTAAAGAGGACCTTTGATCTTCTGGCATGACAACATAATTAAACGACAGGTCGCTTTTCTTCTTCTTCTTCTTCTTTCCTTTTAGAATATCATTTCTTTCTTTTTAACCTTTTTAAGAATAATGTCTGGCTTGTCCCGCTATGCTCGAATTGGATGTAAAAAGTTATTTTTCTAGAAATTTTATTTTACTTAAAGGCTAATTGTTACTTTATTAAGATTATAATTACACAAAAAATAATGAGATAATATTTAGATGAGTTTGAATGCTTCTTAGTTTGTAATTAAATAAAAATGTTCTTTTCAGCTAATATAATATTATTTATAAGGTGACAATATTTTTTTTATTGGAATTATACTTGATTATTTATAAATGACAAAGCAATTAACCAAACTATAAAATAACTAATCAAGTTAGTGAGTAATAAGATAAATAGTCGAAATACAATAAATAAAATATATACTATTTTGTAACTTGAAAACACTATAACTATAATAACTTCAAATAACCATATGAATTGTTATAATTATCACATGGACCTACTTCAAGGAGTAAAAACTTACAAGGAGGAAAGGGAGTGTTTTTTCCACTTTTTTTTTTCTTGTATTTATCTGCTACGAGCAAAACTAAGCCTGTTTGAAAATATAGTTGCGGTTGTTTTTTAAAGTGTTTTTCGTGTTAAAATGCATCAAAATGATATATTTTTTTTATTTTTTAAAATCATTTTTTAAATTAACATATCAAAACGATACAAAACATACAAGAAAATTATTTTTTAATAAAAAAATTAATTTTTTTAGAAACACGAGTACAATCACGTTTCCAAACTCTCTGTTAGGCAAACATCTAACCAAAATACTTTAAAAATCCAATTCATATACAATGGTAAATAACTAGTTTAATATAAGCAAGAGTGTGCATGAGATCTAAGGCAGGGTAGACGATTTTTTTTCTTTTTTCTTTCTTCTTTGTATGACTATTAGATTCTATAATCAAATTAACTCCTCGAGGCACTGAATAAAGGAGTAGCGTCCATCTTCGCTGATTGCAATATCATTATGCTTCAGGTGGTGAAACTCCTAGAAAGTAATGGACAGCAGATTAGCAGCTGAACTGCAGATATGTTGCATCGTATTGTAGCTGGGCAATTTTGAGCTTGCATGGAGGATGAATATTGTTGTAGCTCAGCTGCAAAAACTCAGGGTGATCCCTTCTCTATGACTTCACTACAGTTTTGAGTTGCGCAACCGCAGCCACTCGCAAGTTCCCAGTTTGGGCTTGCTCTGTCATCTCTTTGAAAATCAAAGCAAAATGCCAGCAACATCCCTCAGGAGCTTTGGGCAGAACATGACCCTTTTGTTTGAGTTCTCTAAGTGGGTGTTTGGATATGCTACTGCGGTCACGGTTGAAATGAAAATCTGTAACATAGTGTTTGGTTAACACCAACCACGTTTTTTATTGACATGGGTCCCAGTCCAAAACTAAGGTTGGACTGCAGTTTTTGAAAAGCAATTACCAATTGCTTTTCATGCGTTTTGCTCTCTCTCTCATCATCGACACTTTCCCCTTGCTTTCTCAACAGTCCCAAACTTTCTCAAATCCTCACTGGGTGAGTCTTCACAGAACGGTTAATTGGCATATCTTTGGCCATTGATCTACAAAAAACTCCCATTTTTCACCTTCCCCAGGCTGTTCCCCTCTCTCATCTCTTGCCGACAACAACATCCCCATTTCAAAATCTTGCAAAAACAACCACGTTCAGGACGGTTTACAAGAAGAGCATCCCTCTTCCCCAGTCCCTTCTTCTTTCCAAACACCCACAAAGATTGTTACCCAAACCTTCATCGATCTGTCCCTCCATTGTTTACCATTGCAGAAAAACCCAACAGCTTCGTGTTGGGAAAGGTCACACGAGCGAGAGACTCGTAAGTACTTTCCTTATCTTCGTCAATTTTTTTTTCAAATTTAGCTCAAAATTTCATTTCTGTTTTGGGTCTTCATTTTTTCTTTTTGCATAATAACGCTGCAGAACCAGGCTGGGAAAAGTCAGATAAGAGAGAGAGACAGAGGTAAGTTCTTACCTTGAGCTCCATCTTCATTTTTTTAGCTAAAAATTACAGTTCTGTGATGTTGCATGATATGTTTACTGTGCGTTCTTGGTTTGTATGAATTGAGCTAAGAAGAGTAGTTTGATGTTGCTGCTTCTCTTCTAGTTATTGTGCCTTCATTTATTTTTTTAATTGAGCAAATTTAATTGCATTTCTGTGCTGCTTCATGACCTGTAATGTGCGTTCTTTAATTTTTTATTTTTTTTTTACTTGAGCTAACAATTTTACTCTTCTGTGCTGCTGCATGGTCTTTTAGAAGGCAACATAAATTCTTGAATATATGTTTTTGGATGAATGTGAGTCAAAACAAGAAAATTAACGTGGTGAAGTATTTAAAGAAAGAAATTAAAAATTCCAAAGATCTAAAAATTATATTGAAAAACTGAAGGTGTAGAAGAATAAGAGGGATAAATTTTAACAATATTTTTTTAAAAAAACAACTTAACTGGGCACAAAATAAATAAAGAGGAAAATAAGAAAGAAAATTATACAAATTAAGAAAAAAAAAATTATCAAAGCCTATGCTGGCCTGGACTAGGCGTACAATTAAGTGCCCATTGGCCAAACTTGTATATGCATTAGGCACCAATCTACAAGGGAAAGCTGGAATGGATTTTAATACATGAACCAAGGAAATTACCTTATCGGCTTTCTTATCAGCTTTGAGCTTTTTAATTTTACGTTGAAGTCCTTCCTAACATTGACTTCCTCAGCAACCCATCCATTAACCCTTTTTTTTATAGTTGCATCTGATAGAGGGCAGGGTATTAATATACAGCAAACTACATTAGTAGTGACACACATGTATATAATCCTATCCCAAGTTTTAAGAGAATAATATAAACAAAAATTTATTGGATTTCACCTAATTGATTATAATCCTGGCTAATTTGCTGAATCACATAGATTACATTGAATCAGATTCAGATACTCTCAACAATCTTTAACTAGGGTGATTAATATGTACCAATCTTTAAGCTTATTTCAATTTTTTTCTCTGTTTTCTGAGAATCCAAACAGCCATGATGACGATGACGATTTTCTTTTAAAGATGTAAACAAAAACTGAGTGTTATGCACAATTGAAAAATAATGGGTTTGAATTAGTTTTCATGACAAATTGTAACTCCTTCTGGTTTACTTGGAATTAACAAGAACATTCTCATTCAAATTAAATACATAGTCAATGTTTGTTACTAACCACATAGCTTTTGTAAATGCAGAACATTGATTGTTTTTGTATTGGTTGAATCCACGGTTATATATGTCCCATAATGATGACAATACTATTTTCATGGTTTTTTTTTTCAATCTGGAGAGGCAAAAGACGAATCTTTTGAATTGTTGAATGCTCTGCTTCTTATTTGGGTTTCAGTTCTTATGATTTAGCTTATTGAATAGGAAGATCTGAAGCTCTCTATGTTTCTGATTTTGTCTTCAAGTCCATGCAAGTTACAAACAGACATGCATACTTATCCCATTGCTAGGAAAAACCTCTGCATAGTCCTTTATTCACCATTCATGAAATAAACTAAAAAATGTGTTCT
The DNA here is from genome assembly GCF_005239225.2 of Populus alba. Classification (NCBI taxonomy): domain Eukaryota; kingdom Viridiplantae; phylum Streptophyta; class Magnoliopsida; order Malpighiales; family Salicaceae; genus Populus; species Populus alba. The sequence continues at coordinate 18,369,757 of NC_133291.1, forward strand.
GTCTCTTCGGAACTACTTCCAAAAACTGTTCTGGAATTGAAAACCTTCATTTCTGTGATGCTTTTGTGTACTTTGTTGATATACCATGTCAATTTTGTAGTAATCGTCGCTGAAAATCTAATTTATCTTTTGGGTCTCCATTGTGTATCTGTTTGTGGGACAAAGTTGCAGAACTGCGCTGGTCTGGACACCTATAGACTGAGGTAAGTTCCTGCCTTATCTCCATCTTCATTTTCATTTTTTTAGATGAAAAATTGCATGTTTGTGTACCTGCATGATCAATTACCGTGTGTTCTGCAATTAACAAATTTCATAGCTGTTGTTGATTGTCTTCTGTTTACTGTGCCTTAATCAGTTGTTTTGAATTTAGCAAAATTTAATTGCTTCTATATACTGCTTGTTTGTTGTTCTTTGTCTATGTACTTTAGCAAATATATTATGTTATGTTTGTTTTTTCCCTCTGTTTTTTGTCTTCCAAACAGCATGATGGCAATGGAGTGTTGCTTGATAATTCAAATATTTTATCATGGCTGAAACTGAGTTTTCTTAGCAGTTCAAAATTAATGGGTTTCAATTAGATTTCATTACAAATTAACGTGAACATTCCCATTCCAATACATGTATGTGTTGAACATTTAGTGTTTTATTATTGTTTTAGTCCACGGTTTATGTATGTGCCATAATTTATTTGATATCATTTATTGATTTCAAAATTTTATTAAATGTGTTAAAAGATATCATGGAAGGTCTTGAATCTTTTGATAAGGCAGCTTGGACAAAGGACATGTTGCATATATTTTGTGATATATGCATCAAGGCAATTGATATGGGAATGAGACCTAATACTCATTTCGATAAAACGGGGTGGAAATTTCTTATAACATCATTCAAAGAACAAACTGGGCATGCATTCACTAAAACACAATTGAAAAACAAATGGGATGGATGCAAAAAGGATTGGAGGATATGGAATAAGCTGGTTTTTGAAACCGGTGTTGGCTGGAATAGTGAAATAGGCACAATTGCAGCTAGCGATGAGTGGTGGAAACAAAAAATTCAGGTACATTCCTTGTCATCCTAACAATTTTTTTTATTATTGTCAAATTCCAGCCCTAAAATTTTACTAGTCTTGATCCTTCATTACTTGATTTAATTTACATGCAGGAAATTAGAGGAGCCAAAAAATTCAGACATATCGGTATTGAGCCGTCTTTGAAGAATAAATTTGACCGAATGTATTCCAACATTGTCGCAACAGGAGCGTTTGCATGGGCTCCTTCATCAGGTGTACTTGCGGGTAGTGGTGTTGATCCTGGTACCAGCAATGCCGACATTGCTGATGATGGTTTAGAAGAGGGCAGCGGTGATTCGGAGGAAGATGTGCTTCCAGATTTCCAGACTGACATGGCTCGAATGGTTGGAGGGATAAATATGTCTAGCAGCACCAATACAAAAAGCGGCGACAAAAGAAAAGAACAAGATCATTATGATGTGCGATGTAGAAAGAAGAAAACATCTGGAATTGGTGTTCAGCTGCTGACAAGGTGCAATCATCTACTTGAGAGTATGTCGACTAAGAGTGATTCGACGTCTGTTAATATGGATCGCGAAGGCTGTAGTATTCCTGAGGTGATGGCTGAGTTGCACTCAATTCCTGGAGTTTCAATTGAAGATGAGTTCCACGACTTTGCTACGGAGTATTTGAGTTTAAGAAGGAAAAGAGAAATGTGGGCTAGTATGGGTAATAAGGAGCAGAAGTTGAGATGGTTGCAACGAATGTATGCACGTACTAAACGTGCTTAGCTGACATGGTATTATTATATTTTCTTAACCGTTAATATATTAACTATGTTCACTTGCTTAATGTATTGATATAAGTTTATTTTATTGTTGCAGAATAATGGGATGCTGGTTTTTAAAAAGAGTTTTTTCCAATTGCCGAAGTTTAACCCGAGTCATTGTATTCTTCCACATTTCGTGTTGAGATATATGGAAGTTTTCATTTGCGGTAATTTGCTTACTGTTGTATTTATATTAAACTGCTTTTCGGGAGCTAATATACTTGTATGAGGATATAGTTGGTTTTTTTAATGTTGTATTTTATCAATGTATTAAAATCTATCACTTCTGTTTTTATTAATGTTTGATAGTTGACCATTGGATTGAATTTGCTGGTAATTTTACTTCACTGTGTTGATATACAATGTGCAGTTACTGTGTGAATATTTGTTTGTTTTCTTTTTCTGCTGTGAGTTGATGGGTGCTGCAGGGTGATAAGAAAACTGCAAATAATTGAGATACCATGTGCAGCTGCAGTTTGATAAGATGGATTTGTTTTCTTTTCTGCCATGTGCTTGTGCAGTGTGATAATATGTATTTCAATTCTTTTCTGCCGTGAGAATGAAGCTGATGCCTTGTTCAATGTTGTTTGAGCTACTGGAATTTTTTGAATGTTTGAGCTGTTGGAATTTTTTGAATGTTTGAGTTGCTGGAATTGCTATTGTCAATGTTGTTTGAGCTGCTGGAATTTTCGAATGTTTAAGCTGCTGGAATTGCTACTGTCAATGTTATTTTAGCTGCTGGAATTTTCCATTTTCAGCATTATGAGTTCGGGACTATATTTTTTTACTGAGCTACTTTCAGTTAAGAAAATAAAAAGAGATGCATGGCTGTGAACAAATTTAAATATTGTTTTTTTTTTTACGGTGTTGGATGAAATATATATAAAATGTGTTTATTTTGTGAGGTGCAAATTGAATCTCCAGGTACAGTTGAATACAAATATTTTGTGCTTTTGATGATTTGTACATGTGGGTGTGCACTGACATGGTGATAGCAAAAGATAAAAAAGTGGCCCAAAGGAATCTTGAATAAGAAAGTGAGAACAGAAGGTGAAAAAATATGTCAGAATGTATAAGTCACTTTTACAATCAATACACGTGATATTGTACCTGTAAAAGAGATGTAAAAACATGAGTTTTTTTTTCTATATAAAGAGGATTGTAATGTGGTCTACTTTCAGAGCTGATTTTTACTTCATACCAAATCTGTCAAACTTCATCTGCATTTCATACAAGCAAGTGGAACATTGTTTTTTGTTGGCTTTACAGGTATGAAAAAACTGACAAGTACCAACTACTTGATACTTTTTTTTTTATTGAATGATATTTAATTATTTAAATGTTTTTATTAATAGCATATAATTTTGTTTTTGTTTTCATGTAATTGAAGTTATGGATGATTCACGGTTCAATGACATCTTTAATGGGGATTTTGATGGCAATTATGATAATGTAATGAACCGAATTGTAGACCATATTAATTATCCTAGTTGTGAAGGTAGTGGTGCCTCATTTTCTGGTGCTGGAGATGACAGCGATGGAAACAACACCGACGATAGTAACGATGATAGTGATGATGATGTTGACGGTGACAGTGATGGTGACGATGCATTTATTATAAGGAGGCATTCTGATAAGAAAAAATTAATTATATGCACAGCTGGAGCTATAAACGCGTATTATATTAATTATATGTATAAAGAACCATGTATGGTTTCCTATAACACAGGGATGCGTTGGTTGACGAAGGTTTTAAGAGGTCATTGGAAACGAAGTGTTAACATGTTCAGGATGGACGCAACGACTTTGTTGAGTTTGTGCACCGACTTGGAAACGCACCATGGCTTAAAGCCGTCAAGAAGAATGAGCGTTATTGAAAAGGTGGCAATGTTTCTATTTACAATAGCAGTTGGGGCGTCAAATAGACAAGTGCAGGAAAGATTCCAGCATTCAGGTGAAACTATTAGTAGATGTTTTAAAGAAGTGCTTAAATCATTACGTTTGTTTGCTGTAGAAATTATAAAACCAGTAGATCCACAATTTACGAGCACACCAAGAGAAATTGCTATGAATCCAAGATTTATGCCACATTTTAAGGTAAGATTAATTTTTTATATATATAATTAAGTAGTTTAATTAAGTTGTTCGGAGGAGTATGAAATATATTATAAATGTTTATATGAGTACTATAAATGTTTTTGTGGCATGTAGAATTGTGTCGGTGCAATTGATGGAACACATGTCCGTGCATGCGTACCAGCTGCAAATCAAATTCCATTTATTGGAAGAAAAGGTGTACCAACACAAAATGTAATGGCCACTTGTAGTTTCGACATGCAATTCATGTTCGTGTGGGCAGGATGGGAAGGCAGTGCACACGATACTCGTATTTTTCTAGAGGCCATTGACAATAGCAATATCAACTTTCCAAAACCTCCAGAAGGTTGTGATTTTGACTAAATTGAAGATTGGGTAATTGAAGGAAGATAATTATTTTTTTAAGTTTTGTTTAAAATTACAATGTTATTTTTTTCAGGAAAATACTATTTGGTTGATGCTGGATATCCAAACGAGTATGGATATTTGGGTCCTTACAAAGGCGAGAGGTATCACTTCCAAGAATTTAGACGTCGTGGACAACCAAGTGGTCGGAAAGAAGTGTTTAATCGTGCACACTCGTCACTACATAACGTGATCGAACGTTCTTTTGGGGTATGGAAACAAAGGTGGAAAATTTTGCAAAACATGCCTGCTTATCCATACAAAACACAAGTTGAGATTGTAGTTACATCAATGGCACTACATAATTATATTAGAAGGAGATCGCAAGATGATGCAGTTTTTTCTGAGTATGATCGCAACCCCAATTTTATTCCAGATGACTTTTTGCCTGATACTGTTCAGGTTTCAGCCGTTCAAGGCTCACAGAGGCCTTCACGTATGGATTTTGTACGCGATGGAATTGCAAATAGTTTGATGGAATAATAAAAGAGTACATTAATGTATAACGATTTTTCATTTTGTTATGTAATCATAATTACAAAACACCTATGTTTTGGAATTATATATATGTGTCTATATATGTCCTTTTAATTAATTCCAATCAAATATTTAATTCCAATCAAATATAAAACACAAACCATATTAAACAAAACACAAGAATTTTTTTTTTTTGAACCACAGTTTTTACCAAAACACAAAACTGCTTTTTTTGAACCACAATTGTTGAACCACAATTTTGTAACCAAACACTAAAAACTGCTTTTTTTAAAACCACAACTTCAACCACAGTTTTAACCAAACACCAACTTTTTTTAAAATCAACCTCATAAAAAGTACTTTTTATGAAACTACTTTTTACAAACCGCAACCACAAAAGCTACCACAATACCAAACACACCCTAAACACCATTATTGTCTCTCTTTGATGGACAAATCAGTTGAAATTGAGCTAGAAAGGGCCCAAAATTATGAACATCTAACTTTCTGTCAACGGTGATGACAAGAACAACGCTCCACATCTTGATGGCACGGTCTGAGCATCTCTGGGCGTAGATGTTATTTTAAAGAATTAAATTGATAAAATAATATTTTAAATGCTATAAATATAGTTTTTTTTTTCTTTTTATCATGTATATTTTAATGAAAAAAAAATCATTTGAAAAGTCAATTGTATTTAAGTGAAATAAATAAGTTTTATATTTTTTCTTGATGATTTTGATGTCATTTTTTTTTCTCTACATGGCTATATTTAATTGGTTTATTTTTTTGTTGGCTTCAATTTATTGGTTTTGGCTTTTTTCTTAATGATTTTGTAGGAATAACATATGTTTAAGAGAAAAAGGCATTTTGTCATTTTGTTTAGCTTCCTTATTGGAGTATGAAAAACAAGCAAAGAAAAACTAAAATATTACTTTTTTTAATTTTTGGCTCTCCATTTAGCATCGCGTTGGAGTACCCACTTATAGGCCCAATCGGTTCAATGATTGATTAAAAAAAAAAGGATTAAAATGATGTTATTTATTCAATTTTTTAAGAAAAAAAAGATTTGACTGGTTAAGGGTTGAATTTTTGATATGATAAGACAAGTTTTTTTTTTTTATTCTATTTTTTCTTCAACACAGATTGATCCAAGCTTTGATTGGTCAGATTCTAGATTGACTCACCAAGCTGGTTTAGATTTTATAACCATGATGGTATAAGTTTAACACAATACTAAACCTTAAGACCATATAAAGTACAATCAAAGTTGCAAAAGTCTGTTTTTTATTTAACACAAAGTCTCATGCGGTGATTGACGATGACTCGGCCTCCTCCACCAACCTATCCCCTTGCTGATGACAAGAACCACCATGCCAACTTCTCCTTCTTCCTCTCAGCTGATAGTGTATTCTTCCTTCCACAACCAATTCTGGCCACCAATTCCTCCATCAGCACCACTACTAACGTCACATTGGCCTCCCAATGACGTCAACCACACCTCCCCCTGCACCAGGTAAACTTCTTCCTTTCCCTTTCCTTGTTACAAGGTTGCAGCATGCAGAACAAGAATTTGTTCTGTATGCAACATGATTAATTAACATGGTTGTTGGGCTAGGGCTAGACCTATTTAGGCCCAGCCCACCTAAAAAAAGGAAGAAGGGTATGTTAGGTCGCAATCGACCCAACCCGACTAGGTCGGGCTAGACCTGTTTCGGCCTAGCCTAGATGGCTGGGTTGGGTTTAGCCCAATAAAAAAAATAAAAATAAAATTCCAAAAACATTCTAAGGGTCATTTCAAAATATTTATGATTTTCTCGTATGTTTTCTAATCAATTTTACATAATATTGGACTATATGGTTTTTCTCCAAAACTTTCCTAACAAAAAAAAAAATCTCAAATTTTTTTTAAAAATTAATTTCCTTTTAAAAAAAAAAATATTTTTGTTTTCATGCATACAGAAGAATCCTAAAAGTTTTCCAAGCATATTTTTTTTTTTATAAAAAAAAAAACAAAAATGCATTTTTCTCATGTTTTTTGAAATGCAAAAATGGATATTGTAATTAGTTTATGATTATATGTTAATATTTAGCTAAAATATCAAAAACTCTTCACCAATCATTTTGTTCATTTTATATTAGGGTTTAGATATAGACCTTAATATTTGGGGATGTAAAACTACATAGTAGAGAATACCATCAGGCATTAAAGATACAAAGTACAAAATAAATGTGATGTTAATATGAAATCACAAATGGTTATCCACAAGTACATGCCATACTCATTCGCCAACTCATTTTACATGTATCAACACCAATTTTATGCACTCTTTGGCTTAGAAGCATTTACATGTCGCTACGTATAAGAACTTAATAAGGTTTGGTAAAAAATTGAAGGGTTTTATAGGGATGGGAAGCAACTTAGGATAATATCTCAGCATATGATGAGAAAAGTCAAAATATTAGTAGCCTTATTCTTTAGTTAAAGTTTTTCAAATTTTAATCAATAAACAAATTCCAAAAGACAGTGACAGATCATATCAAACCTAGATGAAGTAGGTATCAGATGTCGAAGCTAAACATTTGATACGTACAACTAACATCATACATGGTAATAGATTTTAATATTCCATTGTCTTACAAGTCCACAAACATTTGATGCCTATAATTGACATAATACATTTTAATAGATTTTAATTACATGGCATCCATTTGATAGATTCTCCATCAATGTTGTGTAGTTGTGACAATGATTAATTGAAGGGTCTCCAATCTAGCAATGAGAGCGAAAACCTTATCATAGTCAATCTTATTGATTAGTACTTAAAAGTGCATATTTATCAAGGTTTTATATCATTATTTTGCACTTAAAGTATCAATAACTCCTTAACTAAAGCATGTTTTATAATAACAAGTCTAATACTATAAAATGCCCTAATATATGATAAATGTTCATCTTAAATACAAGCCTATCACATAAATCAAAGGATTGATTGATGAATTCAACTACTGAAATTTGTGAAGATAAAGAGAGGGTGAAACTTAGAAAAGAGATGTTGGTGCAGTCCAAACTGGAACACTGTTTGGTGTTTAGGTCATATCTCGAGTTCTAGATGTCCAAATGACCTCACATTTTTACACAGATGCAGTAAGACATAGGCCTACAACTTTCATGTTTTCATCAAGATCTAAAAAGGTCGTTTTCAAGTCTAAATTATAGCAACAACGGATTAAGTCTGAATCTGTCCTGGCAGCCCGAATACTGTTTTAGTGTTTGACCCATATCTGGAGTTCTAGAAGTCCAAATGACCTCCATTTTTTTTCCTGGAAAGCTGAGTCAATTTCCTACAACTTTCACGTTTTCCAGTGGACCCTGTTCAGGATGGTAGCATTTTTGTTTTATTCAGACAAGAAAGATAAAGGATTTTCACAAAGTCAAGAGTTGGTCACTACCCACTTAACAATTAGTCATCAAATCAATAATTCTGAATTTTGGCCTATAAAAGGAGGCATTTGCCATATATTTGGGGGCTTGGTTGTTCAGATCAAGTTCATGCTCTTTATTTCTCTCTTTATATTTTTTGTAATTCTTAAGTTTTGCTTTCATTAATATTTTATTTATGCTTTTCATTTCCTTTCATCTCCTTAGTTAACTTGTATCTTATTTATGTCCTTGTTTTGTTTATTTATGTTTCTCTTCTTCATTATGTTTAGCTAAGTTTATTATGTCAAGGTGAAAATGTTACACTAATGGTGTAAGAATAAGTATAGTGTAAACTCAACATGGACCTTAATGTTTAATATTAACATGTCTTATCTTTTTTATCTTACTAAAATTCTTAATACCTTACTTGTTAAATGGTTAATCTAGATTTTGTGTTGTATAACACTTGGTACAATAAATGCTTGGCACTCTTATAGCCCAACCGTATGGTATTACCTACACCTGAGCTATGAAAGGAACTTATTTGTTGTTAACATTCGTTAATATCATGAATTCCTGACAATATTTAAAATTTGGTGTTATGTAAATAAGATAATTAATATGATCATGTTAATAATTTATAATGAGCTATTAATGACAAATCATCCGATTGGAACCTTCTTTCGTTGTGTGATTTCCAAATTGAGTAATAAGAGTTTTATACTATACTTATTTGAAATACCATTGGTGGATCCTCTAACCTTGACATTGTTTTTTATCATTGTTTTAATCCTTACATTAATCTTCCATCTCAAAGTTCTCATTAATTTCTTTCATCTTTTTTTTTTTATTATTATATTATTATTACAACCACTACTACTACTACTACTCTTATTATTATTATTATTATTATTATTAATAATATTACTATTTACTATTATTGTTGTTGTTGTTGTTGTTGTTATTATTATTATTATTATTATTATTTACATTTTGTTTATATTATATAATATATCTCTTTGATCTTTTCATAAACTCAGTATATAGGCTGGAAAACCTGTGACCCGATCTTTTAGATCATTCTCAGGTATAACAACGCTACGTACTGAGTATTATTACTATTTCTATTACTATTATTTATTACTATTACTATTATTGTTGTTGTTGTTGTTGTTGTTGTTGTCTTGTTATTTATAATTTATACAATTAACCTCTCTGTGGTTCGACCCCAGTCTTGCCGGGTTATTTATTACTTCGACACTCCTGCATTTGGGAGAAGACATCAATCTTTTGGTCGTGTCAAGTTTTTGACGCCGTTGCTGGGGAGGTAAATTCTTGTACAAATTATAGTATTTATTTTGTTTTCTCTTTTCACTTTTCTTGTATCTAACTTTGTTTCTTTTTCTTTTGTTTTCTTCTTCCTTTTATTCTCTTTCTACACGTGCATGAGTGTTTGGTCACGTACATTAAGTGATAGACTTTGTAGGGTATCCTCATCATTTTCAGAAAATATAGCCGAAGAAGATAACCAATCACTTCATAATGAGAATAATGAGAATAACCGTGTTAGGACACTTAGAGACCACATGAATCCCACAAGAACAAGTGCACTCTCATGCATAGTTTTCCCTCCTGATGCATCTCATTTTAATTTTAAGCCAGACATTATTCAACTTTTACCTTCTTTTCATGGCTTAGCTCTAGAAAATCCATACTTGCATTTGAGAGAATTTGAAGAAGTTTGTAACACCTTCATTAAAAGATAAAGCTAAAACATGGCTACAAAATCTTAGGTCAGGATCTATTCGTGCTTGGGATGAAATGCAACAACAATTTTTAAAGAAGTTTTTTTCCGTCTCACAGAACAAACTCTTTTAAAAAGACAAATCATCACTTTCACTCAAAAAAGCCAGGAGAAACATTTTACCAATGTTGGGATAGTATCGAGAGTTGCTTTAATACTTGCCTACATCATGGTTTTGAAACATGGAGAGATTGGTTTCACATTTTTATGAAGGGTTTAACACCTAAAGATAGGCAAATGGTTGAATTGATGTGAAATGGAACTTTTGAAGATAAAGACCCTAATGAAGTAATGGAGTACCTAGACTTGCTAGCTGAAAATGCGCAAAATTAGGACACTAAGGGCACTTATAAGGCACCAAGTAAAACTCAACCTCATACATCTAGTGGAGGTATGTATAACCTTAGGAAAGATCATGACCTCCAAGCCAAGTTTACATCTTTAGCTAAAAAAGTCAAGGCACTAGAATTGAAAAAGAGTGGTCAATTAAAATCTGTTTAAGACATTGTGTGTCAAATCTGTGAAACAAATGAACATGCAACCAATGACTGTCCAACTTTGCCTTCTTTCAAGGAATGCCTCCATGAACAAGCCCATGCTTTAAACAGTTTCTAAAGGCCCAATCATAACCCATACTCGCAAACATACAATCATGGTTGGAGAAATCACCTAAATTTCAGTTGGAAGAGTGATAACAGCCTTATGCTCCACCTCCTAGAAGAAATCTTGAGGAAACATTGCATGCATTCATTGAAAAGCAAGAGGCAATCAACACTCAACTTGCTCAAGGCATGACAGATTTTAAAGATACTCTTGCAAAGTTAACATTTGCTCTTAGTTTTCAAGAGAAAGGTAAGTTTCCGTCTCAACCACAACAAAATCCAAAGGGGCAATACAATGCAAATGCAAGTAGTTCCGGAAGCCAACACATGGATCAAGTCAAATCAGTCATCACTCTTTGTAGTGGTAAGGTTATTGAAAAACCCACTCTTGAACCTTGTGAGAAAGATGATGAGTTAATCTCTGAGGGTAAGAAAGGGGTTGAATTTGAACATTGTGAAGAAAAGACTAATTCTTCGCCAGCACTTCCATTTCCTCATGTCATGACCAAACAAAGGAAAGTCAATCACAATTCTGAAATCCTTAAAAGTTTCAAACAGGTAAGGATCAATATACCTTTGTTGGATGCTATTAAACAGGTACCTTCCTATGCTAAATTTTTGAAAGATCTATGCACTGTAAAGAGAAAACTGAATGTGAAAAAGAAAGCCTTTTTAACCGAACAAGTAAGTGCTATTCTTCATAACAATAATGCTTTGAAATATAAAGACTCTGGTTGTCCTATAATTTCTTGCTTTATTGGAGAACATAAAATTGAAAGAGCTTTAGTTGATCTTGGAGCTAGTGTGAATTTACTTTCATATTCAGTTTTTCAGAGTCTCAATCTAGGTGAGTTTAAACCAACTTCTGTAACTCTTTTACTTGCTGATAGATCTGTAAAAGTGCCTAGAGGAATAATTGAAGATGTGTTAGTACAAGTCGATAAATTCATTTATCCTGTGGATTTTATTGTCTTGGACACGCAACCTGTTGAAGCATGTAATTCATTTCCTATTATTTTAGGACGTCCATTTCTTGCAACTTCTAATGCATTGATTAATTGTAGGAATGGACTTATGAAGTTATCTTTTGGAAACATGACATTGGAGATGAATATTTTCAACATTTGCAAGCAGCCTGGAGATGATAATGATTTACAAGAAGTAGATCATATTGAAGAATTAGTTCATGATCAACTTGAATCTACTTTGAATAAAATTGAGTTGGATGAATCTGAAGATTTGCAAATGATTTATTCTCAGGAGGAAATCACGAATGAAAAAGGCACCAAAAATGTTGATACCGATCTTTTGTCAAGAGTGACAACAAATTAGACATCTGACATCCCACCAATCGATGATTACTCTCCTGACGAATCCTTACTTTCTCTTAGTTCAATGCCTTGGTTTGCTAAAAATATAAATTTTCTTCCTTTAGGAGATTTGCCAGCTCACTAGAGTACTGAAGATAAGGGAAAGTTTTTGAACGAAGTGAAGAACTTTTATTGGGATGACCCTAACTTATTCAAATATTGTCTTGATCAAAATTTTCAAAGATGCATTCCTGACAATGAGGTAAGTAGTGTCATTAAACTTTGTCATTCTGAAGCATGTGGGAGTCAATTCTCATTAAGAAAGACGACTATAAAAATCTTACAAAATGGATTTTATTGGCCCACCATGTTCAAGGACACGCATGCATTCTGCAAAACTTGTGAAAATTGTCAAAAAGTTGATACTGGTCAAAAAGTTTTGCTTTATAATTCTCGACTCAATTTATTTCCTGAAAAAATAAGATCACAATGGAGCGGTCCATTTATTTTGAAACATGTGTATCCTTATGGGGCCCTTGATATTGAGAATTTAAAAAATGACAATGTTTTGAAGGTAAATGAACATCGTTTGAAAGCTTACTTTAATGAGTTTCCTAGTGAAAATGAATCCATTGGTTTGAATGATCTTGTAGATAAAGGTTGATTATTTTGTTTTTCTCACATTTTTTTTGTGTTCTTTTTTGGTGTGACTTTTTTTTTTGCTAGTCTCTCTCACCCCGGTCAAATGTCGGATAATGGTACTCCGTGACTCTTAAGTCGGTTCTTTCAGTTTCCCATGATAACTGATATCTGTGTATATATTTGTGCAATTCTTTGCTCTTTCTCATTTCTTTGAATCTCTCCCCTAATTCTCATTTGAAAATGGACACCACTCTTGAAAATTTGAAAAAGTATTTTCCCGCTCTGCCTCAGAATGCGATTACAAAAATTTAATGTGCTAGGTGTGAAAGATTGAGATTGTTAATGAACCATGGAATTCCTGAAGATATTCGTTGGCTGATTGAAGCAAAGGTCCGATTATCAGGTGAGTCCTCAAATTCTTTCATTTCACACATGCCTAGAACAGGTAAAAGCACTTTTGCAAAGAAGCATCGTGCAAAACGACTGAAAGTCTGTCACAGATGTGCCAGATGAACTTGTAATGTGACATGTCGTTCTTTAGGAATGGTATCTGTAAACCGTGAAGATAAAATACAATTCATTAAGGATGGCTTGAGTAAGGGATCTTTAGATAATCTTCTATTGACTCTTGAGACGCACCCTAGTGGAGATGTGCATCGTGCAATTTATGATTTATGGCCCCAATTCCATAAAGAACATGCTCGATTTAGTCTTGGGAATCTGACTAAAAAAGACCTTGTTTGCCAGTTTTTAAGAAAACTGGATGGGAAGCCTATCCCCGACCCATAGAGGGCGTTTAAGCCGTTCTTGGACGTAAAACCAAGGAAAGATGTGAGCCACATCACAACTACCTATACATACATATGCCTTTTCAAAATAAATAAATAGAGAGAGAGAGAGAGAGAAAGAGAAAGTGAGAGAGACTACGGCTGGCCTACATATAGGTGGTATGATTGCATTCGAAATTTCTCATCTATAAATTCTTTTCTTCCTTCCCTTCATTTCTACTCAACCCGTACATTCATCAAATATAGAAGTGTGTAGAAATGGCAAGTTCCTCAAGTCATCACATAAACAATATTTGTGTTTTCGGTGGATCCAGTCCTGAGAAAGAAAAAAAGTTTTTAGAATCAGCAAATCATCTTGGTCAGGTACTAGCTGAGCGAAAGATTCATTTAGTGTATGGAGGAGGCAGCCTTGGGTTAATGGGGGGAGTGTTAATAGCTGCATCTTTAGGAGGTAGTCAAGTTTTGGGGGTTGTCCCCAAAGCTTTAGCACAAGGGGACATCATTGGAAAAACAATTGGAGAGGAATTACAAGTCCCACAATGTCTGACCGGCTGAATACAATGTTTAACCATGATGATGCCTTCATTGCCTTACCAGGTGGTCTAGGCACATTGAAAGAGATCTTTCATATTTCCTCTTGGGCCCAATTGCACATTCACCATAAACCCATAGGTTTGTTAAATGTTAATGGTTTTTATGATAAGTTGTCTTTTTTTTATCATGCTGTGGAACAGGAATTTCTAACATCTTCAGCACGACAAATCATAATCTCTGCTGCTACTGCTGAACAATTGATTGACCAATTACAATCTTTCATCCCTGTAATTAATCCCTCCATGAGTCGCATAAATTGGTCAACTAAGGAAAACTGTAAAAAGCTTAGATTGGATTTAAGCCTTCGTTTGTAAAAACTTTGCGTGTTTTGGTTTTATTATTGTGTTTTGTTGTTTCTTATATTTGTTTAAGTGTGTTTCAGGTTGTTAGTGTTCGCTATTTCAGGTGATGTCTTCTATACGCTATCTTTCTACCTTAAGACATTGAGGACAATGTTTCATTTTGGTTGGGGGAAAGGGTAGTAGTTGATATTTTTTAAAAAAATAAAAACTGTGTTTTCTATTTCATAAACTATTTGCAAAACTATTGTTACTAGGATGACAGAGTAAAAGGAGTTCTTTTGTTAAAGTGACTCTTGAGACGCATCTTAGTAAACATTCTTAACAGGGTCTATCAGAATATTTCTTGAAATATTCAGGTTTACAAACTCTCGTATTGGTAGCACTTGATTCTGCTCATATGCTCATTTAACAAGTATTTTTAAATCTTCATTTTCACACACACACTTTAACATATGATTGTGGGTTGCACATTGGATTATTACATTATTTATGTTCTTTTGTTAAAGGTAACAACTAAGGGAAAGGGATAGTACATAATTTACAAAAAAAAAAAATGATAATAAAAAGGTAAATAAGTTTGGTTTCGTAACCTCCCTAACCTAAGCAATTAAGCCTGAAGGGGTGTTTTAACACTTAATACCCTAAAGTCAACTGACTTGGGAGCTATTGGCCCAACGCTTGTTACATGGGTTGAGGAGAAAAGCTTAAGGGAATCAAACATTGCACTATTTACGTATCAGTATCTGCAACCTGAGTTGTTAAGCTCGTAGGGGTGTCTCAACACCTAATGCCCTAAGACCAATTAGTCTGGGAGTCATTAGCCTAAAACTCGTTACATGGGTTAAAGATACATTGTGTTTCAAGTTGTATGTGTATATAAATAAATAAATAAATAAATAAATAAATAAAATAATCCCAACCTAAGGAAGTTAGCCTTAAACATTAGAACAAAAAATTTGTTTTTCTTCCAAGTAAAGCCCCATAACTATACGTTGATATTTTGAGCACAAAAGAAAGGTTTAGTAATATCTTGTTTAAGAGGTATTGAGCAGATATATGAATTTAATGAGAGTTTGTTTATCTGGATAAATTAAAGTAAGTTGAAAGATGAATGCCTTGCTTTATGGAATTTGCAAATTGTTTTTCTTTTTTAATGCTTTGATTACTAGGGACTAGTAATAAGCTGGTTGGGGGTGTGATTAGTACTTAAAAGTGCATATTTATCAAGGTTTTATATCATTATTTTGCACTTAAAGTATCAATAACTCCTTAATTAAAACATGTTTTATAATAACAAGTCTAATACTATAAAATGCCCTAATATATGGTAAATGTTCATCTTAAATGCAGGCCTATCACATAAATCAAAGGATTGATTGATGAATTCAACTACTGAGATTTGTGAAGATAAAAAGAGGGTGAAACTTAGAAAAGAGATGTTGGTGCAGTCCAAACTGAAACACTGTTCGGTGTTTAGGTCATATCTCGAGTTCTAGATATCCAAATGACCTCAAATATTTACACAGATGCAGTAAGACATAGGCCTACAATTTTCATGTTTTCATCAAGATCTAAAAAGGCCATTTTCAAGTTCAAATTATAGCAACAACAGAGAAGTCTGAATCTGTCCTGTAGCCCGAACACTGTTCAGTGTTTGGCCCATATCTGGAGTTCTAGAAGTCCAAATGACCTCCTTTTTTTTTCCTGGAAAGCTGAGTCAATTTCCTACAACTATCATGTTTTCCAGTGGACCCTGTTCAAATGGTATCATTTTTGTTTCATTCAGACAATAAGATAAGGATTTTCACAAAGTCAAGAGTTGGCCACCCACTCAACAATTAGTCATCAAATCAATAATTCTGAATTTTGGCCTATAAAAGGAGGCATTTGCCATGTATTTTGGGGCTTGGTTGTTCAGATTAAGTTCATGCTGTTTATTTCTCTCTTTATATTTTTTGTAATTCTTAAGTTTTGCTTTCATTAATATCTTGTTTATGCTTTTCATTTCCTTTCATTTCCTTAGTTAACTTGTATCTTATTTATGTCCTTGTTTTGTTTATTTATGTTTCTCTTCTTCATTATGTTTAACTAAGTTTATTATGTCAAGGTGAAAATGTTACACTAATGGTGTAAGAATAAGTATAGTGTAAACTCAACATGGACCTTAATATTTAATATTAACATGTCTTATCTTTTTATCTTACTAATTCTTAATACCTTGCTTGTTAAATGGTTAATCTAGATTTGTATTGTATAACACTTGGTTCAACAAATGCTTGGCACTCTCATAGCCCAACCCTATGGTATTATCTACACCTGGGCTATGAAAGGAACTTGATTTGTTGTTAACATTCGTTAACATCATGAATTCCTGACAATATTTAAAAGTTTGGTGTTATGTAAATAAGATAATTAATATGAACATGTTAATAATTTATAATGAGCTATTAATGACAAATCATCCGATGGGAACCTCCTTCGTGTGTGGTTTCCAAATTGAGTAATAAGAGTTTATACTATACTTGTTTGAAATATCATTGGTGGATCCTCTAACCTTGACATTTATTTTTATCATTGTTTAATCCTTACATTAATCTTCCATCTCAAAGTTCTCATTAATTTCTTCATCTTCTTATTTTTATTTTTATTATTATTATTATTATTATTATTACAACTACAACTACTACTACTATTATTATTATTATTATTATTATTATTATTATTATTATTATTATTATTTACATTCTGTTTATATTATATAATATATCTCTTTGATCTTTTCATAAACTCAGTGTCGCACGTCAAAATTCCGCGCGACATCAGCTGGCGATTTTTCTCGTTGTTGTATTGCTTGAATTGGTTCGTTAGAAGTCGCCATCTAGTAATTTATTGAAGGTTACTAGGAAACTGGATGTACTGGTCTTGTCAGAGATTGGCGGGTAAGGGACTGGTTGTGGTTAGGGAAGATATTAGCACCCTAACGCACCCTACCTGAGGTAAACTGCTTCGTGGACTTGATGTGTTAAAGAAGTTTTAAAAATTTTATCTTTTCATCGGATTTTAGAAATACGACTTACATGTAAATTTATATTTTTTTATCTGTGAACAAATCAAAATATTAAATTCTTCTTTATTCTTACAATTTTATCAAAAAAAAAAACATTCACAAACAAAATACACACCACACATTCACTTTCAAGCTTCGTGGGCTTGATTTAATTTTAAAAATAAAATTTTAGCCCAATTCTAAGGTTTTGATAAATCAGTTATTAATTCCCAGAATAGATGTAGAAACGTGTTCTTACATTTTCATGGAAAATACAACATGATTTTATCTATCCTTTAGATATTTGAGCATGTAAAATTAAAATATTAAATTTCTTTTTTTTTTATTCAATAACATACATAAAAAAATACAAACACACACATCTCCTTTTTTATTATTATTTGTTTTTCTTTTCTTTTTCTTTTACATTCACATTTACACAAAATACAA
This sequence comes from Populus alba, assembly GCF_005239225.2. NCBI lineage: Eukaryota > Viridiplantae > Streptophyta > Magnoliopsida > Malpighiales > Salicaceae > Populus > Populus alba. The sequence continues at coordinate 18,387,539 of NC_133291.1, forward strand.
ATTCAAAACAAATAAACAAAAATTACATTAAAATTACAATAAGAGCCCCAAAACAATCTGAAATTACATGAATGTGCTTCTGCAAGCTGGAACAGTGTGCAGGAACAGTGACGGCGCGTGGGTTCACGTGCCGCCGCCGATGAAGATGGCAGGAACCGGGGGATCGGGAACCTCTTCCTCTTCTCTGTCTTCCTACGTCGGCGACAACCTGTAAAACAAACAACAACACAACAGGCAGTTGATTTTAATTTTGTTCTCTTTGTTTTAAAATCTGCTTCGGTTTTTTCTTCTTTTTAGCAAATCTGCTTCTTTTACAGATCTGTATGTGTTTCTTCTTCTTCTCCTCTGCTTCAGGTGGCAAATCGGGCGGTGGCGCTGTCATCCGTGGGCACCTTTGAAGGTTGTTGTTCGGTCGTCGCTGGGTTCTTCAGTTGTGGGGAGTTCGGTGGCGGTGCTGAGGAGATCGCCTACAGATCGGTGGCTTGGTGGAGATGGGTAAAGGAGAAGAAACCCACTGGTCCAAGCTGGGAGGGGCAGCGGTCGTCTTCAACAAGAAAAGGGAAGCTTCGGCTGAAGGGAGAAGACCTGGGAGGCGCAGGAGCTGCGGGTTGATTTGGGTGGAGGCTTGGTGCGCAGCGCGCGGTCAGGGCTGATCTGTAGCCGTTTCTATTGAAGAGATCGAAGGCGAAGAAGACGCTGCTGAGAGGAAGGCTTCGGGTTGATGGAGATGAAAAGATCGGGCACTGGGTCTGTGTTGTGTGGCCGGTGAGTCTGCTGGTGGAGACCGGCGTTGATGGAGAGACGATGGGGAAGTAAAAGGGAGGCTGGTTCGCAGGGAAGGAGATGGATGTGTGGGGGCTGATTGGCTGGGAGAGAGGAAGAAAAAAAAAATCATGGGAGAGAGGAAGAAAAAAAATCAGACCAGCAGGGGGCCGGCGGTTCAAGAGAACCGGCTGAGGGAGAAGAGAAAAAGAAAATCAAAAGGGGAGGTCTAGGGGAGCTGGCAGCTGTTATTGAAGAAAAAGGAAAAAAAAAATCTGATCCCGGGGGTGGCGGCTCCGGGTTAAGGAGAAGGAAGAGTTAGGTTTAGGGTTTCTCTTCCCTTTTTTTATTTGTCAAAATTGCCCCCTCTTTGATTTGAGTTGTAGGCTACTATTTATAGGCAGTATTTTTCGGGCCTTAAAATTGATCCCTTAATTTTTGTGTTTGGCCCCTAATTTCAATCAATTCACTTGGTAAAAATTAAATTTGGTCTCTTAAAATTTCAATCTTTTCAATTAATTTCAAATTAGGCTCCCAAACTTAATTTTTCACCAATTAAGCCCCCAAATTAATTTGACCCATTTAAAGTATAATTAAGTCCTTACACTTAATTAAATCCTTCAATTGGACCTAAATTAATTCTTAAACATAATTAAAATTTAATTTGGCCCATGATTAAATCAAATTGGCCCATTAAAAATTTAATTATGTCATTGGACTTAATTTTTATGCAAATTCGTCTAATATTCTTGGGCATAATACGATACAATTAGGTCTTGAAATTCCTTCGAAAATTGCAGGTTGATTTTTGCCTATTTTTGCAGTTTTTTTTTTATCAGCTTTCTCCACATTGCCAGCCTTTATTTTATTTTTTTATTTTTAAAGTGAATTTTTGGGAATAACCCAGAATTGGGTTATGACACTCAGTATATAGGCTGGAAACCTGTGATCCGATCTTTTAGATCATTCTCAGGTATAATAACGCCACATACTGAGTATTACTATTACTATTACTATTATTATTGTTGTTGTTGTTGTCTTGTTATTTATAATTTATACAATTAACCTCTCTGTGGTTCAACTCCAATTTTTCCGGGTTATTTATTACTTCGACACTCCTGCACTTGGGAGAAGACATCAGTCTTTTGGTCGTGTCACTTATTTTATTGACTATAACATTTTTCCACGAACCTTGCCTCATATCTCTCCACCTATCCTTTTGCATTCCTATTTTCTTTGTAGATCCACTTGATAGTTGACACTTATTGGCTTTTTTCCACTTGGTCTTGGAACCAATTTATATGTGTCATTCTTCTGAATTGATGCAATCTTTTCATCCATATCAATTCTCCATTTTTCATCATTTATTGCTTCTTCAAACATTATATGATCATATATAACAAGGTGACAATATAGCATTACATAATCATTAATAAAAGTAGTTGCCTTATATAGCTCATTAAGACTCTTCATCTTCTTGGTGGACTTGATGGATTGCTATAACTTCCACTAAAAGTTAAAGATAAAGACGAAGATGACATCATTGGTGATTATAGAGTTATGGCTTGTTTTTTATGATCTTCATAGCTCTTCTACCTTTCATTAAGAACCGGTAGAAAATTACATTTCTCACCACCACCTACCTTCCAATCCCATGCTCTTTCATCAAACTCAACATCTCTACTAATCATTATCTTTCCTTTGTTGGGGTTGTAGAGCTATATCCTTTGGACTTTTGGTCATAACCCACAAAGATCATTATTTTGCTCTTGTCATCTAGCTTGATCCTTACTTGATCATTTAGATGCACATAGCCAATGCTTAGTAACTCTTGGCTTTCTTCTATTCCATACCTCTTGGCAGAACACATATTTGACAAATAGATAGCACAGTCTATAGCTTCGTTCAAAAACTCTTTAGGCATTTTCTTGGTTTTGAGCATACTTCTTGCATGTTAAGAATGCTTCTATTCTTTCTCTTCATCACCCTGTTTTGTTGTGGGGATTTAGGCACTATTAAGAGTCTTTTTATACCATGATCTTCACAAAAATCATTAGAAATTTTTTTTTTCATCCCCTATCCATCCTAAGTGATTTTATAAAATAACCATTTTTTTTCAACTAATTCCTTATACTTCTTAAAACAACTAAACACATTGGACTTTTCTTTTAAAAAATATACCAAAGTTTATCTACTATAATCATCAATAAAAAGTATAAAATACTGATTTTTACCAAACAAACATGGTTCGATAGGACCAAAAACATCTACATATATCTCTTGAAAAAGTTGATTTACTTTAGATGTAAACTTCTTTAGAAAGCTCTTACGCAACTATTTGCCTACTATACATCCTTCATACAACTGATTTGGATGTGTAATGGATAATAAACCCTTCAACATCTCTTTTTATGTCATCTTCTTTAAGCTATCAAAGTTTACATGCCCAAGTCTCATATGCTAAAGTCAAGTCTCATCTTTCACACATGCCTTTTAAGCATTTAAGCACATCTGTATATATGTTTAGCAAAAACATTATGTTCCTTGTCATGGTTATCTTTATAATCATAGCTTCACGAGTATCAAGTAATGTTAAGATACGATCTTTCATCTTAATCTTATAACCATTCTTCAATAATTGTCTCAAACTCAATATATTATTTTTTTACCGTAGGGATATAATAGACATCACCAATAGATTGATGATTTTTATTTTTCAATTTTATGAGAATTGTACCTTTTTCTTTGATGGAAACTTTTGAATGATCTGTGAATGTGACATTACCTTTAATTGATTCATCAAACTCCCTAGACTTATATATATATATATATATATATATATATATATATATATATATATATATATAATTGTTGGCATCATTGTCTAGATATCACATGTTCTTGTCGGCTTGCATTCGTTCATCATAGACTAGTAATAGGGTGTGGTTTATTTCTCCTTTTCTACAATAAGATTGGCATTCTCTTTAACTTTTTTTGGTTGGATTCCAGCAATCCCTAGTGTGATGACCTATCTTTTGACAATTATAGCATCTAACCTTTGTTTTGTCATACCTGGATTTTGAATTGTCATTGTTAGTGTAACCAGTCAACTGCTTTGCTTCATACGGTCGATTGGTTGATCTATTAAGGTTATCATGACCTCTTTCATATCTACTTTTTCCTCTGCTTTATCCATATCGTTTACCCTTATGGAAATATTCAGAACCTTCTTGCTTTGAAAAAAGTTCTTGTGCACCCATATCTTCTTGAATTTTGTTAACTTTTTCCTTATGGACTTATAATTTTCCTATGAGACCTTTTTTAAAAGAACATCCATATTTTGTGACTCTTGTATCATGATCACCAAATAATGGTTCTTTTGCAACAAGCATAGGATCTTCTCTACCACATAATTATCTTTATCCTCTCCTCATATCTCCTTATTTAATTGTATATAACCAATATTCTTGCAAACTATTTTGAAATATTCTCCGATTCAAACATATGTAATTTTTTAAAGTCACAACATAACTTTTATAAACATACCTTTCTCATATTGTTAGCATTTTGGTTTGATTGTTGTAAAACTTCTCATGTAGGGGCGGAACTAGAAAAAAGAATTAAAGGGGGCCAAAATGTTAATTGTTTTATAAGTTAGGCTAAATATTTTAATATTATGAAGGGAGGGGCTGGAAAAAAAAATTCCTTGCAGGGGCCCCGGCCCCTGCCAGCCCCTCTTTGTCTCTGCCCTTGTTCTCATGCTTACTTGGCGGTGGTTGTGTTTGCCACTAACTCAAAAGTGGCATCATTTAAACATTGATAGATGATTGTGAGTGCTTATTGATCCTTTCTTCATGCTTTTTACATGACCTTTCTTTGGGTTAAAATCAATGTTGCTTCTTCTATAGGCTCCTCAAAGCCTTTCTTAACCGTTTCCCACACATCTTGGGAACCTAGCCAAGCTTTTACTCTAATACACCAAGTTTCGTAGTTGTCCTTTATCAAATGAGGATATTGAAGAGGGAAGTTTGGATTGGCCATGATAAATAATCAAAATAAGCTCTGATACCACTTATTGGAAGAAAGATAGGTGTGGTATAAGATCAAAAAACAGTAATCTAAAGTAAAAAACTCAAGAATAAAAAGAAGATTGAGAGGAAGATATATTTTTATTAAGTGTTTTTTTTCTAATCTCTCTTAGTTATTCTCTCTCTTTTTGTACTGCTTCTTATAATGTTGAATTACAAGTCTTTTTATAGGCATAAAGTCCTAAACAATTAAGAAATAAACTAATGCGAGGAAATCATAAGTTGAATTGGAAATGTATTATGCCGACTAAACCAGTGGACTGATTACTCTATTCTTCAAAAAAACCAAAAATCAAGTTTAATTTTTAACATTTGCAACATCAATTTGTTTCTAGAGCAGAGAGTACAAGTAGAATGAATAGTTTTTTCATTAACCGATTATTGGAGTACATTTACTTGAGTCTCCTTCCTAGGCACTATATGACCACTCACATGGATGTTTCTTGTATCATCATGAGATTTTTTTTCAATCCTATAAGGCAACATGTTTCAATTATATCATTAGCGTGAGTTGGATGAATTTTATTTTTATGTAAAAGAAAATATTCAAGTATTTTCTAATAAAAAAAATTAATCATGAATTCAAAATATCATGCATATTAAATAACATCTTTTTAAAATATTAATAGACAATGTATTGGATGACATTCTTTTTTAAAATATTGAGACGATGATATATTTGATTGATCTGAATTAACTTATCAAGTCTATAACTTAGGTCATAAAACTATGATAAGTTTATAGAAAAAAAATCAAAATAAATTATGAAAGTCAATTCCTAATTAATCTAATGGTGATGAATTTTTTAAAAAAATATTAAATTTAAATAAAAACAAAAAAAAAACTATTTGAGTCAACTCGGCTTAACATGTCAGACAGGTTACCTAGATCATGAGATTAAGATAACCCCATAGAAAGAAAATAAAAAAAAAAAATATGAAGTCTAGTTTTCCAAATAACTCAATGTTAAAAGGATAAAATCAAGAAAAATCAACTTAAAAAAAGTACAAAAAAAAATAACTCAAATAATCCCAGATTAACTTGATAAACCTGTCACATAGTTTATGAGACAAGAATACCTCTATAAAAAATCAAATAAGAAAAATTAGAAAGCTCAATTTCCATTAAAAAAAAAAAGGGTTGAGATGTGGGAGGGTGAAACTGAAAAAAATATATTTAATTAAAAGAAATAAATAGAGTCAACTTGGGTTAACCTGTTAATTTATGACTTGCGTTAGTCTAATCGGATAATAAGTCAAATAGACAACAAGGTTAACTTTCAACTCAATTTAACATAAAATTCAACTCAAGTTAAGAGGATGTTTTTAAAGTGGGGCGCGATTATTTTCAAAATGTTTTTTTGCTAGGAAATGTATTAAAATAATATATTTTTTTAATTTTAAAAAATTTATTTATGACATCAACAAATTAAAATTATTTAAAAACAAAAAAAAATATTAATTTAAAGCAAATAATTTTTTTAAAAAATATTTTTAAAACACAAACAAATAAGCTTAATCTCAAATGTACACATCATTGGGTTGACCCAAAGGGTCGGTTTTATAACAATAGTAACACCTGTCCATGAAAATTATTAATCCATTATTTATTCTTATTAATTGCCCCAATTTTCAAATCGTTAACCGTACTGCAACGACAAGATTCCTTTGTCAAGCAAAACAGCGACCGTAAAGACCTAGCAAAAACATCACCAATCATAGAGAATCCTATCCCACTGCAGAAAATGTGACCGTTACACCAAAAAAGAAAGCCCAACGGCTCTTTGCAACTTTGCCTAAAAAATTTAAAATTTTGAAAAGAACAGAAAGGAGATGCGCACAAAGGCTCCTTTATTGCATTCCCAATCTCACAAATAAATAACCCTTAGGCCCTATGAATTAATGAAAATCATATTTTCTCTCCTTCCTCATTTATTTTGCCCTTTCTTTTTTAAAAATGGCACTGAGACCCATCGATAATTCACTTCCAATAGCACCAGAGAGACTCAAAAAACATGTGAAAGTAGTTTCTGTTCCAATTCAAAAGCAATCAGAGGTTGGTGTAAATGATGAAAACAAGGCTCCTTTGCCCCCATCCACAGATTCCACTATTGATTATATCTCTTCTGATGATCTCAAACCCATTTCTGATCCTGAATCCAAGATCCAAGTAAGTCTCTTTCTTATGAGTGGGTCTTTTTTGTTTTCTGATTTTTCATAAAATGATTCAATTTTTGGTTAAGTTTCAAGTTTTTAGAGCAAAACCCGGATTTAAAAAAAACATTTCTCAGGTGGGTTTTTTTATTTTTGTTTTCCGATTTTTCATAAAAAGATTCAATTCTCGGTTAAATCTCAATTTTTTAGAGCAAACCCAGATTTTATATCATTTGAATTTTTTCAGGGTTTGATTGAAAGGTTAGATTCAAAGGACTGGACTAAAGTTTGTGAGTCACTGAATAATGCTAGGCGTTTTGCACTGTATCATTCCTCCCTCCTGTTACCATTCTTGTAAGTGATTTTTGCTTGTGATTTTGAACTTGAGTATGATATCATTAGGCTGCTGATGTGGTATGTGTTGGTAATTGGTAACCCTAAACATGTGTGTGATTTGTGCATTAGGGAAAAAGTAATGTCAGTGGTGGTAAAAGCTATGAAGAACCCGAGAAGTGCTTTGATCAAGACCTCTATTATGGCTTCATCTGATATTTTTTATGCCTTTGGTGACCAATTACTTGACTCTACTAGCGATGTATTTGATAGTTTGGTGAGGACTATTTCTTCTCTTCTATGTTTCTCCCCATTTTCTTAATAGATTACAGTTTGGTTTCATTACCTTTTCATGTGGGTTTGTTAAAAGTTACTGATTTTGGCTTGTGTTGTGGGTGGACAGCTATTGCAGCTGCTGCTTAAAGCTTCTCAAGACAAAAAGTTTGTGTGTGAAGAAGCTGATAGGGCTTTGAATGCATTGGTGAAATCCATGACTCCTCTGCCTTTGCTTAATAAGCTTAAGCTATATGTTAGCCATGTCAACCTTAGAATCAGGGCCAAAGCTGCTATATCCATCTCCAACTTCGTGTCTAAGATGGTAAAACCTCCATAAAGTTGACATTGCCAGTTTTTTTAGCTCGTCTGTTGAATTGTACTGACTAGTTGGGTTCTGTGTGGGATGAATTTTTCAGGAGCTGGAAGGAATGAATGAGTTTGGTTTGGTTTCTTTGGTTCAAGTGGCTGCAGATCTGTTGAATGATAGGCTGCCAGAGGCAAGAGAGGCGGCAAGGAGAACTGTGATTTCTATATATGAAGCATATACAGGAAATGAAGAGCAGAAGCAGGAGGAATGGCAAAACTTTTGCCAATCCAGTTTGCCACCTCTTCATGCTCAGTCTATTGTCAAAATTACATCTAGTTCTCGTTAGATTTTATGTTAAACTATATCAGCAAGGGTGTTAGAACTAGGATTGTTTTAACTAATCAGAACTTCAATTGCATGCATGTATATTTACATGATTCGAAGATTACTGTTCTGGTGATGTGGTTGCTGTTGATCTTCCCTCATTTGCTCTTTTTACATGGTATTTATACAAAGCTGACTCAATTCCCCATTCAAAACAGTAGACAAGACTGCAGACTCTGACATCATTGGACTTCTTCTTACTTGAAATTTAGGCAAGAAGAAATACTTCTCCTTTGATCCAAACTAGGAAACATTGTCTTGTATGCCTAGAAAAATACTTGGGTGGTACTAGTTAAATTTTTCTGGCTAACACATGAACAAGAAATCAATATGCATTGCCGCGAGAAGGAAAGTGGGGACGAATGTGTTTCTTTGAATGTGAATCTAACTTGATTTTAATATGACATAAAGATTCAATTTCTTATTTTCACTTGAGTGGTGCTGGGCAGGCAAGGTCGTAGAGGCAATGTCAATTGGCTTGATGTGCCCACCGAGCAGGAATGTGAAGGTTATTTAAGGATATTATTATGTTTTTATTTATTTTTTATTACTTTTTAGAGTTTTTTTTTTGTTATTTTTTTTTACATTTTATGAAGTTAGTTTCGTGTTCATGAGGTTTTAAAAGTTAACTTATATTGATTTTTTTTTTTTGTGTTTTTATTTTAAATTTATTTAATTTAAATTTTATCTTTTAACATTTGATGTATTGAAAATTGATTTTTAAGCCTTTTTTTTCCTTTCATTTCTATTGAATTATCCCAATTTTGTGCTCATGATCACAAGGTTAACAAATTAACCTAGGCTAACTTAGTTTTTTTTTTTTTATAGGTTTTTTTTTTTTTGTTTTCATTTTTCAATAATGGGTTACTAGATAATTGAGTTTTATGGGGGGGAAAAAAAATAGTTTGTTTGTGCATGTAGTTAGCCTGATATCATGAATAGGTATGAGATTTTGTATCTTGACATGGGTGAGTTCGGATCGAGTTTTTTTACCTAATTTTTAATTAAATATACATTTTTTTTTCATCATTCAACATTTTATTTGCCAGAAATTGAACTTCAACTTTTTTTTTCTTTTATTTTATTTTCTAGAAAGTTATTACATTGTCATTTGATTTATTAAGAGTTGGTATTCAAACCTTTTTTTTTTTTCTTTTTCTTTGAGATTATTTTAAATTTATTATCATGGTCACAAAGTTTGCGAGTTAATCCAATTTAATTCAAGTGTTTTTTTTGTGGTTTTTAAAATTATTTTTTTAGTTTCGCCCTTTCAATAATGGGTTGTTTAATAATCTAGAAGGGCTTGAGTCGGGTTCTTTTAACCTATTTTTCATTGTTACATTTTTTTATTTATATTATTTAAATTATTAATTAAACTAACAACTCGAGTTTAAAATTTTTTTTTTCTTAGCATTATTTTTTTACATCAAAAAAATAAATTAGCCACCCATGGTGGATTATATGCCATATATCTAGTAAAATCATTTTTGTTTTTGTATTTCAAAAGTGATTTTGAAAAATTTTTGATTTTATTTTATTTTATTTTCTTCTAATTAATATTTTTTAACATTTTCATATCATTTTAATATTTTGATGTAAAAATTAATTTTTTAAAAAATAAAAAATATTATTTTAATATATTCTCATACAAAAAAAATATTTTAAAAATTAATTATTACTTACTTTTAAATATCTCCCGAATAAAGATCGGTGCTTGCATCGCTAGAGAGCCTAAACTACCAGGTTAGAAGTCGACAAATCTTCAAGATGGTTTCCCTATCGCTTTAGAATTAAATTATATTTAGTCTACGAAAGAACTCACATTGCCTTGCCATGGTAAGATGCTAATTCAGACGTCTCATAGAGTTTGAAGTTTTCATTCTGAGGCAGCGTATGCAAAAGTATTTTCGGCTGGGTATTTATGCAAGTTTCAATTTAGGCAAACTTTATAAAATAAAAAATTCATGAAGAGATAGACATCAAAAAATTAAAAAGGAGAAAATTATGGGTTATTAATATTTCAATAACTAAAAAAACAATTTTGACTTCAATGTGATGTCGCTGGGTTTATAAAGACCAAAGATTTTGAGTAATCATATAAGAATATACTTCGAACAAGTTATGTGAATAGCAAAATAAATATTTTTATATACGAGTGAGACAAATCTATTCTAAAATGTGATGAACTCGAATAATAATTTAAAAAGATTATAACAAAAGATCTAATTATTAAATTAAACTCAAATTTAAGTAGATGATTCTGCATACCATTTTCTTATAAAACCGACTTTGTTGATTAACAGCTTGTTGGATCTCCTAAAATTAAGCTTAGAAGATCATGTTTGAATCAATTTTGTTATTTTTTGTTGATTTTCCTAGATTTATTGTTTATTTTCTGATTTTATGTTATCCTCTTTTATGTTTTAAAATTCTAGTTTTGTTTTTTAGTTTAGGTAATTTTTTTCTAGCCTATAAAAGGTATTGTAGACCTTTTTAAAAGGCAAATTTGGTCAGTAATATTTTAGCAATAAAATAAGGTTTTAAGGTTTTTTTTTTTTTTTTGTGTTTTTAACCCTATTTCAATCTATCTTTTGTCTTTTATCCTAGTTGTTGTTTTTTTATGCTTCATGTCTGCATCACAATGAGTTTTATTTGATGAGAAGAGATTTATTTAGGTGTTTTTAGCCACTAATATCACCTAAAAAAACAAAATCAGGGCTCGAGATTTTTTATTTTATTTTAGGTTTAATTTTTTTTATCAATTAAATGTTATTTTGATGGGGTTTATAGGGGTGTTTTTTGTGTTTTGAGGTGAAAAAATAGTTCAAAGTAGTTTTTTAGAGACTAAGATATGTGACTTGATTTTTAAGCCATTAAAGGTTGTAGAAGTTTAACTAGAAACAACTTTTCACCTAACTTTTTTTTATATAAAAAGAATGGTCAACATGCTAGCCGGCCTAGATCGAGACGCCTTTCCATCTTTTTACCTTTATTGTTTTCTTTTCAATTTAATTACAAATTTATTGGGATAAAATAATTTGAATTCTTTTGAATATTATTTGATTAAACACCATTAAATTTTTATTTTGTTTTTGAACAAGGTTATATAATTCTTTTTATAACATTAGTAAGCACTTTTTGTATATCACTTTTTTAAAAAAAAAAATTTATTTGGTGTCTTTTTTGTACATATTAATTTTTATCGTTATATAGTTGGATATAAAATATTATTGAATTTAACCAAATCCATAACTTGAATTGGTGGTTTGATAGGTTAACCTGAATTAATTTAAAGCACCATCATCTCATAATAATTTTTAAAAAAGAATCATGCTTGCAAATAATTTTGTTTCAATAGAATGAGAATTATTATTTTTCTTAAAAGAATTGTTCATCTTTTAACCTATATTTATCTCTCAGAACCTGGATTTAGTTTTTTATTTTATTTTTTATTTTAATATTTATTAGCAATTAGTTTTATGAAACACGTGAAGAATCACGAGTTGATTAAGAAATTGCCGCTAGGCATGCATGTCAAGAGGGGTTGCGCCTGTTGGCTATCTCGGTCGTAAATCAGTTTCTTTCTTTTCTTTTCTTTTTCTTATTTTGCAAATTGCCGTTGCAAGTGTTTTATTCTCCATTTGTTAGCTAATAATTGTATTAAAGATTTAACAAATAATTAGGTTGCATTTAAAAATCTAGATATAAAATATTAAGGGAATAGGATTTTAAAGTAAAGTGTTAAAGATGTTAAAAATGCCAGGGGATAGAATATTTGATAGGAGTTGAAGAATTTAATAAATAAATGTGGATCTGATATAAATCAAATCAACATTTAAAGTAAACAATATTACAAAAAAACTAACTAATATTATTATACTTATGGTCCAAAGTAAGAAATCTAAGATAATAAAAAATAAACCAATGTTTGATTTTTTTTATTAAAAAACTAGTCCAGAGTTCAAGAAATTAAAGCAAAAGAAACTTAAATTCTATATGACAAATTGCCATTGGGTTATGAATGGATGACCTCTTTTATAAGGTCACACGCTTCTCGTAGTAATTCTTGTTTTTTATAATGTATTTTGTTTGATAAATTTTAAATTAATAATTTTTAAATAGTTTTGAGGTAATGATATCAAGATTATTTAAAAAAAAAATTAAAAATATTATTTTAATATATTTTAAATTAAAAAACATGTTTAAAAAGAATTTTATATCATATTACAAAACACATAATTAATATTATAGGTGTAAAAAGAGTTAGAAATGAGAGATTTTCTACAATTCAAGTAACAAGTTGAGAAAGTTTACCAAGATTGACCTAAGTTAATAATATAACATCTTTTTGGATTTTTTAGATCATGTTTGGCAATGTGATTAGATGTTTTTTTGCAAAAAAAAAAAAATATATTTTGTTTGCTTCAAATTAACTGTTTTTTATGTTTTTGGATCGTTTTAACATATTGATATAAAAAAATAAGTTTTTAAAAATAAAAAATATATATTATTATGATGTATTTCCAAACAAAAAATATTTTAAAAAATAATTAGTGTCACAATATGAAACACTATCTTAGCCAAGTTAGGTCTTACTTTAATTGCGTCCACTAACTCATAGATTTACATGATTTATCTACTGGATTTTATCCCATTCAATTTCCATGAAATTTGATACATTCAATTTCCATGAAATTTGATATGAAACCGGATTTAGATTAAATCCCAAGTTATCCTATTAGTGAAAACTCTACATGCCATGCCGGTTTTATAAAATTGATACTAGTACTGGAATTTGAATTTTTTTTAATTATTAACAGACTGTTTAGTAGTGTAATAGTGATATATTTTAAATTAAAAAAATTTTTTTATACCATATTACCAGACATATAATTATTATTACAGGTGTCAAAAGAGTTCGAAATAAAAGATTTTCTAAGACTTAGGTTACAAGATGAGCAAGTCAACCAAAACTGACCTGAGTTAATAAAAAATAATATAATTTTGAATTTTTTTTAGATCATACTTGGCAATATAGTTGGATTCATTTTTGCAAATCATTTTTTTGCTTTAAATTAATTATTTTTGGATTATTTTAATGTACTGATGTAAAAAATGAGTTTTAAAAAATAATAAAAAAGTTATTATCATATATTTTCAATATAAAAATATTTTAAAAAATAATTATTGTCACACTGTTAAATACTATCTTAGCTAAGTTAGGTTTCACTTGAGTTTTAACCGCGTCTACTAGTTTATAAATTTACATGATTTGTTGTTCAATTTTCATTAAATTCCATATGAAACCTGATTTAAATTAAACCCCAAGTTATTAGACTAATGAATCAACTCTACATGCCATGCTGGTTTTATAAAACTGATCCCAATGATAAATTTGAAATATTTTAATTATTAAAAACCTGTTTGATATTATGATAATTATTATTTTTTAAAGTATTTTTATTTAAAATATATTAAAATAATATATATTTTTATTTTTTAAATTTATTTTTGACACCAAAATATTAAATTGATATAAAAATAAAAATAATAATTAAAAAGCATAAATTATTTTTTTTTTAAAAAAAAATTATATTAAAATATAAAAACAAATATGCTAACCCCGAACCAATTCCAGCAGTAGGATAAACCGGAAAAAAAATCTCTACCTTTCTGTTTCTTTATTTGTCTCACTCACAATCATACTCACATTTCAATAAATAAATAACCCCTTCTTCCTTCATTGCAAAAATCAGTTTCTCTTTCACAGTCATACTTGGTCAAAAATGGCACTGAAACCCATTGACAACGCTCTTCTACTGCCACCAGAAACTATCAAATTGGGTGTAAATGAAGGAAACAAGACAGCGGAATCATTGCCTCCTTCTGCAGATCCGATTATTGATTACATCTCTTCTGAGAATCTCGAACCCATTTCAGATCCTGAATCCAAGATCCATGTAAATGTTTTTTGGATCTTTTCTTTAATTTTAGACCAAACCCAGATGCCATTTTACTTTAGACTTTGAGGGTTTTTGTTTGTGTGTGTATCAATAAATTTGGGTTTTTTTTTTTTTTTTGTGTTTTTTGCTTTATTTTCTTCAGGGTTTAGTAGAAGAGTTAGATTCAAAGGATTGGACGAAGGTTTGCGAGTCATTGAATGATGTTAGGAGATTTGCACTCTATCATTCGTTGCTCTTGCTGCCAATCTTGTATGTATTATTATTGTTTTTTTTTTTTTTTTTTTGAATCTTCTTGGCATATTTGACAGTTTTTCAAGTGTTCTGATAATGGGGTTGTGGCTAAATATGTTATTATAGGGAAAAAGTAATGTTAGTAGCGGTGAAAGCTATGAAGAATCCAAGAAGTGCTTTGTGCAAGACATCTATCATGGCTTCATCTGATATTTTCAAGGTCTTTGGTGACCAGTTACTTGACTCTACTATTAATGCATTTGATAACTTGGTGAGGACTGGGGACTTTTTGTTATTCGATACGTAATTTGTTGCCTAATTTGCATTTTAATTTTATTATGTTCATGAGGGTTCTGTTTAGAATTGTGGTTAATGTGTTTGGATTTTAATGTGGTTGCACAGCTGTTGCAACTACTACTGAAAGCTTCTCAAGACAAAAGGTTTGTGTGTGAAGAAGCAGATAGAGCACTGAATGCAATGGTGAAATCCGTGACTCCTCTGCCTTTGCTCAATAAGCTCAGGCCTTATGTTAGCCATTCCAACCCCAGAGTCAGGGCCAAAGCTGCCATAACTATCTCTAAATCTGTCTCCAAGATGGTAAAACTTGTATAAAGCTATTTCTTTTGTGTTTGATATTGCCAAGTTTTAGCTTGTAAAGGGGAGAAAGATATTAATTGGTGGGAATTTATGTGGGTAAATTTCAGGGCCTGGAAGGAATGAACGAGTTTGGATTGGTTTCGCTGGTTCAAATGGCTGCAGATTTGTTGAATGATAGGCTGCCTGAGGCAAGAGAAGCGGCGAGGAACATTGTGACTTCTATATATGAAGCATATACCAGAAACGAGGAGCAGAAGCAGGAATCATGGCAAAACTTTTGCCAATCCAGTTTGCCACCCATTCATGCTCAGTCAATGGTCAAAATTACTAGTTCTACATAATATTCAATGTTGTCATAATTTTTACTGTATCAGCAGAGATAATAGAACTACGGTTATGGTCTCGTGAAGAAGATAATCGGACCTTGAGTTTTTGTGTAAATTCCATGTTTACCTGATTTTAGCTATAGGTGTTCTGGTGATGTGGTTGGTGTTTCGAGTTCTTTTTCCAAGTTCTGCATTTGCTTCTTGAAGAAATAGAAGATGTGATGGTATATATAGCACTATTGGATTTTGTCACTCATCCTACAGACTCATATGGTTAAAAGATGATGAAGCGCAGAATGCATTAGTAGTCATTCTGGTGGTGATGTTGTCTTAACTTCAGATACCAAAAAATGGCTGACTAAAACGATAGATCTAGTTTCTTCTGTTTGCTGTTAATAGTTTTTAAAAGGGTCGTTGTTTTGGAGGCTTGGGTTTTTGCTTTTCCTTCTCGTCATAGTCACAGCTTTTCATGGAATTATTGGATATAGTTTTATTCTGCTCGCTTTTAGTAGCTGTTTAAGCCTTGGGTTTTCATCCTCCTAACAGTCACAGCTTGTCATGGACTCTTAGAGCCACTCTGCTTTTTAAATTGTTTTTTTTTAAGTATATTAAAATAATATTTTTTATTTTTTTAAAACTATTTTAAATACAAATTGAAAACACTAAAAAAAATAATATTAATTTAGAGTAAAGAAAAAATAAAACCAAACCCTGCAGCTATCGGAATACCATTGACGTGACGCCAAAATTGGTGCAAAGGTACCCTTCCACCAAATTGCTTGCAGAAACAGAAAAGAAAAGAAAAACACGAGTTGAAGTGGATGCTTATCGAGATTCGGGCATGTCATGGGGCAGTAATGAATCCTCTAAAAAGGGAGAAGAAAAGTATAATGATAGTTTCCACTTATTTAGTGCCAACATGACAAGTCAATTTCCATAGAAAATTGAATGGTCCTATCTCAAACTTTGATTGATTTACAGACAAAAGAGGCATGCAAACCACGGGAAAAGCATCTTCTTTTTGAGCTCCAATTTAAGACAACCAACAAGGGGACAATAAGCCAGGTTGGGAATTTCTGGTTAGAATGGCCAGTGGTAGGAGTGCACCCAGAGATTTGGATGACGAGTGGCACGCAAGGTTTTTAACTCCAACCAGTAACTTCTTATAAGCATGCAAAGCCATCGACTCCAAAAGGGAACTCATTAGAATACGCCCACAGATTGAAACTGGCTTCCATTGTAAGACAGATCCATAGAAGAATCCATCTTTGGTTCGTATGCCTTCTCAGAAGAACCAGTTTATTTAGGCGCTTTAATCTTGTTCAAGCAAGGAGTACAAAGCCATCTCCACCTCAGAAAATGGTTGACCAGCATAGAGCTTAAGCTGCCCCCTCTTCACAACAATTAACTTCTTGGAATGCGATTTCACTGCATCATGAAGTTCCTACAAAAATTCAAATTTCATAATAGCAAGTCAATGACATACAGAAGTCCTTGGAGCAATGATTAAGAGGCATCTAATCAAATATAAAATATAAAAGAGCAAATGCAATGCAATCATAAGAGGAAGTCAATGATGTCTTCATTATTGCAACCTCGGAATCTCAACAGCATTACAGGCTTGGTTTGGTCATACAGATAATTGTCTCATTGTGAGGGATGTTTCCAAGAAAGTGTTTAGGTAAAGCTTGATGCCTTTAAGAGATCAGGTTGGATTGCTTACTTTTATTTGCAGAGGAACAATATCAGCACTGAAGTCACCTAAATCTTCAAAAAAGGACTCAAGTAAATAACAGAAATTATTGGCATCGCCACGGTCCTCAAAAGCAATGGTGTAAGAAAAGTCCCCATGCTGATCAGCCTGAGAAGCCACTCTTAAAGCATAAAGTCCACCAGATTCTTCATGTTCTGAACCTCTACGCATAAGGATAGCCTGGGCACATATCAAGTTATTGCTTAGAAAATACAATGAAATTGTACATATTACTGTTTAGCATACAAATTGGCAGAAGCATTTGGAAGCATTAATTCACAAACAATTTAACAGAAAAAGTAATTTTTGAAAGGAAGCCTTGTACGTTTTCACTCTCGTAGCTTTTCCAAATGCTCATAGGAGAAATAATATACTTTTAAAAAACAATTAATAAAACGATAGGATCACAGAGTCAATTACTTACTAAAACATAAGGAAGTTTCGACCACCACAAATCTTTCTGCAAGTCTGATTGTTTATCCCCAAATTTATTAGCCAAAGGTCTCTTTCCGGGATCTCTGCTACCATTTCTACTCGATGTAGCAGCAGGCCTTTCAACCTTTATGGTGGTTTCCTGGTTTTCTTTGGTCGAGCTTTCAGAATTTAGGGTCTCCAAATCTCTTGATTTTCCTGCCTCTGGAACTTCATTTGAAGACCTTCCTTCCCTGATCTTCTGGACAGTGCCTGAAAGATTTTACAACCACCCCAAGTTTGCAGACAGTTTTAACAACAAAATGTATCTTAAATTCAACTGATAACAGAAGTGAATAGTGCATCCGGAATTGGCACCATCCAAAACTAAGCCGAAAAGGTTAATTATACAATCATTAATTCCTTATTGCCAAGAAAACTCACAAAAGTTAACTGACCTTAACAAATATTCAATCAAAAGCATAAAAAATCACACATTCGTCAGAGTTTTAAGAACATTACCAGATCCCATTTCCTTTCGCAAATTCGCCCTTTTCTTCTCAAATTTGTTTCCCTCGTTTTTCACTGAATTCAACTGCATGTTCCCATCTTTCCCTTCGGTGTCCTTTTTCAAATACCTCACATCAGTTTTTCTAGACACACCATTCAGATCACTTATATCAGAACCACTATCATCCTTCAAACCCGAAAAACCTTTTGGAGCACTCCTCGCATCCATTGACGGACTCTTAAACCTTAACTTCTTTTTAAACGTCAACGTCTTATTTTCCTCTTTTGAATCCGAAGCATCCTCACCATAACCATCCTCAAAATCCCCAAACAACCCCAAATACTCCATGAACGAATCCGGCAACTTCTCACTCTTCGAGTTCAACCTCTTCTCCAACCTAACCAATCGCGCACCAATCTCCTTTTCAAGCTCACTCCCTTTATCGCCCTCAATTAACTCCCTCCTCTCCCTCTCTCTCGCTTCTCTCGCCATTACCTTAATTTCACTGATTTTCTTTTCCAATTCACTCTCATTAACATAAACCTCATTTCCATTCACATCCAACAAAACATTCCCTTTCTCGTTAAAATTCCTTTCTTTTCCATCAGAATCAGTATTTCCAAATAACCAAACAGCACAAATTGTTTGAAACAACAAAACCCCAAGAAAATAACCGCTATATTTCAAGACAGGCTTCACAGATATTTTACCAACACTGCCACTGTGTTCTAGTGCTGAGCTAACAGTCTCTGAGACATTAAATTCATCAACTTTGTCAGCCTCTAATTCTTCACTTGATAGGGTTTCCTTCAAAGGGGTGTCGTAAAAGGTGTCGTCCTGAATTGGGGTTGTTTCTATTTGGGGTAGAGGTGCGGTGGGGAAGGGTTTAGTTAGGGTTTTTAGGATTTTGGGGCGTAAGTGGTTTTTCCTCTTTATGCGTTTTGATGGGAATGAAGTGGAAGTTGTGGAACAGAGGAGTGGTTTCAGACGAAATCTGTGAGGGGTGGCGTCTGGGATTGAGATTGTGGAGATTGAGAGGAAAGTGAAGGTGGCGCAAGGCGTACCCGCCATGGCAGAGGTGATGGAGGAGGGGCATTTTGCGATTTTTGAGTTTCAAAGCTTATAGGCATTGTTTGGTGCTGAATTTTGTTTTTGAAAAATGCTAGGCCCAATTGTTTTTTAGGCCCGAAAGCAGGCAAGACTAGAAAGTAGCCCAGCCCAAATAATTATTTTTAAACAATGTTCAAGCCTCCTAAAATCTTACCAAATGCTTCGTTTTTAGCAAGGTTAATAAATTTAGTTTTAGGTTTTAAGTCAAGTAAATTAATCTAAAATTTTATTATTTTAATCTAAAAAAATTAAAAATAACACTCTTTAAAAATTTTAAAAATTCAAATTGAATTTTGATTAGATCATGAGTTGAACTATTGAGTTTGATAAAATCAATTACAACCTAATTTAATTGGAAACCAAATTTGAGTTAGGTCTGAAATCAATGGATCACTGAGTTGACCTACTCAACTAGATCAGATTTAATAAAACTAATTTTTAGATATTTAAATAAAAACTTGTATTTACTCATATTTTTCTTTAATTTATATATTTATATATTAAAGGAATATAAATATATAATAAGATTTCATGGTGATCAAATTCTACAAATGCAACATCTTCTTGCAACTTTCTTTTAATATAGTTATGTAGTGTCATTAATGCCACTACAATCTGAACTTGCATTTTATAAAGATACATGTACATATTTTGTAAAATTCTCCATCTCTTTTTCCACAGACTCCAATGAACGTTTTATCCTACAATGTATTGACGAGTGAGTATAATTGAATACTTCTTCCTGATTTTTTTATTGTTCTTTTCGATAAAAATCTAGCATGTGATTTGTAACAACCCGGCTTTCCAAGCCCAAAACAACAGTAATTTATATATATATATATATATACACATGGTGTCGGTAATCAAAGAACTTGAATTCTCACATCATCAAAATACAATCCATACAATCAACATTTCATTTAAAAACGAATCTTACACAAACACATAATATTAAGTTGCATGATTTGAAGTTCATATTAAAAATATATACATAGACATGAGTTTGCATTCTTATCCTACTAATAGCCATCACAATTTTAAACAAAAAGGATCTAATAAAAGTTATACATTCAGTACATTGATCCATACAAAATACATTGTAATTTAGAATGCATCTACATAATTCCTTGCAAAAGTAGGTTCCCGTATATCGGGTTTCCTAGACATCTCGTTGGTGTGACGTCCCTGCAGCATTACAAAACATTTAAGAGAAGGCAAATAATAATAATAATAATAATAATAATAATAATAATTGTAACTAACGGTCTGGCAATTAAATAAAGCATTAACATTTATAATTTCTTTATGTATTTTATGTATTTTTGTACATATAGATACACAAGTTTTCAGATGCCATTCGCCGAAACTAGTCATTCATTTGTCCCGGCCATCCATCCGGATTCCATAGCGAAAGCTGCATCGCTGCCGATCCAAAATCGGCGGCAGAAACTGCATTGCTGCCGATCAAGGAATCGGCAGCAAAAACTGGGTCGCTACCAATTTCTGTATTGGCAGCGTAGACTGCGTCGCTGCCGATCCAGAATCGGCAGCGGAAACTGCGTCGCTGCCGATTTCTGCATCGGCAGCGAAATCATTCCTTTATCCCGGCCATCCATTCGGACGCCATTAGCCAAAGCTAATCATTCTTTGTTCCGGCCATCCGTTTGGATGCCATCAGTCGAAGCTAATCACTCTTTGTCCCGGCCATCTGTTCGGACGCCATTAGCCAAAGCTAATCATTCTTTGTCCCGGCCATCCGTTCGGATGCCATTAGCCGAAGCTAATCACTCTTTGTCCTGGCTATCCGTTCGGATGCCATTAGCCGAAGCTAATCACTCATTTGTCCCGGCCATCCATTCGGATGCCATTAGCCGAAGCTAATCAACCTTTAATCAACATATAAGCGTTCGACAATTTAATATCGGTTCTAACAATATGGTAGTACTCAAGTTAAAATATTTCAAGATTCAACGTATGACAAAGAAAGGTGCAAGTCACCTACCTGCTCCACCTGTGGGTTGTTCCTGTCTTGATGATGGTCCAATCCCGACCGCACCACCTAAGACATCAATGGTCACAAATCAGCACAGTTGTATTTATTTTATTTTTGAATCATATTCATCATCACACTTATTTCAAGAGTTCATATGTTCACATTCAAGTGTTCCATATTTTACACCGTCATATCATGAAATTGTTACTAGCATTTAAGTCATTCCTGCCTAGGAGGCTTATTGTAGAAATCGGCAGCGAGAACTGTTTTGCTGCCGGCAGCCAGTTCAGCAGCGAAGGCTGCATCGCTGTTGGTGCCACAGTTTCACTGCACAACGCACAACTCGGCAGCAAATATCAATTCGCTGCAGGAAGTTCAGTTTCGGCAGCGAAACAGAATTTCGCTGCACAACACACAAATCGGCAGCGAATATCAATTCGTTGCAGGAGGTTGAGTTGCGGCAGCGAAACAGAATTTCGCTACACAAGACACAAATCGGCAGCGAATATCGATTCGCTGCAGGAGGTTCAGTTGCGGCAGCGAAACAGAATTTCGTTGCACAATACACAAATCGGTAGCGAATATCGATTTGTTGCAGGAGGTTCGGTTTCGGCAGCGAAACAGAATTTCGCTGCGCAACACACAAATCGGCAGCGAATATCAATTCGCTGCAGGAGGTTCAGTTGCGGCAGCGAAACAGAATTCCGCTGCACAATACACAAATCGGCAGCGAAACAGAGCTCAACACACAAATCGGCAACGAATATTAATTCGCTGCAGGAGGTTCGGTTTCGGTAGCGAAACAGAATTTCGCTGCACAACACACAAATCGGAACCATCAATTTTAGCACATAATTCTTCAACAAAATTCCAGCAGAACACACACATGGAAAACCATCAATTACAACATATGATCTTTCAATAAATTCCAGCAGAACACATTAATTTCAGCACAACAACATCACATCAGAATACATTAATTTCAGCAACAACATCACATCAGAACACATTAATTTCAGCAACAACATCACAATTAATTTCAGCAACAACATCACAACAGAAAACATTAATTTCAGCAACAACATCACAGCAGAACACATTAATTACCCCAGCAGAACACACACACACATGCATGCTGGCCTACCCCATAGTTAAAGCCAGCCCTCTACCATGATTTGTTAGATGTTCTGAAATTGACTTTATTTCACTTCTGTTTGCTAGTTCTCCTAGTTAATTTCAGTTTCCTTCATAGCTGGCTTAGGTCTTAGATCAATTTTTCTTAAGGTTTTTCTTCTGCATTTTCGTTTCTGATTTTAAGGGGAAGAGGAAGGGAGTTTCATGAACCATACATTCTGAATTTAACTAAGTTTGAGGAAGGTTTGACACTATTCTTTTCTCTTCAGCTACTGGTTCTCCTTTTTCTTCCTCTCACGTTTTCCAGCTCTCTTTTTCCTCTCCTCTATGCAGCTGCCCACTCCTCTCTCAAGGTCTCATCTCTCCCTCACAAGTTCACAAGGCAATCTCTTCTGGTTTGATTCACGTTTCTGTTCTGAAAGGGGAAGGGAAGAACGACATGCAGCTGCTGGTTTGGGAAGAAGATGGATCATTGTCTCTCCCTTCTTTGTATTTATACTACCCATCAAATGAAATGGGTTGTTTGGGGGTTGGTTTAGGTGTGTTCTTATCCTTGTTTGGTTTATCTAAAACTAGTTTTACCCCTCCCTCCCAGCTCTGCGTCACTGTTGATTGAGAAATCGGCAGCGAAAACTGCATCGCTGTCGATTTCTGCCTCGGCAGCGAAAACTGCGTCGCTGCCGATATCGGCAGTAGAAACTGCTATGCTGCCGATCCAGAAATGGGCAGCGAAAAACTGTGTCGCTGCCGATTTCTGTATCGGTAGTGAAGGCTGCGTCGCTGCCAAATCCAGAATTGACAGCGAAAACTGCATTCATCATCATCTCTCTCTCTCTCTCTATATATATATATATATATATATTATTTTTTTTTTTTCCTTTGGATGTTTACATGATATTTCTCACTTTTATAAGGACCTAAAAATCCATACTTGTTTGGATATTGGGGATCTACTATGTAGTATTTCCTTATGATAACAAGTAATGAAGTTATAAGTTATTTCTCAATGAAAGATTAACCATAATAATAGTTACAATAACATTAAATTTTTCTAATAAAATAACATTAATTTTTTTTTTATGTTATTACCTTTCGATGGTTTTGAAAATTTGATATTGGGATTGTCAATTGCCTGAAGAAAAATTTGTGTATCATGTACACTATTTTCCTATCCAGCCCAAACAAAATGAATTGCATGTCAAAGTCACACGTAACCATTATGTTTTGAGTCGGCACAACTTTTTTGTCAATAAATGAAATTTGATTTTCTTTAGGCTTGATCCAACATAGCTTCATTCTTGATAGACTTCAAGTGTAGATGAAGAAGGCTTAAGAACTTTTGAGAGTTTTCTTGCTTGAAAAGTTTGTCTTGAAGAAAATTTGTATCTCCAAGAATTCCTTTTTTTTTCCCTATAGGTTGAGGTCCTCTATTTGTAGGGATTCTCGGATCCTTTTTCAATGCCATATAACATGATTTTATTGGTTGATTTTTGTTGATGAGATCTTTTATTTATGATAAGATATCTTGAATATCTCATTCTAAGTGTCAATCTTTCATTGTTTATGAAATATGTAAGGACTCATTTATTTTTTATGTCATTTATTTCAATTTTATTTTATCCTTTCATATATAAAAAAATAAAAATAATACATGGTGAAATTTGATTGATAATTTTATTTTTGTTTTTGCAGATATATTTTATAGTTGGGAGAAAAAATAACAATTATTACATTTCTAAACAATTATTGTAGGGAGCAACTAATATGGGCTTAAAACTTATGGTTGTGATATTAAAGGCTGTTATTTCATCATAAAAATGATATCTTCATTCTTATGTAGCCTCATGATCTTGTCTTTTAGCACAAAACATTTCTCTACGGGATGACTAATCAAACGATGGTATTTGCAATAGTTTGGATTGTCCACTTGGTTTGCTTATTCGGGATGCTTCACCTGTAGCAACTTAATGAGATTTGCCTCGAGCAGATCATCCAGCATCCTAGATATGTCTGAGTCGGGGAGTGAATACACCTTTTCTTATTGCTCTTTCAGAGATTACTTCTTTTTCCCACCCTTTTGAAAAGTAACTAGTGTTGTATGATCATTCCTTTTAACTCCAGCTGATACCCTTACAACAGCAGAGTTAACTATTAAAGACTACTTTCCCTCGACCTTTAGAGTGTCTTTTCTGAATCTATGACCTTTAGATTTATTTCTCTTGGGCTCTTGCATAGGTAATAATGAGCTTTCAGCTGCCACAATGTTAAGTTCCATGTCGTGTGCTCAAGTAGCCAATTCTTCAAAAGACTTTGGTTTAATGCCTTGTAAAATATAGCTTAGCCCCCAATGTATCCCTTAAATACACATGTCTTGCACAAAATTTTCGGTGAGCCAATCTTTATAATTGAGGTTAAAGTTTCTCTATCGATGAATATAGTTGATGATAGGTTCTTTCTTCCACTAACGTGTATTAGTGAGTTCAATCATACTAACCATATGACGAGTGTTATAGAAGCGGTTAAGAAACTCGTGTTCCAATTGTTCCCAACTATCGATTGATCCAAACTTCTAGTCAGTGTACTAATTGAAGGCATTACCTTTTAAGGAAAGAACAAACTGTTTTACCATGAGATCATTATCAGTTTCGACATTGTTACAAATCTCCATAAAGTGAGCTATATGTTGTCTATTATTCCTTTTGCCATCAAATTGTTGAAACTTTGATGGTTGATAGCTTAAGAGGCATTTTTAGCAAGTCGATTCTTTAGGTATACGGCTTCGCATAAGAATACGAGGGTTGAATTAAACTTTCTACTTGGTCTGTGATGGCTTTCTTGATAAGTTCTTTCAGCTGATTGGTGGTGAAGATGCCATCAATAATACTGCGTATATTCCTTGCAGATCCAATTATAGAATCCTTAATGGCATCTAATTGATCTACTTGAAAAGCCTTGGTAGCTAAGGTTTAGCCTCCTTCGTTCATGCTCTCGAGTTTGTTCATCAACTTTACTATCTCATGGTCTTTTTTCTTGAGTGAAGTCAAAAGCCCCTCAATAATTTTTGTCAAGTTAGCCACTTGATTATCTAAAGATGTAGTCCTGGTCATCATTAATGATATGGTACCAAAACCTAAAGCCTTACTTGGTGATTGAAATGGAAAGGTTTCCATGAGTGAATTACCAAAGTATCCTTGAGTTTCGAAGAAAATTCCATGCACCCCACTTGACTTTTGTAGTGGAGTTACTTGTGGCTTCAACTTTGGAGCAAGCTCTCGTGCTCCTCTTGTATTGGAAGTTGATGTCAGCTTGAGAGTCAGCTCAGTTTGTGCATATAACTCGATGATGGATTTTGTTTTCAACGACTTGAATTAGTAGCCTTATTGCTTTTGGAAGCAACAAAGGTGATCATGTTCTTCCTAGTTGCCATTGAGAGTTTGTTGAAAATTCTTTCTTGAAAGGAATATATGAAAGGTAAAGAATTCCCTAGTAGAGTTGCTAGAAATTTGCAAACATAATTTTGAGTATTTGAAATTAAACAAGCTAACATGTAAAAATATATAATTTTATAAAATATATGACTAGGTACAATCTCTATCTAAAATATTCTTTCAAAAGAATAAGACAATTCTCTGATTCTTCTCTTGGATTTGATATATGGTAACTTGATTTATTTGTAAAATCAAGTAAAGATTTGTGCTTTGAAAGAACTCGAATTTAGACGTGTATTGCTAAATGAGATATGGTGATTTGATGCTTTGAAGGGCACCTTTTGATTTGTCTTCAAGGTGTTGTTGAAGAACTCTTACGAGGCATTTAGGCTTGATCCAACAAAACTTCATTCTTTGTAGACTTCAAGCGTAGATGAAGAAGGCTTACGAACTTTTGAGAGAGCTTTCTTGCTTGAAAAGTTTGTCTTGAAGAAAATTTGTATCTCCAAGAATTCCTTTTTTTTTATCTATAGTTTGAGACCCTCTATTTATAGAAATTTGTAAGGATTCTCGGGTCTTTTTTCAATACTACATGGCATGATTTTATTGGTTGATTTTTATTGATGGGATCTTTCATTTATGACAAGATATTTTAAATATTTCATTCCAAGTGTCAATCTTTCATTGGCTAGGAAATATATAAGAACTCATTTATTTTTTATGTCATTTATTTCAATTTTATTTTATCCTTTCATATAAAAATAAAATAAAAATAATACATGTTGAAATTTGATTAATAAATTTTTTTGTTTCTGCATATACATGTTATAATTGGGAGAAAAAATAACAACTATTACACTTTTAAATACTTTCTAAATGTCAACATGGAAACTCTGAAGGGGTTGTGAGCATGGTTGAAAATGATGTTGAATGAGGTAAATCTACACCAGCTTAATGCTTAATGGTATCTGTTTTGTTTTTATGATAAGCACTTTTCATAGCATCATGGTATGTTATGCGCAACCAATTGGGCTTGGAAGTCCTAATAATTTTTTTTTAATATCTTGGTGATGATCCCTCATTGATTAATTTTCTCCCAACCTTCTTAAATAATTGTTCCGCTCAATATTGTTGTCTTCTTTGCTAAGGAGATAAAAATGCATGCTTACACAGTAATAAAAAAATCCCTGCAATTTTCCAGAAGTACCATGCTGTTATCTGTTGTCAATTGGCACTAAATTAACTCAACCAATAATAGTTTTTTAGTTTCTAACAATTTACTAGAAAATAAAAGAAAAAAATTACAACTCAATTTTTTTTTATTGGGAATTCAATTGCGTAATGACGGTATAACTCGCTAGGGCCTATGCAGTTCCACCTCGAGTGTATCTCTCTCACAGTCTCACTTGTCACACCGAACCCTCGCCCAATGCTTCAACTCCAAAAACCATAGAAAAACATCAGAAGAGACAACCTAAATCCATCTCATGTACTTATTTAGGTGCTCTACATGTCTTTTTTATCCGAATACAAAAAACCCTATCTCCTTCCCTTCCTTGATTCATCTCCTTGGTTTCTCTTCTCTACCAACACAACCTTAGCACCATACTAAAGAAAAGGCCTAACCTTTTTTCCTTGCTTTGGCATTTATGTGTGTTGTTATACTGAGTTTAAAGATAAAACCAAGAACTTGATGCCATGGCCTCAAAGACCCATGTCCTTGTTTCAATAACACAAGGGACTACCCCTTCACTACTATCATCTATAGGTTTTTTTCCCTATCCGAGCTCCTGTTACGATTGATGATTTTCAATCTGATGGTTATAAAACTAACAGCTCTGAAAGCAACATTAGTGGTAGTAGTAGTGTTGATAATGAGTTTGTGAGTGGTAAAGAAGGTTTTGACACTACATCTGAGAGGCCTTTTTTAGGTGACCCGGATGAGAAAAACAGCGAAGAGGGTGGTTTGGGTGGAAGGTATCGAGTTTCCAGACCATTTTGGGTGACCGAGATGAAGAAAGTTTAGTTCTTGCGAAGGAGGAGAAGGAGAGTAGTGTGACTGATGAATTTGTCTCTGTTATTGAATTGGACAATGTGAATTCGAATGGAGCTAGGCTTATTGCTCAGTTGTCAATGGACAATGATGAATTCTATGAGGTGGCTGGTGATGAGGGAGTGATGAGTGGAGTGGAAGATGGAAGGCTTTCAGATGTTGTCAACGTTCCTAGTTTTGGGGTTCAAGAGAGAGAAGATACCATGCTTTGAGTTAAAGCTCTGGGAACTGAAGAAGAAAAAGAAGATAAGTTATTGGTTCAGAGTAATTCTTCTTCTGTTGACAACCAATCTGGGTTGTTAATGGAGAGGGATGATGGACCTGATAATGTTGTTTTGGGTCCTAAAGATGCAGTTGTGATGAATGGTTTTGTTAATGACTCTAGTTTAGTTAATTTGGTCGAGGACAATAGTCATGTTGTTATAGTTATTCAGCCCATTAACTTTTTGGTGAATGATGAATCTCTTGAAACCTCTAAAGGTGATAGAATGGAAGATCTGCGAGAAAGCTATACAACTTCCTATGATATCAAATATAAAGCAAACCTTGATTCAGAAACAATAGGAGGACAAGAAGGCTTACTTTCTGACAATCATATCGAAGAGTTAATTTTTAGTGGCTCTAGAACAACCAAGCACATCATGAATGGATTACCATAAAATTTAGCCTTCTCTTATCCTCTAGGGATTGAAGCTTATCATGATCATCCATAGACGATAAGTGGACAAATTACTATGGACTCGGATGAAAATATAGACTCAGATGAAGAAGTGGACGTTGTTAAAGAGCCAGTAGGAAAGCAATTATTTGATTATGATGCATTGCAGCTCTTTTGAAAGCAACAACTGGTGCTGAATTGGATGGAGGCAGGATAACAATAAGCTCGGTTGATGGTTCTAGATTATTTTCTCTTGAACGACCTGCTGGTTCAGGTTTCCCATTTCACTCTAGTAGACCTGCTCCACCACCATATATGCTAAAGTGCACTTTAAGTGAAGAAGAAGAGAAGATTTTAGAGAAGATACATAACATAAGGGTGAAGTTCTTGACACTTGTCCAGTGACTAGGACAGTCTCCTGAAAATTCTATAGTTGAATCAGTGCTCCATCGGCTAGACCCAGGTGAAGGGAAACGTTTTAGTCAACTGTTTAGCCTTGAAAATGCTAAAAGTATGGCCATGCAGCTTGAAGCAGAGGGCAATGATGATTTAGACTTCTCTTTAAACATTTTGGTTCTCGGGAAAACTGGAGTGGGAAAAAGTGCTACCATTAATTCTATTTTTGGTGAGAAGAGAGTTGAGATCAATGCATTTGCGCTTGCCACAACTAGGGTGAATAAGATAGTTGGAACAATCAATGGAGTTAAAATTAGAATCATTGACACACCAGGTCTCAAGTCCTCTATAAAGGAATAAGCTACCAACAGGAAAATATTAGCTTCTATAAAAACGTTTATAAACAAGTTTCCTCTTGATGTTGTACTCTATGTTGACAGGCTAGACACCCATGATAGAGATCACAATGATTTGTTGTTGTTAAGATCGCTTTCCAGAACTCTAACTTCATCAATATGGAATGGTGCAATTGTAACTCTAACACACGCAGCTTCTTCTCCACCTGATGGACCATCTGGGTCATCCCTAGGTTTTGAGGTATGTGTTGCTCAATGATCTTGTGTTATTCAGCAAGCAATCATCTAGTCAGTTGGTGATCGGCATCTAATGCATCCAAGTATAAAACGTCCAGTGTCTCGCATTGAGAACCATTCTTTGTGCCAGAAGAACAAAAATAGAGAAAATGTTCTCCCGAATGGACAAAGTTGGAGACCCCAATTGTTACTGCTGTGTTACTCACTTAAGGTTTTGTCAGAAGTAAGTTTTGTATCCAAGCCTGAAGATGTTTTTGACGAGAAGAAACCTTTTGGTTTCCAACTTTGCACTTTACCTCTACCCCCACATGATGTCTTCTCTATTGCAGTCTCGCTCTCATCTAAATCTCCCTACTGACCTGAGTGGAGAAGACATTGATTTAAATATGGATTTGGTTGATCTCTTTGATTTTGATGGAGAAGATGAGGATGGATATGACCAGCTTCCACCATTCAAGCCTTTGAGGAAATCTCGGGTTTAGAAGCTCAACAAAGAGCAAAGGAAAGCTTATTTTGAGGAGTATGATTATCGGGTGAAACTCCTTCAAAAGTAGAGGAGGGATGAGTTGAAAAGGTTGAAGAAGATAAAGAAGAGAGGTAAAAATAGCAGAAATGATTATCACAACATTGGGGAAGATGTGGACTAGGAAGATGAAGGTCCAACACCAGTACCGGTTACTTTGCCTGACTTTGTCCTCCCACACTCATTTGACATCAACAATCCTTCATACAAGTATAGAGTTTTGGAGCTTGCATCCTAGTTTCTTGTTAGGCCAGTTTTGGATGCCCAGGGGTGGGACGATGATTGCGGATATGATGGTGTTAGCATTGAAAGTAATCTTGCTGTTGTTGGTCAGTTTCCTGGTGCATTTATGGTTCAAATCACAAAAGATAAGAAAGACTTTAATATCCAAATAGATTCTTCAATTTGTGCAAAGCATGGATAAAACGGTTCAACTATGGCAGGATTTGACATCCAGATTATCAGAAGGCAACTTGCCTATATCTTGAGAAGTGAGACCAAACTCAAAAAGTTTAAATTGAACAAAACATTAGCTGGGATATCAGTTACTCTATTAGGTGAAAATGTAGTCACTGGACTCAAGATTGAGGATCAAATTGCAGTTGGAAAGCGCTTGGCTTTGGTAGGAAATGCTGGCACTGTAAGATCTGGTGGTGATATTGCCTATAGAGCAAACCTTGAAGTGCACCTTAAGAGTAAAGATTTTCCTATAGAACAAGACCAATCCACATTAGGTTTTTCCTTGATGAAGTGGAGGGGTGATTTGGGTCTAATGGCCCATTTACAGTGTCAATTCTATGTTAGAAGGAATTCTAAAATGGCTATCCGTGTTGGGATGAACAATAAGCAAAGCGGTAAGAATAAGACAAACAACTCGGAACTGCAAGCTGTACGTATTGGTATTGTGCCAATTATAGTGTCCATCCTTCAGAGTATTTATCCTGGTTCTAACGTAGGAAGCTCAAATAAGCTAGATTATTAGGTCATTTTTTCCATTTTAATTAATGTTTTTAGTCATCAGCTGAGTTTTGATAGGAAAATAAACATTCAGCAAAGGAGATTCACTATCTCACATATAATTATGATTGCAACATCTTTTGGTCAGTCTGTTGGACTTTTTATATATTTTTGCAGGTTTCCTAAGTTGTTACATCATGAGATGAAGCCTCCATACAATGCTTTATTAAGTGGTTGGATGATTCTTTTGATTCTTGGTTTTGCTGGTTATCTTAATTAACCCGTTAAATAGCATATAGGCAGGTGAAACACAAAATGAAAAGGACTTGGTTATTGTAATTTTTTCTTACAGTGATTTACTGATGTATATTTAGTGCCAGTGAAGTTTATTCATATTTTAATTCCAACTAATTATTTGTATAATGTACTGTATTGGACTTTGGATTCAGATGGATTTTGCCCACATACAAGTGTCTTTATGATATGGTTCGATCATTGCCAATACATTGATCCTGGTTTTGCAGTGGTGAGAAATTTATTTGCAAGCTGTGGAATTCATTTTGGCTCTTAGCATTGAGAGCTCTGCTGCCATGGTTAGGATGTTTTCTTCTGTTTTCAAGATGGAATTGCTACCTATGAAAGAGAACGAGATGAACTAGTTTCTAGGTTTGCTGACCATTTGAAGGGATAAGTGAGAAATTCATTTTCTTTTAATAGGTGGGGCCTAAAGCGTATGAAAACTTGTCATATGCATTCTCTTGCAGTCATTAGTCAATTGAGTTCCAGTCTTGTTACTGCAGTTTCAAATCTTTATTATTAATGCAGTCTCACAAATTTGTTCTGAAATTGCTCAGAACTTCTTATTCAACTTTTGGCAACAATAAGATGATATAGGTAACTTCATCTTCTCAACATACATTTTATATTTAGATAATGGCAATATTATAGGAGTTGTAGCATTCAGTAATGGAGTTTATAATTTTGAAATCATGGCTTTCTTCTTTCCTTCCTTAATCTTCATTAATACCGGAGATTTACCTTTTTAGGAAGAACACAACGAAATTACTTTGTCTCAAAGTTTGCTTGTTATATGAGATTCTCTTAACCTCTTCCTATGTATTGCTTGTTTCCTTGCCTCAGCTTTTTCAGCTACTTGCATGTGCATACAGACTTGCAAAACACCAGGATGGTCGTTAGGAATGGGCAATTGCTCTTGGTGTCTCTCCATCTTTAAGATACTAACATGCAGCAATAGGATTAATTGACTTACTACTTTCCATAAAGGTTAATTGGTCCTCAATGTTGCAGTTTAGATCTTTGAAAATGCAAGGCTCCACATATCTGGAGGGGCATTTGGTGGTGGTTGTATGGTAGAAGATACATCAAGCATTGCAGCTAAATTCTGAGTTCGCAATCTTTAGGGCTTTTATATATGGTACATTATGAGATGGTTTTAGAGACATTACTCAAATAGATAACATGGCCTGCAAATATGTAGGCATATAGTCAGCTTATGTGGTTGAAAAGTTAACTTTTTTTTTTTGTTAGATACCTAATTTAACTCTTGTTTCTGATGCGCAGGATAATAAAAATAATAATTAAAGCAGTGAAAGAAAGAAGTTTTTAGAGAAAAGAAGAAAGCTAAAGAAAAAAAGAATAGGGATTGAAGATATGCAAAGTCTATAATATTTTCATTAATCATCAAAATTGTCTTACAAAATGACAAAGAAACATATAAATAGTAAAATCCTAAAACATCTTGCAATTGGGCTCAACCTATCAAATCAAACTATTTAACATAAATAATTTCAAATAAATAAAATAACAATAAGATAGGCCTAAATGGGCTTAGTCTCCTAACTAAAGCATGGCTAGGCCATCTTACGTTGTCCCCACCAACTCTCCTGAGGTTAGAGAAACTCGACTTCGTCGAGTGTAGCTGCTTGACCGCTTTTTATGATCGGCTTGTTTTAACTCGCAAGTGCACGAGTGTGCGATGTAGCAATTAACTCGGTAAGATCGAGGTCATATCCACAAAGAGCTAGATGTGGAAATTAAGTTAGGTAACAAAAAAAAAACTCGAGAGAAATTAAATTAACAATAACTTGGTTGAAAATAATTGATGAATTTGTTTTCAAAGATGAAAATGTGTAAATAGATTTTAAATGACAAGAAAAGTAAGTCTTAATTCAAATCAATTTTAATGGTGATGTATTAGTGATTTCTTCAACATATATAAGATAACTCAACCTAATATCAACGATGGTGATATTAGATCGAAAGATATTACAATGAAGTTTAAAAAGATGAAGATTGATTATTGCTTAAGAATGAACAAATACTTTCATATGAAGTAAGACATTGAATAAAACAATCTCTATACCAAAACTAAGGTTTGTGCATAAAAAATCAAAATTATAACATTACCTAAATGATTTCTAAAATTTCTTTGCAATAATAAAACATTCATGAAGAAAATGAGAAGATAAACAATAAGATTCATTCATATCTTAAAAAACTCACCTCAATCACCATTATCCTTGATTTGGATCCAAGAAAGAGATTAGCCAACCATGATTATATATAAGAACACTTTAATAAACATGAAATAACTTGAATCAAACTGAAATAATGAGTTTTATAAACTAAAGAACTGAAATCTACAAAGAAAAACACAACACAATTTCAGTAAGAATTCGGACACAAATATGACACTAACTTTGGACAGAAATTTGACCCTCATAGAAGCCTCTTTTGGAGATGGCTATTAGAGACATATTTATAGAAAATTATGTTAGATTTCCAGATCATTAAATAAAAACTCATTTGGATATTTGAGTCAAAAGTTATGGGCATAACACAAAAAGTGTTCTGGAAAATCCAATCAGGCCAGCTTGGAAACCACTTTGGTGCACGTTTTTCTTCCTCCTTTATGAGCTGTCTCTTTCGTATTTTTGAACCAAAATAGTGTAACAATGTCCCCTCCAGCTTTACATCCATGTGCTTTCCCTCTTGGGTCAATGAATTATCCAAAATAAATCAAATGTTAATCGTTGTGTGGACATGTAAGATCATAGATTGTGTTTGGACTGATTTGGAGGATGATTTGGGGCTGAATTTAAGTATTAAATAAGGATACAAATGTACCTATTATTTGAGCTAAGATTGACATTGAAACCTTGAGTGTTTGATGGTTGAAGTTTGCACACAACATAAGGCAAGTTTGGGCTTGAAATAGATCATATGATAATCTTTTCTAGAATTGGAATAGAATTGATTTTTGGGGAAAATTTGGAGCACTTATTTGAACCAAGATTTGCTTCAATCTTCAACTAAATTTCTCTTCAATTCTTTGTTCTGAGTTCCGACGTTGAATTTTCTGAAATAATTCATTTAAGCTCCAAAAACCTATTGAAATATTAAAAGAAACTTCATTACTAAAAAGCACATCAATTATTATAAAAAAACCCAAATAAAAACAATAAATACATATGTAAAATAAGAGACTTAATGATACTTTTGATGCACAATCAGTAGCATTGGCTAACTTTGATAGTACTCCTAAAGATATGGATTAATTTGCTGCAAAGTATCTCTAGTGATCCAAGTGCAATCCGAATTAGGTCGACCCACCCCGCGAACTAGAAAAAGTTGAACCTCACCATTCCTGTGAAAAACAGCATGTTCATCTAGAATAGCATCAATATTATCCTTTTGTGCTGATGTCAAGGTGAAAGGGATAGAGGTTTCAATATAATCATCAGGAGGGGAGTTAAGTGGTATCTCAAATGGATCATTTGGAATGGAAAGTGGCTTATGGTATGTAACTAGATTCTTAATGTTAAATGTAGAACTAATGCCAAAATCATGTGGTAAATCAAGAACATAAGCATTTAGACCAACCCATTGTAGCACTTTGAAAGACTCAGCACTACGTGCATGTAATTTTTGATTAGTTCCTGAAGGAAACCGCTTGGGTCTAATTTGTATCATAATATAGTCTCCCACATTAAACTCATTATGTCATCTATGTAAATCAGCTTGAAGTTTATATGGCACATTAGTTGCTTGAATCTGTTTAGTGATCTCAATATGCAAATCCTAAATTCTACATGCAAAAGACTCGGCTGACCCAGACACTTTGGAAAGGGACTCATGCCTATTGACCTATTGATAGAGCTATTATAGGCAAATTGGGCCGTAGGAAGAATCATATCCCAATTCCTATTATGATCACTCACTAGACACCTTAAAAGGTTGCCTAAACTCCTGTTAACCATCTCAGTTTGACCTTCATTTTGGGGTTGGTAAGCAGTAGAAAACTTCAATTTGGTTCCCACCATATGCCAAAGGGTTTTCTAGAAATAACTTGTAAATCTAACATCCCTATCCGAAATTATGGTTTGGGGAAGACCATACAACTTGACAATTTCGTTAAAATAGAGTTTTGCAACTCTAGAAGCATCTGTGGTCTTAGTACAAGGAATAAAATGGGTCATTTTAGAGAAGCGGTCGATAACTACAAAAATATAATCATGTTTCTTTGCAGTACGTGGAAACCCAGGCACAAAATCCATGCTTACATCTTGCCAAGGGTAAATGGGAACGGGTAATGGGGTATAAAGATTAATATTTTGTTTTCTATGCTTAGTTAGTTGGTAAGTTCGACATTGACCTATTGATTTAACGACATCTCTTTTCAAACTAGATCAGAAAAACTAACGTTCCACCTCTTCGATGGTTTTATTCCTTCCAAAATGTCCTGAAAGACCTCCAGCATGAATCTCCCATATAAAAAATTCATGCACTGATGTTTTCGGGATACAAAGCTTATTATCCCAAAATAAATATCCGTGATAACCATTTATAACACGGTGATTCTTGACACGAACAAAAGATTAATGTCTTATCCCAAGTGCAGGAGTGTCGAAGTAATAAATAACCCGGCAAGACCGGGGTCGAACCATATAGAGGTTAATTGTATAAATTATAATAATAATAATAATAATAATAATAAGTTAAAGAGGACTTTGAGATGTAAGATTAATGTGAGGATTCAACAATGATAAAAACAAATGTCAAGATTAGAGAATCCACTAATAGTATTAGAAATAGGTATAGTATAAACTCTTTTTATTAATCAACTGGAAACCACACACAAAGAAGGTTCCAATTGGATGATTTCATCCTTAATAGTTCATTATAAATTTTTAACATGATCATATTAATTATCTTATTTAAGTAACACCATACGGTTGGCTATGAAAGTGCCAAGCATTTGTTGTACCCACCATAAATCTTGATTAACCATTTAACAAGCAAGGTATTAAGAATTGGTAAGATAAAAAGATAAGACATGTTAATAACAAACTTTCTTAGATATAAACATTGAAGTCCTATGTTGAAGTTTATATTATAAATATTCTAACACCATTAGTGAAACCTTTTCACCTTGACATAACAAACTTAGCTAAACATAATGAAGAAGATAAACATAAATAAACAACATAAGAACATAAGTATAGTAAAGGAAATGAAAAGTATAAACAAGAGATTAAAAAAAATATAACATGAAATAATACTTAAACATTACAAAAATATAAAGAAAGAAATAAAGAGCATGATCTTGATCTGAACAACCAAGATGCCTAAATGAATGGCAAATGCCTCCTTTTATAGGCCAAAATTTGGAACTATTGATTTGATGACTAATTATTAAGTGGGTGGCTAACTCTTGACTTGGTGAAAATCCTTATCTTCTTGTCTGAATAAAGCGTCATTGCTAACATCAGAACTGGAACCAACTATACTCATGAAAGTTATAGGAAATTGTCTTATCTTTTCAGGAAAAAAAATTGAGGTCATTTGAACTTTTAGAACTCAAGATATGGGTTGAACACTGAACAGTATCTGGGTTGCAGGACAGATTCGGACTTCTCCGTTATTTCTATAATTTGGACTTGAAAACGGCATTTTTAAATCTTGGACTTCACATGAAAGTTGTAGGCATATGTCTTACCGAATCTGTCCAAACAATTGAGGTCATTTGGACATCTAGAACTCGAGATATGACCCAATTACCGAATAGTGTTCCAATTTGGATTGCACCAATATCTCTTTTCTAAGTTTGCCCCTTTCTTTGTCCTTTCAATTTCAATACTTGAACTCATCAATCAATCCTTTCATTTATGTGATAAGCCTGCATTTAAGATGAATATTTACCATAAATTAAAGGTATATTATATTATCATGTATGTTATTATAAAATATGTTTTAGTTACGGAGTTATTGATACTTTAAGTGCAAAATGATGATATAAAACCTTGATAAAAATACACTTTTAAGTACAAATCAATTATTATCCTTCAATGTCAACTATATTTCTTCTAAATTCTGAGCAAGATTCATACTTCTCTTTAAGTCTCTTAAACCTTGTGAGTTCAACACTCATTATAGATAATAGTGTTACCCGACGACTTAAGGCATTTGCAGCTTTATTCTCTATTCCAGATTTATATTTCAAAACAAATGAATATGCTTGCAAATATTCAACCTAATGACCATGCCTATGATTGAGCTTCTTTTGGGAGTTAAAATAGCAAAGGGCCTCATGGTCGGAGTAAAGAACAAACTCCTGTGACAACAAGTTATGGCGCCAATAATGCAAGACCTGAATCATCACATAAAATTCCTTATCATAAGTTGAGTACTTTTGTTTGGCCTTGTTAAGTTTCTCATTAAAGTTGGCTATATAGTGGCGTTCTTGACTAAGTACCCCATCTATACTGACTTTTGAAGCATCACATTCTACTAGGGCCTTCGTCATCTTCTTCTTAACCCCCTCAAATGCCTTATTAGCCCATTTACCCACTGAAACTCACATTGTTTCAAACAATCTGTAATAGGCGACATAATAGTTCTAAATCCCTTAATGAAATGATGATAGAAAGTTGTAAGCCTATGAAAACTATGAACCTCATGAATAGTCTTAGGCTCAGGCCAATCTATTATCGCTTGGATTTTCTAGGGGTCAGCAGAGACTCTTTTACACGACACAGTAAACCCTAAAAAGACCACTCGATCTGTAAAGAAGGAACACTATTTGACATTTACAAACAAACTTGCCTTTTTTAGGGTGGTAAAAACTTGAATAAGGTGATCAAAATGCTCTTCCTTGGTTTTGCCATAAATAAAAATATCATCTAAGTACACCACCAAGAAATTTCCTATAAATGGCCTAAGCATTTGTGTCATTACTCTCATACAAGTGCTTGCTGCATTGGAAAGGCTAAAAGGCATGACTAGCCATTCATATAAACCATCCTTAGTCTTAAATACCATTTCCCATTCATCTCCTGGACGGATCCTAATTTGATGATACCCACTCTTCAAGTTAATCTTAGAGAAGATCTAGGCTCCTGCCATCTTATTTAGCATGTCATCCAATCGAGGAATTGGAAAACGATACATGATTGTAATCCTATTGATGGCTCGACTATTTACACACATTCTCCATGATCTATCTTTCTTAGATGTTAACAGTGCAGGTACTGCACATGGGCTCAAACTCTCTCTTATAAATCCCTTTTATAACAACTCACATACTTGCCTTTTCAATTCAGCATGTTCATTTGGGTTCATCCTATAATAAGACAAGTATGAAAATGTGGCACCAGGGATAAAATCTATGATGTGTTGAACATCACGCATAAGGGGTAAAGCATCCGGTGGTTCAAATGGGAAAACATTTATAAATTCTTTCAACACTTCCCTTACCACTTCAGGTGGCTTATCTAAAAAGTCTTTTACAATCTCTTTGGCCACTAAAGCAAACACAACAGACTCTTTACAAATCTCCTTATCAAACTCCCTAGGACTTATTATGTTAAGCCCTCTTTCTTTCACTTTATTCTTTTTTTGACTATCATCATTAGACCTCGGAGGTAATCCAATAAGTTGGATTTTTTTACCTTGAAAGTGAATGAACAAGAATTTGATCGCCCAAAAATTGTAACGTCTAAATCATATAACCAAGGCCTACCCAAAATGACGTGCCCTACATCTATGGGAATGACATCACACCAAATTCCAATATCATTTAGATCTTGAAAATCATCGGGATTGGGTTCATATACTTTATCATCACAATTATCTTCTTCACCCATACCCTTTTATCCCTTGATGAATAGAGTCTTATTGGGGCAATTAGAGGAAATATGATCAAAATCCTGACATTTAAAACACTGAATTCTTGAGGATATCTTAGGTGCTTCATGAAAAATACCCTTACCCTTGCCTTCTCTAGGCATCTAGGAAATCAAAGGATTGGGTTTACAAGGTGGGGCACCCGATATGGAGTTATTACTACCAGGTTGGGATCTAGAAGGGGTACTATGAGTGTCCTGACGTCTCATCCACTGGCTTTTTATGAGAAAGACATGATTTTGTATTATGGTATAAGCTTTATTAAACGTAGACACACCTTTGAGTATAACCTCTCTTCGAAAGTCATCGTTTAAGCCTTTTTGAAATCTACTTAGGGTCATCGCTTCATTCTCCCTAACTGCATACCCCATCCTATACTCATCAAATTGTGCCACATATTCATTGGCAGACTTGCCTTATTGCCTCAAGTTATTCCACTAGTCCAAAAGATTTCCTCTATAAGAACGAGGCAAATACTTTTTTTTCTAACTTGGTCTTCATTTCAACCCAATCAATAATAAAAGGTTGACCTCTCCTAACCAAAAACTCTTCTACACTTTCTCAATAGAGCTGAATGGTCCTATTAAGTTTCATCTTTGCAAATCTTACCCTTCTATTCTGAAATAAATTATACCAGCCAAATAATTGATCCATGTCACGAATCCATCTATCAAAGATCCACGGGTCAAGTTGACCCTTAAAAGTTCAAGCTTTTACTTTGATATGCCTCATGACTCGCTCGTCAGGGTCATCGTAGTTATGATGACCTTGATTATGGTTGTATTGACAGTTTCTAAGATGAGCTGGTCTTTGATGATAATCGTTGGAATGTTCACTATCATTAGGGTCATCAAAGTCATTGTGATCCTGGTGTTGGTTATGGTGGCGATTTCTACGAGGAACTGGTCTTGGAGGATTCCTATAGTTGTTATTAGAATGTTCACTCTCACTAGATTGACTTACTTGCAAAGTTTCTATGGACTCTACCCTCCCATAAAGGTTGTTCATTTGATTGGACATGTTGTTCATTTTCGTTTGCATAAGTTGTAATTGCTCTTAAATATCTTTAAGAGCATTACTATAGTTCGGGTCAATGGTAGCTATAACTTCTAGATTGTGTACTAGATGACCACTATGTAAATACATGCAAAACTAATCCTGAGACCGTGACTGAGATTATAAACAACACTTGCAAGTAAAAACACAAAATAAAATTATAGCTAATATTTCATTTTTTTTTTAATCTTTGAGACTAAGTAATGACAAATTAAACCAGAAAAATTCACAAGCAAGTAACGTAAGTCCTCTAAATGAACACAGGTAATCCAAACACAATGTTTTAGTTTTCCCATGAATTTAACCAAGCTTCACAATTAATTAAGAGAATCGGATATTCAATGCCAATAAATAAGCCCAAAATTAAAGTAACTCAACTTACGAGGCGGGTTATGTAATTTATTTATGGGCAAGCATAAAGAATGATATTAATGCCAAATCTTGATTAACAAGTGTAACAGCATACCATGAATGATGATATTCAATAGGTAAAAGAATTTCTGACCAAATGACATTGTAGCTGACAAGGCAATGTAGGATGATGTGGTGAAATTTTGCTTACGTGGCAAATCGATGACGTGTTTGGCTATACTAATGTGGCTCTAGAGAAATGAGATGGCAGGTGATGTGGCAGGGTTAATTAATTTTGCCTCAAATATCTTTTGTGCTGCAATCTCTTTGCTGAGTTTCCTTCTTGTTGTTGCTAGCAATGTGACATGTCTGTTGAAGACAAACTATTGAGGGCATTGAAGGTGTTTGTTGCCACTAGTTTGTGTTGTCCTTCTGCATGTTATTGAAGATTAGGATCTATTACTGTCTCCCACGATGTTGATCTGGTGGTTATCGCTAGTCTGTGTTGTCGTTCTGTATATTGCTGAAGATGAAGATCTATTGATGTCTCCTGCGGTGTCGATCTAGTGGTTGCCACTAGTCTGTGTTAGAGGTTATGGTGGCATGTACTAAGATTATTAACACCCATTGACCTACTGCTGCCAGTGTGGACTTTTTGCTGTGATATATTGTCCTCTTAGTTAACCATTCAAAATTTTAGAGTTATCATTTTAGTTATTGTTATTTCAACGTTTTTTAATTTTTAATTTTTGTTCTTGATCTTTTTATAAAAAAAATTTTTTTTATTTTTTTTCAATTTCATTATTCAATCATAATTAGTGATATATATATATATATATTTTTTTTTTTTTCTAATTTGGTTCTTATTTTTAATTTTTTTTCTCTAATCCTTTTATACAATTATTTATTTATTTTTAATTTCATCTTTTAATTCAAATTTATGATGTATTATTTTTTTCAATTCAGTTCTCATTGTTTTGATTTTCTTGTCCTTTTGTTAAAGTGATTTGTTTTTTCAATTTCACAATTTGATAAAAAAAATTTAGTTGTCCTCTAATTTATTTTTTTATTTCAATTTTGATCTTCCTCCTTTTAATTATTATTTTTGGTTTTGATCCTTTTGTATAATTGAATTTTTTTTTTAATCTCATCACTTAATATTTGATTGGTCGAAGATTGAGCCTTCATAACTTTTTCATGTAAGGTGCTTGCAGTTTAATAACT
Organism: Populus alba; assembly: GCF_005239225.2. NCBI lineage: Eukaryota > Viridiplantae > Streptophyta > Magnoliopsida > Malpighiales > Salicaceae > Populus > Populus alba. The sequence goes on from NC_133291.1 coordinate 18,429,315, forward strand.
CTGATTATGGGTATGAAAAGTTAATATGAGTTTTTTTTTCTTGTCTTATTTTTTTTTTAATTTCATCATTTGATATTTTTTTTTTAAATGGGCTATGTTATTTTCTTTCATTTATTTTCTATTGAGTTACATTGATCTCATGACCTAGGTTACGAATTTGATAGATTAACTCGGGTTAACTTACCTCTTATTACCCATGTTATATATTTATCATGCTAACTCATAGTGGTTTTTTTCGATAATTTTTTTTTTTCTCTATTTTATTCCTTTTATATTTAATTGATTGAAAATTATACTACATTATTTTTTTCTTTCTGATTTTTTTTTTCAAGTTGTCATGAACATTTTTTTTTTAAAATAAATTATTTATTATTTTTTTATATAATTAAAATAAAATTAATTAATTTAATTGAGTCAATCAAATCATAGAATTTCTTTTAAATGCCAATATATAAATACTATTTTTTATAAAAAAAATAATACAGCCTCTCAATATAGAGCACATGCCAATCTCTAGTTGATTTACTAAAAAGAAAACTTTTTTCCTTCTTACCATAAAGCACGAGAGAATACAAAATAAATAATTAAATTAATAAATCAGACATATATTAGCATATGCCAAAACAACAATAATAATTATAAGTCACATATGGCTCAAAAATTAAAGTGTTGGTTGGGTGAGTTAATTTATTTCTATCCAATCGTCTTTCATGATTTTTATTTAAGTTTAAAATGATATTTTTAATATTTTTTTAAAATTAAATCAAGTTTTAACTAAGTTAAATAAATCAAATTGCATTTGAAGTTTTTCAAAATATAATATGAGTCAAAACACATACGTGAATAGATTATTTTTTTTTATTTTTTAAAAAATATTTTTATATTAACACATGAAAATGATTAAAAATATCAAAAAATAATTTTAAAAAATTCATATTTTATTAAAAATCCGTGCAAACACAGCCCAAATCAGGGCCTTAATCGATGTGCAAACTGTTTCGAGAATGTCTTCTACTGTTAGGGGGAAAAAACACGGAGCTTGAGGAAAATGACTGAAGATGAGGAATATTTTTACTGTATGCAGGTTGAACTGAGAAGAGATACTTCTGGTTCTAGCCCTAGGGTGTCCAAGAAAACAAAACCCATTAAAAAACAAAGGCTGTGTAGTTTTTGGTTTCATTTATCCACAAATTTATCTCCAATCTTCCATTCGTAGCCTCATAAAAACAGTAGTAAAGTCTACAAATGTAACCTCACATAAGCTAACAAATATCCCTTATCAAAACACAAATCCTCTTTGCATGCAAACTCTCCAATATTCACTCTTAACAAAAGCCAAAAGCTACAGGACCCATAATCCAATCGTTTTTCCCAAGTAAGAAGGTATGTATGATGTAAACACTCACTCTCGTTTTTTCCCATCATGCTTTGCTACATGTTTAGTTTATTCTTGGTTTCACTTTTCATGCTGCTTGTAATGTTGGGAGATAAGAGAAAAGAAAAGAAAGGAACTTTTGTTGTTGGGTGTATTAATCTTTTTGAGGTTTTGGTTTTGGTTTGTCGCGCACCATTTGCTTGGTAAAATGTCACAGAGGGGGTTTGCATGGATATTTGAATTGATTAAATTGGTAAAGGGTTTTGCTTGAGGATAGGTTGGAGAGGTTGTTGTGTGTTACACGTGAGCCCAGATGAGGTTATGATTTGATTGTAAGATAAGATTAAGTATTGGAAATTTTTGTTTCACAGTTGATTGTTTTGATAGTTTTATGAGATATTTTGCAATCTTTTGGAATGTTTGTATTGCTACTACAAATTTTAAGAAGTTACAAGTTGAGGTTTTGTGACTTAACTTTTGTCTGATTCTTGGAAAGATAACCCAGAAAACTGTAACCATGGAGGAACTGGTAACCATAAGTTCCCCCCTTTTTTAAGAAAATATAAATTATCCATCTAAAAAGATGAGAAAAGTTGCAGGAAAAAATAAAATTTTTAAAAGAACCATTGTGCTTGGACACTACTTTCCTTTAGTTAAGTATCGGGAGGAGCATGCTTGAATTTTATCCAAGATTCAGCTAAATCAGATGTAGCTGCCCTCACCACGAAGGCAAAAGAAAGGAGCAAGATTTAATAAATAATTCTAAAACAAAGTTGGTTGGTACCTCCACCTTTTCTTTGAATAAGATGAAGCGTTAGTCCTTTTGATTTTAAAGAGTTGCAGCATAGAATGCAATTGATATATTGCATTACCATGAAATTATCTTTGTTTTCCATAGTTTTGATTTCTTGTTCTTCCTTTGTCAAAGGATTCACCACGAAGTCACACAATGATCTGTTGACACGATGTATATGAGTTTAGTAACATTTTTGTGTTATTTCAAATATGTTTATTTTATTACCAACTTGTATATTCTGCTTATGAATGCCATGAGAGTTTCCCAGGGTCAATTAATTTATCTTGGATATGTGAAAAGTTGTGAGCTATCAAGAATAAGATAGAAATTTCTTAGTTCGATGAAGTTCTTATTTGGTTTTTTGGGATGGGAAAATAAAAATAATTTCAAGGATATAGTTGCTTCATGTCTGTTTTCCAGCAAGGGTCATGTTGTTTCATCACAGGTTCATGTTGATGACATAAAACGTTACTTTCTGGTGATGATCCAGGGATTTGGTATCTGGGGCTTCAGAAGAAAATATCATGAGTGAATTGGAGCAAAGATTAGCGTTCTCTTGTCCTTCAGGGACTGAGGTTTCTCATGATCATTCACTGAAAATTGACGAGAAGATTACTGCAGACTCAGATGAAGAAGCAGACACAGTTCAGGAGCAAATGGGAAAGGAATTAGTTGATTCTCCTCCAGCTGCCAGGGTATCTCATGATTATTTAAACCAGCTGATTATTGCAGATCCAGATGAAGAAGCAGACATAGTTAAGGAGAAAAACAGAGAGGAATCATTTGATTCTCCTCCAGGGAGAATTGACGAGCAGGATATTGCAGCTGCTGGGGTATCTCATGATTATTCAAACCAGCAGATTATTGCAGATCCGGATGAAGAAGCAGACATAGTCGCTGAGAAAAGCAGAGAGGAATCATTTAATTCTCCTTTAAGGAGAATAGACGAGCAGATTATTGCAGCTGCTGGGGCATCTCATGATTATTCAAACCAGCAGATTACTGCAGATCTAGATGAAGAAGCGGGCATGGTTAAGGAGAAAAGCAGAGAGGAATTATTTGATTCTCCTGCAGGGAGAATTGACCAGCAGATTATTGCAGCTGCTGGGGTATCTTGTGATTTTTCAAACCAGCAGATTACTGCAGATCCAGATGAAGAAACGGACATAGTTAAGGAGAAAAGCAGAGAGGAATCATTTGATTCTCCTTCAGGGAGATTTGACGAGCAGATTGTTGCAGATGCAGATGAAGAAGGAAAAATAGTTACAGAAAAAATGGGAAATGAATTTTTTGATTCTCCTTCATGGGCTGATATTTCTCATGATCGTTCACGTAGAACTAATGAGCAAATCATAACCGACTCAGATGAGGATGCAGACATAGTTGAGGAGCAAATGGGAAGGGAATTAGCAGACATGGTTAAAGAGCAAATGGAAAAGGAACTATTTGATTCTCTTTCAGGATTGGAGGTTTCCCATGATCATTCACAGAGTATTCATGAGCAGATTATTGAAGACTCAGATGAAGAAGCGGATTCTATCAATGAACAAATTGGAGAGGAATTGTTTGATGCTTCTTCAGGTAGAATTGATGGCCAGGTTATTACAGACTCGGATGAAGAAGGAGACATGGACACAGAGCAAATAGGAAATGACTTGTTAGAGTCAGATGCATTGGCTGCTCTTTTGAAAGCAGCAAGTAGTGCTGGTATGGATGGAGGCAGAGTTGCAATAACCTCTGCTGATGGTTCCAGGGTATTTTCTCTAGAACGTCTTGTTGGTTCAGATTCCCCATTTCGAATTGTGAGACCTGCTCCGCTGTCTGAAACAGTCGAGGATGTACCAAAGAATGATTTGAATGAAGAAGATAAGAAGGTGATTGAGAAGATACAGCAAATTGCAGTGAAGTTCTTGAGGCTTGTCCAGCGACTTGGACAATCTCCTGAAGATTCCATAGTTGCACAGGTGTTACACAGGCTGGTCGTGGCTACAAGGGCACATGTTAATCAAGAGTTCAGCCTTGAAAATGCTGAGAAAATGGCCATGCAGCTTGAAGCAGAGGGGAAAGATGATTTAGATTTCTCTTTGAGCATTTTGGTTCTTGGGAAAACTGGAGTGGGAAAGAGTGCGACCATTAATTCTATTTTTGGTGAGAAGAAAGTTGAGATCAATGCATTTGAGCCTGCCACAACTATGTTGAAGGAAGTTGTTGGAATCGTAGATGGAGTTAAAATCCGAATCATTGACACACCAGGTCTCAGGTCCTCTGTGAAGGAAGAAGCTATCAACCGGAAAATACTAGCATCTATAAAAACCTCAATAAACAAGTTCCCTCCAGATGTTATCCTATATACTGATCGGCTAGATACCCACTCACTAGATCTCAATGATTTACCGATGTTAAGATTGCTTACTAAATCTCTCACTTCATCAATATGGAAAAATTCTGTTGTCACTCTGACTCATGCCACTTCTCCTCCTCCTGATGGACCATCCGGGTCTCCCCTAAGTTTTGAGATGTTTGTTGGTCAACGATCGCATGCTATTCAGCAAGCCATCAGCCAAGCGGTTGGTGATCTGCGTCTGATACATCCAAGAATGATGCATCCAGTGTCACTTGTTGAGAACCATCCACTGTGTCAGAAGAATGAAAACAGTGAACATATCCTTCCAAATGGACAAAGTTGGAGACCACAATTATTACTGCTATGTTATTCATTAAAGATTTTATCGGAAGCAAGTTCTATAGCCAAGCCTCGAGATCCTTTTGATCACAAGAAGCCTTTTGGTTTCCGTCTCCGCTCTTTACCTTTACCCCACCTGGTGTCTTCTCTATTGCAGTCTCGCCCTCATCCTAAACTCACTGCTGATCAGGGAGGAGACGACGTTGACTCTGATATTGACTTGGTGGATCTATCAGATTCTGATGAAGAAATTGAGGATGAATATGACCAGCTTCCACCATTCAAGCCTTTGAAGAAATCTCATGTTGCGAAGCTCACAAAAGAACAAAGGAAAGCTTATTTGGAGGAGTACGATTATCGGGTGAAACTCCTTCAAAAGAAGCAGTGGCGAGAAGAGGTGAAAATGTTGAAGGGGATGAAGAAGAAAGGCAAAGATGGTTATGATGGCATTGGTGAAGATGTGGACCAGGAAGATGTCGGTCCTGCCACTGTTCCGGTTGCTATGCCTGACTTTGTTCTCCCACCCTCCTTTGACAGTGACAATCCTTCTTACAGGTATCGAGCATTGGAGCCCACTTCTCAGTTTCTTGTGAGGCCAGTTCTGGACTCCCATGGGTGGGATCATGATTGTGGGTATGATGGTGTTAGCCTTGAAAGAAATCTTGCTGTTGCGGGTCAGTTTCCAGGTGCATTTGCAGTTCAAATCACAAAAGACAAGAAAGACTTTAATATCCACTTAGATTCTTCAGTTTGTGCCAAGCATGGAGAAAATGGATCAACGATGGCAGGATTTGATATTCAGAATGTTGGAAGGCAGCTTGCCTACATCCTGAGAAGTGAAACCAAATTCAAAAATTTCAAGATGAACAAAACATCAGCTGGAATATCCTTCACTGTGTTGGGTGAGAATGTAGCCACTGGAATCAAAATTGAGGATCAGATTGCTGTTGCAAAGCGCTTGGCTTTGGTAGGAGCTGCTGGTGCTGTGAGATCTGGAGGCGATACAGCATATGGAGCCAACTTTGAAGTGTGTCTCAATAGTAAGGATTTCCCTATAGAGAAGGATCGATCCACATTAGGTTTGTCCTTGATGAAGTGGAGGGGTGATTTGGGTCTGATGGCCAACTTGCAGTCTCAGTTCTCCATTGGTCGGAATTCCAAAATGGCTGTTCGTGTCGGAATGAACAATAAGCGAAGTGGGCAGATCACCATCAAGACAAGCAGCTCAGAAATGCAAGTTGCCCTCATCGCTATTGTTCCAATCGTAACATCCCTCTTGAGGAGTATCTATAATGGTTATGCTGCAAGCAACTCACACGCATTAGACTACTAGGTAGTTTTTTCCATATACCGTTATTTGTTAGAACTTCAATTTTGAGAGGGTAGACATCTAGCAAAAAGATAGTCAAAGTCTCACATGCCTGAATGATTATTATGATTATGATTATAGCAGCTTTATCCAGTCTGCAGGACATTCAATTTAAATCTATATTTTTTGGCTGAGCTCTTAAATAATAAGCTGAATCCTTCTCGTTTTGTTCCTTGAATTGGTTCGTTGATTCTTTCGATTCTTAGTTTTAATGTTCTTGCTATCAATCACATATCCAGGTGAAAAGCAAAGCAGCAAGAAAAAGGGATTTTTGGTGGCTATTTTTTGTTTACGAGGAAAAAGTAAAAAGTACGTGTGATTATTTTTTTGTTTGATTTGATTTTTATTTAAAATACAACTAAACTGAAAAAAAAAAACCAAAATCAAACTAAAATCAATTTTATTTGACTGGTTTTGATTTAATTCAATTATTTTCAGTCAAAAACTGAAAAACCTATATTGTATCATAATGCTAGAAGCTATTATGCTAGTATTTAGCTAAGCAATGTAATAAAATTTGGGGGAGAGAAATGATGTTAAGTAGAGGAAAGTAAAAAAACGAGAAAACTAAAAATTTAAAATTAAAAAAATCGAATCATGAAAAAAAACCGATTAGAATATTTTAAAAGATATTTAGTTTGGTTCGGTTTTTGTTTAATAAGCCTGAAACTGAAAAATCAAACCAAACTGAAATCAAGCCTATTAAAATAGTATTAAAAACGCTAAAAAAAATAGTATAGTTTCTGGTTTTTAATATAAAATAACCAAACCAAATAAAACATAACCAAAATCGGTTGGTTGGGTTTTGATTTTTAATATAAAATAACCGAACCGAACCAAAACCGGTCGATTTAAACCAATTTCAGTTTGGTTTTTTTTTTTTTTGTATTTTATAAAATTTCAGTTTGGTTGTTTTTTAGGTAAAAACCAAACCGAACCGAAAATGATCACTTTTAATGATAAGCTAATGAAAAAAGTGCTTTAAGAGATGCTCATAAAACATGTTAATTATTATGTTTTGTTTAATTGCCATCATTCATTGTATTATTACGTTCTGTTTAATTGTAATTGTCATTGTTCATTCATCATTCATCTAAAAGAGTTTTTGTTTCCTACTAGTTTTATTGTGTCTTGGGATTGTGTAAATTGATCCTGTACCAACTAGTTTCAGAGCATTAGGCCTTAAGAATCAAAGTATAGCACCAAATACTTGTTCTCAAGATCTGAAAAGAGTGGAAGACAAGATTGATGAATCCATTACAACTATTAATAGGAACCATTACCAAATATATGACAAGGTTGTGCAACTTTTTGAAGTACATGGACAACAGTTAGAAGAATCTAAGATCAATAATGAAATTGGATTTGAGAAATTAATCTTAGGCTAGAGAAGCTTCAAGAATTACTAAGGAACTTACCTGCCATCAAAGTCCAAGAAAATGAAAGTCACAAGCTAATGTTGGTGAAACTAGTGCCTTTCACAACAATCAAGAAGGCTATCATAATAGCTATGCTTCTAAAAGTTGTGGAGCTAGTGACAGTGGTTATTATTCTTATAAGGTACATAAACCTAAACAAGATTTCTCTAGTTTTGATGGGAAAGATGTTCATAAATGGATTTATAAGTATAATCAATACTTTGAGATTGAAAAAATAGATGAGAATGAGAAACTCAAACTAGCCTTTTATTATTTGGATGGAATGAATCTTTATTAGCACCAAAACTTTATATGGAGTAAAGGAGTACTGAAGGTTGCAAGTAGTGAATATGTATAGACTATTTAGCTATAGGTTCGAGGGGAAGTATGATCCTTTTGAAGAACCTATAAACCTGAAACAACAGGGATATTTGAAGACATATATTATGGATTTTGATATTTTGTGGAATAGGACAGATGTGGGGGAGAAGTAAGCACTGGTAATCTTAATTGGGGATTTGGAAATAGAGATTAAAAACCCTATGAAGATGTTTAAAGCCAAGCAACTAAAACAAGCCTACAACTTAGCTAGACTTTATATCAATACCCTATCTTATAAAAGAAACCACCCTCACACTACTAAATAGACAGCCTAACCCCATTTACTCAACATCTTAAATCACACAACAACACCACTTATCGAATTTCTTTTATTCTCAAAATGCCACAAAACACAATATCATTACCCCTAATCCAGCTTTTAAGAATCTGACAAATATCCTAACCCAAAGCAACATCAACAAGATAATCAATAGACCTTTCAAAAGTTTTAAAAGTAGGGAGTTTGATGATAGAAAGGTAAAGGGCTTGTGTTTTTGGTGTGATGATAAATTTGTACCTAGTTATAAGTGTAAAAACAAGAGGTTATACTTTTTGTATGTGATTGAAGATGAAGGTGACATTGATAGGGAGCCTGCAGAGGAAAAAAAGGATAATTATGATCATATAAGTCCACATATATATATATATATATATATATATAAAAGGGAGCATTGGTTGGCACACGTTAAGGGTGACTGGTAAAGTGGACAAATAACATATTTACATCATGATATATTCATGAAGCACATACAAATGTATTAGTTTTATGATTGTTAATAAACTACAATATCAATTAAATGGCATAAAGCCAATTACAGTGGGAGTTGTTAATGATAGGAAGATGACTTGCAATGTTGTATATAAGAACTTCCAGTGAAAAATACAAGGTGTTGAGTTTGTAGTAGATGTATTTGTTGTAGAACTAACTAATTATGATACGATATTAGGAATACAATGGTTGGCCTTACTTGGTGATGTCTCATGCAACTATAAGGATATGTAGATGTCTTTTAACTAGAAAGGGTAGCAAGTCTTGCTAAAAAAGGACAATCTTACTCAACTACAAACCATTAGATTCGATCAACTTGTGTAGTTTGAGAATACTAAAGAAAGAAATATGGAGCTTTTGTGCTATAACTGCCACTTTGTCACCAGTTGGAGTAAACAATCTTGCACTAGAAAAACTATTAAAGACATATGTTGAAGTTTTCAAAGAACCAAATGCTTTGCCTTTAGTTAGATCACATGATCACCGTATTCCACTGAAAGAATGGATTATAACTTGTGAATTTAAGGCCATACAAGTACTTAGGAATTCAAAAGGATATCATGGAGAAACTGATTGGAGAAATGCTAGAAACTGGTATAATTTAGAATAACACAAGTCCCTTTCCATCTCTAATAGTGCTAGTGAAAAAGAAAGATTACTCTTGGAGACTTTGTGTGGATTACAAGGCATTTAACCAACTCACTATTAAAGATAAATAACCCATACCTTTAATAAATGAACTCTTGGAGGAGTTAACTGGTGCTACTATCTTCTCAAAGCTGAATCTAAGATCAGGCTATCATCGAATCTGAATGATACTAGAAGACATCTATAAGACAACCTTTAGAACCCGTAATAGTCATTATGAGTTTATGTTGATGCCTTTTGGTTTCACAAATACACCAGCCATTTTCCAAAACCTAATGAATGAGGTTTTTAGGCCTTAGTTTAGGAGATGCATACTAGTTTTCTTTGACAACATATTAGTATATAGTCAGTCCATGTATGGCCATTTAAAGCATCTCTAGATAGTGTTCCAATTGTTATTACACCATCAACTAGTTGCTAAATTCAATAAATGTGTCTTCTGTAGTGATAGGGTGGAATACTTGGTCATATAATCTCTTTGGAAAGAGCGACCACAAATTCATAAAAAATTAAAGCCATTATAGAGTGACCTATACCTAAGAACATCAAGCAAATAAAAGGTTTCTTAGAATTAACAAGGTGTTAAATGAAGTTTGTTCAAGGGTATGGTTCAGTCCATAAACCATTGACTGAATTGCTCAATAAGGATGCCTATCATTGGAATGAAGTTGTCATAACAATTTTTAATCATCTCAAAAGGGCTATGTCACAACCACTAGTACTAGCACTACCTAATCTTAACAAAATTATTTTTTGTTGAAATAAATGCTTTTGGTGCAAGAATTGAGGCAATTTTGATGTAGGAAGGTCACCCAATTACATTTATTAGCAAGATATTGGGCCCTAAACATCAAGCCTTATCCACTTATGAAAGATAGATGTCAACAATACTTTATGCAATAAGTAAAGGACACCACTACCTATGAGGCAGACACTTCAAAATTAGAATAGATCACATTAACCTCAAATATTTATTGGATCAAAAGGTAAGTTGTTCATCTCAACATTTATGGATGACTGATTAGTACTTAAAAGTGCATATTTATCAAGGTTTTATATCATCATTTTGCACTTAAAGTATCAATAACTCCTTAACTAAAGCATGTTTTATAATAACAAGTCTAATACTATAAAATGTCTTAATATATGGTAAATGTTCATCTTAAATGCAGGCCCATCACATAAATCAAAGGATTGATTGATGAGTTCAAGTATGGAAATTGAAAGGACAAAGAGAGGGCCAAACTTAGAAAATAGATGTTGGTGCAGTCCAAACTGGAACACTGTTGGGTAATTAGGTCATATCTCGAGTTCTAGATGTCCAAATGACCTCAAAGTTTTACACAGATTCAGTAAGACATAGGCTTACAACTTTCATGTTTTCATCAAGATCTAAGAAGGCCGTTTTCAAGTTCAAATTATAGGAATAACAGAGAAGTCCTAATTTGTCCTGCAACCCGAACAATGTTCAGTGTTTGGCCCATATCTGGAGTTCTAGAAGTCCAAATGACCTCAAATGTTTACACAAATTTGTTAAGACAATTTCCTGCAACTTTCATGTTTTCAAGTGGACCCAATTTTGATGTTAACATTTTCATTTTATTCAGACAAGAAGATAAGGATTTTCACAAAGTCAAAAGTTGGCCACCCACTCAACAATTAGTCATCAAATCAATAATTCTAAATTTTGGCCTATAAAAGGAGGCATTTGCCATGTATTTAGGGGCTTGGTTGTTCAAATCAAGTTCATGCTCTTTATTTCTCTCTTTATATTTTTTTTTGTAATTTTTAAGTTTTGCTTTCATTAATATCTTGTTTATGCTTTTCCTTTCCTTTCCTTTCCTTAGTTAACTTGTATTTTCTTTATGTTCTTGTTTTGTTTATTTATGTTTCTCTTCTTCATTATGTTTAACTAAGTTTATTATGTCAAGGTGAAAAGGTTACACTAATGGTGTAAACTCAACATGGACCTTAATGTTTAATATTAACATGTCTTATCTTTTTATCTTACTAATTCTTAATACCTTGCTTGTTAAATGGTTAATCTAGATTTGTGTTGTATAATACTTGGTACAACAAATGCTTGGCACTCTCATAGCCCAATTGTATGGTATTACATATACTTGGGCTATGAAAGAAACTTGATTTGTTGTTAACATTAGTTAACATCATGAATTCCTGACAATATTTAAAATTTGGTGTTATATAAATAAGATAATTAATATGATTATGTTAATAATTTATAATGAGTTATTAATGACAAATCATCTGATTGGAACCTCCTTTGTGTGTGGTTTCCAGTTGAATAATAAGAGTTTATAATATACTTATTTGAAATATCATTAGTGGATCCTCTAACCTTGACATTTGTTTATCATTGTTTAATCCTTACATTAATCTTTCATCTCAAAATTCTCATTAATTTCTTCATTGTCTTCTTTTATTATTATTATTACTATTACTATTACTACTACTACTAGTATTATTATTATTATTATTATTATTATTATTATTTACATTCTGTTTATATTATATAATATATCTCTTTGATTTTTTCATAAACTCAGTATATAGGCTGTAAACCTGTGACCCGATCTTTTAGATCATTCTCAGGTATAACAATGCCACGTACTGAGTATTATTATTATTGTTGTTGTTGTTGTTGTTGTTGTTGTTTTTGTTGTTATTATTGCTATTATTATTGTTGTTGTTATCTTGTTATTTATAATTTATACAATTAACCTCTCTGTGGTTCGACCCCGGTCTTGCCGGGTTATTTATTACTTCGACACTCCTACACTTGAGAGAAGACATCAATCTTTTGGTCGTGTCAAGTTTTTGGCGCTGTTTCCGGGGAGGTAAATTCTTGTACAAATTATAGTATTTATTTTGTTTTCTCTTTTCACTTTTCTTGTATCTAACTTTGTTTCTTTTGTGTTTGTTTCTTTTTGTTTTGTTTTTTTCTTCCCTTTATTCTCTTTCTACACGTGCATGAGTGTTTGGTCACGTACATTAAGTGGTAGACTTTGTAGGGTATCCTCATCATTTTCAAAAAATATAGCCGAAGAAGATAACCAGTCACTTCATAATGAGAATAATCGTGTTAAGACACTTAGAGACCATATGAATCCCACAAGAACAAGTGCACCCTTATGCATAGTTTTCCCTCCTGATGCATCCCATTTTAATTTTAAGCCAGACATTATTCAATTTTTACCTTCTTTTCATGGCTTAGATTTAGAAAATCCATACTTGCATTTGAGAGAATTTGAAGAAGTTTGTAACACCTATAATGACTTAAATTGTAGCATGAATACCATTAGATTAAAGCTTTTTCCTTTTTCATTAAAAGATAAAGCTAAAACATGGCTACAAAATATTAGGTCAGGATCCATTCATGCTTGGGATGAAATGCAACAACAATTTTTAAAGAACTTTTTTCCATCTCATAGAACCAACTCTTTCAAAAGACAAATCACCACTTTCACTCAAAAACCAGGTGAAACATTTTACCAATGTTGGGATAGATATCGAGACTTGCTTAATACTTGCCCTCATCATGGTTTTGAAACATGGAGATTGGTTTCATAATTTTATGAAGGATTAACACCTAAAGATAGGCAAATGGTTGAATTGATGTGCAATGAAACTTTTAAAGATAAAAACCCTAATGAAGCAATGGAGTACCTAGACTTGCTAGCTGAAAATGCGCAAAATTAGGACACTAAGGGCACTTATGAGGCACCAAGTAAAACCCAACCTCATACATCTAGTGGAGGTATGTATAACCTTAGGGAAGATCATGACCTCCAAGCCAAGTTTGTATCTTTAGCTAGAAAAGTCGAGGCACTAGAATTGAAAAAGAGTGGTCAATTAAAATCTGTTCACGACATTGTGTGTCAAATATGTGAATCAAATGAACATGCAACCAATGACTGTCCAACTTTGCCTTCTTTCAAGGAATGCCTCCATGAACAAGCCTATGCTTTAAACAGTTTTCAAAGGCCCAATCATAACCCATACTTGCAAACATACAATCTTGGTTGGAGAAATCACCTAAATTTTAGTTGGAGGAGTGATAACAATAATGCACAAACTTCACAACCATCGTTTCAAGCACACCATAATTTCTAAAATTCTTATGGATATGCACCTCCTTATGATCCACCTCCTAGAAGAAATCTTGAGGAAACATTGCATGCATTCATTGAAAAGCAAGAGGCAATCAACACTCAATTTGCTCAAAGCATGACAAATTTTAAAGATGCTCTTGCAAAATTAACATCTGCTCTCAGTTTTCAAGAGAAAGGTAAGTTTCCATCTCAACCACAGCAAAATCCAAAGGGGCAATACAATGCAAATGCAAGTAGTTCCGGAAGCCAACACATGGATCAAGTCAAATCAGTCATCACTCTTCGTAGTGGTAAGGTTATTGAAAACCCCACTCTTGAACCTTGTGAGAAAGATGATAAGTCAATCTCTGAGGGTAAGGAAGGGGTTGAATCTGAATATTGTGAAGAAAAGACTGATTCTTTGCCAGCACTTCCATTTCTTCATGCCATGACCAAACAAAGGAAAGTCAATCATAACTCTAAAATCTTTGAAAGTTTCAAACAGGTAAGGATCAATATACCTTTGTTGGATGCTATTAAACAGGTTCCTTCCTATGCTAAATTTTTGAAAGATCTATGCACTGTGAAGAGAAAACTGAATGTGAAAAAGAAAGCCTTTTTAGCCGAACAAGTAAGTGCCATTCTTCAAAACAATAATGCTTTGAAATATAAAGACCGTAGTTGTCCTATAATTTCTTGCTTTATTGGAGAACATAAAATTGAAAGAGTCTTACTTGATCTTAGAGCTAATGTGAATTTACTTCCATATTCAGTTTTTCAGAGTCTCAATCTAGGTGAGTTAAAACCAACTTCTGTAACTCTTTTACTTGCCGATAGATCTGTAAAAGTGCCTAAAGGAATAATTGAAGATGTGTTAGTACAAGTCGATAAATTCATTTATCCTGTGGATTTTATTGTCTTGGACACGCAACCTGTTGAAGCATGTAATTCATTTCCTGTTATTTTAGGACGTCCGTTTCTTGCAACTTCTAATGCATTGATTAATTGTAGGAATGGACTCATGAAGTTATCTTTTGGAAACATGACATTGGAGATGAATAATTTCAACATTTACAAGCAGCCTGGAGATGATAATGGTTTACAAGAAGTAGATCATATTGAAGAATTAGTTCATGATCAACTTGAATCTACTTTGAGTAAAATTGAGTTGGATGAATCTGAAAATTTACAAATGATTTATTCTCAGGAAGAAATCGCGAATGAAAAAGACACCAAAAATGTTGATGCTGATCTTTTGTCAAGAGTGACAACAGATTTGACATCTGACATCCCACCAATCAATGATTACTCTCTTGACAAATCCTTACTTTCTCTTAGTTCAATGCCTTGGTTTGCTAAAAATATCAATTTTCTTGTTTCAGGAGATTTGCCAGCTCACTGGAGTACTGAAGACAAAGGAAAGTTTTTGAACGAAGCGAAGAACTTTTATTGGGATGACCCTAACTTATTCAAATATTTTCCTGATAAAAAATTTCAAAGATGCATTCCTGACAATGAGGTAAGTAGTGTCATTAAACTTTGTCATTTTAAAGCATGTGAGAGTCAATTCTCATCAAGAAAGACGACTGCAAAAATCTTACAAAAAAGATTTTATTGGCCCACCATGTTCAAGGACACGCATGCATTCTGCAAAACTTGTGAAAATTGTCAAAAAGTTGATACTGGTCAAAAAGTTTAGCTTTATAATTCTCAACTCTATTTATTTCCTGAAAAAAATAAGATCAAGATGAAGTGGTCCATTTATTTTGAAACATGTGTATCCTTATGGGGCCCTTGATATTGAGAATTCAAAGAATGACAATGTTTTGAAGGTAAATGGACATCGTTTGAAAGCTTACTTTGATGAGTTTCCTGGTGAAAATGAATCAATTGGTTTGAATGATCTTTTAGATAAAGGTTGATTATTTTATTTTTCTCATATTTTTTTTGTGTGTTCCTTTTTGGTGTGACTTTTGTTTTGCTAGTTTCTCTCACCCCGGTCAAATGGCGGATAACGGTACTCCGTGACTCTTAAGTCGGTTCTTTTAATTTCCCATGATAACTGATATCTGTGTATATAATTGTGCAATTCTTTGCTCTTTCTTCTTTCTTTGAATCTCTCATCCAATTCTCATTTGAAAATGGACACCACTCTTGAAAAAATGAAAAAGTATTTTCCCGCTCTACCTCAGAATGCGATTACAAAAATTTACCGTGCTAGATGTGCAAGATTGAGGTTGTTAATGAATCATGGAATTCCTAAAGATATTCGTTGGCTAATTGAAGCAAAGGTCCGGTTATCAGGTGAGTCCTCCAATTCTTTCATTTCACACATGCCTGGAATAGGTAAAAGCACTTTTGCAAAGAAACGTCGTGCAAAACAACTACAAGTCTGTCACAGATGTGCCAGATGGACTTGTAAGGCGACATGTCGTTCTTTAGGAATGGTATCTGTAAACCGTGAAGATAAAATACAATTCATTAAGGATGGCCTGAGTAAGGGGTCTTTAGATAATTTTCTATTGACTCTTAAGACGTACCCTAGTGGAGATGTGCATCGTGCAATTTATGATTTATGGCCCCAATTTTATAAAGAACATGCTTGACTTAATCTTGGGGATCTGACTAAAAAAGACCCTGTTTGCCAGTTTTTAAGCAAAACTAAGAAAATTCATAAACAAGCAATGTAAGTTCTCTAAATGCACACAGGTAATCCAATTGCAATGTTTCAGTTTTTCCACAAATTTAACCAAGCTTTACAATTAATTAAGAGGACCGAGTATTCAATGCCAATAAACAAGCCTAAAATTAAGGTAATTCACTTTGCAAGGCAGACTATATATTTTATTTGTTTATGGATTTATTTATGGGTAAGCACAAAGAATAATATTAATGCTAAATCTTGGTTAACAAGTTCATAAATATACCATGAATCATGATATTCAACTACTAAAATAATTTCTGATTAGATGACATGGCAGTGAAGGATGATGTGGAAGTTGACATGGCAAGAAAGATGACAAGGCGAAATCTGCTTACGTGGCGACTCAGTAAGGTGGCTGATGTGGCTCTAGAGTGCTAAGATGGTAAATGACGTGGCAAGGTTAATAAATTTTGCCTTAAATGTCTTCTATGGTTGCTGAGTTTTCGAGGTTGCTGAGTTTTCTTGTTGCTGTTGTTGGCGGCGACTGTGTAAGGAGGTGTGGCTGCTGAAGACGAAGACTATTGTGGGCATTAAAGGTGGTTGTTGCTGCTGTTTTGTTTGTTGCTGAAGACAAATCTTCTCTTGTTTCCTACAGTGTCACTCTATTGCCAGTGAGCTCGAAGGCGACAAATGACTGGTTGTGGTTGTTGTTGTTAACGGATCTGTTGTGAGAGTTTGCTGGTGCGAAATGGTGTCTAGATGACAGATTTACTGTTGTTAATGGAGAAGATGAATTTGGTTGAGGCGTTGCCGTTGGAAATTTCCATATTGTAGTTTTGATGATGAGCAATGTTTTTTTTTTTTTGCCTGAAATCAAAACAAGAAACTTTTTTTTCCAGATCACACTTAAAATTCCACTGCATCTAGGGTTATAAATAGTAATGAATTTGATCAAGCATAAGCATATAAATCATTTAATTATAAGAACAATTAAAATCCTAGCTTTGATATCAAGTTTGATGTAGAACAATGAACAAAAAGAATTAAAGTATAAAATAAATAAGCTTTTAGAGAAAAAAGCTAAGAATTGAAAGCAAAGAAAAAGAAGAATGGGGATTGGAAATATGCAAATTTACAATATTTTTAATTAATCATCAAAATTGTCTCATAAAATGAAAGAGAAATATATAAATAGCAAAACCCTAAAACATCTCACTATTGGGCTCAACACATCAATTCAAACTATTTAACATAAATAATTTCAAATAAAATAAACAATGAAATATGCTCAATCAAAGAGTGACAGGCTGGGCTACCCTACGTCATTTCTGTCTATGTACTCGTATAATTTGCGGTGTTCATTTGGTGTCCCCATCAAAGGAGGGCTTAATATAATAAGTTATATGGAGTTTGATAAGGAGGTTCGTGAGGAGTCTGTTGTGTTTGTCTTAGTGGCTAAGGAGGTTGTAAATTTTTTTTAAAAGAGCCACCTGAAGAGGTTGGGGAAGCGTTGAAAGAATTTCTAGATGTTTGTTCCTTTGAATTACTTGATGCTTTACCCCTTATATGTGATGCTCAACATGCCACAAATTTTGTTCTTGATACAACATTACCAAACTTGCCTCATTATAGGATGAACCCGAGTGAACATGCTGAATTGTAAAGGCAAATATATGAATTGTTACAAAAGGGATTTATACGAGAGTTTGAACCCCTGTGCAGTACCTGCATCATTAACACCTAAGAAAGACAAATTATAGAGAATGTGTGTAGATAGTCGAGCTATCAATAAGTTACAATCAAGTATTGTTTTTCAATTATTCAATTAGATGGCATGCTAGATATGATGGCAAGAGCCAAGATCTTCTCTAAGATTGACTTGAAGAGTGAGTATCATCAGATTAGGATCTGTTCAGGAGATGAATGGAAAACAATGTTTAAGACTAATGATGGTTTATATGAGTGGCTAGTCATGTTTTTTGGCCTTTCCAACGCACCAAGCACTTTTATGAAAGTAATGACACATGTGCTTAGACCCACCCTAAGAAAGGCAAGTTTGTTTGCCAATGTCATAAAGTGTTCATTCTTTACAAATCAAGTGGTTTTTTTTAGGGTTTATAGTGTCATGTAAGAGAGTCTCTACTGATCGCAAGAGAGTCTCTACTGATCGCTAGAAAGTCCAAGCGATAGTACATTGGCCTAAGCCTAAGACTATTCATGAGGTTCGTAGTTTTCATTGGCTTATGACTTTCTATCGTCATTTCTTTAAGGGATTTAACACAATCATGTCGCCTATTATAAGTTGTTTGAAACAAAGTGAGTTTCAGTGAAGTAAAAAAACTAAGGCGGCATTTGAGGAGGTTAAGAATAAGATGATAGAGGCCCCAGTAATGCGGCTACCTGACTTAGTCAGAAACATCACTTTGTAGCCTATTTTAATGAGAAAATTAACGAGGCAAAACAAAAGTACTCAACCTTTGATAACAAATTTATGTGGTGGTTTAGGCCTTGTACTATTGGTGTCATTACTTGCTACCATATGAGTTTGTTCTTTCTCCGACCATTAGACCCTCCACTATCTCAACTCTTAAAAGAAGCTTAATCACATGCATGGTCATTAGGTTGAATATCTTCAAGTATATTCATTGTTTTGAAACATAAATGTGAAATGGAGAATAAAGCTGCAAATGCCTTGAGTCAGTGGGTAACATTGTTATCCCTAATGAGTGTTGAAGTTACAGGATTTGAGAGACTAAAAAAAGAGTATGAATCTTGCCTAGAATTTGGAAAAATAAACTTGACTTTGAAGGATGAGAATAATCATGTTGTAGATGGTTATAATTATTGCTACCTAATTTTAACCCAATGTTATAGAAAAAAAACAAAAAAAAAGGGAAAAAAACAACGAAAACCCTAAAAAATACAATCTTCATATATTTGTATTGTTTTTAGCATTTTCAACGTCATTTCAGAAGAATTTAAAATTTTAAAAGTATTTTAAACGCGTTCAACTTTTAATGTGTTATTTTTACAATCACTAATTTTCTTTGTTGAATTGACGTTGATATTGTCTGTTTTTAAAATAAAGTTAAAATACAAAAAAAAAAAAGTTGAGGAACCAGTTTAAAAACCTAACAACATTTTATCTATAAATACAATGGAAAATGTTGAAACCTGGGGGGGAGAAAAAAATTGGAGGTGGAGAAATTTTGGGGAGAAAAAAAAACCCATAAAAACCTAATCTTTTCTTCATCACTTCAAGACAAGTCGCCGCCCCCCTTCTTTTGGATTTTTGGCCTTCTTCCCTTGCACCTCGAGCCTCCCCTCTCGACCAAGAGAGCCCCTTACTATTCTCTCTACCACAACTCAACCTCCCTTCCTTTGTCTCAACCGACCGAGAGCATCCTCCTTTCCCTCTCTTAGTCATCAACAGACAACCACCACATACTCCCTTCTCCTCTCACAGCCTCCATCTCTTGGCCTTACTAGACCTTCCCTCTCACTAAACTTGGGTCAGTCTTCCCCCACCGAATAACCTCATCTCCCCTGACCAGAGAACGGTTAGAGTCGTTCCCCGTCTCCACCAACCCCTTTCATTGTCAACAACATCAGCGCTGTCCTCACTAGAGACCAGCCCCATAAACACCGTCTCCAGCTTCCCCCATCTTTGTTAAACCAAACCAAATCTCCCCTCCATTAAGCCTCCAATAGCAGCGGCTAAAGCAATAGCTTGAATCCAACATCGCCGCCGCCCAACCACTAGATCTGACACTTGAAAAAGAAGGAAAGAACAACAAATAAGAACAAAAAATATGGATTTGTAAGGGGGGAGAAACAAATCTGAAAAAGAAAAAAAATTTACTTGACTGCTTGTTCTGTTTTTCTCTGGTTGCAGGTGACGATGATCTTCACTGTTGGTAGGGAAGGGAAAAGGAGAAGAAATTGTTACATATCCCCTGTTGCCTGGATTCTCTAGCGGCGCCGTGTGAACTCACGTGCCGCCACTATTTCGGTAGATCCCAGAAGGCTTTCTAACAGTTCCTGGATTTTTCGGGTTTATTTTGTAATATTTGAATTATATTTGATTTATTTTGAATTTTTGTTATTTTGTAACATGTAAAAATGATGTGGGAGTTGAGCATAGTAAAAAATGGTGTGTTTTTGTATTTTTTTATGTATGTTTTTTAAATCTTAAAAAAATCAGAAAGATAAAAAAAAAATGAATTAAATGTTTTAATTTGCATACGGTGAAATATCTCAAGTACAAATAAAATTATGTTGTATTTCCCGTGAAAATATAAGAACATGTTTCTGCATATATTTTGGGATTTAATAACTAGTTTATTAAAAATTTAAGAATTTGGCTAATATTTTAAATTTTCAAATCATATCAAATCACAAAGCAGCTTACTTTAGGTAGAATAGGCTAGGAGTGCTAATACCTTCCTTAGCCACAATCAGTCTCTTACTCTTTGAATCTTTGATAAAGATCAGTATACTCAAGCTTCCTAGTGACCTTGAATCAAATACCAGGTGGCAACTCCAAACAAACAAAACAACGAATGAAAATCGCCATTAACGCCATGCGGGCATATGCGATAGAATGACGACTCCACTAGGGGAAGGTACTGTTTTCGACATTATTGGATTAAACTTTGTGTTTTTTATGTGTTTAAGTTTTTCGCATTTTGTCTTATTTTATTTTTGTTTTATCCATACATTGTATATAATTGCTTTATGCATCACATGTTTTAATTTTCAAATGCACACATAAAAACTTCAGGTTAGGTGGGGGACTAGCAGCTTATCTTATGACTTTTAGTCAAGGTTTAAGTTTATATAAACCTCAACTCTTCGTTGTGTGCTTAGACTGGTAACGATTGGTACACATGCCATTTCATTGCCTACTAATCCCCCATACTGCCTTCAAGAGGGTGATTACTAGGACAACAAGAGATTGTTTTGATAGAGACTAAGTGGTAAACCTACCCTGTCTCACATAAAAAGATTAGAACTTACCTTTAGGATGTATGCTCCATACATATTTTTTTGCATCTGAGCAAGCCCTTCTTGAAGTATCTTGAATTTAGGACTTCCAGGTGACATAATGGCCATCATTTCAAATTTTTTTGTTATAGAGTTTGAGCAGGAATAAAAATTATTGTTTCATCATACAAGAGTCATGACCATATATCATCTCTTGAAGGGCCAGTTCACCATATAGAAAACATATTCATACATTTATCATGCATGCTCTAAGGTTGAAACATAAGCTCCTCCATTTGAGGTTTATTGCACTAGACTATAAAAGAAGATGAATAATGAAAAAAGGGATCAGAGAGAGGTTCATTATCAAAAGGAAGTTGAAGGCAGTAAAGGTGAAGTAGCTAGACTCACAAATTTGCTTAAACAAGTGTTGAGCAACAGATGGAAAGGGAATGTCTGCACAATCTTATGTGGGAACACCATCAGTCTACGTCCCACACACAGGAAAATATAATTGACTCCTCCTCAACGCTCCACCAGTAGAGGTCATAAACATTAAAGTGGCATCGCCTCTTCTTCATTTCATTTGTGAACAACAACAACAATGCTTTCTTTCATCAATGAAAGATAATCTCTTTTATGTTTCAGCTATATTGTTGGTTGTTCGCCGCCTCCGCATCTTGCAATAACACCTAATAGCTGCTAGCTTTCTATGCCTGACCTCCTTTGAAGTCACCTCCATCGCGAGCTTCATTCTTGTCCTGCAGCACACAAGATGTTGATTTGAAAAATAGAAGCAAACATTAAACTTTTATGTGGTAGAGCTCTCTATATAAAGATCGGTTTGTAGATTTTCCAGTGGGAAATCCAAGAAGAGATGTGGTAGTTTCATGTCATCTATAATTTTCTCCTACTAGTGTTAACACTAAAATGCAAAAGTAGGGAGAAAAGACAGACTTTAATTGAAAAACAAGAAGAAGATTGAAACTTTAACAAAGTAGAACTCCCTCTACAGGTGTCTCTTTATTACACTGTTAGTGAGGAATCAAAGAGGAGACAAGAGAGTTTTAGATTCATTAAGTTATTTTCTAGTAGAGATGGCACGTGATTCCATACGTTGGTAGTTGACATGACCAAAAGATTGATGTCTTCTTCCAAGTGCAGTAGTGTTGAAGTAATAAATAACCCGATAAGACCGGGGTCGAAACCACATGGAGGTTAATTATATAAATTATAAATAACAATAATACAACAACAACAATAATAATAACAATAAATAGTAATAGTAGTAGTAGTAGTAGTAATAATAATAGTAGTAGTAGTAATAGTAATAATAATAATACTAATAAAATGGTAATAATAATAGTAGTAGTAGTAGTAATATTATAATATTACTCGAGATATGAGCTGAACATTAAACAGTGTCTAGGCTGCAAGACATATTCGGACTTCTCTGTTGTTACTATAATTTGGATTTGAAAACGACATTTTTACATCTTATACTCCATATGAAAGTTGTAGGCATATGTCTTACGTTTCCATCCATATAAAGCAGACTTAAATCCGAGATATACAGCTCTAGATATGATCCAATTATCGAACAGTGTTCCAGTTTGGACTACACCAACATCTCTTTCTAAGTTTGGCCCTCTTTTTATCCTTTCAATTTCAGTATTTAAACTCATCAATCAATCCTTTCATTTATGTGATAGGCCTGCATTTAAGATGAACATTTACCATAAATTAAAGGTATCTTATATTATTATATATGCTATTATAAACATGTTTTAGTTAAGGAGTTATTGATACTTCAAGTGCAAAATAATGATATAAAACTTTGATAAAAATGCACTTTTAAGTACTAATCAGTAGTGGCAGTGCTACATGTTTCCAGGCATTGTCAAGATTACCTCGTTGGAAAGTTTCCAACAATCCTCAAACAACCATAATAACATTGGAAGATTGACATGATGTTGTGAGGATTGTCGAAAAAAGGTGAACAAGCTATCATGATGGGAAAGATTGAAGGTTCTGCTAAGGATTTCAGAACAATGATGAGAGCTAAATCAGGAGATGATTCTGAAGGTGGGAAACCTTAGTTATGTGGTTTAGCTAGGTCTTGCTTATACTACTGAAATGTCTTTGCCAAGATTGACATCCATTTGCTACTCGAGTTTGTCTACCAGCATCTATTAGGCCTCAGACTTGTCGTTCTGACTCCGTTAAATCCCATGTAACCATTGTTTCTTAGGTGGTATAATCTAAACAAGAGATTTGAATATCATTGGAGGTTTTAGGCCATTTAGTTGAATAGTTGCAAGAATTTCAAGAATCAAGTCCGAAGGTGGATGAGTAAAAGACAAGTTGAGTTTGTTAAAGATGTCATCAGCCATATTGTCACCTGAACATACTCAAAATAATAAATGATCAAAAATGTTTGGCAAAACATAGATATTTCCAGATCCAAGAAGCGTGTTGAATTGTTAATTATTTTGTTATGGAGTTTTGTCATTCTGCATTTTTGTTTTGGGATCACATCTCATCCTTTAACGAAACATGTCTTTTCATTGTCTCTTTGTTGTTCTAAAAGCATGAGATGTTTATTTCAATAGGTGTTTTGATAATTTTTTGATCAAACTCCAATACGCAAAATTAAAGCTAATCAATTCTGAAAGATTAAAAGTGTTTTGATTGCAGAAATGACTCGATGCTTGTTGAAATGACATGAGATGTATATTTTTCCTTTCTGCCACTCCTTTTTGTTGTGGAGTGTCAACACAAGAGCTGATGTGGAGAATGCCTTGATTTAGACAATAAGTATTGAGTTCAAAATTGAAATATTCTTTGGCATTATCAGTTTTTAAGATTTGGATATTAGTGTGGAATTGTGTTTATATCATGGAGTAGAAGTTTTGAAAGATTTGGCTCACTTTAATTTTTTCATTTATGAGGAATAGCCATGTCAATCTGGTGTGGTCATCAATAAATGATACAAACCAATGAGTTCGAATTATATTTTTTCTTACTGGTTAGGGACCTCATAAATCACTATGGATTATGGCAAAAGAATGTGATGATTTATATGAGATAGTGGGATAGCTACTACGAATATGCTTGTAAAGTTGACATACTTCACATTTAAAAGACTCTGAATTTTTATTGGTAAATAAAGAAGGAACTAATTTCTCCAAGTACATGAAGTTTGGATGACCAAGACGATAGTGCCATAACATAACATCACTATCCTTATTGACATAGAAATTTAAAACTAACAAACCCTTATGAGGTGCAAGGATTCCATTATGAGTTTTTCCTTTTTGAGGAGTAAATCCATTGAGGACATAGAGCCTTGAACACATTTTAGCACTGCCAATCTTCTTCCCCATATCCAAATCCTGAAATAAACACAAGTTACGAAAGAATTTAACAACACAATTCAGATCACGAGTCAATTTACTAATTGAGATGAGGTTGCAGTCCAGTTTAGAAACATTAAAAATGGAATTTAGGATCATGTCTCTCAAAATTCTACTTAGGCATATTCCTTCCACTTAGGATGAAGATCCATCAGCTATACGGACTATATAAGTCTTATTGTATTGATTGTATTAATTAATAAGGGTTGCATCTCCTATCATATGGTCTGATGCTCCGGAGTCTAGACTTGAGTGTCTCTTACTAATAGTAAAGGCTTTTGAAAATTTACCTTTCTGAGCTAACAATCCAGATCCAGATGCTAGCATACTTGATTGAGATAATGAACTTTGATTGAATAATTTTTGTAATATATCAAGTTGTTCCTTGGTGAAAGGACTTGTTTTAGGTAAAAGGTTGGTGGTCTTGTCTCGGTTGTCATTTGAGGTAATATTGATGACACTTCTGTCTTTGTCATTTGTTAACCTTGATGGCTTCCAAATAGCAGGTTTGCCATGAATCTTCCAACAAGTTTCTTTGACATATCTTGGCTTGTTGCAGTAATCACACTAAGGTCTTCCCTTTTTTTGTCGACTATTATGATTGTTGTTCAGATATCCTTGAGTAACAAGGGTAGATCTTTCCAATGTAAAGG
The DNA here is from genome assembly GCF_005239225.2 of Populus alba. Lineage (NCBI taxonomy): Eukaryota > Viridiplantae > Streptophyta > Magnoliopsida > Malpighiales > Salicaceae > Populus > Populus alba. Next base: position 18,454,565 of record NC_133291.1, read on the forward strand.
CTGAACAGTGAGATCCCATCATTACTTTCTTTCTACTTTCTTTGCACCTAACTTTAGAGAATGCTTCTCTAAGATTTGGAAGGGGCCTGGTACCCATTATTCTCTTTCTAATTTCATCTAGATTTTTGTTGAGACCAAGAAGGAACTTGAAAGTTCATTTCAGTTCTAAAATTCTTTTATATAGGGTTGTGTCTTCAGGGCATTTCCAGGCATGAATTTCAAACATGTCTAAGTGTTGCCAATGTCGACAGATTGTTGAAGTATTGTGTAACAGAAAGATCTCTTTGGTGTAGATCATGTAATGCTGCTTCAATTTTGAGTAGTTCTGATGTATTTTCAAAACTTGAATAGGTTTCTCTTGTTGCATCCTATATTTCCTTTGTTGTTCCATATAGAATAAAATTTTATCATATTTCATTGATTATTTATTTAATTAACCATGACATTACCATGTGATTCTCAGTTTTCCATGTTCGAAACTTGGGATCATTTTTTTTCTAGTATGATGACTTCTTATATGAGGCAGTCGTCTCTGCCCTTCCCACAAATAAACATCATGATTAATGATAACCATTGAAAATAGTTATGCCCGTTGAGTTTGTGACCAGTGATAGGACATTATATGCCTTCAATACCTCCATGATTATTCTCAGTTGATGTTGTTTCTGGGGGTGAGGTTACTTTAAAGATAGAGCTTTGTCCAGCTGCAACCATGATGTGTTTGGTTATGGATTGGAGTAGTAGTTCTTAGGGTTTAGGACTTAGAGGCTCTGATATTATAAAGAAGTTTGAGAGAAGTTTTTCTATATTCTCATTATAACTGAAGAGTATAACACAATCAATATATATATATATATATATATATATATATATATATATATATATATATATATATAGAAAGAGAGAGAGAGAGAGGAGAGTACTAACCCTACAGTTTATCAAAATAGGAATTATGTACTAGACATGAAATGATCCTACACTAAACTAGAAAGGAATAATCTATGAGATCTGGTTTAGCATATATCAAAATTTCCTAATTGATTTTGAGGGAGATTTCCACAACTTCAAGTCGCTCTGACTGGTGCATATCAAGACAAAGGACATAGGGTGTCCCCCTTTCAGTCTTTTACCATTTGAAGACTAAGGAACCACTTATGAATGAAGAGACTATTGACCATATCAAATGCAAGAGTCTTCTGGAAACAACAGAGACTTTCTCCCTTTTTTCATTATATTCAATCGATAGTTTTTATGAAAATTATATTTTGCATCTATAATTTTTTTCTCCCTCCATTTACTTCCATTTTTATTTTCTTTCTATTTCTTTTGTAGTGTTTATTATGCACAAACTTAACCTACTTTTTGATTTGTTATAGATTTCCTTGTAGCTCATTTCCTGAACTTGGCTTTATTTTTCTAATCACCATTTACAGCTATAATAGTACAAAAGGTTAGTGACATATAGTGGTATATGAAAGTGGAGGATTTGCTCCTAGAAAAATATCGTGATCAAGCATTAGAGTATGAAAAAAGGATGGATACAATGGATGTCTAGTTCAATTCAAGTATTACAAGACTTCATAATTAAATACTAGTCTTTGTAGATTGCATACCTTGTTTACCATAACACACTCAAAGAATACTATGTTATCATTAATTTATCATTTGGCAATGTCAAGAATATGTTTCACTATTTCTATAGTAGTTTTATGTTACTTCTTATTGCTGTTTGAATATTTTAGTGGCTGCTTCTTCATATGGTATATCATATGCATTATAATAAAGGATTGCCCCCATTCAATGGTCAATTGTTTGGCAAGCACTCAAGTTGTACCTTGTAGAAAATGGTATCTTGTTTATGCTAGATATGTCAAAGAATCATCTTAATCCAATATCTTAAGCTATTAGATGAGATTTCAAGATATGATTTATATTATTCTCTAACATACCCCCTCAAATGAAAGTCTTTTGGGCTTGAAACTTGCACATGCTCACACTACCTTATGCTTAATTTTTATCAAATAAATAAGGATGTTGAAATTCAAACTTATGACCGCTTGGTTATTAAGACTTCGATACCATGTTAAAGAACCATCTCAACCTAATAGCTTAAGCTATTAGGTGAGGTTCCAAGATATGATTTATATTATTCCTTAACAAGATGCTTTGGAAATGTTTCTGGAAGCATGTAACAGAATATTTAATAAATTAGAAATTGTTTTTTCCTTAGATTGTCAGGAATTATTCGAGAGAAAATCTTAATAGTTATGTTCAGTTACAAACTACATGAATGTAGTTTGCTTATAGTGTATATGGTTTTCTATTGTGATTTGATATGTCCATACTTTGCCTAGCCAGACCTATTTTCCATGTTAGGGTTCTTAAATGTCATTTCATTGCTTGCAGCTATTTCAGGTTCTTTATGGGCTGCTGTGTTGGGAAAAGGAGATGATCCTAGATTTCTTGCAGACTTGTATCTTGAAGGTACTGATCAACATCATGGATTGTTCTAGAGCTCCTTGATAACTAGCATCGCTACAAAAGGTAATGAGCAATTGATATAATTGGAGTTGGAAAATGCTATGATGGTGCCTTTTTTAATGAAGAAATTGATTTTTTGTCTTAAAAATGAATCTTTGCAACTTTTATTTTTGTTTCTGATATGTCAATGAACTTGTTTATTATCAGGTGAATTTCATTTGTTTTTATATCCAAATCAGTGATCCATCCTGTTACTTTTCTTTCCACAGGAAAAGCTCCATGTTTTTTTGTTGGTTAAATGTTAGAAATTTTATAGAACAAAAATAGAGTAACTGGAAAACCAGCAAGTCATATAAACACATGTACAATCAATGCAAGCGGGAACAGACTCTTAGCAAGTAACAACAAACATAATCATCAAAATGAAACAAGCCCTTGGTTAGCTTAAGAACCCAAGGATTTCAGGTGCCTAAGATAACCAAACTAAGGAGATACAACCTGTAACAAAAAACCCTTCCCCAAACTACATATAGGGAATACACAAACTATGGACCCATAACCACAAAAGAACTAGAATAGTGCTTTTCCTAAGACTATTGCTGCATCCATCATCCAATATGTAAAATAGTGTGATCCTTCTCATGGAAGTGGAAGATGATATAAAACAAGACTTTAAACCATCTGAAAACAGTGTTAACACTTCTGGTTTTCCCTTCAAATACCCGCCTATTTCTCTCTTCCTAGATGAGATAAACCACTATGACAAGTGAGACTCTTCTCATACACGCTTCCATGCTTCTCTTCTTGGGAAGCAACCAACGAAGAGCACTACGCAATGTGCTCATATTCCTGCTTATCCTTAACCAAGACTTGATCATAGCCCATAGGCGACATGGCCATCCACACATAAAGAACAAGTGACCGTGTGACTCCTCCTCCTACCTATAGAACACATAGGTGGGATCAATAGAAATAAACCTTAATCGGTCGTGAGTGCAAAGTATGCCTAAAATAGCCAACCAAAGAATGAAACTGTATTCAGGTAGAGACCAACTCTCCCATACCACTCAATGCTAGGAGATCATTGAACCAATTGGCCGAAAGAAATTGTATGCATGAGCCAAAAAGGGGCCCTCACTAGAAGACCAACAACTCAACAACTAGATACTCGCCCTTGGACTTTCATAATGCTAAAAGATATGGTCCTTGACAGAAATGATAGACTTCCAAAAAGGGAGGAAAGTTGGTGAGCTAGAGTATCCTAAATGGTGGCCCTGCATAAATAGAAGTGGTGTACCCAATGAATCCATACTGAATTTGTTTTCTAATGAATATTCCATAGTTGCTTGGCTAGGAAGCTTCTATTACGAGTTCTAAGATCAAAGAGACCAAGCCCTCCCTCTATCTTAGGCAAGCAGAGAGATTTCCATGCAACTAGAGCTGAGTTACATTTTTGGGCATCACTAGTCCATAGAAAATTCCTGCAAATGCTGATGATTTTATGAGTGACTATTTTGGGCATAGGAAAAATATTCAGCCAGAAATGGACCTTGCTAAAGAGCACAGGCCAAATGAGCTCAAGACATCTAGCATACGTGAGATGCTTACCTATCTAGCCTTGTACAACCAACTCTAAATCCTACAATAGAGGTGAGAATTGGCTAGCCAACAACCAATGAGGGCTCAAAGGAACCCCTAAGTAAGTGAAGGGAAAGAGCCCTTCCCTGAAGCCAGATTTGGAGAGGATGGATTGTTTGCAAGCAGCACTAACACCCTCAAAGAAAATAGATGATTTTTGCGGGTTTATCACCAGTCCTGAAGTCTGATCAAAGAGAGTGAGCTATTGAAAGAGACATCGAATAGAAAAGGAATCACCTCATGAGAGAAGGAGAATATCATTTGTAAAAGCCAAGTGAATAATGTTTTGAGTCTCATATTTAGGATGAAATTGAAATCCCACTTGCTAAGAGGCCAACTATAACATCCTGGAAAAATATTCACAACAACATAATAAGAGGCAGCAGACACATTGCATAAGAAGAGAAACAAAATGATTTGGGAAACCAAAACACCGAAGGAGATTCTCTATAAAATCCCACAAAACAAAATCAAAGGCTTTCCTAAAGTCCACTTTCAACAAGCTACGAAAGGAGGAACACTTCCTGCCATAATGTTTGAGAAGCTCCTGCACCAGATTGACATTATCACTCATAAGCCAGCCACCCAAGAAGGCATTATACATGAGGCTGATAATGTCTATTAAAGCATGAGCTAATCGACCAGCCAAAATATTTGCAATCACTTTGTAAACTACATTACAGTAGGAGATTGGTCTGAAGTTAGATGGTGAGGAAACATTGGCCGATTTAGGAACTAAAGCAATAGTTGAATGATTAACTTGCCAAAGAAAGGCTCCATGTTTTAGTGTTATTACTCATGGATTTGTATTGGATGAGAAAGGTTGTAAGATGAGAAAATCATTAGGTAATGTTGTGGATCCACATGCTATAATAGAAGGGGGAAGAAACTCAAAGGTTAGTAATGGTGCATAATGATTCAAGACATCTTTCTGTGAGTGTTTACTCGTTGAAATGATTTGCAACTAATTTTGTGTCTTCTCTTTACAGGAAGCACCTGGCTATGGAGCTGATGTCATGCGACTTTGGGTTTCTAGTGTAAATTATATAGGTGATGTTATGATTGGGCCTTAAGTCCTTTTGGCAAATGTTTGACATATATTGGAAATTGCGAGGAACTTTGAGATACCTTTTGGGAAATCTACATGACTGGGTAGCTTTCCTCGTATAATTAGAACTCTTGAGTTTGAAGGTAGTTTTAGTATGCAAAAGAAAGTTATGCAGTTTTAATTTGGCATAGCTATGCCATTGTCATTTAATCCCCGCCCATTTTATTGATTATTGTGCCATTAGTAGGCTGATAATGTTATTTCATACAATGATCTTCCCATGATTGACAAGCACACGTTATTTCAACTGGAAAATGTTGTAAAAACCATTAGAGAGAGTTATGACTCAATTTTTCAAGATATTTTAGGTAAATAGTCTTTTATTCATTTTTTCCATGCAATAGATACAGTCCTTTGCATTAATTCTCAACAAGGAAGTGGAACTGGTCTTTGCACTGTAGTTGTCAAGGTAACAAGCACGCAGTAACAATAACCAAAAGAAAAAAAACTACACAGTAACTCACATGCATGCACATGAACAATGTTCTCGAAAATGATTTATTGCTGGAAGCCTTGAACATTCGACATGTTTGTCTTATTGTTGTGAATTAAGTGGAAAATCTAACCAATGGAGATATGAGAACTGACTTTCATAATTCTCATAGTTGGAAGGATACAGTGGGTAATTGTGCTTATATTGCTGATGAGCTTCCCCTTGAAATGGAAACTAATAAAAGGAGTTCAGGAATAGAAGCTCAAATAATTTAGTTAGGTTCTAGAATGAGATAGGGAAGTAGGTCCTTGTCTATGCATGAAATTGTATGCTTGTTTGTTTATTGCTTCACAATTCATTTTAACTTGTTGCCCTTTGTTTATCTGATGCACGAATTTGTTTTGCTCACTTTGTGGTATCTTATATGAGTAATTATTGTTGCAGGTTATTCAGCGGTTTGCTTTTATCGATCCATCAAATTTCTATATTGATGTTGCCAAAGATCGACTTTATGTTAGGTAATAATTTAGTGATTTACATTTTCATGGCTTTCTTTTCCTATTGAAGAAATTGACTTTTACGGTAAAATCCTTGAGGTAGTCACTCATTTCAATGATAACATAAAAACTATGTGGTTTGTTGAATCCAAATTCAAGCTTTCAAAATGATCTTCAAATTTAAGTTTTCCATTTTCTAATTTATCTCAAACTAAAAAGAAAAGGTACTACTTGAAGATGTTCGCTGAATATTTTTTTTTCTCTAAATTTGCATAATTTTATGGTTATGAGGAAATAACTTGATCATTTTGCTTGCTTGAGTGGGGTTCAGGATCAAATACCTGGAAAAACTACCCTGCATGCCACTATTTGCACCATGGCAACTATCACGAGGATAAAATTTTCACCACAATCTTAATCCCAGCGCGGCAGTCTAGTCCCGTTACTATACTCAACCTTCCTCCCAAGTCACTCGTGTTTGCCTAAGGTTTAAGTGTTTCGCACACCTAGAGGTTTTCCCCAAGAACTCTTTAACAATTTTGGCAACCAAGAACACAAGCAATTGATCAAACACATCACAATAACAACACAAGCAATTTACAGGAACCAACCCAACCTTTATTAATCCATCAACAACGGAATACACAACAATAATGTGTGCGCGCTATGCACAATCTAATCTGCATGTTACACACGTTTAGGCCCTATATAATACATCAACATACAATGGAAGTTACAAATGAAACTGCCCTTAGACAGATCCATTAACTCTGGACAACACATTCCAAAGATAGCCAACAACTTTGTAACTTCCCACAAGTAACTTCCTTGGTCTGCCACTTAACAAACCAAACTGTCCAAACTGATTTACCAAGCTGCCAGCCTTCACATGCAACCCAAGATACCTTAGACAGTCCATCATCTAAGTCCAATGTGGTGCGAAGCAGCATGAAATTGTTGTTCGCACACACCCATTATACTCGTTATCGAAATCTGCATTGCCCATGCATGCTACCTCTACACCTGCATCTTGCCACTACCTAGCAGTGACTCATTGACGCGCCCTCACGCCTAACGCTATGACAGTGACTATCCACTAGAATCAATTCCATCATCACCACCTGCCAGTGATGGTGCTAGAGTAGAAGAAATGTTTTTGGGGCAAAGGGCTTGGGACTCCCCAGCTTCCCACCTGTTGTTATTGTGGCCACATTATCATCATCATCCTAAGCATACTAGCATTATTGTCCACCGTCATCATCACCATTGTCACCTATCAACCACTCACCACTGTTGTCCCCTCAGCCACCCATCAACACCAATGTTACCACCACTAAAATATAATGCTCCCTTCCCCTTTCTGATTCTTGTGTAGCGAACAAGTTATTGTCATTTGAATGTTCCATTATGGTTACAAGTTATCTGATGGATGATGGGTATTCATTACATCTCATGCATTGCATCGCATATTCATTACATCTCAGGCATGTTCATTGCCTTCCTTTTCAATTTACTGTCACTGTTACCTGAGTATTTCAATTCGTCAATCCACAATTAAACATAGAGACCACCAAAAACCCAATTTTTAATTCACTATTTGACACAACCTTTCTCACTCGAGTGGTAAAAGCAAGTTAGGGTTCCCTTAGAAGGTGACAGTTTGGGTTTGGTGGCCACTACTTCAAACTGTTATTCTTCCTCTCTGCCTGATACAGGAACTTGAGTTGTCAGACTATTATCTAGATTGATTATTTGATTTCCTTTTTTTTTTCTTTTTATCAACTTAATTAGTTTTTGCAAGTTCAGAATGATTTGTCTGGTCACTTTTTTCTATTTTCCTTTGCTTAAACTTTCAGATGTTCAAACTATTCTTCCCCTCAGTCATTTATATGGAAAAGTGCAGGTGGAGATGCTGAAGCATGTAGAGGATGAGATTATTGAGACTATTCCATACACTGGTGAGTATCTTGTTCAAGGAAGTGATAGAGTTTGGATTGGTGTGTTGCGTGCACGAGGCATGAAATGTGAAAGATGTTGGAATTACACACCACAAGTTAGTTCTTCTGCGGAGCATCCAACACTTTGTGGTCGCTGCTATAAAGTAGTGGTTGCTCAACCAGAACCTACTGAGACTACAGATTAAGAGAAGCTTGACTGTATAAATCCAGTCGCAGTGAATCTAGAACATCTGACCTGTATAATCTTTTAGTGCAATTAAGCTGGCTAATTGGAGCAATTACTTGGTTATCAAGAGATAGAGCACGGGTTATCAAGGAATGATGCAATGAGTAGGGTGGGAAGAGGGAAGAAGAAGAATAAGATGAAGAGTAAGAAGAGAAATAATGGTTGGACATAAAGAGAGTGTGGGAGAATTGGCCGAGAGAAAAGAATTGATTCAATATTATTCTTTTTGCATGCCTCTGTTGTAACAGAATGCTAGTATATATACAGTGGAGTCTAACAACCGGCTCGTGCTTCTTTTCTTTCCACGTGATAGTAACTGAAATTGTAACAGAATTCTAAACTCTATAAACGCACCGTTTAAGACTTAGTGACTTATTCTCAACGCACCGTTTTAATTAATCGACTAATTTGAATTCCCCCCTGAGTGAACCCATAGCTAATTGTTGGCCTGCAACAATTGCCCCTTCTTCAAATGGACCTTGTCCTCAAGGTCAAATTAGGGAAAACGAAGGGTGAGCTCGTCAGCAAACTCCCAAGTGGCTTTGGCAGGGGTGAGGCCAGTCCAATGAATGAGGAGTTGAGTAGCTGCCTGTAGATTTTTCTTGACCATTGGACGATCCAAAATAGCTTGTGGAAGAAGAAGTGGTTCTGAGGGTAAAGCAGGCAATGTGGTGTGTATCGCCCGATTGCCCACCTTCTTCTTCAGCAGGGACACATGACACACCGGGTGAATGGAGGCTGAGGTAGGTAACTTCAATTTGTAAGCCACGTTACCGATTCTTGCTAAGACTTCATATGGTCCGTAGTATTTTAAAGCTAATTTTTGAGAATATCTGTGGCCTAGAGTTTTCTATCGATAGGGTTGTAGTTTGAGGTAGACTAAATCGCCAATAGCAAATTGTCTCTCACTTCTATGTTTGTTTGCAAGTTGAATCATTATATGCTGGGCATAATGTAAGTTGCTTTTGATTATTTGTAGAATGTGTTCTCTTTTGCATAAGAAGCTATCCACGGTGTTTACAGGGGAATCTTTTGGGACATAGGGAATGTGTAAAAGGGGAGGGTAACCCTAAAGAATTTCATAGAGGGTGGATTTGGTGGTTGTATGATAATTGGTGTTGTACCACCATTCAGCTAAGGGAAGCCACTGAACCCATTGTATGGGAGAAGTACCTATCATGCAGCGTAGGTAGTTTCAAGACACTTGTTGACCACCTTAGTCTGGCCATCAGATTGGGGGTGATAGGTTGTAGAATAACATAATTTGACGCCTTGTCTAGCAAATAGCTCCTTCTAGAAGAGACTGAGAAAAACAATGTCCCTATCACTAACAATGGTGGCTGGAAACCCATGCAATTTGTAGACATTATAGAGGAACACTTGAGCTATAGAACAGGTAGTATAGGGGTGAGGAATAGCCATGAAGTGTGCATACTTGCTAAATCTGTCCACCACCACAAATATAACCTCCCTACCTTCAAATTTAGGGAGCCCCTCCACAAAATCCATACTAATGTCAATGAAAGGGTCTGTAGGAATAGGGAGGGGTTGTAGCAATCCAGGAGAACGTATATTTTCAGACTTGTTTTGTTGGCAAATGGGGCACTCCCTGATATATTGTCTAACATGCTTTTGCTGGCCCTTCCAATAGAACCCATTGGCCACTTGTTTGGTTATAACAGTGGTGCCTGAGTGGCCACCTGCAGCTGAATCATGATATAGGGAAATGATCTAAGTTTGTAAAGGTTCGTGTTGGCCTACCACCAGCTTACCTTTTCTGCATAAAAGCTGGTTGACCCAAGAGCAGTGAGGATTAGAGTTAGGTTGCTAGTTAAGTTCCTGAATGAGAAGCTGCACAACCTTATCACTTTGTCAGGATTGTTTGATAGCGTCCAATAGTGTAGTGGAAAGGGAAGAGACTGTCAAGGTACTGAGAGTTCCATATGATACCCTTGAGAGGGCATCAACAACCACATTGTCCTTTCCCCTTTTGAACTCGATTTTATAGTCGAACCCTAGGAGTTTGGCGAGCCACACATGTGATGGGCAAGTCACCTTCTGTTCTAACAGATATTTGAGACTAAGATGGTCAGTACGTATAGTAAAGTGTTCACCCCATAAGTAATGTCGCCATTTAGTAACTGCTAGTAGAATAATAAGTAGTTCCCTTTCATAGGTGGAAAGTGCTTGTTGTTTAACCCCAAATGATTTACTAATGAATGCAATTGGGTGGCCTGTTTGCATGAGAACTGCCCCCATTCCTTTGCTGCTAGCATCTGTCTCAATGATAAATTGCTGAGTGAGGTCTGGCAATGCTAGGACTAAAGGTTGAGTCATCACTTTTTTCAGTTGATTGAAGGTTGAGGTGGCTTCTTCGTTCCATTTGTAGGCATTCTTTTTTAGCAACTATGTTCAGGGTTTGCAAATGATACCATAACCCTTGACAAACCTCCTATAGTATCCAATGAGGCCCAAAAATCCCCTGAGTTGTTTAATGTTGCAAGGTAGAGACCAATTCAAGATGGTCGTGATTTTATGGGGATCAGTCGACACCCCTGCTGCTTATATGACATGGCCTAGATACTCGACTTGAGGGCTGCAAAATACACACTTGCTGGACTTGGCATACAACAGGTTAGTCTGTAGGATTGTGAAGATAGTTCTGAGATGGCCTAGGTGTTCTATCATGGAGTTACTGTAAATAAGAATGTCATAAAAAAAGACAAGAATAAACTTCCTCAGTTGGTCCCAAAATAAGTCGTTCATGAGACTTTGAAATGTGGCAGGGGCATTAGTCAAGCCAAAAGGCATGACCAAGAATTCATAATGCCCATGGTGTGTCTTGAATGCAGTCTTGTAGATGTCTTCAGGGGCCATTCTGATCTAGTGGTAACAAGATCGGAGATCAATCTTAGAAAAAACTGAGGCGCCCATCAATTCTTCTAAGAGTTCATCTATTAAGGGAATAGGGAACTTATCTTTGATTGTGAGTTGGTTTAAAGCCCTGTAGTCAATGCATAAACTCCATGATCCGTCCTTCTTCTTGACTAGGACGATTGGTGAAGAAAAAGGTCTATAGCTATGTTGAATGGTTCCTGAGTCCAGCATTTCTTTAACCATAAGCTCTACCACATCCTTTTGTAGGCTGGAGTGTCAATAGGGTCGGAGATTGACTGGGTTAGAACCTTCTTTAAAAGGTATACTGTGATCATGGCTGCAAGGAGGAGGCAAGCCCTTTGGTTCTTCAAACAACTCCTGGTATTCTGCCTGCAGATTGGTGAAATCTGTAATCTCAGTCAGGCCAGGTTGTAATCTAGAGGATGTTGGATTTTCCTCATGTTCCTGACTGTCAATAGAGTGTAGACTGCATAGATTAATTTCAGAAACCAGACTAGTACTACATAGCAACCCATGAAGTTGTTTCAGTCTAACAGTTTCCATGGTGACTAGATCATTTCCCTTGATAAAAACCTCCTGACCTTGCCATATAAATGCCATCCATATTTCTTCATAGTTGCATATGATGGTTTTTAGGGTCGCCAGCCATTAAATGCCCAATATCATATCACAATTTTTTAGATCTAAGGTAAAGACATCAGTCGCAAAATCAACTCCCTGTATAGAGCATTGGAAGTTGCTACACATAGAAGTACAAGTCATGATTCCACCATCAGCTACCTGTATTGTTAGGGCCTTAATGTTTGTAAGGTTACAATGCAATCTGTCTACTATGTGATTGCTAATGAAATTATGTGTACTGCCAGAGTCTACCAAGATAATTAGAGGTTGGTTCTCAACCCTGCCTGTGACCTATAAGGTGTTTAGGCCCATTACCCCTTCTAAGACGTTAAGGGATATATAAGGATTGTATGTGTCAGGGTCCAGGTCAATAGCTCCCTTTTCCTCACTACCCTCTCCATTCTCTTCCACAACACATAAAGAATATAATTTCTTGTTCTAGCATCTATGTCTCGGTATAAACTTCTCATCACACCAAAAACAAAGGCCCTTGGCCCTCCTCTCATCCAAGTCCTTGTTTCTGACGGGTCTAATGGTTCTTTGAGTAGTGTTGGGGTTGTAAGGTGAGGGGTTTGGTAAAAGACCTGTTTGTGGCTGTTTAAGGTTAGTATTTGGGAACCTGGTGGGGAAATTTTTGTTGTAACTGGCAGGGGTAGTAGATTTGTTTTGGTAAGCAAAGGTGGTTGGGTGATAAGTCTGTTTGTTAGGATTAGAGCCATAACGCCTGCAGGTGAGGGTGTTGTCATGTAGTCTAGCTAAGGTGTATGCTTGTTTTAAGGACTTTGGCTCAAACATCTTGATCATATTCTTAACTTCTATATCCAGCCCCCCTATGAAGAATACGAAGGCATTTTTCTCAGAAATTTCAGATCGATTCCAGAGGATATCAAAATCCTTGATGTAGGTTTCTAAATCATTTTTCTGTTTTAGTTCAATGAGTTCCTTTAAAGGGTTTTTCTCTCCCCCAAACCTACAACATAAAGCCTCTACATATTCAGACTAGGATACTACTTGTCCTTCCAAGCTTCTCATATAATTTTGATGCCAGCAGAGGGCCATGCCATCTAGATAATAGGAAGCTAATTTGAGTTTGTCTTGCTCAGCAATTTCTTCCACACCAAAATATTGGTTACACTTGTATATCCATTTAAGGACATCCTCTCCCTAAATGGGAAACCCTTGCTTTGGTCTACGCAATTGATATTGAGAAGTACCTTCATTAATCCAGTTGAAACGAGCGGTTAAATCTCTTGTGGGGGGAAACTGAGGAACCTTAGATAGGCTGCAACAAGAGCATCCATAGCTTCTTTGAGTTCTCTAAAGTGTGTATTAGCATCAACCCTGGAATCATTAAGCTGTTGTTGGATGTGATCATATGCTTGGGTTTGCTCCGGGTTGGTGGTTCCATCCACCTTTCTAGCATCTTGGGATCTCGTTTCAGGAGCCATTGTGAGTCTGAAGATGCGGCTTTGATACCACTTGGAGCAATTACTTGGTTATCAAGAGATAGAGCACAGGTTATCAAGGAATGATGCAATAAGTAGGGTGGGAAGAGGGAAGAGGGAAAAAGAAGAATAAGACGAAGAGTAAAAAGAGAAATAATGGTTCGACACAGAGAGAGCGTGGGAGAATTGGCCAAGAGAAAAGAATTGATTCAATATTATTCTTTTTTCATGCCTCTGTTGTAACAGAATGCTAGTATATATACAGTGGAGCCTAACAACCGGCTCGTGCTTCTTTTCTTTCTACGTGATAGTAACTGAAATTGTAGCAGAATTCTAAACTCTATAAACACACCGTTTAAGACTTAGTGATTTATTCTCAACACACCGTTTTAATCAATCAACTAATTTGAATTCACCCCCAAGTGAACTCATAGCTAATTGTTGGCCTACAACACTTATGCTTTTTAAAATTCTATATTTACTGAGCACTTCGAAATTGTGAATTTATCATGAACATCATACCTTGGCAGATAATTTTTATAATTTCCCAGAGAGAACGAACGGATTGGGAAAACCCTAGGCTTGGACTGGAGGAAAAACATTCAATTACAGCAATTGTATTCCTGTGGCGTAACAATAAATATCAGTTAATAATTGTCAGCTCAGTATTTTCCATCTGCATATTGCAGATAGGCTTCTCCAATTTTTTGCCATGTTCATGTTTAAAAGCAAAGCATTTCTGCTGTGTAAAATTTGTTGCTACCGAAGTCAAATATTTGAGTCTTACCTTTTAGCAGCATCGAGTCAGTAGCTGGGAATATCTTCTTCGTCTACTGACTTCTGTCCTGCCCTATTTATTTTTTATGTTTTAAAAATATTTTTAAAAAAAATTTAAAATTTTTATTTAAAATTAATATTTTTATATCATTTTAATGTAATTATATTAAAAATAATTTTAAAAAAATAAAAAATATATTATTTTAATACATTTTTAAATAAAAAACATTTTAAAAAGTAACAACAATGACACTCTTAAACAATCTCAAACAATATAAATGGCAAACTCAAGTTTTATCTAATTTACAGGGAGCTGAAAACGGGGCAGGTGAACAGGAGTTCTATTAAAAAATGCAGACCCTTGCATAGGTGAAGGAATTATATGTTGTAAACATATGCCACGTTAAAAACAGTCACACCCTTGTAAATCATTAGCTTATTGGACCTGGGCATCCAAATTCTGAGGCGGCGGTTGTATCAACTCAGGCTCCTTTAAATCATCTGCCTGAATGTGTATATCCTGTGAAAAGACAAGTGGTGGCAGGTAATAAAATTAAAAATGCAAGTTATCCAAATATCAAGAATTTATAAACATCTCTTCTAATTCTTATCCTACTACTTGCTGCAAATGAATATTTATTGGCTCATAACCATCAAATTACACCAAAATGCTACTTACGGCCTGGTTTGGGAACTGTCAGACCTGGGTTGTCATTTGTTCAAGTATTATATTGGGCCAAGTCATATGACGTCAAATAATACAACACACGGCATTTGCGTCATAGCAGGACAAAATGGAATACCCTTTAGTGGACTACGAGCCTAAATCCCAAAACTTTACCCCAAAAGGAGGCTAAAATTATATACAATTCACATAGAAATGAAAACGCCTTCTGGTGTTCACCTTTCACATACCGGTACCTTCACAAAGGCATACAAGCATTGGAAAATAAGAGATAGTAACCTCAGGTGCGTAAATTCATGGATTTGGAGCATCAAGTTTTTTATTATTGATAAATCAATGTTCAGATTTTCTTCACCTAACCAATTGATCATAAAGATTAAAGCTGATGATATAATTAGTCATACCTGTGCGTGTATTGGCTGGTGTGGTTGCTGATCTTGTGCCATTGCATAAGTTTGTGGTTGGGACATTCTGTAATATGGCTCTTTTAGGTCGAGTTTGCAAGATGATGTCTGAAGTATTCCTCCTTGCTCAGCACCGGGGCCCCACATTTTAGCTATTTGATTTCATCAAAACTTGTTAGAAAAAGAAGAAAACAGATCAGAAAGAAAACATGAGAGGACGAAAACCACCTGACAAAGTTAAATATACAGTGTAACTCTGAGCATTGTGGGCAACCATCCGGAGCTGGCCAGTAATTTCTTGTCCTGCCACCACATAGAGTGGCTGAGACAGAACACAACGTAATTGGTACCAGTGGGTGGTAGGCGCACCAGGGGCAGTAGTAAGCCACCTTTGTACAGTACTGCAGATCAAGACAGTTCCCACATGAAGCCAATAAATGCATGGGATAAAGAACATGTAAAAAGCAGGCCTACTGCAGATGTAAAATGCAAACTTAACCTAAGGTAAAAAAGATCAGGACAAATACTTTCCTCCCATTAAATAACACATCGAACCAGCAAGCCAGCCCATGAACTCTGGTTCCTACAGAGGCTATGAATTTTAAAGGTATATCAATTTCATATAAGTCCTCTTCCTGCAGGAAGAAAATAGAAAAGTTTTGATGAGTTGAACCTAGTGATGTCGCCAGGGCAGTAACTTCATCTTGGAGAAAGGGACGAGTCACTCATAAAGCAAGAGTGAAGATCTAAAAGCTTTCGAAGTAAAACTTCTTTCAGGTGTACAGTCTCAACAGCTCACCCTAAGGTGGACTACAAAGCCTATAGCAATAACTTTATAGAAAGCATAGACAGGAGGTTGCTGTGCAGCAGAAACTGTTCAAACTAGATGTCAACTAAACCTGAGGAATTGTATCTGGGGGAAATGAGTACAATAAAAACAGTCACTTTCCTTCATGATGAGGCATTATAAAAAAAAACTAACAACAAGTGCAACTGCACAAGCAAGAAGGGTAAGGCTATACCTTTATTTCAGTAAAGTCTAAAACATGACTAATTGCAGGAGCCACCAATAATCTAGGATCAAAGGCATCCACAACAGGCTGCATGTAAGCAGAACGGATCCATCAGACAATCAGAAGAAAAGATCACAAGAGATTGTGATCATATTGCAAAATCAGAAGTAATGACTTAAAAGGTATTTTCTCCACAGAAGACATGAATATGTTGGTTTAAAAAATAGGATGAGAGCATGTCTAAGCAAGTCAACCTATATGCAACTTAATGATTCAATCTACATCAGAAACGTGAAAGTAAATGAGACCTGAGAAAAGTATCCCCCAAATGCAGATGCATGCAAGGGTGTCAGATCAACTCCGTAATAACCTTGTTGCTGCCAAAAGAGGGCCTACATTGACAAACCAATAACAGTTAAGAAATTACAATTTGTTTCAACACATGCTAATGGTAAGAATAGGAAACAGTATAAACAAGAGAACTCATGATATTAATGGGAAAACTTGACTACAATTGCAACATTAGGCATATTAAAATTAAAAAATCCACCAATCAGTCATGACTTTAAGATTGTCGCCCAGCTAGAAAGAGTTGCACAGGCTGCCTCACATTATTGATAAAATGACCTCAGCATAATTGATCCGGGTTCATACCTTATTCGCAATTTCAACAAATAAATATTCATCACTAAAAGGTGCCATGTGTATCCTGCAAAAGCAAGTAATTTTCACTAAATAAAACCTAAAATAGCAGACAAATTAAATTTGGGATTACAAGCACTGGATTCTGGAGCACAAGAGAATACATGCGTAAAGATACAAAATTATGCATTGACCATCAAGAGTAAACTACTCAAGAAAATAAACAAAACGCATGCAGTTATGCCCAGATTTATAAAAAAAAATTCAGAAACAAATGTCACGGAATGCTGGTGCTATCAACAAGCATACATTACAAGTCTGTCTCCAATAAGAAAGAAAGATCCCAACATTGCCATAGGCTTTACAAGAAACGAAGTATAAGGGGAAGAAAGGGTCAAAAGAGCTGACTAGATGGTGCGATCACTTAACTAAATGAGAAATGGGAACGCAATTTATCCATCACATGAGGAAATTGAGTAAGAGGGACATGAGAAACCATCAGGAGAAAGCATGAAAAAATTGACTACACCTACAAATTTTATGTGAAACAAGCAGGATCTAGATGAAGATACATACCACCATAATCATGAGGTTACTTCCCAATAGGAAGTTATCTAGCAATTGAATGAAAACAATCAAACTTTGCAGTAGGATCACAACGACCATGCTCATGGAGGTGTCATATATGCTTATGCAGAAATACATTTAAGATCTAAGAAATCAAGTAGAAAAGGAACATTGAAGAGTCACCATTTACCTTCCAACTGTAGGAAACATTTTTCCATTTGGAACAAGAAACCTATCTCTTGCAATCACATAGGACTCCAGCATTCTTTCATTGACTAACAAGGTACCTACAAGACAAGTCCCATAAAAAGTCATGAAAAATAAAAATCTGAACTTGCTATCCACAATGACACAGGATATTATTTGTCAATTCATTCAACCCCGGATACTTTTTAATCTTATGGAAAAAAAACTCATCCTCCATGCCAGCAGGAGAAGGGGCATTCCGGGGTTAAAATAAATAGCAAGGAAAAATCTATTGATGAGAAAAAGGTGTTCGACGTTATTAGAAAATTTCATCATCCAATGGGATGGCATAGTAAAGATGATTTATAAGTTTACCCATTGGTTCAGAGATCAGAATATCTGCTTTCTCTGGCAATTCAACTTCCTCAACTTTACCCTTTATTACCTACATTCACATCACATATTGACTTATTCAAAATGAGATAAACAATGGAATTTAAAAAATAAATAAAAGTACATGAAATAGCAAAGTCTCACTGTTATCTTTTCCCCAAGCGATGGGTTTCCAGCAATTAGTTTCCGGGCATACTCTGCCATTTCAGATGCTTCCACAGCATAGACATGCTTTGCACCAGCCTGATTGGAGCAAAGGAACCCATGATCAGCTTACAGAAGTACAGCAAGATTCTTACACATTGCATGATAAATTCAACTAGTCAAAATACAAATATACCTGAGCAGCAAAAAATGACAAAATACCACTACCAGCACCAACATCAACCACCACACGACCAAAAAAATCTGCACGATTCTCAATGACTGCAGCATAATAGGTTCCTGGAACACAAATTTTTTGCTTATATTGTCACTCACCATCTGACTCAAATCACGTGTCCATTATAGATTTACCTGACATTTTGAGCACATGCAGCAAACTAGAGAACATTGTGATTTGATAGGCTTTGTAAGCTTAAGAAATTGAAAGCAAACATCTATGATAGATCAAAAGGAGTGACATAATGGTTAGTGATTAACCTGTCCTCACATAATCTTGTAGCATGTTTTGCTGATGTAGCAATTGCCCATAGTAATGGAAATACATTTTGGCAGATGATGGTTCTATTTTATCATCAAACTTGCTTTTACAAGCCGTGACTGCTCCATCAGTTAGCAACATTCCTGGAAAAGGAAATATGTAAATATCAGGAGCAAATTGCGGGTACTTATGGATTATGAAACATGTTTTGACAACTTCACAAAACATAAGAGCAGTTAACAAAGAGTTCTTTGTCTGTTAAATTTTTCTTGAAGAAAACTTTCAAAAAGCTAGATGAAGGAAAGTCAAATACAAGTCCTAATCTAGACATAAAGTGGAAAAAAGGATTTTACTTTTCCATTTTTAAAGGCAAGGTTTTCCAAAGGACTAAGTATTTTAAGATTTTCCCATTCAACAAAAGTTAAGTTCTTCCTCATATGGATATAGTTGTACGTGTATGGCTAATGCGACATGAATTATTTTAATTCATCTTGGGGTTCCAACTTCCATGATTACGTATGCATTTATGGGCAAATTTCTAGAAATCACTATTGAAGCAATGCAGTCAAAAGACATGAACTTCTAGAGAAAAAATCAGGAAAGGTGACAAAGGGGTTATCTCCGTATTATAACAGATAACTATCTATAATAAACCATGACAAAATTTCCAAAACAGCACCTTGAACAGTGACTTCCTTCTTCCATTGTTCAAATGCACAATGGAAGGCCGTGCTCTCCTCCTTATTTCTAAATTGGACAGTGACTCCTGTTGAATATTTCTGGTAAAAAGTAATACTGTTAACATTATGAACATAAAAGCTTCATCAATCATGCAATACCAATCAACAGTCAAATGAAAATAACTCTTCGCATGTGAGTATTGCCATATTGCAATTTGCATCTCTCTCATGACTCATCTAAAACCACGTAAGAGGAATTCCAAGTAACTCCACTATCTCAGCAAGTGAAATAAGATAGGAATGTAAAAAATGTTTCTTAATATAAAACCCTGAACGGGTCCCTTTTCACTGCATGCAGCAGGATGGAAAGAAGAAAGAACTACATGATGTGAACAAAAATAAAACTCCCTACCTCTTTGCCCGTGTCAGCACCTGACACTTTGGTTATGCAAACTGATTGTAAAGCCCCTAGCTTGAATAACTGAACAAAACAAAACAAAAAAAATCATCTTCGTTACTCGTATATGATGATCTAATCAAAATAATTCCCCAATTTTTACAAAATAACCAAAAATTAACTCTAATTCCGCATACTTAGCTCATCAATTAATACATTCCTTTACGATTTCTACCAATTGTCAACAACATTGCCGTACTTCAGAAAATAAAAAATAAAAAATAAACAATACTGTCGTTGATCGATTTAATTGCCAAAAAATAAAACAAAACCAGCAATTAAACCCCGAAAACACCAAAATGCAATATCTTATACATTCCAATTTCGAAACCTAATTAAAAATATTATCAACTGCACATTCCATATCTTACATTACCATCTTTCACGCTTTCTCGGTAACCAAACAAAAAAATCAAATTAAAAAAGAAAATAATAATCACTGACCCGAGCAGTTTTGACATCAACACTGATAGAATCAGCTGATTCAGACTCTCGGTTAAATCGAAGCTCCACAACTCCATTGTCAGCGCTAAACCTAGCAGTTACCGGTACAGATTGAGAATCTGAACAAAACGACGACGAAGAAGAAGAAGAAGCAAGCTCAGTCATTGATGCTAAAGCAAACTCTTGTTGCTGTTTGCTTTGCTTTTGAATCTCCATTGCTGAAACCTCTCAAAACTCGGAGACGTCGATTTTTTTATTTTTTTTGGTTTTGTTTAATTCAATTTGAGGAGAGGAGGTGAGTGAGTTACAGTGATTCAGTGAGTGAGTGGAAATTAGGGTTTTACAAACAAAAAAAAAAACGAAAAAAAAAAAAAAGCGCGAAGCTGAGACGGAGCTTTTTTATTAGAGCCGTCAAAGGGAGACAGGGCAGAGAACGTGATGCTAGCTTTGGCTTTTTTGTACTGTGCATAGTTACTCAAGGGTTAGCCCGGGTTTAATTATATATTTGTTTTTTATGTTTTAAAAATAATTTAAAAATATTTAAAATATTTTATTTTTTATTTTAAATTAATATTATTTTTATGTTTTTAGATATTGTAATATCTTTTTACTAAACAATAATTTTTAAAAACTAAAAAAAATATTATTTTAAGAAATTTTTAAATAAAAAATACCTTTAAAAAATAATCATAATTATATTTTTAAACAGGCTAAAACCAAAATTAATCATTTAATTTTTTTTTAAATCAAAAATAATGTTATTTTTATTAAAAATAAGTTTTTATATAAAAAAAAAACAATTTACAAGTTGAGAATTTAATTTTTTTTTTTTAGTCTTTTTTATTCTTCTCAACTTGAACTGGTCGTCAGTGCCTATTAAGCCCAATCCCAATTCTATAACTATTGTATGACTGTGAAAATCAAATATGATCCCTTAAGTTTTAATACTTTATCATATTAATATCTATATTGTTTTAACGGTGATGTGCAATATTATTTTAAAAAATATTTAATATAACCCCCACAATAGCTTGAATAACAAGCTAAATTTAACGGTGATGTGCAATTTTTAATTTTTAAGAATTTCTATAGGATATCTTCACATGTTTGAGAAGGTTTTTTAGAGGAAAGATAGAGAGAAATAAAATTTTGAAATTAAATATCTGAAGATGGTTTCCATCAACTTTCATTTCCTATTAATGAAAGCATAGGAGATTTTCAAAATTATACAACTACAACTAAGATATTTTGATCTAAAAATATTAAAATACGTTAAAATAAGTCTCTTCATCAAAACTCAAATGGATTGAATGAATACTCCAACTATTGTTATGTTCATATTTATAAGTAGATGGAGGGACGATGTTATTAAATTCGACCCTTGAATCATAGTAGGTTTTAAAATAAATTGAATAGAGGTTTATTTGGTGTGACTTAAATTAAATCAAAAGGTTTATATGTAATTTGGTTAAATTTTAATTTGAATTTTTTTAAGAAAAAATATTTAAATGATGTTATTTTAACCTTTTTTTAAAAATCTTTGAAAAAATATTTATTTTGAATTGACCCGAATAAACCTAAGTTAACTCACTCAACTCGAGACTTAAATCACGGGTAAGGGATCTAATAACTTTGAGAGGGACTTAAAAATTGGTAAAATAAAAAATGGAGTTCAATTTGGTGGTAGTTTTAGAGGGTTTGATAGGATAAATATCAATACTTACAAACCATGCGTGAGTTCTAATATTGCCAGTGAGAGTTAGTTGAACATATGATTTATGTGTGTTAAGTTGGGGGAGTTTTGGTGCATTGTCAATTGCAAAATCTATTGGGTTTTCACTGTTATATTAATTCGAGTTAGGGGTACACAAGTGAGGAATGTTGAATATGGCTTGTTAGATTATATTGAATGTGAGCCAGGTAATTATTTAGTAGTTGTTTAGTTAGTTTCAATTATGATGAATTTGATCTCCAAAAATCAAAACCAATTGAAATGCAATTTGATTTTCATAATCTCTTTTATAGCTAGTATGGCTTGTCTTTTTTTAAAGGGAGCGGCTAAAATATAAGTAAAATATCTCTGACTCATGAAGAATGGTGGGACAGGCAGCTCGATAAACTTATATATACCTAAGCTTAACGCTTGATTGAGCTCAAAAATGATGGATTAGACAACTCGTCAAACCTATATATATATATAGGCTCAATCCTTGGCTGAGACTAGAGATGCTGAGTTATCTATTAGTTTAATATGTCTTGTAGTCAATCGGTTGATTACACATGATATTATTAAATTCATGTAAATACATATTTTATTATTGATAAAAGCTTAATTTATATTTAATATTCATTGCATATTAGATTAATGAATCAATATTTGATTTATAAATCTAGAGTAAAGATAAAGTCAATGAGACAAAAATGCTTTGCAAAGAAAATTATAAAGTTGTTATTGTTGTAACCCAATTTTGGCCCATTGGCTTTTAATTTAATTTTTTAGAGTTTAAAATGTAAAATTAAAAAATTAAAGATTTATTTCGATGAAAAAGTGTGATTTATTTACTTGCGTTAAAACTAAAGACTACAATGTGCTTTTGTTATTTTATTTTTATCTTTAAAATAATCTTTGTCTTCAAGATAATGATAATTATTTGTTTTCAAATTTAATTTCTAATCAAATTCAAACTTTAAAGAAAAAAATAAGTTTAATTGAAACTTAGTTTTTCATAATTAGAATAACCACCAATAGGGGGGTCAAAATTATTCATGAGGCAAAGATCTTAAGAAAGCTTACCACTCAACCACAATCTTAAGTTTACTTTCAGAAAACTAAAAACAACAATATTTGTATTGATAACACACAGCCAGGTATGCACAATCATATTAGTAACTCCAGAATACTTACAACCCAAAGGGAGTAGAGTAGCAAAGTAACAACCATACATTCCATAAAACACACAAAAAAAAGGGCATTAAAACAACATATAACTAGGTTCACTTTATTTATGAAGTCAATGTAATGAAGAGCGTCATGCTTAAACTGGGTTCCACCACTAGGAAAAATGAGGAATTCACCAGTAACTTTCACCCAATTTGATGCCCCTTAATTTGTGCAAGCTTGGTGTGGGGAACATTATGGTACCATACCTTCAACAAAACAGAGTATTAATCCAACATTGCAAAAAAAAATGGCAGGCAGTCAATGAACTTGCAAAAACTTATAGAACGTACCTTTTCCCTTCTTGTAGGCCACTCAATTGGGCGTTTATATCCTTTAGGAAGAGGAACAAGACAAGTTAGGGGTTCTTCAGGACAATGCGTCTCTCGATATTCATAATGCTTTGTAGATTGAAGACTCTTATTTTTTTGCCAATTGTCAAGACATGGGATGTAATCAAGCTCAGCAGTGACATTGAACAGTTTCCAATTGTACCCCCTGTTGATTAGAAGACTTTTGAGTTTCCTTATCATTATTTGACTCTACTGCTTGAGTTGACCACGAACCACTCTAAGAGTCTGAGTGGTTGTTTCATTCAAAAGCTCTAGCTGAGCCCCTGAAGGAAGTAACTCGCCTGAACTCTGGTTGTTGGCCTGCCCATCAACACTTTTATTTGCCTTCAAATCCACCTTCTCATCTATCTTATCATTCCTTGTTTCCCCATCCTCACCTTCACCAGTATTCTTACCCAATTTTGTTTCAGTCTCATTAGTACCAGGTTTCTTCTCTATTGAATTATCCTCAGAATCTCCTTGTCCAGCTGCATTACTTTCACCATCATCTGGCTTTATCCCTCTATCTTTTGTGTTTGTTTCTCCATTGTTGATTTTAGTGTCACCATCCTCTACATTAGTTCCTCCATTTTGTGTCTTAATAGTTGACCCATCATTAGACTTGGTATCTTCATTAGATTTTTCCTCAGGCTTTTGGTATCTTCATTAGATTTTTCCTCAGGCTTCTTTTTTGGCTTCTCCTCAAACTTCTCTTCTTGCTTCTCCTTTGGCTTCTCTTCTGGCTTCTCCTCAAGCTTCTCTAGTAAGTTTATGCTTAGATCAGTATGGTGAAGAAGAAAAGTCACTTGAGAACTAATAAAGATTGAAATGAATGATTTTGGGCTTCTAGGATCAATAATGACTCACCAAATAAATGCCAATATAAGAACTTGTTGCAAATATACTCGTAAACCAAAATGTTAAAGTTCTCCTTGCAGCAAAAACCCAATAGCATTACAATGTTCTTGTAACAGCCAAAATTTAACACATATACCTCATATTGAAATTCTGTAAATCCTTGCGTGCTTGCTTCTTTACGTACCTTTGCTGTAATTAGCTGCCTATCTTGTAGTTTACCTTTATATACATGGCCATACCCTTTTTCTCCTAGTAAGTTATCCTTCAAAAAATCATATGTTGCCAACTGAATCTCAGAACAATTGAATCTCATGGAAACCTTGATATACAGTTTAGTCCTTGCTCCACAACCAAAACAAAGAGTTGCCTTGATGGGTTTTGAGAGAAAGAAAGAGAGTGGAAGACGTTGCTGGTGTTAGTCTGCTACTGTTAGGGTTCAGATTTGAGAATGAGAGAACGAAAGATTTGGGGAAAGGGGAAAGGGGGTGGGTGGAGAGTGGAGTGTCGGACGGGGGACTCATGGGGAAAAAGGTTATCATATTTTTTAATTTTAACATGAAATCGTATAGGGTTTAGGGTTTAGGGTTTTTTTTTTAGGGTTTTTTTTTAGGGTTTAGGGTTTAGGGTTTTAGGGTTTAGGGTTTAGGGGGGGTTCATTTGTGCTTTTCTAGAGAGAGAAGCTAGAGAGAGGTTAGAGAGGAAAGATACAAAGGGGCGGTGCTCCGACAGCCATATCTCCGGCGACCACCGTTGGATCAAGCCAGGATTTGGTTATGTTGTGCACTGAACTGTTGTCTACATTCTGACCGGAGGGATCGTCGAAAGCTGCCGCCGTTTAAGAAATCTGACCATTTGAAAGTTTTTGAAATTTTCTGGAAACCCCCCAAGAGCTGTCAGATTCGCCGGCCGATTTCTCCTTGTTCTACCGTTGGATCAAGCCGAGTTTCTGGTATGTTATTAAAATCTATATTTCCTACATACTGACCAGAGGGATCGTCCATATTTGTTTCCGCCTGTGGAAGATATCCTTTTGAAGATTTCGGGAAAAATCCTTCCCGGATCAGTCCGACCCGCCGGCATATTTCTCCTTTTTGCACCGTTGGATCAAGCTCAGTTTTGGATATGTGATGCATCTGGTTGAGATACTCATTCTGAACGGGGGAGATTAGAAATAAAGCCTTCAGCAACGATTTCTACATGTTCAATTGAAGGTCGTCAATCTCAGGTCAGTTTCACTAAAATTGATATCTGTGGAGATCGAACCATTGAAACATGCTGATTTTTGAATATGTTATACATAACATCTGTGTCTACGTTTGAACCGTTTGGATTTGCTATTGATTGAATGGTTGTGGATTAATTGGTGGTTGAAGTTATGCCAGAATCTGCCATGGCTTCCATTCCGAAAACCTAAACACCCAAAGCCAACACCACCCCCTCAACTACTAAACATCCCACAAACCAACACCAAAACACCCAAAACACAGCCTCCCCAACCTCTACCCGACCCACTCCCACCTCGGGTTTTTGGGCCGATAAGATTAGAGTTACCGACTCTAATACTCGATGCACTCTTGACCCCATCCCTCGTAAGCCGGTTGGCTCTCGTCTCAAAATGACTAGGGGATTATGGGAGAAGTCTTCTACGGTGTGGCATCGTTGCCTAGTAGGTTTTTTTTCCTGGTTTTAAGCTTCCTTATTCTGCTATGAATTCAATTGCTCACAGGATATGGAAGAGGTTTGGCCTTGAGGATGTGACATCCTTGGCCAATGGATTTATAATGTTTCGTTTCAAAACAGAAGATGAGCTACAAAAGGTCATTGAAAATGGTCCTTGGATGTTTGGTGAGAAAGCTATTATTCTTCAGAAATGGCATTCTGGGTTTGTCTTCGACATGAACAAGATCACCAAACTTCCAGTATGGATTCGAATATATGATCTACCTTTTCCTTTATGGACAAAGGAGGGTTTAAGTGAGGTAGCCAGTATGGTGGGCCAACCACTCTCTTGTGATGAGTTGACACTTGGATGTAAGCGCCTAGACTACGCGCGGTTGTGTGTGGAGGTAGATGCATCTCTACCATTTGTCCACAAATTTGAACTTGAGTTCTCCAATACTATCAGAGAAGTTCATGTGAACTATGAATGGAAGCCAAAGAGATGTGAAAAATGCCATGTTTTTGGTCACTCATGTCAGCCTTCAGCTGATAAGCAGGGTAACAGTGATGCCTCTCCTAGTCATCAGGTTAAAGGTAATGCCTCACCTGCCACTAACACAGATGATAAGCAGCTTAACGGTGATGCCTCTACTAGTCATCAGGGTAAAGGTAATGCCATTACCTCTCTAGCCACAAACACAGATGAGATGTCCTCTGAAGAATCAGATTCCTCAGGTGAGACAAATACAGATTATTCAGATGAGACAGATACAGATGAGTCAGCCTCTGATTCCTCAGATGAGAGTCAGCTAAAGCCATTTGATCTTGGTGATGTTAACCCGATAACTCCTCCACTGTCCACAAACAACCATGTTCAGACAACGCCTCTAGAGTTGCCTATGTGCACTACTAGTAAGCAAATGGCTTTGCCATCTTCTTCTGAAACCAGTTCTTCATCTCAGGTACCTCCCACAAATTTACCTAAGATGACACCATCTCGAGCACGTCCTCTAGAATCTTCTGCTGCACATTCTGTTGGATGTGATGACACTAGATTTACACTTGTGTTACTAGGAGGAAAAAGAAGAAGGATACTACTCATCGTGTGCCCCCATCCTTTTTACCTTCCAGTTGAGCGATGATCTTACTTGAGTTTTGATTATTTCTGTACCAACCGTTTTGAAACGGTTTATGCTGCTTTGTATGTTTTTCTTTCGATGTACAAGCTTGTTTCCTTTTTGTTGACCTTCTAGGTCCTTTGCAATACTTGGGGTATACCTCTCGTATCATGTACTTTTTTTGGATCTATACAACATAACTTTTATTCAAAAAAAAGTTTAGGGTTTAGGGTTTAGGGTTTAGGGTTTAGGGTTTTAGGGTTTTAGGGTTTTAGGGGCTTAGGGTTTAGAGTTTAGGGTTTAGGGGTTTAGGGTTTAGGGGTTTAGGGTTTAGGGTTTAGGTTTAGGGTTTAGGGTTTAGGGTTTAGGGTTTAGGGTTTTAGGGTTTAGGGTTTAGGGTTTAGGGTTTAGGGTTTAGG